>NW_026706828.1:4937500-5634229 GCF_024137745.1 Phymastichus coffea | reverse complement strand
ACACTAGATCGCGTGTTTCATTATTTCAAATAAAGATGTTTGAAAGTATGGTGGAAAATTCGGTAGAAGTGCAAACGGAATAAACAATTATATAAAAATAAGTTATACAATACATAATATAAATTATATAATATCAAATATAAATATAAGCTTTGTAACGGGGTGGTTATCTAGCAAAAATGAGATATTTATTTAAGCACAAACTCCCACGATGCAGAGCTAACCGTCGCTCCGTTAAACACGTATAGTTATACGTGTATTCGCCTTTACGTTTGATGATTTCGTTTCAGTGTTTTCTTTCCAACTGAATTGAACTCACCTTACGAGGGTGATCCGATAAGTACTTAGCCTACAAAAGAAAAAAGAAAATTTTGGAAAAGTGGCGTTTTATTTTTCAACATAGTCTCATTTTAGTTCGATACACTTGGCCTAGCGATGCTCCAACTTCTTTAATCCGTCTAAAAAATACGTTTTCTCGAGGTCTGAAAAGTAGGTTTCCGTGGCAGCGATTACCTCCTCATTCGACTCAAAGTTCTGCCCGGCGAGTGACTTTTTCAAGTTTGGAAACAAAAAGAAGTTGCACGGGGCTAAATCTGGAGAATACGGTGGATGGGGCCAGCAGTTCGTAGCCTAATTCGACCAATTTAGCCATGGCGACGGCAGAAGTGTGTGCCGGTGCGTTGTCATGGCGGAGAGCACTTTTTTCTTCGCCAAATGGACCGTTTTTTCTGCAATTCGACGTCGAATCGGCCCAATAATTCGGTATAGTACAGCCCTGTGACCGTTTTGCTCCTCTCTAGGTAGTCGATGTATATCACACCTTGTGAATCCCAGTCACGAAATGACGCAGAAACTCCTTCGGATTGCGCTTAAACAGCGTCAGACATTGCTCTGAAGTTGTCTCACGGTTGCGCTTGTTGTCCGAAGTGAGCAAACGCGGCACCCATCGCGCCGACAGCTTTTTCATGCCCAAAATTTCATGCAGGACATGATCCACGCGGTCTTTTGAGATGCCTACGATCTTAGCTATCTCACGCACCTTCAATCGTCGATCTGCCATACGAGATCGTGAATTTTTGTCACGTTATCCTCCGTGGTAGCCATTTTCGGAGCACCTGAACGTGGCTCTTCAAAAATCGACGTGTGACCATGTTGAAACTCGTTAAACCATTTTTTACGGTCGCCATCGAAGAAGAAGAGTCAGCGTACACAGCATTCAAGCGCTTTTTGATTTCGCTGCGCGATTTCCCTTCCAAAAACAAGAATCGAATCACCGACCGATACTGCTCTCTTTTTCCATTTTTCAAAAATCAACGGACACACTTGTTTTCCACACGCCTCTCAAAAATAAACTACAACTCCGATCCGGCTGAATCTTGACAGTAACCTTCGAGAAGGTTGTACTACGTGACAGAATATTTCTTTTGCGAAAGTGGCGCCATCGGGCGGGTGAGGCTTAAGTACTTATCGGACCACCCTCGTAAGTCACTTGACTTGTGACACTCAATCTATTTTCAGTATGACTGACGCAATACCTAATCCGCCTAATCCCCTAGATGAAATCGGATTAAGACTTAAGCCTTTATAGATCGATTAAGCTAATAGGAAACGAAATGACGTAAACGGCGAATAAAATTAACAAAGTTTAATCAATAAAAAAACTACAGTCTTTTATGGGTCGAAAGACTAACGCACGCGACAGGATTTACAATTATAATTATAATTCGGTAAAGAGAAAGAGAAAGAGTATTCAAAAATTGCCGCGAAATCTAACGCTCGGCGCGAATACAAAAAAATTCGGTCGCGATTGACAAAATACTTTCGAAAGTATTTTGTCGCGCAACAATAAAGGGAAGTGTAACCTATCCTGCGTGCAATTATGGTGATTAGCCGTAATTGTTGAGGCGAAGTTGAAAGATGCTCCTCGGATCGATCAGCTGTGCTGCCTCGTTCTCGAATCTGCTGCTACCTGCTACTACTGCAATGCTGCTGCCGCTGCTAAAATGCTGCTGCTACTGCTTTCTTATAACTCACGCACGTATCAAAAATAGTTCCAGGAAACTTTCAATTTTTTAATGGCGAAACACAGTGCAAAAATTTCGGCGGTACTTTCGCGAAAGCAGCTGAGGCTTAACTGCCTATTTTCAAACTCTCGCGCGCCCTCTCTCTCTCTCTCTCTTAGTCGTTCGGACTAACACGCGAGTAAAAGAATCGCGAACGGATCGATTAATCGAATGGACTACCGTTGCAGCTTATATCATTATATATAATTATAATTATATTAGTAATCTTGATCTTAGGAGTCGTCCCTATAATCAAGATTACTAATATAATTATCAAACATCAGGAGTGGAAAAAATTAACAATAATTTATATATAATTATATACAATATTAAAAATAAAGCATTTTTAACAACAAATGTAATTAATAGTATTTATTCATTAATGAAAAAGAACTGTTCGTATAATCAAATGATTATTATTAAATAGATATCTGATGAATTATATATGTACAATGTATGAATTTGAATGGTCAAACAATTTTTTATATTAAAAGAAAGAATAATTCAAGAATCTTTATCTTAATAACAAAATTAATTAATATAAATAATATTTTACGTCAATTATAGATATTATATTTTTATCAATATATTATTATTAAAATTATTATTTTACATATTTCTTAACAATGCTCCTATTTTCACTGTGTTTTTTAAAATTACATTTGTTATTTAAAATTTTTTTTAAGTTTCTTTATTTATTTCCACGCTTCATTCAGTTCAATATACAGAATCACAGAAAACAGATTAAACTCGAACAAAAAGATATCTTGTTTACTTCATAAATAATTCGTATTACCTTATCAATGTTTTTTTAGCTTATCACCATCTACATAGTATTATTAAGCACAAAAAATTTTTTGTGTTGTGATATCATTGAACATGTAATAATTATGTTCTAAAATATATTCTAATTTTTTAACAGGAAAATAACTAATTTTTACATGAGTGAATATATTTAAAAACAATATATTTGAGCATGGTTCTCACCCCCTGGACATATTTAGGTCCACAAGCTATTCCTGAATACTTACTATTTTATAAGAAATAAACAGGCGTTGATTTTTTTTTTATTTAACATCGCTCTATTTATGCTCCATCAGTGCTAATCAGCGACGGAGGTTTGCAATGTGTTTGAGAACAAAGCACATGAAACTTCAGGCGTTGATTTTATCAAGGAATTCCGATCCAATTGAAATATTAAGAAAATTGGTTTTTGGGGGTGTTAAGCGTAGTTCTCACCCTCTCAATATATTTGAATCACTAATTTCTACTTGAATACTCATTTTTTCATAAGAAAAAAAACAAGCATAGATTTTATCCTAAAGAATCCGAATAAATCTCGAGATGTTAAAAAAAATCTATTTCGAGGGTGAGTTTTAAAGGTGGTTTCCCCCCTAGACATACTTACACATGAGCGTTCGGGTTCCTAAATTTTACCTAAATACTTGTCTTTTTAGAAACAATAAGTCGGCGTTGGATTTCGTAAAAAAATGTTGATTCAACCTTGAGACATTGAATAAAAACGGGTTTAAGGGGTGAACTTTAAGAGTGGTTTTAACCCTTTCAATATGAATTCCCGCAAATAAAAAAAATATGTGTCAAATATTTTTCAAAACTCTACCCCTCTGCCAATTTTCAGAAAAATCTCAAGGGCAAGCATCTTTCCCTTGTGAGTGACAAGAAAGGTAAGGCTGACCAGACTTTCGAGCATCTCTCCAATAGGTTGCAGCTCCTGGAAAGCTATTGGAAGACGTTCGCGGGCAACCACGGCAAGGTCTGCCGAGAGAACGCCGGACTAGCAAAAGACCATCCGTACTTCACTCGTAGTCAATTCTACGAAATCGAGGATGCTTACGTGACTGCCAAGACGGAGCTGACAGCTCGCTTGGCCCGCTTAACCTCTGCGAGAGACGGAGACCGAGGAGCAAGTGCTGCAAGCGCCTCCTTGGTACAGATGTTACCTACACCTCCCTCTCTCCCATCACTAACATTACCTACGTTTAACGGGGACCAACGAAATTGGGAATCCTTCAAGGAACTCTTCAGTTCCATGGTGAAGGACGTTCCTCACATAGCCAATGTACAGAAGCTACAGCGGTTACTATCTTCATTGGAGGGCAGCGCAGCCGCGCGTCTCCGAAACATCCCGCTGGTGGGGACAAATTTCGAGGTGGCCTGGAACATTCTGTTGAAAAGTTACGACAACAACAGAATCAAGCTCGCAGACCACCTGAAGAGACTGCTCTCCATGCCACCCATGGCTACACGCTCCGCTCCAGAGATCACGCGTCTGCTGGACACCGTAGAGGAAGCCACGAGGTCCCTAATCTCTCTTGGCCGAGACGTCGACCACTGGGATGATTGGTTCATCCAATTAGTCGAGCTACGACTGGACAGCCAAAACGTGAAGATTGGGAGAAGTCACTGGAGCATCAGGAGGACTTCCCCTTGTACAAGGATCTCAAATCCTTCCTCGAGCATCGGTCTCGGACGCTGTAAGTTTCCAGTACTATGGAGGTCGAGCATCCCAGCAACCGAGCTTCGTCCAAGAAGCCTCCTCACGTCACTCGAGCCCACTCGACCCAGACGGCTCGGGACCGGCAGTCTGCGCCAGGAAAGGCCACTCTACGATGCGTCCTCTGTCGGGAGCAGCATCGAGTGTCTTGGTGCCCGAAGTTCAAGGATCTCTCCTTTGACCAACGAAAAAGGACTGTTCGTCAGCATAACCTGTGCTACAATTGTTTAGGTCAAGGTCATGGCGCCGCTTCTTGTCCCTCCGTGCATCGCTGCAGGACTCCCGGCTGCGGCGCATCTCACCACACTCTCCTGCATGAGGGTGCGGCTACCCGTGGCACTAGTGACTCTTCCACCGGAGGAGAACCTTCGGCACCGACCGGTGTTGTCTCCCTACACTCGGGTACACGTCACTCGGGAGTCGTGCTACTTGCTACGGCGCAGGTGGCTATTCAGTCATCTTCCGGCAGGATTATCGTCGTGAAAGCGCTCCTGGATCAGGGCTCTGAGACATCCTTCCTCTCTACAAGAGTCGTTCAGGATTTGGAGCTGCCTAAACGACGCTCTTCCACGCTCGTCTTCGGCCTGGGAGCCCAACACGGGATGAGGCCGTCAGGTGAAGTTGACGTATTGCTACGATCGATTACCTCACCTTTCGCTTTACGTTTCAGCGCCCTGGTGTTGCCCAAGCTCACCTCCTTACTACCAAGCAAACCAGTCGTTCGAGCTTCTTGGACCCACTTAGAAGGCTTGACTTTAGCCGATCCGGAGTTCGACAAAATGAGTCGGGTTGACTGCATTTTGGGAGCGGACGTTTATCCCGCTCTCATCCTTGATGGTCTTATAAAAGGTGGTCGCAATGAACCCATCGCTCAGCGGACTACACTAGGTTGGGTCATCAGTGGCTTAACACCGTCACCTGCCGAAGTGCCCCCTAGCCTGGTACACTGCCACACGGTCGACACGGACTGCCATAGCATCGCAAAGGAGCTCCGCAGGTTCTGGGAGCTGGAAGAGATCCCACCAACGAGATTGCTCTCGAGAGAGGACCAAGCCTGCGAAGATCATTTTTCGAGCACTCATGCGAGAGACTCCTCAGGTCGTTATGTCCTGCGGCTTCCCTTCTCTCGCTCCCCGAACTTGCCGAGCACCTTCGCGATAGCCAGAGCCCGCCTTTTGGGCACTGAGCGCCGCCTGGTTCGCAAGCCCAACGAGCAGAAGGCCTACGTTACTTTTATGAAAGAGTACGAGGACCTTCATCACATGGAGCGCATCGAGAAGCCTGACCTTGATAAAGAAAACTACTACTATATACCTCACCACGCGGTCTTCAAAGCCGACGGGAGCGGAAAGATTCGTGTAGTTTTCAACGCTTCACAAGACGCCTCCAACGGTCTCTCCCTCAATGATTGTCTACATGCCGGACCGAAGCTCCAGAGAGATATCTCCGTCATACTGACTCGCTGGAGATACTACCGCTTCGTTTTTTCAGCAGACATCGTCAAGATGTTCAGATAATTCCGCATTCATCGAGAAGATTCTGATTGGCTGAGAATCTTATGGCGATCCAGTCCAGACGGTGCTATTCAGCACTACAGGCTCACCACCGTCACCTACGGAACGGCCTGCGCTCCATTCCAAGCCATACGAGCCTTGCTCCAGTTGGCCTCAGATGAGCGATTGAAGTTCCCAGTGGGAGCATCTATTTTAGAGCGCAACGTCTACGTGGACGACGCCTTGGCCGGAGCTGATACGCTGGAGAACGCCAAGGACGAACGTGATCAGCTGGTCGGCATCCTTCACTCAGCCGGCATGGAACTCGACAAGTGGTCTTCAAATCACCCTGCGTTGCTGACCGGGCTGAGCGACGTGTCTACCCAAGACCTGCCTATCGACGCCCCAGATGTGGTCTCCACCTTGGGACTTCTCTGGTCCCCTAGATCGGATGCCTTCAGATTCCGTGTCAACCACGATGAACTGAAACCCCCAACTACCAAAAGAGCAATTCTCTCCATCGTCGCACGTCTCTTCGACCCTATGGGTTGGCTAGGCCCAGTCCTTATCCGAGCTAAGATACTCATTCAAAAGCTCTGGCTCCAAGGATGCAACTGGGACGATCCATTGGATATTTCTTCACAGGAGGAATGCGATCTGTTCTGCCGGCAGCTCCGCAACGTAGAAGGGATCTCAATTCCACGATTCCTAAGTCGTGCGGCTGAGACACGCTGGTACCTACATGGTTTTGCCGACGCCTCTGAACGAGCATATGGGGCTTGCCTGTATTTCGTCACTCAGGACGACCACGGAGAGTGGAAATCCACTCTCATTACAGCGAAGACAAAGGTAGCGCCCATCAAGTCAATCAGCGTGCCTCGCTTGGAGTTGTGTGCGGCTCTCCTCCTGGCCAAGTTAGTGGCTTCCCTCCGCCCACAATTGCATCCTGAACCAATCCGTACTTTCTGCTGGTCGGACTCAACAGTGGTCTTAGCCTGGATCCGAGACCACCCCTCTCGCTGGCAGACGTTCGTAGCCAACCGGGTTAGCGAGATACACAGCCTCATCCCACAGACGCCTTGGGGTCACGTCAGGACGGAGGAAAACC
Source organism: Phymastichus coffea (assembly GCF_024137745.1). Classification (NCBI taxonomy): domain Eukaryota; kingdom Metazoa; phylum Arthropoda; class Insecta; order Hymenoptera; family Eulophidae; genus Phymastichus; species Phymastichus coffea. The sequence goes on along the minus strand of NW_026706828.1, from coordinate 5,627,050 downwards.
CCGCGGACGCCTCCTCTCGTGGACTTTGCCCAAGCGAGCTGCGAACCAACCGGCTGTGGTGGCACGGACCCTCGTGGCTACTCAAGGACTGGTCGAGATGGAAAACCGAGGAGTGCGAATTCGTGTCCGCGCTAGAAGAGCGACCACCCCGCCAGGTGCTAGCACATCATGTGCAGCCAGAAGGGGACTTCCCCTTCACTCGCTTCTCCTCCTGGCATCGACTCATCCACACCGTCGCTTACGCCCTGCGGTGGTTGAACCGCCTTCGAAGGGTCCCACCACAATACCCTTATCCTGGATTGGAGGCTCGGGAGATCCACGCAGCAACCAGCTGCGTTTTGCGTCTGGTCCAACGAGAGGCGTACAGCGAGGAATTGCACTGCCTGTCGAAGGGTGCTCCTCTCCCTCGAGCGTCGACGATTCGTCGTTGCTCGCCCTTTCTCCATGAAGACGGAGTCTTGAGGGTGGGCGGTCGCCTCCAAAACACAACCTTGCCGTTCGAGGAAAAACACCCCGCTATCGTCCCACGCAAGAGCCATCTCGCAGCACTCATCTTGCGAGATACGCACCTGAATTCACTTCACGGCGGTCCACAGTTAATGCTTAGCTGTCTGAGACGTCGATTCTGGATCCCTCAGGTGCGCAGCGACGTTCGGCGAGAGGTGCGAAGATGCACCCGATGTGCACGATTCCAGGGTCCTCTGCTGGAGCAACAAATGGCCCCTCTCCCCTCAACCAGAGGAACACCGAGTCGCCCGTTCTCTACCTGCGGACTGGACTATGCAGGTCCATTCCCCATCCGGATGTGTAAAGGTCGCGGTCAACGTGCTACCAAGGGCTACCTGGTCATCTTCGTGTGCTTTGCCACACGTGCGGTCCATTTGGAGGTAGTCTCGGACTTGACCACGCAAACCTTTCTGTCGGCCTGGCGTCGTTTTGTCGGTCGAAGAGGACTGTGTCGCTCGGTTTGGTCGGATAACGGCACGACCCTCCAAGGAGCCGACCAGGAGCTGAGGCGTCTCTTTCATAGCGCCGCTACTTTCAGCAAGGAGATTGCTGAGACTTTGGCAAACGATGGAGTCACCTGGAACTTCATACCTCCGAGAGCGCCGTATTTCGGAGGTTTCTGGGAGGCTGGAGTGCGCTCATTCAAGCACCACCTTAAGCGCGTGGTTGGTGACGCGAAGCTGACCTTCGAGGAGTTCTCGACTCTTGCCGTCCAGATCGAGGCATGCCTGAACTCGCGCCCTCTCAGCCCTCTCAGCAGCGACGTGGAGGATTTGGCCCCCCTCACCCCAGGACACTTCTTGATTGGATCGGCGCTATTAGCTCCTGCAGAGCCAAGCGATACACCCGCCATTCCTCGCGTGGAGCGCTACCGGTTGGCAACCGTGATGCGTAACCATTTTTGGATGCGCTGGCGCAAGGAGGTTCTCCATGAGTACCAGCTGCGCTCCAAATGGTTGTCACCAACAAAACCCCTCAAGGTAGGTGATTTGGTTTTAATCTCCGATATCAACACGCCAGCCACCAGATGGCCATTGGGACGAGTTCTCGAGCTCCACGAAGGGTCGGACGGCTTAGCAAGGGTAGCTACCCTAAAGACCGCCACCACCACACTAAGCCGCCCCTTGGTTAAGCTTATCCGCCTCCCAATAGATGACGGCCCGGAACCAGGACAGCCGCCGCTTGTCAAGGTGGGCGGAAGTCAATCGCTGCCAATAGGGGAAGGTGCCCTACACCCGGAACTCTCTCAAGAGTAGTTTTATTGTTACCTTCGGTATCAAGGTGGGCGGGATGTTCGGGCCGGAATGCAGGTCGCAAGGTCAGTTTTGCTCTAATTTATTTTGGCCTACTGCATAACAGGAGGTCGTGACGTCACTCGGAGAGAATTTGCACCAGTTTCACCTAAGGGTCAACGATTGTCCATAAACTTGTTTTCTGTTTTGCTTCCTGTTTTTTAATGATTTAATAACACTTTTGTTTTCTTCTTTTGTATTCCTATTTTTGCTACTTGTTCCAACTTGCTTGGTTGCGTCAGCAAACAGGCTACTACGTCCTCTGCAGACTTCAAGAGGGCAGCACTTCTCAGCGAGCATATTGGTTTTCGTCAGCGATCGCAGAGGTGGGAGTAATTTTGGTACCCCTTCCATAGATCCATTCACTGGAGTAGGAGACGGCGTCGAGGCGCTCACTGGAGTTGATGCCTGAAAGACGGACGAGCTGACCAACCAGTTCTGTTCCTGATCACCAACGGATCGGTCATCTCTACTTCCGGCTCTCGACACGGCGGTGATAGTGAGTTATCGGTGTGTCTATCACTAGGGTGTGCAGCGCTTGCCTCCTCCTCTCCCCTGAGATCTGGTCGAACAACCAGCGAACGCTCCAGCATCTGCTTCACAACGATTCCTCCGGCAACTGTCCCTGCTCATCTTCGTGACGGCCCTGGCGCCTGATCACCTGATGTGACAGTGATTTGTCTGGTCGCTCGTGTCAGGCAGCGCTGTCGTCCCCAGGTTGGAAGCCTCTCAGTCTGGCGAGGAGATCGGGGTTGGCGTTCGCATCTGGGTGATTCTCACGGGAGAGCCCTTCTATCATCTACGTGCGGTCTCGCGAATTCGGGGAAGTGTTTTTCATTTATTTAATTGTACTCTCTTCATTGTATAAAGTGAAGGTGAATAAATCTGGATATTCTGTACAACGGTGACATCTCTCATATTAGCGACCCTATCACTCCTCGATCAAATCGGCATTTTCTAGCGAGCGTGATTTCTTTAGAAGAAACCGATCGACTAAAAATAACCTCGCGATCATTGGTATAGCTTTGATGTTATGAAGTTCTTTTTCATAATTCAGCAATATTTGACAATATGTCGTATAAATTCCATCGGGAAACTTTATATTTTCGAAGCTATAATCTTTATTAACAATCATTATAATTAATATTAATAAATTCTTGTATTAACTTTTCATATCGTGAATATTCCAGGCGTTGATTTTCAAATGTAATCTTTCTTCTACAAGGAGTACAAACTGTTTTTCTGTTCTTCTTATGATTGCATTTATTAGCACAATTGTTCGGCATGTTTTTGCAGATATATTTCTATTATGCTAGTTTTTATTTACTGTTCTATTAATTACTTCCTGTAATATAATATTGCATTAAATATTCCATTATCAAATAATCATAAAGTAATTTTTTTTTATTTACTCTAGGTTTATATCCAATCTATCAAGGTAAACAATAAATAATTGAGCTTGCTATTACGAAAATTAACAAATAATGAAGTACAATACTCTAATGATTTTTGAATACTCTACTTATTTTTAACTTGCATATATAATTTATAATTTTCTATTTGCATGTTTAAATATTTATATAAATTTTGGTTTTATTGAATATCAATCATATTGTGTTTTTTAGTCTGGTAGTGGATATCTTTGTCTTGAGAAGCTCACCAACAAGCACGTTTGGATGGTTTGCAGTTGGTGCTATATTTTTTGTAAAATGTTTTGATTTCTTCTTTTATTAATGATATCTGTAGATCATTATGGTTGAGTCATTTGGTACAAACCAAGGGGCCGTCACAATATTTCTTAGTACTTTGGATTGAAATCTTTCTAGGAATTATATATTTGAGTTTGAGACGGCACCGCATAGTTGAATACCATAGGCCTAGATTGGTTTGATTATTGCTTTGTAAAGCAGTATTTTATTTTCTATTATGAGCTCTGATTTTTCTCTACTTAGCCATTAAATTTTCATTTACTTCCTTTCCAGTTGTTTGCGTTTTCTAAATATGTGTTCTTTCCATGAGAGCCTCATGTCTAAATGAATACCCAAGTAATTTACATGACTACTTTGCAGAATGAGTTTATCGTTTGGTTTAATAGGTGGTAGGTATCTTTTCTCAAATGTAAAATGTTATATGTATTGATTTACTTTCATTGATTTTAATTCTCCATGCGTTTAGCCAGTTTTGTAGATGATTACTAATATAATTTTGTATTAGTGCAGTTGCTATTTATACTTCTGAGTGAAATGTAAGAATGGCTGTCATTTGTATAAATAGCTGCCATGATATTTGGAAATTTTGGCAAGTCAGCGGTGAATAACAAATACAAAGTTGATCCTAGTACACTATCTCGCGATACTCCTGCTTTTGTGTTCTGCCTTTTTAATGTTTCTTTGTTTAATTTTACTTGAAATTCTCTATTTTAAAGATATAACTTGAGTAGTTTGTAGTGATTTTCTGGAAAAGTCTTTAATTTATGTCAGAAATTGATACTATTCTGTTGACCTATTCTATTGTGGAGTGGTTGTATCTAAAGCCAAATTGATGTTCTAGGATAAGCTTTGTATCAATATTGATAGAATAAATTATTATTGGGTTAATTCTGGCTAAAATTATATTTTTTTAATTTTGTTATATTACGGGCTGAAGATTAATTGTTAAGATGTTATCAGTTCGGTTTCTTTGCCAGATTTAGAAATTAAAATAATCTCAGTCATTTTCCATTGAATTTCGAAAATAACATAAACGAACACGTGAATTAAAGATAATTGTTAAATATCTTATTGCGACACTAGGTCATTTTTTGATCATTATTCTTATAATATTATCAAAGTATAGTGCTTTTTTATTCTTTATATTTTTTAATATACTTCCTTTATTTTAACTGTTGCAATAGGTGTACTGTCTTGGATGCCTATGTCTTCAAGTAAGGCGTCTTCTTTTTGTTCGGTGATTTTACTCTGGTGAGGTTTAAATACCGTACATAAATGGTTTGCGAAATTATGAATTTTTTCCTCATCAAATCTAGCCCGCCTACCATCTAGTTTTCTGATAGGTGGGATAAATGATGTTGGTCGTTTGAGTCTCCTAGTGACTTTCCTGTCTCCTAGTGATATTTTATTGAGTATGCAGAAGTAGGTGAATAAGATCATTGATTAATTTCTTCGCGCTAATCCTTCGCTAACAATTTATTGCGATATAGAATTAGCCGAATAGAATTATCGTGCTTACTTAATTGTGCTGACCTTCCCGCCATTTCGTAAACCGAAAGTGAGCGTTAGGATCAGACAAAGAAAATTCGTAATCTAGGATTCGCGCTGACCTTTCGCTAATGATTTATTGCGACATAGAATCGGCTGAATCAAATTACTGTGTTATTTAATTGTATTGACCTTTCCGCCATTTCGTAAACCGAGAGTGAGCGTTAAGATCAAACAAAAGAAAGTTCGTGATTTAGGATTCGCGCTGACCTTTCGCAAATAATTTATTACGAGAGTAGAATTAGCCGAATAAGATTACCGAACTTATTTAATTGTGCTGACCTTTTCGCCATTTCGTAAACCGAGCGTGAGCGGTAAGATCAGACAAGAAAAATTCGTGATTGTGTCGTTTGCGCTGACCTTTCCACCATCTTTGTTAATCGAAAACCGACCGGAAAATTATTAACATTTCGATTAATTTGTACCCTTGCCATTTTATGGTTATTCAGAGTTTTACCGACCCTATTCACTCCGACCTCTTACTTGTAAATTACTGGATACGTCAATAAAGTGATTAATTATTTTATATAAAATTTACTGTGTTATCCTACCTCGATTGCATGCTAGTGATTTTCAGCCGCGAGCGGTCATATACGGGTATCACCAATTCGCTATATTTCGGGTCCCACGATAGGTAATATACGCGCGAATTCGAACGGACTCACGACTTGAATTAACGAGCCATCATCTGAGCTGCCGGCATACCAATCAAGGAGACGTAGAAAGCGGAGAGTTGGACACCAAGGCCTGAATCGAGGATATCACGCGTATCCCCCGTCTGCCCACCCTGCGCAGTCGCCGTTAAGTAGATCCGGATACGCGACAACCTTAGTGGCCTTAGCCCGACGATCGCCGTAATTAGCCGACGGTCTGGCGCCCTAAATAATCGGGGGTAGAGCCAACCAGGCCTTGTGGCGGAAGAAACTCGGAGCGCGGTTAAAACCCCCGAAATTCCCCGCCACAAGAATTATAAAATAAAAAATTCCATTCGAAGAATAATATTTTATTCAATATAAAGAAATATACTATTTTTGTTGAATTGTATACAAACCACCATTATCATTGAACATTGTGAATATTTCCTCATTAAGTAAGCAATTGGGTTGATAATGCTCTACAGTTTTTAGAAGACTATCTGAGTAACCTGGAGAATAGAGCCTGCAACACAAAAAGTATAATTTGTACTATTACAAAGTGAAATAATGTTAATACGTTATATTACGTGAGAGTAGAGAACTCACATTTTATGTGTATGTATCTGACCAGCGTAAAGAAAAAAAGCCTAAGATAGTTTGATGTAGAAATAGACGTGTTGAGAGGTGCATCTATTATGGAGATTAATGACTTAATTAATGGTTAGAGGATAAAAAAGAAATAAAAAAAAGTTGCTATGCCGAAGATCGTGGGAAAAGACCAGAGTTTGAAACTGTACTCTGGAATAAGGTATCAGCGAAGTAGAGGGTAAAGGAATTTAAAGGTGATCGATCCTTCGAGACAAAATTGGCCTGTCGCTACCATTCACGGCAGCGGGTAAATATGTATGCAGACCACTAAAATGGTATAGTAATGTTGAAGATAATTGAAGACATTTTTAGATAATTCTAATGAGTTATAATCATTTATAAAATTTAGATGAAAATGTTACAAAAATCAATATTTCTGCAATCGTTTAAATTATTAATATTATTTTTCTTAATATTCGTAAAAGTATGAGCTATTAAACTATCGTTCTAAAAATATTTTTCAATAATATTCAAAAAATTATTAGTTTTTATTAAGGCAATATCTCGAAAAGTATATTTAAATACATTATTACTCTCCATTATTATAGATTTAATGAATTCTATTCCAAAGGTTTTTTGAGAGTGACACCTAAAACTCCAACTAAATAATTATATACAGTTAATTATGACAACGTTTCACTGGATTATCTTCCAGCATCACCAGGTCTTTTATTAAATTGTCAACTGATATAAAAGATTGTTTATAACGACTTGAATAAATGATAATATTAAAAATCAATACAATAACAAATTTACATACCAACGCAACATATAGAAATTCAAAATTTATATTATTCATTTCAAATTCAATTTATAATTGAATTTGAAATTTGAAATAATTTAATAATTTCAAATTCAATGACAAGAATTGCCGTAAAACTTTAGAATATTAGCAATGGAATTCTGGTAAGAAAACTCTTACTCAAAAACAGGTAGTCAGAGTGACTCCATACAAGGTCGCCTTATCAGTGATTAGCGGGGAGAATCGGTTTGATGACCGTGCTCAAAATGGTGTCGATGTCTCAAAGCGTTCTAACCGGCTCAACGCAGTCCGATCGTGGAAGCTACAGAGGATGCGGGAAGTTACAAGGCGAGTCAAGACAAGAAAAATATATCAGTTCAAAGAAATTTAACTTTATTGCGTAAGAAAGATGGTCTTCAATTTCCTTTCCAGGTCAGCCCAAGGTCAGCCATTACTTTGTCCGTCGGTTCTATCTCTGCTTACATAAGCCTACTCTTTGCAACCCAAAATCTAATCTGCTATTGGCCTAAATCACTTCATTAACTATTGGTGCAATTTACTCGCATTCTATTCAATAGATCCTGCCGTTAATGGAACACGAATTATCAACGCTATTCGGCGCACCACGACACGATTTCGATCGTTCTCCGCGAAAGGTCCGGTTGGTCGACTAGATAAGGCGATATGCAACGAAAAAGGTTTCACGTACTCCTAAACTCTCGCGGGTCAATTCGGTCGGCGTCGTAAAGATCGTGGGCTCAAGCGGTCATACGGTGTTATCTCCTAGTCGCGCAACGAAAAGAAAGGAAATTCTTTAAAGACTCACCATCGGTCAACCTTCCGAGATTGAGGGGGAGAGAGAGAGAGAAAGACAATTTCTGTCGGCGTCTGTTCGACTTGACAGCACCAAACATCCCTTCTTAGGCTCGTGTATTCACTAGCCGCACTCATCTCTGGAGAAACGTCCCTTTGTTCCTGGCACTCGCGCACAATCACGTCCATCCCCGTTGAAGGCTCCGGCAGAACAGGCCGCGGCTAGTGCGGCTTCGCATCGCGCCTCTCTCGGTTACCTCTCCTTCTTTTCCGTGAATTTTTATCCTATTTGCTCGTAGTGTCATCAACTCGATCATCAGCGCCGTCTATTTTGTTAGTTTATCCCACGTAATTTTACTACTGATCAATTTAGTTAGCATCGGTTTTATCCTATTTGTTATCTTACCCCTATCTCCGTTATCATTGGCTAGTCAGGAATCCGCGCGCCGATCAGTCTAGCGTTACCCATCGTTTGTCGTCTACCCTTTTCTCTCCGTCACTCATCATTCCTACCAGTCGCCCCTATTCGTATATCGACATACCCTCACGCGCCTACTTTATCGGTCGCCTCGCTCGTACTTATGCCCTCTCGCGCTTATTCGTGCCCCTACTCGGTCGACTCATTTGCACACATGCTCCCTCTCCCCCTGCTATCTCTGGCTCATGTTAGTTGCCGATCGCATCACAATATGGCTACCGCTCGGCTCCCACGTCAACGTCGCGTACCGTCGCCGCTCTCAGCGTCTGCCTCTTGGTAATTGGAAGGTCGGTCAGTGTATGTATGTATATGGGTGCGTTGGGCTATCCTTTGGGTATGTTGATTGGGTGGAAAGTAGTATTAATATGCGTGCGGTGCTTCTCCTCGTGAAGTCATCTACTAGGATCAACTAATTTCGGCTGCTAACTTCCTCGTCGTCTAACTTTCTGGGGGAATATCGGTCCGGTTTCCTGAGTGTGAGAGTGTGTGTACGTGAGTGTAAGGATGGTCTGCATCGGTCGGGCGGGTATTGAGAGGTCATAATACGCGAGGTCTCGAAGCCGTAACTAGGCTTATGTAAGCTATTGATCAGCTAATCGGTCAGTTACGTCCTTTTGAGCGAAGAGGATTTCGTAAGTTGGGAGTTGTGTAGAGAATAGCGGGCACGCGATTTTCTTGTGATACCGTACTATCACACTACGTCTAATAAGGATATACGAGGTCTGTTCAAGAAGTATCGCGAATTTTGAATTTCCGCGGACAAAGTAAATTTGATTTTTGATTTTTTTGTAGCGTTATGTTGGTACTTATGTCCCTTACGTATGCTGACAAGGTTGGCCATTTTGAATGTTTAGTTAATTTTTGACAGCTGTTTTGCTTGGAAGTGTTTTGGCTCATCTTCGATTTTTGCCTATTCTAAAAAATGGATGAAAGAATCTCTATCAAATTTTGTGTAAAAAACAAAATAAAGTGCGCGGACGCATTCCGAATGTTGACTGTGGCATATAGTGAAGCTACCTTGGACCAAAGCAACGTTTATCGGTGGTACATTTTGTTCTCAGAGGGCCGAGAAGATGTGAACGACGAATAACGGGCCGGATGCACGAGTACGTCAACAACAGACGAAAACATTGATAAAGTGAAGAAAATAGTATTGTCCAATCGTCGAATCACCGTTAGAGAAGTTTCTGAGGATCTAAACATATCGATTGGCTCATGCCATTCGATTTTAATCAATGATTTGGGTATGAGTCGGGTCGTCGCGAAATTTGTGCCAAAACTGCTCAATTTCGACCAAAAACAGCATCGCATTAACATTGCTCAGGAGATGTTGGACTCGGTCCGTGACGACCCAAATGTGCTCCACAAGATCATAACTGGTGACGAATCATGAGTTTATGGTTATGATGTGGAAACCAAAGTTCAATCATTACAATGGAAGCTACCGCATGAGCCAAGACCGAAAAAAGCTTGTCAAGTTCGGTCGAACGTGAAGGTTTTGCTCACAGTTTTCTTCGATTACAGGAGCGTGGTGTATCATGAGTTCTTGCCACAGGATAGTAAGGTCAATAAGGAATATTACCTGCAAGTTATGTGCAATTTGAGCGAAGTGATCCGCCAGAAACGTCCGGATTTAAGGAAGAATAAAAACTGACTTTTGCACCATGATAACGCCCCTGCTCACAGATCGTTGCTTGTGCGCGAATATTTGGCCAAAAACAACACAATAATGGTGCCGCAGCCACCGTGTTCCCCAGATCTGGCCCCCTGTGACTTTTTCCTGTTCCCAAAACTGAAGAGGCCTATGAAAGGACGACGCTACGCCATAATTGAGGAGATAAAGATGGCATCGAAAGAGGAGCTGAACAAGATCGCAAAAAATGATTTTTTTAAGTGCTTCGAGGATTAGAAAAAACGTTGATATAAGTACATTATATCCGAAGGAGATTACTTTGAAGGAGATAAAATAGATATTCATGAATAAATAAATAATTTTTGAAAAAATACAAAATTCGCGATACTTTTTGAACAGATCTCGTAGATGTTATGTTGAATAATCTTACACTAGTAATTATCCTGTGATGACTATTGTTGGATTAGTTAGTGTCTAGAATAGTAACGATGAAAATATCATGTTATAATCTGCAATCGAAAAAGATATATTATATGATACTTTTGTTTAATTCTTAATTATTTCCTTTTTATTTTTATATTTTATGTTTTATTTTTTTGGTTGATTTGTTCATGTGTGAAATTCGGAGCTTATTTGAATAAACTATTATTGTACTTTTCTTCGTCTCTATATTTATATTATATTTCGGCAGAATACTAATTATCTTATAGGATCTGATTTTAAAAAATCAAATCACCTAAACTAAATTATTTTAGATTTATACATCTATCATTATATTCTTTTAAGCATACTTTAGAATTAACTAAATTATCATAAGCTAATTTCTGTATAATGCATAAATGTGTTACCAGGTCAACTGTCTCTTATGTCTAAGTAACATATCACCTTCGCGATGGAGAATATTAAAGGACATTCGAACGAAACAAACAAATACGTACAACGTAATGTGGTGTATACATGGTCCTTTCTTGTACGTACGAATCATGATTCAAGATAGTTATATCACCCTAAACATTGTTAACATAGGTATATTATTTCAAGTATTCAGACAATACGTAGTGAGATCTTCCAAGGGAACCATTGATTTGTAACATGAACGCCATGGTCTTTAACTTTTTTATTTTAAATCATTTAAAAACACGTGACATAAAGGAACTATACGAGGGTGGTCCGATAAGTACTTAGCCTCACCGCCCGATGGCGCCACTCTCGCAAAAGAAATATTCCTTCACATAGTACAACCTTCTTGATGGTTACTGTCAAGATTTCAGCCGGATCGGAGTTGTAGTTTATTTTTGAGAGCGTGTGAAAGTGTTTAGGATCAATGCTAATAAATGAGATGTTAATTAAAAGTCTCATAAATAACAAACAAAAGGGAATTCAGATCAGGATGGGAAGGCGTGTGTAATTTATAATAGATACGCTGAGATTTAGTTTAACTAATGATTGTAATTTATTTAACGAAAAAGAGAAAATGCATGAATGCGTTATATTTAGCCGGCATAAAAAACCCCAGTCATGAGTGGGGGAAAAGCCATTTACATACAAGCCACAAGTACAACTAATGATATAACAATTACATAGATGCAAACCGGACAAAATAGTGGTTACGCTGGTAAACTATTAACACCTACCAGTGAATTTCGCGGACGGAATTACATTAGCACAGGAAATGCAGGTAGAGAGAGAGCCCTCAACTGATAAATATAGGTACATACGATGGTCAATTGAGGCTCGCAAAGCCTATGTCGCCTCGCACGCTTGAATGGCCATTCAGGTAGTTCTTACACTCACTCGTCCTCGCAGGTGATTAGGAAGGAAGGTGTTGCCCCACACACACATGGGCGCCCCGCAGTCCCGACGTCTCGGGCACACACACGAACTGCGGTAACACACGCTCTAATCGCACTCATTCCTAACGGACGTCATGCAGGCTGGCGCGGCATTCGTGATGATTTACGGACCATCGTTGATTGTTTTTTTTTTTACAGTTTCTGCTCTCGGAGCATCGTTTTTTTACACAGGCACACTCTCTCTTAGCCTTGAAGCGCAAACGGCGCAAACAGAAAGCAAGTGTGTCCGTTGATTTTTGAAAAATGGAAAAAGAGCAGTAAGTATCGGTCGGTGATTCGATTCTTGTTTTTGGAAGGGAAATCGCGCAGCGAAATAAAAAAGCGCTTGGATGCTGTGTACGGTGACTCTTCTCCTTCGATGGCGACCGTCAAAAATTGGTTTAACGAGTTTCAACGTGGTCGCACATGGATTTTTGAAGAGCCACGTCCAGGTGCTCCGAAAACGGCTACTACGGAGGATAACGTGACAAAAATTCACGATCTTGTATTGGCAGATCGACGATTGAAGGTGCGCGAGATAGCTAAGATCGTAGGCATCTCCAAAGACCGCGTGGGTCATATCCTGCATGAAATTTTGGGCATGAGAAAGCTGTCGGCGCGATGGGTGCCGCGTTTGCTCACTCCGGACAACAAGCACAACCGTGAGACAACTTCAGAGTAATGTCTGACGCTGTTTAAGCGCAATCCGAAGGAGTTTCTGCGTCATTTCGTGACTGGGATTCACAAGGTGTGATATACATCGACTACCTAGAGAGGAGCAAAACGGTCACAGGGCTGTACTATACCGAATTATTGGGCCGATTCGACGTCGAATTGCAGAAAAAACGGTCCCATTTGGCGAAGAAAAAAGTGCTCTTCCACCATGACAACGCACCGGCACACATTTCTGCCGTCGCCATGGCTAAATTGGTCGAATTAGGCTACGAACTGCTGCCCCATCCACCGTATTCTCCAGATTTAGCCCCATGCAACTTCTTTTTGTTTCCAAACTTGAAAAAGTCACTCGCCGGGCAGAACTTTGAGTCGAATGAGGAGGTAATCGCTGCCAAGGAAACCTACTTTTCAGACCTCGAGGAAACGTATTTTTCAGACGGGTTAAAGAAGTTGGAGCATCGCTGGACCAAGTGTATCGAACTAAAAGGAGACTATGTTGAAAAATAAAACGCCACTTTTCCAAAATTTTCGTTTTTCTTTTGTAGGCTAAGTACTTATCGGACCACCCTCGTAAGATGAGTTCAATTCAGTTGGAAAGAAGACACTGAAACGAAATCATCACAAATAGGATTTGTCCAAGTCTGTAAAATAGGCATTCGTTTCTGCAATCACCTCCTCATTTGAATAAAATCTTTTCCCCGCCAGCCATTTTTTCATATTAGGGAACAAATAGTAGTCCGACGAAGTCAAGTCTGGAGAATAGGGTGATGTGAAATGAGTTGGAACCCTATCTTCATCAGTTTTGCGGCCACAACTGCTGAGGCGTCATTGTCGTGGTGGAAGAGGACATTTTTGTGGGTCAATCATGGACATTTCTCTAGCAACTCGGTTTTCAAACGATCCAATAACGATGAATAATATTCGTCTGTAATGGTTTCCAGATAGTCGATGAAGATTATTCTTTGCGAATCCCAAAAGACAGTCGCCATAACCTTCCCGGCCGAAGGAATTGTCTTCGCCTTTTTCGGAGCAGATTCCCCCTTGGTAACCCATTGTTTAGACTATTCTTTGGTGTCAGGAGTGTAGTGATGTATCCATGTTTCATCTACAGTGATGAAAGGACGCTTAAAGTCTTGCGGATTTTGCTGTAATAGCTGCAAACCATTCTTGCAACACTTCACACGATCTCGTTTTTGGTCAATCGTGAGCAATCGCGGCACCCATCTAGCGTACAGCTATTTCATGTCCAAATGTTGGTGCAAAATATTATGTACCCGTTCGCTCGAGATGCCTACAGTACTAGCAATTCCACGTATCTCCACTCTTCTGTCAGCCATCACCATATCATGGATTTTATCACTGATTTCTAAAGTGGTATCCTCATTGTGCTCATATGGCCACTCCGAAAATTTTGAAACCACTTATAAACCTTTCTAATCAAAGGTGCACAATCACCTTAATGTTTATCAAGCTTCTGTTTAATATCCTGAGGCGTTTTGCCTTTGAAAAAGTAATGTTTAATCAATACACGAAATTCTTTTTCGTCCATTTTTTTACAACCACTCGATTTCTTTGATTGAAACGAATGTAAAACGCAAAGTAATTGGCCGGTCTGGCTGAAACTTGGTGTGTGCTCTTCCAAGATATGCCACTAACTGAAAATAATCTTGATACGCACTAGTAGCGCCATCTCTCTGACTTTGCACGGACTTTTGAAACGACCCTCGTAGTGCCCCTAGGAAAGTGTATCTGGAGAATCGAGCAGAAGGAATGCTTGTTTTCGTGCTGACTCAGCACCACCTTTTTTTCCCGCTCCGTCTGAACCTGATTGAGTTTACTGCGTATAGTCAATTGCTCTCTTTTGATTATTTCTTCTTTCTCGAAACAACGTCGGTATCCTCGATGTTAATGCTGTTCTTTACGGTATGTGACTTGATCCCCTTGGCTTTCTTCATGGAATCCTGACCTTTTGTGCTGATAGCATACATTTTGCTGCGGAAGTTGATAAATTCGAGCATGAGTTTACCGGCACATTTGTCCTTCATCACCCCAAGAATTTTCTTATTGACCAATGGAAAACCATATAGATTTTCTTTACAATAATTTGATGTGTTGAACTTGTCGAGGTTATGCTTCATCACCTCGTATACGTCCATTTTTTTTAATTCATAGATAAGACTGTTGGTATCGGTATAGAGTAATTTATATTTATCATTTAACGTCTCTTTCATGAAGCTGTAACGAAAATCGTAGGCTAGAATCTTGGACAAGTCCAATACGCACAGTTGGTCGTATATAGGTTTGCTGATAGAGATACTTGACCATGACAGCTGAATTGCTACTAAGTTCTCATCGAAGATTGAGCTACTGTGGAAGTTGAGTGCAGAGATACGAGTCTCAGTACCATATCATCCATCCCACTTGTTGACGAGTCTGACGTCAATCCTTTTTCTTTGACACCACATCATCTTGTCATAGATTGCGTTAATCATCAATTTGTAGAAGAGTTTCTCGAACTCGTTCCGAGATTGCTTTCTCTTTTCCGTATCAAGATCAATGTAAGCCTTGAGCCAGGGACTTTGCTTGAAACTGATCGCTCGATGTATTTTATGCAACTTAAGTCCATTAAGCGCTCGGTAGTGGATGATAAAACGGTTCTTATAATAGAGAGTAGTAAAAAACTTCTTCCGTGTAGATTCTGGAGGAGCTCGATGTTCTGGATAGAAAGGAAGATCCTTGTCTGCATCGTGTAGTTTCTCGGGATATTCTAAATTAACTTTCTGGATGTAACCGATGGGACTATCATCTGCCAGGTAGAAGTTAAGTATCTCCGGATGCTCAATCCACTAAAAGTTCGTATAGGGTAGAGATTGTGTCATCGCCCATCCATAGAGATTGTTCACGTCGTAGTACATCACGTACTTCATCTTCTCGTTCTTGTTGTAGTTCTTACTCACATACTGGTGATTAGCTTTGGCATATCTGTTGAAACAATGACTAACTTTTCCTCAAATTCCCTTTTCGTTAAACATCACCATATCGATGTCTGTTAAAAGTTCCTATTAGATGTTGATACACTTGAGCATGGCGTCCCAAATTAGTTCAGGCGTCGTGTAACAGTGTGCAGGGTCGAGATTGTAAGCTTCAAGACAGATCTTGCGGAACCTCTCAAAAATATCTGCAAGAAGTAGCATGTCCGTCTTGAGATACAGATCAGAATACTGTCCGAGATTCTGAATACTGAACGACTGCCATACGTTCTGTGCATGCTCATAGTCCGTATCGCTCACATCTCCGTTGGTGAGTCGAGTGTGAAAAGCTTCATTAACTGATAGGTATTCCTATTCCAGTTTGTCGAGACTGGTCACAAATTCATAGGAAAACACACCTTTTCTGCTCAGTAGTTCAATTTGCTCGAGAGAGTAGCCATTTTTCTCGAACTTTCGTTGAGCGATATCCAATTCATCCAAGTAGGATGATAATTTGTCTAACAATGATGGCATGAATCTAAATGAATCGATGAAATCGAAAAAGGAGATTTTCCTTATTTTCTACGAGAAGTATAACTCGACCCATGAAATTATTTGCAGTCGCGACCTCTTTGATAATGAAGTGCGAGTCGTATCCGGTGAGATTGTGAAATACTATATAAATAAACGATGCATGATGATAGTTAAAATTGCAGGAATTGTGTGCAGCTCCCCTGTAACTGAAATGAGGTAAGTAGTTTTTTATTTACTCATCGGCCCGTAAGATGACAATGATCTCTGACTTTCCTTTGATCCTCTTTGAAAGCTTTTTGACAAATGTGATAAGTGTTAGCCGTGAAGAATAAAAATCTCTTTTGATCCGAGAGTCGCATCTCTTTAGCATTCTTGTATCTCTCTTCTAAATTAATCGATAGAGCCTGAAGTTGCTGAACAAGCAATTTTGCAGGAGACAATTCCTCATCTGTAATTTTTTTTTAGGTCTTGTAAATGGATCGTCAAAACAACATTTCACGTATAAACCAATGCTGTAAGCCTCATGCTCTTCAACGATACGCTTATCATCTTTCACTGGTTTCAAGAGACTCTCCAAATCGGCATAGATAACAAATGATACCAATTCGCTGTAATCATGATTTTTAAACTGTAAGATCTTGTTCGTCTCTGTAAAAAAATCAATTGTGCAGATATTTAATTGTGAATAATCCTTTTCATAAGCTTCGAACTTTTCATTACTCCAAAAATAGTGCATACAACGATTGCAGACATAGCATTTATGTTAATGGGTACTGACTTACTTGACTTCGGATCAACCAAGACATATTCTTAATCCACACGTTATAGAACTTTGGAACGTATTCTCTATCGTCATCGTCTGGTTGATTCCCAAGGCTCTCATCGATGTAGAAATTTTGTATAAGCAGCAAGTTTATATTATTATCTCTTTTCAGAGAGAATAGATGACACGATGAAACACCATATTGTTGACCATACTTCTTGAGTACGTACAGATTGATGGAAATGTTGCTGGTTATCTCAAACTTCTTAATATCTTTGGGTTGTATGGGATATTTAAGGTCTTTGAATCTACGTTTGTTTGCCATGTGATAATAGTTATTAACTTGTTGTGGATTTATATCTATTGAAAACAATGCCGAGAGAATGGCCCACTTGAAGCACTGATTATCTTCGTTTTATACATTAATACAGGTTCTCTTATCAGTAATTAAAGATGAAAGTGCGATAAAAGAGCTTATCAGTAATTAAAGATGAAAGTGCGATAAAAGAGGATTTAGCTTATTAATGTTGATTGTGAGTCCTAAGATGGCCTTCATAGACCAGCCAGAATCCCTTTCTTGAAACTCTTCCATCTCTTTCATGATGACTTGCCTGAGTTATCTTCAAATCAATGAGATAAATCGTTGATCTGATAGATGGTAGCATTTGTCGTACTAAAATACTTTACTGCAGTGCTTTCTTCGTCACTTTTCTGAATAATAAACTCCGCTATTAGCTCAGTGTTTATCATGATAGAACTGTACCTGTTAAGAACTAGCTCGATTTGTGCCTCGAACACAGGACATGCTGCATTCATAAAAGAGATGATGTCCAAGTGTCCACGATTGATGATAACTCCAGTGCGAATTTTATTGTTGAACGCTGATTAGATGTCTTGCCATATATGCTCTCTCATCTAACTATTGTTGCAATGCTCCGCCATATGTCAGAAAGCCATTAAGTCTATTTTGAAAATGACTCATAAGCTCATCTTTGTCTCTCCGATCTGTTCAAGTCAGTGTACAATGTGAACAGACGAAGTGCTTTGATAGCCTCCTTCAGAATATCAAACCATTTCATGTAATCCTCAGGCTCGACGTCTTTCAGCCTCACTAACTTCGAGAGCTGCTTTACCGTCTCCGAGTAGTAATTTATAGTTGATATCTTGCTGCTGATGCTGCTGGTTCTGGTGCTGAGGCTGGGGCTGTTCTAATGTCCTGAGACTAATAAGCTCTGAGAACTTCGGCTCGGCTTTTTATTCCTAAAACGGTGCTATAAGTTGAAGTGAGCGTGTGCATCTGCGCAGTGAGCTAGCGGTTGATAGCATGGCAAATTTGGCTATAAAAGGCAGCTCGTGCAGTCAGAGCCTCACTTACAGCAGTCGATTGAGTTGGAAAAGCCCCTCTTCTTCTTAGAATTAGCAGCGATAGTAGCATCAGCAGAACTGAAATTTTCAAGATGAGATATATCATTGATATGCAGGTTTTCCAAATTCTAGTATGCGAATTTATCTTCAAGGAACTTGCTTTAATTCTTGTTAAACGCAATGCTCTTCCCAAGGTGTACTGTTTCTTACTGCCTGAACACATCAATAAGCTACCACTTTTCTTTCAAGAAGCGAATAAGTGGATTGAAAGAAAGCATCACAGCATATCTTGGTAAACAGTAAATATTCCATACCCGGAACTTACCATGGTATTGCAATTGAATTTGCTGTATTGCGAAAAGGTGTACGTCAAGGGTACGTAAAAAATAAATTGATTGTGCCAAAGCCGCTGTCAATGTGATTGTCCTCTGCATGACCGACGCCCCACCAATACCCTTAGCATTGATTTCACGGGAGTCGACGAAATCGACTGCTAACACGTTTGTAAAAAAATAATCATAAATAAAAATTTAATTGGAGAGGCAATGATTGTGCCTCACAGATGGCAGTGACGTTCGGGCTGCCATCAAAAAAGGAGAAAAATGATTTAAAATTTTAATACATTGTTGAAATGAATTTTCAAATCGTGCGTTCATAAGAAATCTCTATGGAGGCCGATTCGCCGCACGTCCATTCCGAGCCGCGGCAGCACCGACGCAATCAGTTACTGGTGACGCGGAGTTGCCTCTCGCAGAAAAGTCTAGGCATGATCTCTCGAGCGCACGCATACCTCGATCGTGCCTCTCGCCTTGTCGCATCGCTATTATAGCCAAAGTGTACAGATTTAATAAATAAATGTTGTATTTCGTTCTAACACCTGTGTCCTTCATTTATCCCCCAGAACAAGTCACTAAATTGGTGATCCTGACGTGATTGGGCGAATTGCGTTCAGGCACCACGTGGCCGAGTAAACACCATGTCGCCGCCATCACGCTTACCGCTACCTCGAATGGCGTTATCGGAATCTCCGGCCAAAAGACTCATGCGGTCACGGGCCCCAGCGGTGAAACAGCACTCAAAAAGTTTGCCGCAACCGGGAAGTGCGAAACCGCCCCAGCTCGTGCAAGCTAGTGCCCACGATCGCCCGTCCACGCGCGCTTTCGCAAGGCATTTGGCCCGTGCCACGCCCGCAGTGTGTGAGGTTAAGTTGTCAAGTGACAAGCCGTTTCCCGCCAACATGGTGAGCACGCCATCCCCGAACGAGCAGCAACAAGTTGACGCGCAGGCACTGTCTCGGTAAATCCAGCAGCTTCAGCAACAACAGCAACAACTGCTACACAGCAATCAAGCCCTAACGAATCGCTGTAAACTCCCGTATTTCTGAGACTTCGAGCCGGAAGCCTGGTTTGTACAGGTGGAGTCACTTTTTGACTGCTACAACGTACAGGATGACATAAGACGCTATAACCTCATCATGACAGCACTCAAGCCCGGAGTCCTTAAGGAGTTGTTGGACGTGACTAGGGAGCCACCCACGCAAGGCAAGTACACACACCTCAAGGAGAAGATCCTCGAACGTTTTGCCAAGACGCCCGAGCAACAGTTGCGCTCCGGCGTCACGATGGCGAGCAAGAAGCCCTCGCAGCTACTTCGCGAAATGCGAAACCTCGCAGGCGCGAACATAGGCGACGACGCCTTCAAGGTCAAGTGGCTTGACCTTTTGCCCGAAATTTCCCGGAGCGTTCTCGGCAACACTATACCAGACGAACTGGCCAAGGCGGCCGATCGCATGGCGGACCTCGCTCTAGCCCAGCCAGTCCAGTCACCAGCTGTGGTGGCGGCTTTTCACCCGTCAAGCTCGCGCGGAAACTCGCCACATCGCTCGGACTCTAACCTAGCCAAGGAGTTAACCACCATCTCAGACACCATGACCCAGCTGTTCTCGACCACAAGATTAGTCCTCGACGCTGTCACGCAACGGCACAAAGGTGGGCATTTCCGCAGCCGCAGCCGAACGCCAGGGAGCAGAAGCCACTCACCAGCGCAGAACAACGGATACTGCTTCTACCACCAGCGTTTCGGGGCAGAGGCAGCCAATTGTCGTGGCTCTTGTACTTTTCCAAAAAACTAGCCACTCTGCCGACTGTTTTGGTGGCACACGGCAACGAGATCATGCAAGAGAACCGCCTTCACGTATGAGACAAGGGTACTGGCCTGACCCTTCTGATGGACTCGGGCTCCGTTGTCTCCCTGTTGCCCCGTTCGGTAGTTAAGGACACCACCCAGCCTCTGGTCAAGCAGCTGCTCACTCTTGTAGCAACCAATTCGACACCCATTGCCACTTTCGGGGGAGCCATGCGCTTTCTCAACCTGGGCCTTCGCCGAGACTACAAGTGGCCTTTCGTCATCGCTGGTATTCCGGGTCCTATCATCGGCGCTGATCTGCTGGCCCACGCAGGTCCATTGGTGGACCTCAAAAATCAGCGCCTCATCGACACGACCACCTCGCTCAGCGTTTCGGGGAAAGCCGCGTCCGCGGCCCAGTATACGGTCGCCATCCTGCACAACCCTGCTGGCAGCCTGTCTCACAGGAGCGCCTTTGACGCGCTACTCGCGAAGTTCGCCGAACTTACCAAGCCCAGCAACCGCAGGGCCACGCTCAACGGTGCGCCAGTTACGCATTTTATATGTACCACAGCACCGTCGGTACATGAACGCGCTGGGCCCCTGCTCGGTGCACGACTGCATCAGGCGAAACAGGCAATCCAGGAGCTCCTGGACGCCAACATCATCCGACCCTCTTCTGGCCAATGGGCCAGTCCGCTAAGCCTGGTGGAGAAGCACGACGGCAGCGGTAAACTCAGCGTCACAGGCAACTACCGCCGCCTCAACGCAATCACGGAGCCGGACCGCTACTCGCTGCCAGTCATCGAGCACCTCCTCCACGACTGCCACGGAGGAGCCGTGTTTTCAGTCATCGATCTTCTCAAGGCTTTCTACCAGGTGCCCATGGCGGAGGAAGATGTCGACAAGACTGCCATCATCACACCCTTCGGACTCTTCGAGTTCCTGGTCCTGTCGCTCGGCCTGCGTAACGTCACTCAGACGCTCCAGCGTTTCATGGACTCCTTGCTCCGACACTTACCTTTTTGCAAGTGCTACCTGGACGACATCATCGTTCGCTCCGAGTCCTACGAGGAACACCTAGGCCACTTACGCCAGCTTTTCCAGGTCCTGTTCTAAGCGCGGCTGTGCATCAACCTCGAAAAAGTGCCAAATCGCCCAGCCGGAGGTCATCTGCCCGGTCATCCCCCCACATCAGCAAGGTCGGATTCAAGCCCCCGCCACGCAAGGTCGAAACGATTAACCGCATCCCGAAGCCAAAGAATTACCAGGAACTCCGCAGTTTTTTGGGCTCAATAAACTACTACCGCCACTGCTTTCCCAACGCAGCTCAGTTGCAGGTGCTGCTCGACAACTTGCTTCGAGGAGCTCCCAGGCACAAGAAGGCGAAGCTGTGAGGTTGGTCTACAGCCCAGGATGAAGCCTTCCTCGCCTGCAAACGGACACTGCGAAAAGCTACCAACAGCTCTTTCCCCGCACCAGACACGCCGCTCGTTCTCTTCTTGGACACCTCGGACGAGGCGCTAGGCGTAGCCCTCGAGCAGCTCATCAACGGCTGTCATTATCCAGTCGCCTTTTTCTCGCGGAAGCTAACCAGCACCGAGAAAAACTATAGCATCTACGACAGGTAGCTTTTGGCGGCTCACGAGGCAGTCAAGCATTTCCAGAGCTATCTGGAGGCCAGGACCTTTGTGCTCAAGACTGACCACAAACCCCTTAACTAATCGAGCTGTCAGTCCTCGCATAAGGCGTCGCCCCGCAAACGAAGACACCTGGACTTCATTCTGCTATTCAACGTCACCTTCCAGCACGTCAAGGACGAGGACAACGTCGTGGCTGACACACTGTCCCGTACCTGCACCATTAGCATGCCTTCTAGCCTGCACGCAACGGACATCGAGAGAGCTCGACGTCACATTCACCAGCACGTCATCGAGAGTGGTACCCTGGGCCTCCAGAGGCTCGACATTGAAGGCGCCAGAGTGGCCTGCAACATCGCCGAGGGCGTGGTCAAGTCGTACCTACTCGCTCCGCTCTACGGCTGCCCCATCACCATCACCTTGGACCAAGGCACCTAGTTCGAGTCTGCGCTGTTCAGCTCGCTGGCCACTCTCACAGGTGGCACCACGTGCGCACGATACCTTACCATCCTCAGACAAACGGTTTTGTAGAGCGTAGCCACCGCATGATCAAGGCTGCTCTCATGTGCGATGGCTACACTCCTTGGCCGCAGCGTTTGCCCATCGTCCTTCTCGGATTACAAGCTTGTTTCAAGGAGGACCTGCAAGCCTCGCCAGCCGAGATGTTGTACGAAACCACCCTCCGCTTACCAGGCGAGTTTTTCGTCTCGCACAGCGCTCCAGCAGACCAGCCAAACTTCGCCAAGCAGCTAGCTGGACTTATGCGATCTATCAAGCCTGTGCCGACTTCCCATCACTCGAAGCCTGTTATCTTCGAGCTCAAGGACATCAAAACCTGCTCACACGTATATATGAGGGTAGACTTCGTGCGTAACCCACTGCAGCCGCCCTATACTGATGATCTATATTTTATCAGCCAGCCTCTAGCTATCAAAATCTCAGATGATCTGGATTTTCTCAGCTAGCCTCGCGCTAGCTCTATATGGTCTCTGCTCTCACTGTTCTCGTTAAATACGTCTCCGTCCGTTGAATTACCTCCTGCTGTCGTAGTTCCTGCTGTATATGTCTCCGTCCGCTGCACCTACCTAACTAAAATTTTGATTACATCGCGCTCGCTTTTAAGCTCTCAAAATTCAATCAGCATGCGAGTACTTATCTTTATTAGCTAAGGGAGAGAGGGTGTGTGCTCTTTATGCACGCCTCTAGCAAGGGAACTTAAAGAAAATTTTCGATGAGCTTATTCAAACAGACATTCGACTTTCCACGGTGACTGTTTATAACATCAGCTAGGCCTCGTATCCAATGTCATCCTCAATCATAAGGTATCTCGTATTAAGTTTCGTTTGCTGTTAAAGCCAGTCGTGCGTACGTGTGCGAAGGTTTCTTTTTATAAATTTATTATAAAAAAGAGAAGTTAGAGCTAAATCGTTCTCCAATGTTCTTTGTTAGATTGATTTTTTTCTTTTTTTTCAGTTTTGTTGTTGCTGTTTTATTGTTGCAAATACTGCTGTTGCTGTTATGATTTTTTTCTGCTGTGATGGCGGTAAATAATATTTTTTATTGCAATATTATATATATATATACATATATAAATCTTTCCTTTATTCTCTTTCCTTGCTGCCGCTGCTGCTGTACTGATATCCCCCGTGCTGTACTGTTTGCTACTGTAGGGATTGCTACTCCTTTTATTGATGCTCCTGTTGCCACTTGCAGTTTATTTCAGATAAAGTGACATTACGGAGGGGGGACAGGAGACGGAGTCACCCGGATCTAGGGACGCAGGAATCCTGCACCCGGAAGGAGCCTCAAGAATAATTATCCTTGAGGGAGTCGACCGCAACCGCAAGCTGGTAGGTCGAATCCTAGAAACTCTTCCTAGAAGCACACCAGCTCCTCCAAGACCCGTACCTAGGAGAAGGGACGTCACCCCACCGGAAGCCCTCTAAAGAAGAGGAGGTAA
Source organism: Phymastichus coffea (assembly GCF_024137745.1). NCBI lineage: Eukaryota > Metazoa > Arthropoda > Insecta > Hymenoptera > Eulophidae > Phymastichus > Phymastichus coffea. Next base: position 5,603,183 of record NW_026706828.1, on the reverse strand, counting down.
AGAGAATCCAGAGGAATACGGGAGATCCGCACCAGTTTGACAGAGGAATCGAAGCGGAGCGTCTGGCATCGGTTCTCGATTATCCTTAGGGCTCTCTACAACCAGAGATGTTGGAAAAATTGTCCGCGGATGGAAATTCAGGTTTGCGGGCAGTAGGTCACAGAGCGTGGACACGTTTCTGTCAAGGTTGGAAGATCTGCGCGTGGGTGCAGGGTTAACTAATGACGAAGTACTTTGTTCTGTATCAGAGATCCTCGAAGGCAACGCGAGGACCTGGTACGATAACAATAAGTACCAATGGCTTAGTTACGCCGAATTCGTCGCCGACACCCGAGAATAGTTCGGCACCAGTACGCAAGAACAACAAAGGCTGTTGCAGGAAGCGCAGAACCGATTCCAGGGCGAAGACGAACTGAGTTACGAACTGAGGTGAGGGATTATGTGTCCAACCTGGTAGCTCTTGTGAATCAATTGGAACTACCAATGTCCTTGGAGAGGTTATTGGACCTGATCTATGTAAACCTCCTTCCGAACCTCCAGATATAGCTGCGTCGTAGCGAGTTGACGTCAATACGCGAATTTAATAGGAGGGCGACCGAAGTACAAAACACTTTGTCTTCCGGTCGGCGTCCACGCGTATTCACGGAGCGACATAACGGCTGGTAATAAATCTCAAACCACTGCAGTAGCCTGCGATTGGAAGGGGCGTGCAAAGAAGGAGGAAGATTCGCAGCGCGGACAGGGCGTAGAGAACCCTGCTAGGAGGCTTACCGAGCAGGTAACAGTATCGGCTGCGCAAACCTCCACTTCTAATAAGAAGATGAAGGAATAACTGGAGGGCATAGAGATGCTCCTGCGCAAAATAGCCAAAGAAAGGCAGGACAGTTCTCCAGAGCAACGTAAAATCGATGGCGTGGGAAAAGGAGGAATCCTCCTTCTCTCAGGTCTCCTGGCGAGGGGCGAGAAGGACAGAGTTGGAAGATCGACTTCACAAAGCCTCTCCAGCGTAACTCGGTGGGATGCGGCGTTAGTAGGATTTTTCTTAGCGCAGAGAGTTTCACCCAAAATTTTGTTTTGTTTTGGATACTACAGATGGACCGGAGAATCGTCGTAGAGGAAGAGACCTTGGAGGTGGTCACGCAGCTGCTACTAGATCTGCAGCTGAGCCCTGATGCGATCCAGCTTATTGAAGATCTGCGGAGCTTTGCCAAGGTCCAGTTGGGGGGCGCCACCCGGAGGAAGCGCCACAACGGATCGTTGGCGGACGTTCTTCGAGACCCAACGTGGGTCACCCCGAAAAAGGCTTCCTGGGACGCTTCGACTCAGACTGAGGACCAGGATAATGTTGAGCGTCCCAAGTCCATCGTGGACCAGGGGGTGTAGACCCGCAAGTCCGGTGTACCCCAGACGTCGGAAAGTGCAAGTCAGTGCCCAAGACTCAGGGAAACCTGTGGGGCATCGAACTGGGTCTGCAACCACCCCCGTATCCCGGAGCAGCCAACTCTCCTCCTTGACTTCAGACATGTGCGTCTGGGGATCAACGAGGTGGTGAGTGCTTGGCGGTTCACAGTGGATCTCCAATCTCAGGTGCAGGAGCACCTGAGATGCTTCCTGAACCGCCATGGTGCAGGAGCACCTGAGATGCTTCCTGAACCGCCATGGTGCAGAAGAACTGCTCAGGGAGTAGGCAGAGGTGGCTCAACGCCAGAGGACCTACGGAGAGGCCCTGCTACGGGTGGAACAGGGACAAGAGTCCCCCGCAGCGCTCCCAGCGACGGCTCAGGAGAAGAGAGCCCCGGGAGCTACTGGTGCTGGGCCAATGCTCACGGTCCATATGGACGGACGTGTGGCTCCCGACACCACAGTCGTGATCAGGTTGCAGGATGGCCGTGCGACCGCCACGGTGGGAGGCGTTACCATTACCACCTCCCAGGGAGTCAGCGCCCAGCAGTCCCCTTGGTCTGCTGAGCAGACCCTAAACGATCGGGAAGCTCAATCCCGATCGCAGCTGAGGGGCTGCTACATCTGTCGGAAGTCTGGGGTGACCAACTCCCAGTGGTGCCCGAAGAAGGCTGTACACTGGCGCTACCCGAAACATCGAACGCCAAGTGTAGCCAAAAAGTGATGTAGACTCTGGAGGGCGGAAAATAACGTGGCCCTTAATAAAGGTGGAAAGTTTTATTTATTTGGTTCCTTTTCTCCCTTTCTTTTCAGGTTCCTGATGGCGGCGAATCGCGGATGTCCGTCCTGCCCAGATAATCAGGACTCGGAGGGGGCTACAACGGTAGTCGATTTCATTAATCGATCCGTTCGCGATTCGGTACACTCGCGATGTTAGTTCGAACGACTAAGAGAGAGAGAGAGGATGCACGAGGGTTTAAATATTCAGTTAAGCTTCAGTTGTTACTGGAATAGTACCGCTGAATTAGTTTTTTGCACAGTGTTTCGCCCTTTCGATATTAAAAAGTTTACTAGGATTTTTACTTGCGAGTGATCCGAAGCAGCAGTATCACAGCAGCAATTATAGCAGCAGCAAAACAGCAGCAAATTTAGAAGCGAGCTAGGCAGCACAGCTGATTTGGGGAGCACCGTTCACTTCAACAATTACGGCTGATTACCGTAATTGCACCGCAGGGTAGGTGCACCTCCTTTATATTGCGCGACAAAATACGAGCGACAGTATTTTGTCTTTCGCGAGCGTGATTTTTTGTATTCGCGGCAAAGTTTGGATTCTTTCTCTTTGTAAATCATATTCGCGTGCGTTAGTCTTTCGGCCTGTAAAAGACTGTAGTTTTTTATGAATTAAACATTATTAATTTTATTTGCCGTTTACGTCATTTCGTTTCCTAATAGTTTAAAAGATCTATAAAGAATTAAGTTTTAATCCGATTTCGTCTAGGGGATTAGTTGGATTAAGCATTAGGTCACTCACACCTGAGATAGATCGAGTGTCACAAGTCAAGTGACTTAAGGTGAGTTCAACTCGGTTAGAAAGAAGACACTGAAACGAAAGTATCAAACGTAAAGGCGAATACACGTATAACTATACGTGTTTAACGGAGCGGCAGTTAGCTCTGCATCATGGGAGTTTGTGCGTTAATTTGTTAGATAACCACCCCGTTACAGTACATATATAATATATATGAATAGTATAAAAATATATGTATAATATAAATTAAATTTTTCTTTCTTTTCCAAATAATAAAAGCCATTCTGGAGGAAATTACATTGCCTCCTCTTCCCATGGAACAACCACTAGGGGGATCAATTTTTGATCTTCACTACGTAGATCTTCAACTATACACGGGGTATGGTCGGGTCGCGTGTTCTTTTTGTGTACCATCCTATGTTTCCTACCCGGAACTTATAAAGTTGGCAGTAGAGAAGCGAAAGCTGCTGCATGAGAAGCAGCTATTGGCGGAGACAAATGTGAGTTTTTCTTTTCTTAATATATGTGTGTGTGTGCGCACGCGTGTATGTAAGTGTGTATTTTGTTATTGAAGATCATAATTCTCTTTTTTCCTTTTATAGGCTGAAGCTTTCTACTTTGCCTTTTTCTGTGCGCTGGGGTTGACTCGTGTGCTGAGAAAGCTACAGCAGTCCTAGAGGAGGTCCTTGCGCGTCACAACAAGTTTGTTGTCGTGCGCAAGGCCGAAGTTGTCGCCATGCGTAGCAGGAGACCGTTACGCAAGAGGTGGACTCGGTGGGACATGTGTACAAGCGCTGTCCCACCGATTCATGCTCCTGTCTCCGATGATCAAGAAATCATTGAAGATCAAGAGTAAGACATAAGAGTACTTTCTGATGTAAGAGCCAAAGAGGTTACACCGCAGCAGCAGCAGCAAAGAAAACGCAGAATGAGTCAAATCTACGACTCAAACAAGCGGCTGCTCCCTCTCCTCGGCTCTATCGAGGCTAATGTGGAGAGCTTGCTTTCTCTTCCACCACCACCACCACCACCACCACTACTCCAAAGAAGATCTCTCGCCAACGTTGAAAATAATCAAATGTGGTGGTAGTAGTTTATTTTGAGCACTGTTTAATTTATGTATGTATATTTTGATTTGTATATTTATAAATATTATTTTTGAATAAAAATTATTGTACAAATATTGTAATATTTAATTCACAACCTATTCACCCTACTCATTTCTTATATAACACAGGTCTGCATGGTTTTATTATTGGCCAACGGAAGGACATTTCCGAAGTAATTTTTTGCGTAGAACTCGAATCTGTAGTCAGAATTTGTCCATCACGTCAGATTTTTTTAGATATCGTAACCTAAAAGGGCAAAAAGGTAGTTTTTAATATATTTGAGGTCCCATAACAACGCAGAAAAATTTTTTATGTGGAAACGGGGCAAACCATCTGAATGGTATATCCTTACCCTTTAAATTCTATATTTAAGATTTGAGGTATCTTTATTTTCAACGAGATATCGTTGATTGGAATCAAGTATTTTAGCAGTCTCGATACTGCTATTTTCCCGGATGCGCACATACTACTGTGGGCAAAAAGTAAGGTGAATTTGTTTGTAAAATGAAAAATCTTTATTTATTCTTCTTCATCAATGTCATCCCCTTCGAAGTAATCCCCTCCCGATAAAATACACTTATGCCAACGTTTTTTCCAATCCTCGAAACATGCCAAATAGTCCCTTTCCGGTATAGCCATCAGCGCCTTCTTCGATTCAGCTCTTATCTCCTCAATCGACTCGAAACGCGTTCCCCGGAGTGGTCTCTTGAGTTTTGGGAATAGCCAGAAGTCACACGGAGCCAAATCAGGCGAATACGGTGGTTGCGGAACGATATGCGTCGAATTTTTGGCGAATTTTTTGCAAGAAATTGAGCGTTTTCGGTACCAAACGAGATTTGACTTTTCGTAGGCCCAAATGGTCTTTCAAAATTGTTTTCACAGATCCTTTTGATATTCCGATCATATCAGTAAGGTCTCTAACAGTCAACCGACGATTTTCGAGCACTAATTCCTTCACTTTATTGACGTGTTGGTCATCTGTTGACGTCGATGGTCGTCCGGAGCGCTCCAAGTCATCAACACGTTTTCGACCCTCTTTGAAGTCTTTGTACCACTTATAAACATTTTTCTGCGACATGGTAGAATCACCAAAGGCCTTCCGCAACATCCTCAACGTTTCCGCAGCCGAAATTTCATTCCGCAAACAAAATTTGATGGCACTTCTTTGCTCAATTAAATCAGACATTGTAAAAATCGAAACATGCACTCTTGGTCGTTTGGTAAACACAAGCGTAAATATATTACTGATGATGACATTGACATGAAATTTGTCCCAGATGTCATTCGCAGTCCTACCAACTCAAGAAAAAAAGAACTAGCCCGAAATGTTAAGCCCGCGAAGTTTAAATTGAAAATTCACCTTACTTTTTGCCCACAGTAGTATGGCATATGCAAGGCTATAACTTCACGCCTTTATACCCTAACTTCCATTACCCCTGAGCACTGTAAACTACGAAGCCATAGCCTCAGATCCTTAAATCCCTATTTTCTTATCCCTCGAATTCTGTAACTTGCGACACTTTAACCATAGACACTTATACCCTAATTTCCTTAACCCTCGAGCCCTGTAACATGCGACGCTATAACCCCAGACTCTTGTGTGATAATATCCTCAACCCTTTAAATCTTGTAAGCTGCGACGATATAACTTAAACTCTATGTTCCTTTTTACGCTACGGTGGAGGGGGTAAGTACTGAGATAGTCTGTCGGAGTTTCAATGATGAGACGGCCTGAGGGAAGCAAATGCATACTGTACGGTTTCTAAAGATGTTTTACTGGTGGTCGCAGCCATAACCCTCTTAGATTTTTTAACTTGCTAGCGTAAGAGGTTATACATGATATGCAGGAACGAAAATAGGATATAGTTAGCTAGAGTAGAAAGTGATGAGACAGTTGATGCTAGACAGGAGCGATAGATGGAGGAGAGCGATTGGGTCCCCATACTGCGTACTCTGCGGTCGCAGAAAATACAGCCTAGAGCGCACTTTCTTTGAGTACTCGTATTTAGAATGAGGATAGACACAGCATCTAGAAAAATTTATAGGCATAGACATTATATTCAATAATGTCACGGAAATGATGGTTAGAAATAAGGAAGATTGGGTTCAGATGCTAGATACGCAGAAAGTAATCACATATGTTACCCTTGAAACAATATTTTTTATCCTGGTACACAAAATTTTCAAGCGTACGACTGTTGTTAAGCATATCTAATTTTCTTGACTTTTGTGAAATCTCTTTTGCTTTTGTTTGAGAGATCTTGTGCCAGATCGCCTTTTATATTGTTTATGTAGCTCATCGCGTTGAAGTGACTAGCAATAGTCAGCTAGCATAGCTGTAGACCATTTTCCTTGATAACGCCTTTCCATTTCTGCTATGTCTTGATGAAAACGCTCACCCTGCTTTTCGCTCACATCACCTAAATTTTTAAGAAACCAATCCAAATGAGAATGCAAATAGTGGACCTTCATGCTCATATTACAACCTAAATTTTTGAAGCTTGTTAGTATTCCACTTATCAGTTCTTGATAATTAAGAGCTTTTTTGTTACCCAAAAATCCATTCACAATTTTTTTAAAACTTATCCAGGTTTCTTTTTCCTTTACACTCATCACCTTTTCGAAATCAGTTGTTTTCATTAAATTACGAATCTGAGGCCCTACAAATATACTTTCTTTTATCTTTGCATTACTCAGGTTAGGATATTTTTCAATGAGGTACTTGAAATAAGCATTATTTTTATCAAGAGCTTTCATAAACTGCTTCATCAGTCCCATTTTGATATGCAGTAGTGGTAGTAGTATTTTTTTGCATCAATCAATGGATTTTTTAATATATTAGGATCACCTTTTTTGATAGAAGTACGAGTAGATCAGTCCTTTTTAACATAGTGCTTCTCCCTTTTTCTGCTATCCCATAAACATATAAAACATGGATGCTGTGTAATCCCTGACTGTTGTCTAAGAAGCATACCAGCGATTTTCAAATCTCCACATACATCCCATTTATGATTTTCATATTGAATAGCTTGAAGAATAATATCTACATTTTCATATAACTCTTTCAAGTAAATGGAATGAGCACTAGGCAAAGGAGCATATTTATTAGAGTTATGTATCAAAACTCCTTTCAAACCTTTTTAGGGGAGTCGATAAACAACCTCCAATCAGCAGGATTATATGTTAGTCCACATTTTTGCATTAAACCATGAACATTATTGCAATAAACGTAGTTGTCACCTTGGGAAAGGAACGGAGTAAATGAATTTTCTCGATATCTGTATCAAGAAAATGTAGTTTCAGGGGCAAGGAGATTTTTTAACTGTGAACCCAGTGGTTCAGATTTGTCTTTAGGCAAGCCTAAGTCTCGCACTAAGTCATTTAGTGCAGCTTAATCAAAAAGAATCGGTAGAGATTTAGAATCTTGACAATCATAAGAATCACCATTTTCTGACTTTTGGAGATCCCTTTTCTCACCACTCATATTGGTATCAGCATTTTTCTTTTAATTTGGAGGGTTAAGAAAGATATTGCCAGGTCTCATCATCACAAGTTCTTGACACTTGATACATTTGGATACACTATTTTATGAGAATTTTTAGAATTGAAGCCAGTAGTTTTAGTTAAACAAAAATAGCAGTCATCGTGACTAAAAGGCTCCAGCCATAACATTGGTATTTTGAAAGACATGAGTGTAGCTGTATCTGTGGCATTATTCCAGCGTCTTAAAGTTTCAACACAGGATTTATAAGCATTGTGTGGAACCCAAGGTTTATCTCAACTTGAAATCAATTCACGTATACTATATTCTTACAGATCAAAATTTCGATTTGAGTATCTTTAAAATAAATCTTAAAAAGATTGACGATCTCGCCCCAATGTGTGTCGTCAATTCTGTTTCTTTTTGAAATTCTGACTGAAACTGAACTAAGTGAAAGACATACTTCTAAAAGGAATTTCATCGTGCTTTTCAAAATTTCTGGGTCTATTGCTATCCTAAAGTTTTCTTTTATGGACAACGCTATGAGATATTTATTTTGTCTTGGTACAACTTTGTCTTACCAAGTGTCAATTCTTGATGAAGCGGAAGTAAATAAGATTATCCTTCACGAGTAAGAAGTTATCTCTAGTTTCAATAATATTGTGAGCTGGTCTCAGCTTGTTTATTTCACCACGACTCAATTCATATTCTACTTCGGATGAGTCATCATCGTCGTACTCGCCGTCGCTATCGTCATTCGTTTTATTGCGGTTTGTACTGCTTGGTGTTTGGGAAACTGAATTACTTATAGAAGGCTTGTTTCCACTTGGGGACTCATTACCAGTTATATTATCTCTTAATTTTCTGGTAGTTAATCACGACTAATCGGTATTTCTTGGTTTATGGCAAGGGCAGGTGAGTCAGGCTCGGAGTCTATAGCGGGATTTATCAAGTCGTCTGTCTCTCTGTTTCTTGTAGCTATATCTGCGGGTTAGGTATTGGACGTGAAAGATAGCACCATCAAATTTCTCTTGTAACACTAAGTCAAGGGAAACTTGATGGTGCTACCCCTGGAAGAAATTCCGATGGAGGCCTTCAGGATTTCTCTATTCTTCTGCGTTCTTGGTCTGAAAGTTGGTATGTCGTTTCAGGAATTTTCTGGAGATATAAATGCATCAATATACAGTGAAAATCTATTCTAACATAGTTTAAATTAAAAAGGGCCTTGTTAGTTTTGTTTTGAGTCTGCTATTAAATTTTAATTCGGCGTTGGCCCTTGATAATGTACTGCATAGTTTTACATATATAAAACAAATCGACAATCCTTCTGATGCTTATATATAATCTATATTATTTCGCTCACCCTTAGCATTTGAACCTTGAGGTGAGTAGACGTGTTAAAACTGCGCTCTACCGGAAAAGTTATATTTATAACAATAGCATATCAAGTGAAGTGACAGTTAAAGGTGAAACACGTTTAAACAGAACCACAAAAAAAACGGCCGAAATGGCCACAAAAGTAAGTGATGATTCGTCATCGAACAATAAAGACAAACCTGGGAATGGAAAATCGCTTCTAACAAAAGAAGTCCAAAAAGTCGAAGCAGTCCAGGCAATGAAACTCAAATTATTCAAAGTATCAAATAAGCAAAATTAGGCTACTGGCTAAGTAATACAAGAAATACTACAATATTCGAAATACAAATTCGAAATACTACAATATGATAAAGAAAATAATCATAGTGAAGATGAAAAATCAGGAAGTAACGAAGCAAACAAAACGATAAACAAATCCCCCCGATCTTTGTTTACAACGTAGAAGATATCCAACTGTTAGAGAAATTATTAAACACAATAACCAAAAATAATCTTACACTAAAAGTAATAGGGCAAGATAAAATTAAAATTCAACCAACAATATCGGAAAAGTATCTCCCGATAATGAATGCGCTAAAAGAAAAAAAGACACATTTCTACACCTACCAGCGTAAAGAAGAAAAAGGTTTTAAAGTAATACTAAGAAGCATGCATCCGTCATTTGATACTGAAGAATTAAAAGCTGCCATAGAAAATCACGGACATAAAGTACTAAGTATTCATAGTATAAGGCATCGCATCACAAAAGCACCACTACCGCTTTTCAGAGTTGAAATTGAACATGATTATAAAAGTCCGAACATTTACAAAGTAACCAAACTTCTTCACATGTAACGGTGTAAGCTGGTCATGGCATACACCGTGCGTCCCTTCTCTCTCTCCGACATCGGCAAGGGCTCATGACGGGCATCTGGCGCACGTATGTTTCGTGCCTGATGCCAGTCTTTTGTTTCGGCATCAGTTTCTCTCTTCATCAAGAAAGAAAGAGAGAGCAGCAGCAGTATTAGTGGCCAGGAGCGCGCAACAACAGGCGCTCTCGTTAGTCATCGAGAGAGAGAGAGAGAGAGAGAGAGAGAGAGAGAAAGAGAGAGAGAGAGAGTTGCTATAGTGTAACTATAGTGCGGCTAGGCGCGTCACACTGACCACGCTTGGCGGTACCGCGTGCCGCCGATTAGGTAAGTGAGTGGGGAGGGCATGAGAAGCAGTCTCTCACGCACTATTGCGTCGCTTCTCGCGAGCATTAAGTAAGTGACCCCGCGAGCGAGAGCATACCAGCTAACGCACCAGAGAGTATCCTCGAAAGCGGCCCTTTGTCCACCAGTCACACCATATCCAAGGAGGTCACCAGCCGGCGGAAAGACGATCAACTCGCCAGTCCAGAGGACTTCGCCAATTAACAGGTCTCTCGTTTCTCTTCCTTAATGGGTTTCAACCCTTTTTGGCTATTCACGACTTGTGCGCTGTGCCAGGCTCTCGCGGGGCGGCACATCTCAATTAGTGGTTAAGTTTTTTTTCTTTATTGTGTATCGAGTCGGTTATGAGATGGCAAGGCGCTCAAGTGCCGGTCATCTCATTTAGTGGTAAGAAGTTATTGTGTATTAGGTTAAGGTTTGATAGATTGTTTTGTTCGTCATCGCTCAAGGTAGTGATTTTATAATAAACGTATTTGGTTGGTAAAAGGTTTGAATGTTTATTGCGATCGCCTTTCCTCTTCTGCCTTGCTGGGAGCGATACACGGCCTCCCTTACCTCCCCCTTAAAGAATTTGGTGATAGCGGGAAAGGATTATCGGCCAAGGACGGCCGACGCTATTACACACATAGTAATAAAATTCGAACCACTAAACATGAAAAGAGAAATTCCGCAGTGTCAAAACTGCCAAGAGTACGGACATACGAAAAATTACTGTTTCAAAATTACAGTGTGTGTTAAATGTACTGAATATCAACAAACCAAGGAGTGTCCAATCAAATGAAAAATCAAAGATGTAATATGTGCAAACTGCAAAGGAAATGATACAGCAAATTATAAAGATCAAATCCAAATGACAATAGAGTTAGACCGAACACAATGTACGCACAGGTAATAGCTAAACATCACGGCCAGTATGAAACAGAAACACCAAAACAAACAGCAGTACACACAGAACAAAACAGTTGCAGCAACGGTGAAAAGTCAATTAATAAATTCGAACAATTGATGGAAAAAATGACGCAAACAATGGATATATTGTTGAAATTAGTAATCACACTTATTAATAAATTAGTATAACCATGTCAAATCTAAAAATTGCTATCTGGAATACAAATGGCCTTACGAGAAGACACCTTGAATTAAGAGCATTTTTAATTCATGAAAATATTGATATTATTTTAATTTCAGAAACACACTTTACCAGCAAAAATTTTCTCCACATATCAAACTACTCAGTATATAAAACAAATCATCTACTCGATAAAGCACTGTATTCCAGCCACATCAAAGAATAATTACCGAACGGGAAGAAAAAATTTTACTAGAAGAATCTGATACACAAAATAAAACTCCGATCAAATCGATAAAAATAAAGGAAGTATTACTCATTATTAATAATATTAAAAACAAAAAAGCTCCCGGATTTGATAATATTACGGGAAAAATGATTGAAATGCTATCCAAAATTGCGATAAGATACATGATTGTTTTTAATGCATGCTTGCCTCTCTGCTATTTTCCTTCCCAGTGGAATGTAGCTGAGATTGTATTAATACCTAAACCTGGAAAACAACCAGAACTGGTAACGTTTTATAGACCGATCAGCCTTCTACATTCACAATCAAAAATTTTTGAGAAACTAATATTAGCTAGAATCACTCCAACAATAGCAAACAGGAAACTTATCCCCGAGCATCAATTCAGATTCAAGAATAGTCACTCCATGATTGAGCAGGTTAACCGAATAGTAGCTATGGCTAGGAAGGCGATAGAGGACAGGAAGTATTGCACTGCAATATTTCTGGATGTCATACAAGCATTTGATAGAGTGTGGCACGAATGACTGTTATGCAAGTTTAAGAGTTTTCTCCCTGTGCACCACTACGAGCTACTTCAGTCATACCTACAAAATAGAACTTTTCAAGTCAAAATAAACAAGTGTAAGTCAAAAAGCCATCTAATAAAGGCAGGAGTACCACAAGGCAGTATTATTGGCCCAACGCTATATTTATTATACGCCTTAGACCTACCAATATCAAATAACATTGTGACAACAACATATGCAGATGACACAGCAATTCTATCTGTACAACTAGAGGCAACAACAGCATCCAAAACAATTCAAAATTACATAGATAATCACCTTCAAAATTGGAGAATAATAGTTAACAAAAGTAAATCAGTTCACACCACATTCAGTCTCCGTAAAAATACGTGCCCATCTATTACACTAAATGACAAATACATACCGCAAAAGACCATGTCAAATACTTAGGCATTCACTTGGATAAAAGGTTGATATGAAAACAACATATATTCACAAAAAGAAAATAACTAGGATTCAAACGGAGAAAAATGTACTGGCTTATTGGAGCAAAATCCGAGTTAACAATCGAAAACAAACTTTTGTTATGCAAAGCAGTACTCAAGCCAGTCGAGACCTATGGCATCCAACTATGGGGAGCCACTTTGAACTCGAACATCGAAATACTGGAAAGGTATCAATCGAAAGTCCTACGCAGCATAACAAACGCGCCTTGGTTCGTGCCAAACGAGATTATTCGAAAAGACTTACAGATTACAACAGTAAAGGAAGAAATAATCAATTTCTACAAAAAATACCACACCAGACTACAAAACCACTCAAACAAACTTATTAGCAAACTGCTCTCGGAAGAGATTACCAATACTAGACTTAAGAAACATAAACTGATAAATGACAAAATAGATTAAGTTAATCATGCAAAAACTGTAAACAAAAACAGCATACTCACTGGAGTGTTCTGTTATTTATATTGTGTATGTCGAGAAGTAGAAACATTTGCTTATTGTCTCATTATGTGAGACAGATTGTAAATTTTCATGGAATTAATGCAAAAAAAAATTTCGCTTACCTGACCGTCTTGTTTCGGATGTTCTGCCAGTGCCTGTGTGCTTATTGACTCTTCTTGGGATCTGATGTAATTCCTTCAGGAATCAACACGGATCCAAGATAGTTGACTTTCTATAAGCGATAAGGCCTGTATTTTTAAGGGTTAAACATTAAATTTGTCTTGATGAATATTTCGGCTATTAAAAGGAATTTTTTTATCATGGTCAGCAAGATCTCGGGCGAACACATTAAGGTCATCAATGTATGCAAATATAATTTTTCCTTGGATACCTCTTTATAAATTATCTATCATGCGCTGGAAAAATTAGGCACATTTTTCAAACCGAAAGGCATTCTGATAAAATAGAAACGGCCGAAAAAGGTGGAAAATGCAATTTTATGGTGGTCCCTAGGGTCTAATTTAGTTTGGTGAAATCCACTCTGAATATCTAGAATTGAGAACAGATTTAACCCATTTAACTGTGTTAAACTATAGATTAAGTTCGGTATCGGATATGGATCAGATTGCTTTTTCTTATTTAACTCTCTGAAGTCGATCACGACTCTCCATTCGTTTTCTTACTTGGAAATGTTGTAGTCACTATCCCAGGGACTTATGATAACTGCTGCTGAAATCTTGGTGATTTCATTTTCTACTATTCCTTGCAATTTAAGGGGAATAGGATTCTGGCGTACATATACAGGGATGTCGTCCCTTGTCGCTATCCTATATTTTGCCGCGTAGGTAAATGAAAAGCCTTGTCTGTTTTCTTGATTAAATGTCGAAATCTCCTTATTTAGTCCTTAGGTAGGTCACCAAGGTCAATTAAATTCATAATTTGATCGACTCGATTGTGATTTAGACCTGAATAATTTTTTGTTCTGAGGATTTGTTAAATTTCGACGATAAGCATTCTGTGGTCTGGTATAATCAAATGTAGTGTGGGTATTACCTACCGAGTCCACCTTAAACGTAGCAAGTATGAGAACCTGATCGACGTATATTTTGTTTGTATTATCTAGTTTTATGTCTGAGATTTCCAAATTTTTTTGGACCGAACTATTTAAGCCCTGTATTGCTTTATCTATTATGATAGAGACGTTTCCATTTGTGCAGAACTGAGCCAATCAATGAGATCTGTGCCTTTCTAGGCCGTGCTTTTATTTTCATTTATAGTAAATTTCTTTTTGTTCACATTACATGTGTTACGAAGGTTTAGTTCCAAAGCATTCAATGCGCTTAAATCTCCTGCTAAATTATTAGTTTCATGTGTGGTTTCGGCTAACAGATAACCTTACCAAAGTGCTACTCACCGATTTTGACCAAACTTGGCATATCGTTAGAATACTAGAAAATTTTAAATCCGTATTTTTTTATTTTAGCGGAATTTTTTTTAAGGATAGAAACCAATAACCCAATAACCCAATATCCTACCTAACTCTAGGTAGAGGGAGTTTAATCAACTGCTTTTCTATAAGAAAATTAGGATCTCAACCATAGATAGGTTAACCCACCTTAACTCTTACAACCCCTACAAACTATCCCTATCAAACCGCAAGTAGGCTAAACCATTTAATTTTTCTTTTAACCTACCTTTAGCATTATCCGAGAACAACGACGAGGACGTAGTAGGTTTTTGTTCCCTTGCCTCTCATAATCGGGGTGCTAAATTAACGTGAATTCTCTTACCTCTCACAATTGGAGTGCTAGAATTACATGAATCCTCTCGCCTTTCATGTCTTCTTGTAAGCAATTGATTGAATAGTATCGATCTAGTACGTTACTTGAGTGTTAGGTTGATTAGCCTGTTTGGGGGTTATTAGAGGTGGTTTCTACCACTAAAAACTGGATTAGCCAAAATAAAAAAAAGACAGGTTCAATATCTTTTAGTGTTCTAACAATATACCAAATTTGGTTAAACTCGGTGAGTGACACTTGGGTACGGTTACTTGTAATTCAGCTTTATTTACTTGTAGTCAGCAAATGCTTGAGTTAGACAGGATGAGGCAGAGTCCAGTTCGTGATCTTGAGTCATCTTGAAACCTTCTGGATTTGTCAAGAAGCTAGGCTTTACGTTCTTTTGGTAGTACATGGCTTCTGGATAGATGTTTAGTTATGGGAAGGGTAATTTGACCATAAATGGGTGATTATTAGTGACTGGCAGATCTTCTCATCCATCCAAGTGATTGACTAATACGTTTCCTGCTCGAATATTTGGACAACCGAATTCTAAGTCAATTATGTAGTCTCTGTAGAAAGAAATGGGGTTCTTGAGAGGCAATCTGAGGACTAAAATTACATATGCTGGAACTTTGTGTATTAATTTGTTCAAGAAGAGATATTCATTCATACGAGTGAATATCGTTTCCAAAGAAAAATCTACACGTGTGTTATTTATCTTGAAAAAATGGGCTTCTAAAAAAGCTGTGGTAGCTACAGGAAAGTCGTCAGCCATAACTACAAAGTCAGTCTGAGAATCCGCTAGACAAACTGGTGTAGTGTACCTAACGCGTAAACATCTCCCTCTGTTACTCCGCCAATTAAAGGCAGCTTGTGCGTATCTATAAAAAAGTTTCGACGGAAGCCGGAAATCTTTATTATATTTGGCTCTGCTCCTGAGTCTAGTATGGCGTCAACTTGTTTCGAGTAGAAGTTGTTCGATGTAAGCTCGACGACCGGTATCATTTCTGAGGATCCTAAATTTACATGGTAGATTGGCTTTTCTTCACCGCTGTCAGAATTTTATTTACCGGATGCTGGTTTGTGGCATCCCTCGGTACGCCCTGAGGTTACGGGACTGCCTGTGTGTTTCCCACCAGTTTTTTTTCTTGTTCCTCATACCACGTCTTATACTTGAAGCTTAAATAATCGTTCACGTAATGACCAGGTCTTTTATAATGGATACATGGCTTCTACATCGAATAGTTTCTTGTCAAATGGTGTGGCGGAGGCAGGTTAGGGCTATATCTTCTATATCTTCTATATCTTCTTTGTAAACCAGCTTGACGATGTTCGCATCTGCTTTCCTTGGGCGGTTTGTTTTGTTAGTCGAGTAATTCTAGTTGGTTGTTTGGGCGACCTGCCGTTAGTAGAAGTGTTTTGTAACTCATTGGTACCATGCTTTTGCCCATTGCGTTAGATCTGTTTTTCTACCTTTACAGTGTCATTAAAGACTTCTTGCAAGGTCATTCCTTGGCGATTTTCTAAACAACAGCGAAAACTGAAATGTAAATCGTCACGAAATTCCTCTATAATTTCGCTATCCAACTTAACCCTTTCCGCCAAAGACAATTCTGATTTCGTCTCATTTCTGATGGCGACCACTATGTAGTCTCTGATATTGGTTATTCTGTTTATGTAATCGAGGACAGCCTTACCGCGTTGCTTCACAATAGCCGATAGTTTACCACGATATATATTCACGCTGTTATTTGCTGAAAATACCTGTCTTAACTGTGTCGAGAAATCTCCGAATTCGGTGAATCGAAGGCCCTCGATAGCCACGTAGTCCCTGTCATCTATTTTAATATTAAGTAGTTTGATTAATTTTGGTTGAGCGTCCGCTGGTATTAGCCTCTGTGCGCGTCGACATGCGTGTAAGAACTCAAATTGTAACTCAAATTGGTACTGTCATGATTTATATATCAGTAATTTGGCTGGGTATTTGAAGGAGAAGATATACTTTTAAAAAAAGTCATGTTTGGAAAGATCCATTTTTCTTTTTTTTTCGTTAATTATGTCTTGAAAAATTATACCTATATCATATCTGATGAAGGTTTCTAAAACTAGACCAAAAACCCCACATTTTGACTTTAAAATCGTTTACTAAGGTTGGAAATTCGCAATGTTAGAGTAGTTTGAATTTCAAGATCAATTTTATTTTTTTGCCTCTACTATCAAGGATATCACCCGTCAAGAAAATCGAAATGCCCCTAATCAGTGTAACGATCCTATTTATGAGCTATTTATTAAATGACTGCAACTAGTCTAACGTATTTATCTGTTTAGTCAAAACAATACATTAAGCGGCGCTACCTCACTGTTTACACGACTGTATACAAATAAAAGTCGAATCAAAATAAACAGCGTGACGTCACAAAATAATAGACATAGATATAATGATTCATGATATTAAGAAAAATATGTCAATTATAGATAATTTTAATATAACAAAGTATCGATTATATAGATTTTAACATGTAGATTCATAATATCTCATTCAATTATAAATTAATAATGAATATCAATATGCAAAGTTGATTTATTTATTAACATATGAAATATTAGAAAAATATAAATAATTTATATGCAAAATGAATAAGCATAGAACATGAGTAAGAATTGGTTTCATTAATAACAGCTGAATATAACTGTTATTAATAAATAAACAATTAATAATTTATTTAAACAATAAGCTATATATAGAACGAAAATATTAAGTTAATACTCGATAATGATAACTTTATGATTTAGAAATCTTAGATAATTAATCTAATAATTGCATATTAAGATTAGAAAAAACCGTTACAAATATGAAAAATTAGTTATAATTCAAATGTTATTAATTAATTTAAATAATTAATTTTGGAAAATACTTCCAAAATTAATCAACTATAAAGTTTATGAAATTTTAATAATTTTCTATTGTAAATAATGTAATATCACGTTAATTAACTTTATTAGTTAATAACTTTTGACGACACTATTGGCGATAATTGTATATTGTATAAAATCAACAAATAACAAATTCTGTAAAATTTACATGTGTTAAAAACTTAATATTAATGGTTATTTACTTGTAAATTAAGAAAAATCATTTCTCAAAATTCGCGAATGTCTCTCGAATTTTCGATGAAATCTCTCCTGCAAAAATAAGCGGGAAAATCTGTGTATAAATAGGCCCACCTTTGCACAGGCTAGCATTGACTTCTAGCCTTGCAAGGTGAGCGCATGAGTCTGAATAAACTTGGATTAATACCTAGGTTCTTTCTCTCATTGTGATTAACTAAGCAAGACTAACCTTTCCTTATAATTTGAGCTCAACTTATAGAACATTTCGCGCTATAAGAAACTTGGGCCGAATTATATCCTATCAAAGAAAGACTTTAGCTCTGCTTATGGGACAATTCGCACCATAAGAAACTAGGGCATTGTCTGACTTTCCTCGATATATTGCACTTACTTATGTATATTTGATTTACTTATTTATTATATTTGATTTATTTATCTATTTTCTTGACAATTAGAGTAAAATCATTGGAAACAAATTCTTACCCATTAGCTAGATTACGAGAGTTCGAATTATTTTATTTATAAGTGATACGAACATGACATTTGGCGACCGTGACAGGACTCTTGTTACGTTAGTTAGTGTTAAGTATTTGTTATTTATTTTATATTAATTTGTAATTTTTCTTTCTTTTATTATGCCGAAAATAAATAGACATATGCGAGCTATACTGTGTAAAAATGCGTCACTAGAAAAAGAATTAAGTGAACTACGTACTTTATATATGGAACTTGCGGAATCATTTGTTAATTTAGGTAACAATTACAAAAAGAATATGAGATTATTTGATACAAGTTTGAGAAATATGAGCTCTGATTTGAATCATTTGGCTGATACCGTAGAACGTATATTAGTATCTAGGCCCGCCCCAGGCGCATAATTTGTGTTATTATTTATATAATAAATTTGATAACTACTATATATAATTTGGATTTGTTCAATTATTTGTCAAATCCTATGTATTGTGAAATTAATTGATTAATATCATCCATATATTATTTATTATTGGTGTTGTATTAATTATATGCTTTGGATTTTTTTTTGTTGATATTACAATGTCAAACGAGAAACGTCCAATGTATAACTCTACTGAGTGTGCTCCCGAAACAATTCTAAACGAACTTAGTGAATCACTAATTGGTGAGGAATTGACCGTGCAGCAAAAAAGAACGCACGAATGGGAAAGAGCTGTAGTAGATGAATTAAAGACATTTCATACTGATCAGTTTAAATTACAAAATGATTTTAAAACAATTTGTGAAACTATTAACAATTTAAGTAATAAAGTTGATAGATTAACGAATAAAATAGTTGAACGAGATCAAATAATTAAGAGTTTAGAATCAAATTTAGAAAAGTCAAATGAAATTATTTCTATTTTAAAAGATAGATGTGAAGATAATTTTAATGATATTATTCGAGCGAAAAATAATGTTACTATGGAAATGAATGAAACATTTTCAGTACTTCGTAAGAATATTGATAAAATTAAGAATAATGAACAAAATAGATCAATTGTTAATGAAACTATTATTGAAACCATTAAGCAACCTGCTTTAACGTGTCCAGTTTTTGACGATAGTTATAAATATCGACCAGTAAAGTATTTAAATGATCTCAAACGTTATTTGCAAGCAAGTAATTATAATACTGCTCAATTGTTATGTTTGTTATCTCAATCTATGACGGGAGTAAATTCTTCTTGGTATGACTTAGTACAGCGTGAAATTAGAAATTTTGAAGATTTTGAAATGTTATTTAAATCAGGGATACGAAAAAAGATATTGCCACTGGGTTTGTGACATTATCTTTTGTTTGTCATCTAGTGCGAAAGTAATTTTATTCAAGGTCAAAGATATTTGGAGGACGTGAAGTGGATGAAGGTGATTTATGGGTTAACACGAAGTCCAGTAATGACGTATTTATTCATGCACTGTACAGACTAAAACTAAAAGTAACTTATGACTTAAGTAGAGCAAGAAAGCAGGCGTGAGTGCGCTACGACCAACTTGCTAGCGAAAGAGTGCGGAAGCCAGCCCCGCGGTTCGAGGAGCTGCTTGCGTTTGTGCTGCCGCATGGTGTCAACTCGTGGAGGCTTATCTGCCCCCCACAGGTACTCCCTCCCCAGTGACTTTCGTCGAGCACGCAGGGAACGAAACAATTCTCTTTAGGATCGCCGGCACCGTTCTGCTCCGAGGGGAGTCCCCTGGATTTTTCTGCTGAGCTGGTGCCGACGGTGGTATATTGGGTGCCCCGCTTTCCTCTCCTATTGCCCTTGGTGGCTCCGCGACTGCGTCAGTCGGTTTTAGATCGGAGTTCTCGTCCGAAGCTAGGAAGGCAGGCTTCAAGCCATTCGTCAAGACAGTCTTCTCAGAGTCGTTGATCAGGATCACAAAAATCTTGTCGCTAAGACGTCGACATACCTTATAGGGGCCGCAGTATGGTGGCTGAAGAGGCTTCCGTACATTGTCGACTCTCAAATAAACGTGGGAGCAGCTCTCCAGAGTTTTGTGCTTGAAAATCCGGTATTTTCCATGATGGGAAGCTGGAACTGGTCGGAGGATCCTCATAAGTTTGCAGAGATTGTTGACGAACTGGTGAGGTTCTGCTGCGAGGCTGTCAGAGACGATAAATTCACTTGGGAGAAGTAGCGTCGTGCCAAACCGCATTTTAGCCGGGGAGGCTTGAAGATCCTCCTTGAAGCAGCTGCTGAGCCCTAAAAGAGCGATGGGCAGTCGTTCTGGCCATGGCGTCTGCGGTTCGCACATTAGCGCAGCCTTGAGTGTCCGGTGCAACCCCTCAACCAGGCCATTAGCCTAGGGCTGGTATGGCGTCGTACGTATCTGCTGAGCTCCAATCATCCTGGCGAGTGACAAGAAGAGCGATGACTCAAATTAAGTGCCTTGATCCGTGGTGATCGTCAGTGGGCAGCCAAAGAGCGAAACCCACTCCTTGACAAAGGCAGTGGCTACGGTCTCGGCAGTGATGTTCGCCAAGGGTACAGCTGTTGGCCACCTCGAGAACCTGTCGACTATTGTGAGACAGTAGCGCAGCTCTCTTATCTGTGGTAGGGTGATGATATCCATGTGAATATGTTCAAAACGGTTGTCCGGTTGGTCGAAAGAATTGAGAGCGGCGCGGTTGTGACGGCTGACTTTCGTCTTCTGGCACCCTTCACATGCATGGATCCACCTGTTTGCGTCCTTGCGGATCCCTGGCCAGACGAACCTCTCTGCCAGCATCCTTACTGTCACACGAGCGTTCGGGTGAGCGGGAGAATGAAGGACGTCGAAAGCTCGACGGCGCAAAGGCACAGGCAGGTAGGGTTTTACGATGCCGTCTGCAAAGCTGCAGACTAAATCCGTGCCGTCAATGTGCAGGAACTGCAGTCCCAAGATGCCGCTGTTGAGTAAGCTCTGCAGTTCTTCGTCTTCTTCTTGCGCTTCCGCAATGTCGTGCGCTCGTAGGCCGGATGGCATGTCGATGGCAGAAATCCTTGAAAAGGTGTCAGCGACCACGTTATCTTCGCCCTTGACGTGCTGAAATTGTATGTTGTGCTGTAATAAGAAGTCAAGCTGTCTCTGTTGTCTGGGCGATGTCTTGTGCGATGCTTGGCCTCCGGCGTATGTGAGCGGCTTGTGGTCAGTCTTCAGAACGAAACTGCGATCCTCGAGAAACCGACCGAAGTGCTTTACCGCAGCGTAGGCCGCTAGTAGCTGACGGTTATATGTGCTATACCTTGTTTCTATGTCCGTGAGCTTCCTGGAATAGTAGGAAACTGGATGCCACATCGAATCAGTAAACTGTTCGAGGATGGCTCCTAATGCTGAGTCGGAAGCATCTGTAGAGAGCGAGAGCGGTGCATTTGGTGAGAGAAACGAAGCAGTGGTGGCCTCGCGTAAAGCGTCCTTGCATTTGAGGAAAGCTTCCTCGGCCCCTGGATTCCAAACGAGCTTAACTCGTTTGCGCTTGGGCGCGCGCTTGAGCATGTCATCTAGTGGCACCTGCAAATGCGCTACGTGCGGCATGCAGCGCCTGTAATAGTTCAGCATGCCGGAGAACCTGTGTAGCTTCTATGCAGGCTCTGGCTTCGGGAATGCCATGATACTCTCCACTTTGCGCTCAGGGGGTCGAAATCTCTCAGGCATGAGCGTGTAGCCGATGAAGTTGACTTGTGACTTGCCAAGCTCACATTTGCTGAGTTTCACCGAGAGGTCCGCTTCCCGCAAAACCTTGAAGACCGCACAAAGGTGTTGCTTGTGCTCGTCGTGGTCTTTGGAAGTGACGATGATGTAATCAATATACGGCTGCGCAAAGGGCATGTCTCGGAACAGAGAATCCATAAACCTCTGAAAAGTCTGTGTGGCGTTGCGTAGTCCGAGTGGCAGACACAAGTACTGATACAATACAAAGGACGTGGCGACAGCTGTCTTGTCGATGTGCTCCTGAGCCATCGGGATCTGGTAGAAGGCATGCTCCAGATCAATGGATGAAAAGACCTCACCTCCGTGGCATCGGTGTAGTAAGTCTTCGATCACTGGTAGAGGGTAGCGATCTGGCAGCGTGCAGGCATTGAAGCATCGGCAGTCCCCCGTTGCTCGAAAGCTGTCGTTGTCCTTTGGTACAAGGTGTAAGGGGCTGGCCCACTGGCTGGAAGAGGGGCGCACTATGCCACGCTCCTCAAGGTCCTTAAAGATGACTTTGGCTGCCTGTAGGCGCTCGCCGTGAAGCCTGCGTGGGCGCTCATAGACTGGAGGCCCTGTCGTAAGGATGCAATGTGTAACTGGCATGCCTTTTACCGTGGCTCGTCACTCTCTGGAGCGCGTGATGTTGACGAACTCCAGCAGAAGTTCATTGTACTATTTCTTTTTGTTGAAGTCCAGATCCTCCTGCACTGGGCTGCTGAGCAGCGCCACTGAGTAAATGCGAACTGGGTGCACTTGCGCCTGCACATGAAGCGAAGTGAGAGAGTCCACCAGCCTGAGGTTCTGCATGTCCACTAGTAGACCCGCGTGGGCTAAGAAATCGGTTCCCAGAATGGCACCGCTGACGTCGGCCACGATGAAAGGCCACTCAAAAACTCGCCTGAGCCCAAGATTGAGTGACAACATGCGGCACCCATAAGTCGCAATCGGTGAGAGGTTAGCAGCTGTCAGCTTGAGCGGCTCCGCTTCTAGGGGTTCCATCGAACGCTCGGTCGTGCGAGGTAGCAGCGAGACAACTAAACCGAAGTCGACAAGAAATATCAGTCCAGAACACTTGTCGAAAATGTGTAGGCGGTTTTCTGCGGGCAATCCGCTGCCATGTGCCGCTTGAACAGCAGGCAGCGTCTTCAGTTTAAAGTCTCTACCTGGGCTCCTGGCCCCTTCCATGAGCAGGGCGAGTGACATGTCCGTGCGGCAGAGCCGAAACGATGATGATAATAGTAGAAACCACTCTGCGCATGAGAGCTCGGTCTGAGTGTCACCACCGAAGCTGGCGCTAGCGTGAGGGAAGCGAGCTCAGCCATGCGATCGGCTGCTCTGGCCAGCTCGTCCAACGACGTGCCTCCGAGGACGCTTAAGACACCGCGCGAGCTAGCGGGCAGCAGGTCGAGCCACTTGACCTTCAGGCCTTCATCGGTGACGCTCGTGCTTGCAAGGTTTCGCATCTCGCGTAGGAGCTATGAGGGTTTCTTATCTTCTGTCGTTATGCCGGAGAAAAGAGATCGGAGCTGCTGTTCAGGAGTCTTAGCGAACCTCTCGAGCATCTTCTCCTTCAGCGTGTTGTACTTATCGTTCGCTGGAGGACTCCGTGTGACATGCAGCAGCTCTTTGAGGACCTCTGGTTTGAGTGCAGTGACGACGAGGTTATACCGCCTTATTCGTCTTGCACGTTGTGGCACTCGAAAAGCGATTCCACTTGAACAAACCATGCTTCCGGTGAGAACTCTCAGAAGTCGCGGAGTTTGCAACGGCTTGACAACGTCTGATTACTGACTAGCAGATGCTGTTGTTGAGCTTGCAGTTGCTGGAGTTGCTCAGCCAGGGTTTGGGCATCAGGGGAAGTTAGCGTGCTCCCCTTTGGCGGCGTATTTATCATCTTTGCCGATTCGTTTGGCAAGGTATTCCTCTCTGCTTCCTGCGTTTTCGCGTACGCGCGAGTGAATGACCTCACGGACGGGTCTGCACCTGTTGCCACAACCGCTGGCTCACGTAGGGGCAGGCACGAGCGGCGCGGTGAATTGTGCAGCGGCGGCGGCGTGGTCTTGAAAGCCGAAATTTCATCCGTCCGAATCACGCGCGTCAGGGTCACCACTTTGGAGGACGTGAGGTGGACGAAGGTGATTTATGGGTTAACACGAAGTCCAGTAATGACGTATTTATTCATGCACTGTACAGACTAAAACTAAAAGTAACTTATGACTTAAGTAGAGCAAGAAAGCAGGCGTGAGTGCGCTACGACCAACTTGCTAGCGAAAGAGTGCGGAAGCCAGCTCCGCGGCTCGAGGAGCTGCTTGCGTTTGTGCTGCCGTATGGTGTTAACTCGTGGAGGCTTATCTGCCCCCACAGATACCCAATAACCAACCTAAAAATTGATTTAAAATTTTTGAATCGCTGTATCTTTGATGCGTAGGGAGGTGCAGGGCTGAATTTTTTTTATCATAATCCAATTTGTATAAAATTCAGATCAAATAATTTTTCAACCTATTTTCACCTGGAGTCATGCCGAGAACTCGATTTTTAATGTTTTTCGCTTCTATCGCATCGTAGGTAGGTTATATGATAAAATAGATAGCACCATCGTATTCTACGTCAAAAAATACATCGAAAACATTTGTCATATTCATATCGTTAAGGCCATTACATAGTGAGGAATCGCTCATTTACCCTCGACCTACGAAATTGCGAATATGACATATGGATAAATAACGGTTGTGCAATAACTGACTGATTATTCTCTATATAACGATGTCGATGTACATGTCTTCAATATACAAGGTGTTTCATTTTAATCCGACCACGCGCATAACCTAGTAAAAATAAACGTTATCAAAAAATGACCTCTACGAAAGTTACAGAGGACAGAGGGAGCCATCAAATACTACTATCAAACTTTGACCCTTAATACGTTTTTCAAGGTCATCTGAAGGTCAAAGTGCTTTTTTTAATTGGAACCCTTATTTTTGACCCCGGAATCGTGTAGAGCGGGAAAAAATTACATCCAAAATGACATTTCGAGTTTGTATTTGTGATCTGAGAAGGTCAATTAAAGGTCAAGTGCTTAAAAAACTGTATTTTTGTCATACCGATATCTCTGTACAATTTATTAATTAAATTAATTAATTCTCTGATCTTCATAATGAATTTGTCCCCTATTTATTATTGAAGTAGATAATTTTTTCATTTAAAAATAATTTTTCATATTGACTTTGATCCCTGCTTATTGTTACATACAGTTTATATTTAATATAGCACTACTTATTGAATACTCAAACAAATTAAATTTCTTTTATTTAACATTGTTTTTTTTCTTAAATTTAATAGTCGCAGAAAAATTATCTTGTTTTTTTTTTACTTTGTTATAATCAAAATTTTCACTATGGCTGATTACCCAGCAGCTGAAAGGGTTGATTTTCTTTTGATTCTTGGTGAATGTACGCGTAATTACCGATAAGCTGCTCATCTTTATCGAAATCGATATCCTGACAGGAGATACTTGAGTCGTACAACAATTCGTGAAATTTACCGTAGAGCTCAACAAGGACAACTAGCACGGGTTAGAGAACGGCGTAATTACAATGAAGAAGATATTCGTGTAATAGTGTTTCTGGCAATAATTCATTTAAATCGTAACATCAGTACCCGTGACATTCAAAGGCAAACTGGTATATCAATAGCTACTGTTTGGAGAATACTAAGAAATTATCGTTATCATCTATATCATATCACTTTGACTCAAGCTATCACACCTGCTGATATGATATTCAACTATAGTTTTGCCAATGAGCATAACAAATAATTGCCAATGATCCAAACTTTTTTCGATACGTAATATTTTCAGACGAAGCAAACTTTCAAAGCAATGGCCAGCTTAATCGACATAATTGTCATTATTGGTCGGATGTTAATTCGCATTGGCTCAGGCAGATAGATAATCAAATCGATGGAGCCTTAACGTATGGTGTCGAATTGTTAATGGATACCTTATAGACCCGTACTTTTTGGATGGAAATACAAATATGCATAATTTTTTACAGTTTCTGAGTGACCATCTTCCAGTAGTTCACGAAGAAGTGGATTTGTACACAAGATTAAGAATGTGGATTCAATTAAATGGAGCTGCTGCACACTACGCACGAATAATTAGACAATATCTCAATCAATATTATCGTGACAGGTGAATTGGACGCACCGAGCTTGGAGATTTTGGTGTTCTATGGCCACCTAGATCTCCAGATTTAACATCACCTGATTTTTATTTGTGGACATATTAGGTAAACTAGAAAGACCTTAGCTCAGGCTAGTATCAGCTCACTAAGCTGATGTCCTCCCTGAGCTGATACCCGTGCATCTTCAGCTCAGCACTGTCAACTCACCTCTGCCCACCCTTATTGAGCTGATGCCCGTGCATTTTTACCTCGGCACTGTTGACTCACCTCCCCTCCCCCCTTTACTGAGTTGATGCCCATGTGTTCTATGCACTTTCCTCCCCTCCTCTACTGAGCTAATGTGCTCTGATGCCCGTCCGTTCTGTGTTCTACGCTTTCATTTTATTATATGTGTGTGTGTGTGTATGTGTGTGCGTGTGTGTGTTAAATTTTTAGACGTAATACAAAGTAAATTTTATCGAGAAAAAGCGGATAGATCGGGGGATCCAACGCGTATCCTCTGGATCCGCAAGCCGATGCTCTACCGCTAAAGCCACTGCCACTAGTACTACAGGCAGTTCGTATTATGTATATTGGCTACACGATTGATATGGTGGTCCAAGCGCTAATACATACAAATAATGTTATTATATATTGCAAGAGGGGTCAAATACCGCACGCCTTGGGCTGGTCTCTGCTAATTTTTACTGGGTTCTTTCTCGGTAAAGAAAGCCGGCGCTGACTTTCACAGGCCGACGTTCTGCGACAGGTCTGGTTGGGAAGGATGATTCAAATAATCGGACACTCCAATTAACTAATATTACATATAGCGATCTCATTTATTGACGCCCTTTTCACAAACGTTCGTTACAAATTTAATTCGCTGTGGCGAGCGCGCTCGCTCAGCCTTTCGCTACCAGAGTTCGCGGGATCACGCGAGCGAGATCGCTCAGCATGCGCGATAAAATTTCGCTTGACCAACTGGAATCTGTAAACGAGCAAGAGCTGGCGCGAGAGAAAATAAACTGGCGTTAGACCTACCGGGTGCTGACGGTCCGTGGGTAGAGAGGCGACGCCGGCGAAAGCAGAGACCCGCTGGTAACGGCGCCCTGGCGATAATGGAGGTGGCTGCAGGAAGGGTCGCAGCACGGCCTTTACTCCGTGGTCGACGAATGGTCGCTGCGGGAACTGGCTCTGCTTCCAAGATAGCTTCTCCTCCCTGGCAGATATAGCTGTCGCACCAGTGACAGTGGTTCCTCTGCAGCAGGAACACTCCAGAAGGTCCTCTCTAGGCGACCTTAATTACTCCAGAGCTCGCGCCGAACTGCCCTTCTTCTCTCTTAATTTCTAAGCCTCGCGCCGCCGCGCTCCCACTTCTCTCGCCGTCAAAAATCAGTCAAAATCGCTCTCTCTCTCTCTCTCTCTCTCTCTCGCTCTTGTCGCTCTCACTCGCACTTACGGCGACACTTCACCGATCATCGCGCTCCTCTTTCCAGATCCTGCAACGACACAAGTATGTAGTCGCTATATAGCGTATATTCGGTCGCTGCGTTCACGCGACTTTTTTATTATATACCCTAATTATGTTTTTTTTTTTTTTTTTTATAAGGGGTTGGGTAAAAATCTTTTAAAGACCAGACGGCCATTGTTGACGAAGCCGTCGAAACGACCTCGGCACCAATGTGCCGTCTTGTGTCGGAGTCTCCAATATGTGGTATACCGACTAAAAACCCTTCGTCCTACGGCCATGTTATAACGCATAGCCGCAACACGAAATTCCCCTGTCGACTTCTAGCACCCACCGGTACTCCTTTTCAGTATTACTTCGGTGGGGCCTGTTCTGATCCCGAAGGATCCCTCTTCGTTTGCTGTGATTCTCAGCCCATCAGTCTTGTAATCTCTTCAGTCTCTTCCTCGCGTTTCTCTCTCCTTTTCTTCTTTGGTCTTCATAGCTCCCCTAATAAAGGTAGCTATATGGTCCCATCTCTCTCGCGTCGTCAACATGGTCAGTATCAGGTTGTCCTTCGTTATCCGAGTCAATCCTAGTTCTACTATCAGTCTTTGTCTCTCAGGTTCGTTTGCATGGCACTCAAATAGTGTGTGCTCTGCGTCGTCCTTCTCTACTCCGCAAAAAGCACATTTGCTGTCTAGACGAAACCCTCTCTTGGCCCGGTAGACTCCAAAGGATCCATGTCCACTCAGTGCCTGGGTGAGGTAATAGTCAACCACTCCGTGTCCTCTGAGTACCCATTCTCTTAGTCTTGGAATGAGCTCGTAGGTCCATCTTCCGTCTTTTGTTGCCTCCCAATTCTGTTGCCATCTTATCAAAAGTGTTTCTCGCGCTTCTCTTCGTATACGATTCCTCTCTTCCTCAGAGAGGTCTCCTTGTCGCTGCCGTTGTTCCTCTTCGCTCTTCCAGATCTCTTCTCTTTCTATGGCTAACAGTCTCACTAGAGGTACTCCTGCCAATACATTCGCTGCGTCCCTTGAGATCGACCGCCATGCGCTGATAATGCGTAGGTTCATCTTACGCTGAACCGATCCCATATGTCTGTCTACATCCGCTGGCAAGGCCCGTGCTGCCCACGTAGAGGCGCCATACAGTTGGATGGAGTCCACCAGTGTTGACAGTAATTTTCTACGTGTTGGCCATGGGCCTCCTATATTAGGCATGATCCTCATGAGTGATGTGCAAGCCATCGATGCTTTCGTTGCTGCCTGCTTGACATGGTGTTTAAAAGTCCACTTGTTATCTAGCCATACTCCTAGGTATTTTATTTCACTCTTTAAAGGAATAATTTCTCCGTTTATTATAAACTGGGGAGGGTTGAACTTTCTTCTCCGCGTCACTAAGATAGCTTCACATTTCCGAACCGTTAGCTGTAACAGCCTGCTAGCTAGCCACTCAGCGATCAGCTCCAGGGCTTCATTTGCAATGGCCTCCACCTGCTCTACCATTTCTGCTACCACCAACAATGCCAAGTCATCAGCAAACCCAACTAACGATGCTCCATTAGGTAGTTTCAGTCTCAGCAATCCGTCGTACATACAGATCCACAGGAAGGGTCCCTTTATTGATCCCTGCGGCACTCCCGCTGTCAGGTCGATAGTTATTCTGCCGTTTTCGGCAATTATAACTAGTGTTCTATCCTTCAGGTAACTATCCAACATCTTCAGCATATAATACGGCATCTTTTTCTCTTTTTCGAGAGATTGGTATATTCGCTCCCAGCTAGCAGAGTTAAACGCATTCTTGACGTCCAGGGCTATTGTAGCACAGTACCCCCCTCGATCTGGCAATTTGTAGAGGGCTTCTGATACCCGATCCTGTACTTTCTGTAGTGCATGGTGGGTAGACACTCCCTTCCGAAATCCGAACTGGTTTGGAGAAATCCCCTCGCTTTCTTCTCCTGCGATCCATATCTCCATTCTGTTGAGAATGAGTCTTTCGAGCAGCTTCCCCGTTGTATCTATCATTCCCAATGGTCTGTACGTTGAAGGATCCGCGGCAGAGCTTGTTTCCCCCTTCGGTATCAGTACCAGCTTTTGTCTCTTCCACCTGGTTGGGAAGTGTATGTATGTATGTATGTATGTATGTATGTATGTATGTATGTATGTATGTATATATATATATATATTATAATTATTATATGATGAATTATTTTTTTTTGCTGTTCAAAGTGTGTGTGTGTGTGTGTCTGTGTGTGTGCGCGTGCGCGTGTGTCACCTACCGAAGATGGTTTAATAAAAAAAAAGTACATCTATCTGTAAATATAAAATGAAATAATAAATTTTATTTTTATTTATGAAAATTTATGATAAAAACTATTGTACAATATATATATATATATACAAGCTTAACTGCTGCTGCTGTTGTCATCGTCAGCGAAGAATGTCAATGTGGTTCACCGTCCAGTCAATACTTACAAAACTTAGCCCTTTTTGCCGGCGATGATTGTTTGTAGTGTTTGACTGGTAGTGGTGGTGACGTCGAACGAGGAATACTCTGATTCACTTCTGTAGGAGACCTTGATGGAAACCGGAACAAGCGACGCACAACGTGCCTGACGGATCCGGTCCTGTCAACGTGTCTCCTACTTCCATGCTGTGGAGGAGACTCCACCCATTGCGGCCGCTGACTACAACGACCAGCGACCCAGTAAGGGCACTCCCAACCCTCGCAGACAGGTAATGTGTTATTGTAATCATCGACCTGCAAAAAGAAAAAAAAGAAACTTGTGATAAATTACCGGTAGCAATAAAGAAAAAAAAGGTAAAAAAATCATACCTCTGCTTCTTGGGGTGATATCCTTCGACATGGCTGCTCTGGTCAAACTAAGTCCACCAATAGCGGTTGAGGCGTCGTGAGGTCAACGAAGGGCGTTGGAGGCGTCACTAAGTTGACATTTATGACGCATCGTGGTGGAATAACTTCACAAACTATCTCCACGTCGTCATCAGATCTGTAACAAAAATATATAGATAAAAAATTAATAAAATCGTACGTACGTATGTGTCCGTATATATATAGGGTGGTTTGAAAAGTTCGTGCAAAGTCAGAGAGATGGCGCTACTAGTGCGTATCAAGGTTATTTTTAGTTAGTGGCATATCTTGGAAGAGCTCACCAAGTTTCAGCCAAAGGAATTTCAATCAAAGGAATCGAGTGGTTTCAATCAAAGGAATCGAGTGGTTTCAATCAAAGGAATCGAGTGGTTGTAAAAAATGGACGAAAAAGAATTTCGTGTACTGATTAAACATTACTTTTTCAAAGGCAAAACGCCTCAGGATATTAAACAGAAGCTTGATAAACATTATTGTGATTGTGCACCTTCGATTAGAATGGTTTATAAGTGGTTTCAAAATTTTCAGAGTGGCTATATGAGCACAAAAGACGCTGAACGTTCTATATGCCCTTTCATCCATGATATGGTGATGGCTGACAGAAGAGTAAAGGTGCGTGACATTGCTAGTACTGTAGGCATCTCGAGCGAACGGGTACATAATATTTTGCACCAACATTTGGACATGGAAAGCTATCCGCTAGATGGGTGACGCAATTGCTCACGATTGACCAAAAACGAGATCGTGTGAAGTGTTGCAAGAATGGTTTGTAGCTGTTTCAGCAAAATCCGCAAGACCTTAAGCGTCGTTTCATCACTGTAGATGAAACATGGGTACATCACTACACTCCTGAGACCAAAGAACAGTCTAAACAATGGGTTACCAAGGGGGAATCTGCTCCGAAAAAGGCGAAGACAATTCCTTCGGCCGGGAAGGTTATGGGGACTGTCTTTTGGGATTCGCAAGGAATAATCTTCATCAACTATCTGGATAAGGGTAAAACCATTACAGGCGAATATTATTCATCGTTATTGGAGAAACGTCCATGATTGGCCCACAAAAAAGTCCTCTTCCACCACGACAATGACGCCTCAGCAGTTGTGGCCGCAAAACTGATGGAGATAGGGTTCCAACTCGTTTCACATCCCCCTATTCTCCAGACTTGGCTCCGTCGGACTACTATTTGTTCCCTAATATGAAAAAATGGCTGGCGGGGAAAAGATTTTATTCAAACGAGGAGGTGATTGCAGAAACGAATGCCTATTTTACAGACTTGGACAAATCCTATTATTTGGAAGGAATGAATAAACTAGAGCAGCGTTGGATGAAGTGTATAAGCCTAAAAGGAGACTATGTTGAAAAATAAAAAAGATTTATTGAAAAAAATCAAGCAGTTTTTATTTTTGCACGGACTTTTGAAACGACCCTCGTATATATATATAATAAAAAGATAAAACTTACACATCCACTACCACATTATTCAATGGTGATGAGGAGCTAGGAGACGCTGACAGTGGTCGGATAGGTGACCGGTGCCTGCTATAAAATAATAACAAAAAGAAATGAAAGACGGTTAGAGTGCGCATGGATCGTTTACTGGCATAAGAATGCACGAAGAGGTAACCGTACAATCTGATGAAACCGATGTGTCAAATAGACAGTCAAAAGTCAAAACAATGCGAAAAAGAACAAGATGAGTAAGTACAAGAGAGTGAAATTAAATTGGAAAGAGAATTGTCTTAATATAATAATTAGATATGTTCTTATTATTAAAAATTTACATATATGTAATAATAATATTGTATTAATAAATTGATAAATTAATAAAATTTTATACACATAATTTATCAATTTATTAATGTAATAGTATTATTAGTTGTGTGTGCGTGTGTGTATGTGTGTGTATGTTATAACTAATACCATTATATTAATAAATTAATAAAATTTAAATATAGTAGTTTTATTATTTCATTAATATAATGGTATTAGTTACATGTACATTTTATAATAACAAATAAAAGCATATCTGTTTATAGTAAAATGATTCTATTCGTTATATTAAAAAAAGAATGAGAGAGAGAGAGTAAAATAGAATTACTTACAACATTGACGGCGGAGGTGTTAACGGTATTCTAATTGTCCAAGCCTCCGAAATGTCAAAATTCGGAGGCGGTGTTTGCAGTATTATTCTCTCCTCCTCCGCTTCCTCCTCCAACACGTTGTTTTGCGGTCTTGGTGGCGAATTTCCAGCGTTCTCTAGAACACCGAAGTCTTCGTCAAGCGCTGCTACGGCTGCGTTTAGCGCATCCTGCCACTCACTCTCATCTAGGGAGAGCATCTCCTCCACAATTCACTACACTTCTTGGTCTCTTTCGCACTGCATAGTTATCACTCACTGATGTAACGTCGTGAATTAATGCAGTTTTTCTTTGCCTCCGCAAACATTGACTGCGCAACATTAAGTTGTCGACAAAATTATTGGTCGACAACTTTGAGAAAGGAGGATATGCATAATTAATGGCGGGAGTAGCGAAGATTAGTTTGGAGTAGATTCGCCAATTGGTATTAATATACGATCATGATCACCCGTGCGCTTTTTTCCTTGCAACTGTCAAGCAGTGATCGGCCCTTTTATATAGCACTTTTCAGTGCTATATATCATAACGTATGAACAAAAAAACAGATAATTATTAATAAACAGTAATCTTGCGTTTTATTTATCCCTATTATATTTCTTTTCGGCGGAAGCAACAGGAGAGTATAAGGTAGAGGTATCTTTTAAATTATAATAAAGGTAATAATAATTTTCTTTCTTTATCATCGCGCGTGCGCTTTTCTTTCTTGCCACTGTCAAGCAGTGATCGGCCCATTTCAGGGCCACTTCTTCTTGTTCACGTTTAAAACTCTTTCGTAATAAAAATTATTAATAAATTCGACCAAACTAATATATTAATTATGAAACAGCACTTTTCAGTGCTATATATTATAACGTATGAACAAAAAACAGAAAATTATTAATAAACAGTAATCTTGCGTTTTATTTATCCCTATTATATTTCTTTTCGGTGAAAGCAGCAGATAAGTATTAGGTATCTTTTGAGTTATATTCATTATATTAAAGACAACTGATAATAATTTGAAAATGATAATTTTTTCCTAAATCATAAAAATAATATATATAGTTAGTACGCACTATCTTTA
This sequence comes from Phymastichus coffea, assembly GCF_024137745.1. Taxonomy (NCBI): domain Eukaryota; kingdom Metazoa; phylum Arthropoda; class Insecta; order Hymenoptera; family Eulophidae; genus Phymastichus; species Phymastichus coffea. The sequence continues at coordinate 5,569,539 of NW_026706828.1, read as the reverse complement.
GAAAGAGCGAAAATGGCTCAAACGGTAGAGCACTGTCGTATAGATGTAAAAAAAACTAGGTTCGATTCCCCTGTATGCCTAGTCTTTTTTTATCTTTTTCTTGTTCTTAAATGAATTTTAACGATAAGTCACATCCTTTTTACTGAAATATTATTACGAGAAAAATACGATATATAATGTTACTAATTTTTTTCTTATAGAGTATTAAATGTAGACAAATAATTATTTATATGTACATATGTCAACAATTAAATTCACCAAAAAGGATAGGTAATTTCTTCTTAATTAAAATAGTTGAAATATCGTTATTAAAAAACAACAACAATAAAAAAAATGTCTCTATATCAATGCGTATATGCGACAGTTTTGAATGACGTCACTCGTATAAACCGTTGAGTCGATTCCCCACGAGTTGTATGCTTTACATACGTATACATACGCGCACGCGCACGTGTCTGTATAACTCATATCAAATTAAATGAATTTTTTATGGAATTTTTATGGCATATATAGAATGAATAGAAATCTATGGCATGTATGGCATGGATGGAAATTTTTTTAATGGAGGATGGTGGGGGAAATCTTAATCGTCCACTATAAAAAATGAAATGCATCTCATTAGCAGTCGCATTCGCATCGAGCGTGAACTAATGTAAAGTGTGAAAGAAACAAGGTGATATAAGCATTCTATAATGAGCTCCAACAAGATTAACTATAGGTAATTATTTGTTTTATTGTTTATAGAACATACTTTATATTATTTTTCGATAAAGTGCCTATTATATTTCAAACATGTTTGTGTACTTTTCTTTCTCTTTTAATCTACTATTTTGTACTCGATGTTAAATTTATTTATCTATTTATCAGAGAAATCGCGAACGAATTTCCCGGTGAAGTGAGCCTCATTCCTCAAACCAAGGAAAAATACATATCTTTTACGAAGTACGTGGAAGGTACAGATATAAATCTGCGTGTCGTCAATTCCTTTCGATTTATGGCGTCTTTTTTCGACAAACTATCGTCGTATTTCATGCGTCGAGATATTAGCGAATTCGATACATCGCATTTTCCAGAACCAAATCGGTTCAATATTCCCAGAGCCAATAAGAAAGTGGTTGGTAAGATGAAAGAAGAGAACGTCGGAAATCTCATTTTCGAGTTTGTTGGACTGAGAAGCAAAATGTACAGCGTGAGAGTTCAGAATAAAAATAAAATAAAGAAGGCAAAAGGAATCAAGAATTCTGTATTGAATGCTACGATTACATTCCAGGACTCCGTGAAATGTCTCCGAGAATATGTGATTCTAAGTCGACAGCAAAAGTCTATCAGATTACGTCATCATCAGTTGTACAGCGAGAGACAAACAAAGATCGAACTCAGCGCGCATGACGATAAATACTTTTTGCTACCTGGATCTACCGATACACTTCCTTGGGGTCATAACGGCATTCCATTGGTGGAAAGGGAGAGGATAGAAGCGTTGGGAATGGTCGCAGTCGAGCTGCCAATGGCCGCCGCTGTCGAGCAGCCAACCGCCGCCGCCATCGAGCCGCTGAAAAAAACCGGAGTGAGGAACGGGTTATATCAATTAGCACCCGAGGCTTCGGAGCTCATTTTCATCGAGAAAAAGTTACCTGCAACGATAAGTAGTGAGCAGCAGTCTTCTAATTTCATTCTTAGTCAACTTGCTCCAAGAAAAAGAAAGTTACTGAAACGCGTTTTGTCGACAAAATTAGAAAAAAGAAAATTTTCGTGATTGAAATTACTCAAGATAATTGTGATTTTTTTTGTGTGTGGGTGTTTTGTTTCAAGTTAACTGAATTTAAATATAATTTTTTTTTCTACAGATGAATCTTTTGCAGCTGAATAATATAGCTTGTCATCAATTCAAATCCACTAAGAAAATTCGTGAATTAGAGACAGAATCCAAGTATATAATCACCAGACTCAAACGAGTTGAAACACGATTCGGTGCAAAAGTCGTAGTCGAAGTGAACGAGTTCCAGCTGTTTCTACCAACAATGTATCGCGTGATCGTAAATGAAAAGCTACTGTACGATATGGCAGATTACGCTAATAAACTTAAATTATTTCTCAGCTATAAAGGTGATGGTTGTATAAAATTTACTACTGCATGAATATATATCAATGCACGTATAAAAAAAATTAAAAAATAAAATTTCTTTATATTTTTCAAATCACAATATGTGTGTTTATTTATTAATTCTTTAATCTATATAGTTTTCTTTTTTTTTTTGAAATTCGGTTCTATTTATCTAACTATAATGCGAATCATCAAATCCTGACCACTTTACCAAAACTTGATTACCACGCCTTTTAATAACTTTTTCTACTAGATAGATGTCAGGATATTTGGTTTTCTGAAGTTCCTGTTCATAGAAGCTACCTAGGATAGGCTTATTTTGATAATTTTTTAAATCATAAGTAGTTGGATTTGTTGGTGCCAATTGTACAATTGTAAATATTTCCGTTGACCAATTTGGTGAATATCCTTTTTCAAATATTTGCTTCGCTTTGCTCACTCTGACTTTGCCGCCAACTTTGAACTTTGACCTTCTTCTTTTTTCAACGTATTGTCTAAGTTTGTTTAATACTTGAGTTTGATTTATCGCTGTAACTTGGGTAGATTTCATACCAATAGTTTTGTGTTTGCGATTATTGTAAGCAGCTGTGAGCTCCGGTAGTACGTCGAATCATTTGTAGTTCCCGCGGAGACTAAACTGTTTCCACATAGCATTCTTCAACGTACCATTAAATCGTTCGCATATCAAAGCTTTGAGAGAATTATAGGTTGTGATGATGCGTCATCACAGGAAAACCTATGCTACCTTATGCTAGCCCCGTTCCAGCTAGAACAGGTATTGCCGCATACACCCGCCCACGCATGTCCAGATCTCGCGACCTATGGTCCCCCGAAGTCTTCCCGACCGATGCGCACGACCCTTACGCCCGCGTACAACCTCTCGCGCGCTCACGACCCGGTCCGACACTCCCCCAGGAAGCTGGACGCCCGTAAAGATTCCAGCTGGGATCAGCTGGTCGCAAGCTCCCGTTAACTAAGGCAGACCTGGCTAGACCGAAGTAGGGGCAACCGAGCGCACAAGAGCGAGCGAGACAACAGATGCGAGACCGATCGGACGCGAGCGAGAGGAATCGGTAAGACCAACGAGCGGTAGATAGACTTAGGGGTAACTAGACAAATAGAGTGAAACCGACGCTATCTTCGCAACCAGTAGGGAAATTAGGCGCCAAGACGCGACCAATAACGAAATTACGCGGGCAAGAAATATCGATATAGAGAGCGCTAACATCCGGCTTAGCAACAAGCCGACCAATCGCATAACCGTTAAGGAGAGGTAAGCAAGGAGAAGTGGCGCGTCGCCGAAAAACGCCGCGCCAGTACTCGTTAAGCTCTGGTGCCGACCAGAAGTGTCCGCTGAACTCTGGAGCCGGCCAGAGACGTGAGTGAGTGAGAGCAGCAAACAAAGCAGCAGCAAGCGAGCAACAGTAGCAGAGCAGCAAGTGAGCAACAGCAGCAGAGCAGCAAGCGAGCAGCAGCAGCAGAGCAGCAAGTGAGCAACAGCAGCAGCAGCAACAACAATAGCAAGCAGCCTAGCAACAGCCTAGCAGCAGTAGCAGCAGCAGCCCCAACAACGGCAGGAGCAACGACAACGACAGTAGCAATAGCTACAGCGGCGGTAACCGTAATCACGTTTACATTAAAAGGGCGCCCAAATAAGTACGCTCATCTCTCTATCCAACCGCGCGTTTAAGAACGTCCACGTTTCCCGGATTGCCGTACGACCTTCGCGCGTACGACCGATCGCTTCTGCGCGCATTCTTTGCCACCGATCCTTCAGGTGATTTTCTCTTCTTGTTGCGCCGTTGTCACATTTTGCCCGAACGACGAGTACTTCACGCGCGCGCGCCTAGTCGCCGTCGATTCGTTGCGTAACTTATTGATTTGCCGGTTGATAAATAAGCTTTCTCCGTTTTTTGTGCGGGAAGTAATCATCTTTGTGCGCGTAGTTAATTTGCTAGTTTCTTGGAGTGATTTTTCGCATAGACAGAGCATAACTTTCATGCAACCGACCGATTCCCTATGTGCGCGTTAATATCGTAGATTCCTTTGTGATTTTCCGTTGCGATTGTCGAACGTCGACAAGCGTCGCATGACCTTCGCGCGGGCGACGAGTTTGTATACGCGTGTTGTCGAAATTCCTTTGTAAGCCCGATCGGATTTATATATATATTACGTGAGTCATGTCTGACATTCACTCAACCAATAAATTTTCCATGAGCATTGCTAGCATCCGATTTTCGCTACGATCTCGTTTTGAAGTACTAAGTGTCGATTGGGTAGCGTCTGACCTTCGCGCGACCGATCGATCCTTCGCACGTGTGTAGGCTTCTTGCTAGTGTTCCTTAAATGAACTCTGAGTGCGTAAATTGAACAGCTCGACGTCGTGTAATCGCGTTCGCAATCCTTGGGATCGTCTGCATCAGTCATCGTCCGCCCAAGTCGACGTCGCGTCGTGGTGCGCCACTCGAGCCCCTATGGACTAGATCAGGTAGACCATCGCGAGCGATTGACCTTGGGTTGACCCAGGGATTTCTTCTTTAATTGACTTAATAAACTTGAATCCTCATTAACCACTTCTTGTTATTGACTTCGCCCGTTTAACCACTTCATCCCCCGTAGCTATCGCGATCGGACCCGATATTAGCGAGCGCGCGCGCGAACGACTTGATTGCCGCCCAGCCCGATAACCGTTGTCACGTGAACCACACCACCAGTCGATGAAGAACCGGAGGGAATCTCTCTCCTAGCTACTGCCCCGTTCACGAGGCGTCCCCGGTGACGCCACTCGATGTACCCGTTCCCGAGGCGAGAGCCTAGTGCCCCGAGCAACACCTGACTAGCCGGACGAGCCGCAGCCGTGGGTAGCTGAAAAACACCCGTTGTCCCTTTCTCTTTCGTTCAGTATTCCCTTCTCTCGAACGACTCCGTGTAGGATTTCACGCTCCCACTTTCATCTCCCACAGGTGATAGTCCGCGCGAGATTGGTGAACGACTACTTCGACGAGGAAGGAGACAACGGGGAAACCATCCGATAAAACCCCAGCGACCAGGAAGGGAACGCTGACCGACCATCACCGCATCGTCAATCCGTTCCTCCGCGACAGCTGATGTTGCAGAGCTACCTGTTCTCCTAACGCGAGAGTACGGTAGCTGGCACCCAACTCAAATAAACAAAGCTGCAAACGTTTATCGGCTGACTGCGTTGCCGGCGACAGGCCGAGGTCGAGGAGAGAATCGTCGTCTTTCAAAACTTTACCTTTCCCCTCCCTTTGTCCCGTCGCAAATGGCACGCAACGTGAGGGCCACGCCATCGAGATAAATTGACGATTAGTAGCTGGAATAGTGCCCCCGATCCGACCGAGTGGCGTACCGTGACTGCGAATTCAGCGATAACTGGCGAAGCAAAAATTTGAAGAAATTTGGCGAATATTGCGATGTAATGTTACAATTATATGTTATATACTACTGTGGGCAAAAAGTAAGGTGAATTTTCAATTTAAACTTCGCGGGCTTAACATTTCGGGCTAGTTCTTTTTTTCTTGAGTTGGTAGGACTGCGAATGACATCTGAGACAAATTTCATGTCAATGTCATCATCAGTAATATATTTACGCTTGTGTTTACCAAACGACCAAGAGTGCATGTTTCGATTTTTACAATGTCTGATTTAATTGAGCAAAGAAGTGCCATCAAATTTTGTTTGCGGAATGAAATTTCGGCTGCGGAAACGTTGAGGATGTTGCGGAAGGCCTTTGGTGATTCTACCATGTCGCAGAAAAATGTTTATAAGTGGTACAAAGACTTCAAAGAGGGTCGAGAACGTGTTGATGACTTGGAGCGCTCCGGACGACCATCGACGTCAACAGATGACCAACACGTCAATAAAGTGAAGGAATTAGTGCTCGAAAATCGTCGGTTGACTGTTAGAGACCTTACTGATATGATCGGAATATCAGAAGGATCTGTGAAAACAATTTTGAAAGACCATTTGGGCCTACGAAAAGTCAAATCTCGTTTGGTACCGAAAACGCTCAATTTCTTGCAAAAAAGTCGCCGCGTTGATGTGTGTGAAACAATGCTTTCTGACTATCAGGACAAGCTCAAATGCATGATTACGGGAGATGAGACTTGGATTTATGCTTACGACCCTGAAACAACCGACCAATCAAGCGAATATCGTGCTAAAGGCGAGGCCAGACCGAAAAGAGCACGTCAAAGTCGTTCAAAAATCAAGGTCATGATGACAGTTTTCTTCGATTTTCGTGGTGTGGTGCACTATGAATTTCTTCCACCCGGCCAAACTGTTAATAAGGAATATTATTTGAGCGTTATGCGTCGTTTGCGTGAAGCAATTCGTCTAAAAAGACCAGAATTATGGGCCAACAACTCTTGGTTTTTGCATCATGATAATGCACCATCTTACACTGCACTCGTTCTTCGTGACCATTTCGCCAAAAATTCGACGCATATCGTTCCGCAACCACCGTATTCGCCTGATTTGGCTCCGTGTGACTTCTGGCTATTCCCAAAACTCAAGAGACCACTCCGGGGAACGCGTTTCGAGTCGATTGAGGAGATAAGAGCTGAATCGAAGAAGGCGCTGATGGCTATACCGGAAAGGGACTATTTGGCATGTTTCGAGGATTGGAAAAAACGTTGGCATAAGTGTATTTTATCGGGAGGGGATTACTTCGAAGGGGATGACATTGATGTAGAAGAATAAATAAAGATTTTTCATTTTACAAACAAATTCACCTTACTTTTTGCCCACAGTAGTATGTTGAAAATTTATGCTGCTAAATAACATTTACTAATAAGATATATGTATGTGGGCTAACTGAGAAGAATTTTGTGATTTTGTTCAGGTAGATCTTGAGAAGATCTTGATTATTGGGCTTGACCTGGGACCTTTATATCCCCTGTTTTAAATTAGAGGAATTTTCTGTGGTTGACCTGTGGAAGTATCCGGCTAGACCTTTTGTTTAGCTGATAATGCTTGAAACCAGCTTATTGACCGACCTTGGGCAGGTCGTTGATTAGGAGCTTGATCACTGGGTCAGTACGACCTCGCGACTTTCTGTCCCGGGTAGCAAAACCCGATTGGACTTAACTCCCAGCATGAAGTGAAACCAGACTATTGACCAGTCGAACTGGCTAGTAGGAGCACGCTAGACCTTCGGGAACCGAATGATCTCGCGATCGTAAACCTCAGTGATAAACTTCGACTGGACTTAACCCCTTCAGTGATAGCAAAACTAGACCGAGTATTAAGCCAGGAGACCACAGTGCTTAACGCATTAGCAGTTTGGCGTAAGGTGGCATCCAATACGAATACAGGAATACCAACCCCAAGGACTGAAGACGTAGTTACTCTTGGAGGACCAGAGGATTAGCCATGAGACAACCTGAGGATGTGGGACACCTTAAGGAAATTACACGCTGGACGAGAGATAGCGGTGACAATTAAGGAGATGACACTTGACGAGGTACACGGGGAGATGGAGCGACTTAGGCTCCCTATAGCTGGGTTACCTGATGTTGACCGCCTGGAGTACTTGCGGTACCGACTGCGGGAGGAGCAGATAAAACCGGACCATCGGATTAAAGGGTCCCTACATCTCAGCACTTTCCCAGCTTACTGCACAGTATTATGGCGCCCTGTGGAAACCAGTAGTGACGCTTAGACGCACCAATCGGAATCCACAGCAACATAAGGACGAAGTCGCCCAAAGCCCAAGCCTACCAAGACTACTGAGGAGAGTGACCGTGACCAGGGTGCTCAACCGGAAGCAAAGACGCATCGGGCTCACCCACTCTCTAAAACGTCTAGTCAAGTTAATCCGCCCGACCTTGCTGATCCTAGTACTTCAGAGGATGATACTGCTGATCCGACGGGAAGGTTACGACGATCTAAACGTACCCATCAAGCCTCAGCAATCAGTGGAACAGGCAATAATAAGAAGGCCGACGCTGTCGAAGAACAGCCGGCTAGGAGGGGCAGAAATCTGCGGAGGTTGCCGCCACATGGGACAACCATCCAGCCTAAGATACACCTAGAACTTTCAGAGCGTACAGCAGGTATTCGCCGAGTCACTCGAACGAAGAAGGGTATCGCTGAGGTGAGTAGAGCGGACAAAGAGACTGATACCGACGAGCAAGCCGTCAGGGAGATTTAAAGGTTTGACCGAGGTGAAGAGTCATTTCGAAGAGCAGACCTGAACCGGTCCCTGCTTTAGTTGGAAGACAAAGACCGAAGGGAACTACCAACTGAACCAGAAACTAGCCGGAAGGATGACCTGATCGGGTATGACCGGGACAGACCTAGGATATCGTGCAGTAGATAACTGCGCCCTAGTAAGGATCGACCCATCGGTTCGCACCGCCAAACGAAGACATCTGCCTATGTGAATACCTCACGGGTTGGTGAATTAGAACCGGAATCATGAGACGCGACGGCAAGTGAGAGCGATAGGAGGACGTCCCCGCGTAGACCCTCTTCGAATCAGCCTAAGCGAAGACACTTAAGTATTCGAGCCCGGATCAACGTAGCGATAAACGGGATAATCGATCGCACACGACTGACTGCAGATCTCCTGATCAAACTACCAGACAGCCAACGAAATCGACTCGCTCAGTCAAGTCCAAGTCGAAGCAAGTGAGCCTGAGTCCTATGCGATCACATAGGAAGACCCATTGCTGCGACCATGAATTACCGAAGCCAAGAGTACACCATGCACACGAGAGCTCCAGTCGAAGACATAGGCATGAGAGAGCTGATCAGCATTCGAGACGTTTCCATCGAAGTAGGGACTCGTCTTTGGATTCAGACAGCAGCAGTGAGCGAGACAGTCCAGCTCGCCGCCATAGACCAGTTAAGATCCACTCATACCATCGTCGCAGGTATAACCGCGACCATTGGCGGGAACCCGAACGCTACGCATCCGAGACCGGCGAATCCGAGTATTCGAGCAACCTCCAGAGTAGCCCTGACCGACGGCGCCCGCATCGCGACAGGCAGAAGAGTTCATCGGACAAGTTGAGGAAGTTAAGGCCCGGACCGGAATAACCAACAGCGATTTATTGCACGTGATATCGTCCGCATTCACCAAGGAAGTCGCATCCTGGTACCGTAGTCTGGCCAAGGAAATTCATTGCTGGAAAGATTTTAAGCGAGCCTTGCGAGATCACTATGGACGTAGACTGACGGACGATGATATTGAGGAGGAGCGGCGACGTCGATCACAGGCCCAAGGGGAGACCATCATCGACTACCTCGGTGCCTTTCGACACATTGCAAGTTTCTTCAAACATCCACTGTCCACCTTGACCCAGATTAAGATTGCCCAGCGTAATTTATTGCTAGCTTATAGAAGGTATATGGCCGATAAGCATATACGATACTTTAGTGATCTGACCTATTATGGGCGAAAGTGGGAGAATCTGGAGGAAATGGATGCGCAATATTACCCTCCGTCAAGCAAGACGCGCTTTCCAGCAGCGGCACCAAAGACCAGTAAGAGAACGGCCAAGATTTCTTCAATAAGTACAGATAAAGGGCCAGGAGACTCCACCTGACCTGACGTCGAAACAAGATCGGAAGCCAAAGACCAGGGAACCCATGAGGTTATGACGCACCGATGTTGGCCCAGGTTATGTCATCAATAAATCCGTATTTATTAAACCAGTACTCATAAATTTCATAAACTAGTATTTAGAGCTACCACCGATCCCTTCGAACGTCACCGGTCCAACTTCAAACGGTATGATGAACTCGAATCCTCCGCAATCAAATCAAGGATATAAGTCTCGATGGTTACGACTCTCAATTCTGCCCTTGCGACCTCCTGTTAACCCTCAGCCACCCCAGCCAGACCGCCAGCCCTATAGGCCTGAACAATGTAGAGCATGCCCAGATGAACATGATTATAGAAGATGCCCGAGAAGGAAGTGCTATTTCTGCTATGAGCCTGGACATATGGCAGGGCAATGTCCAAAGAGAGCTGCATTATTTCCGAAAGAACGACCACGAGAATCGAGAGGAACGTTCTGCCAAGTATGTAAGCTACCAGGAGCGCCATTTGACTTCTGCAAAAACTGCAGTAACCGTCGGACTGGGCTTTCTCGGAAACGAGGCTTCGGGGGAACAGGCGAGCCCGCTACTCCCCCGAGCCATCAGCGATGTACAGTAGAGGGCTTCAAGAAGGATGCACAATGGAAGGAAGAGGATGAGAAAATAGAGAGTTGGCGCACTGGACGAGGAAAAGCGATAACTGAGTTAGAATCTTTAGACCAGGACGTAATCGAAACGTCTCACTTGACTCTGCAGACGAGCTCTGAGGAGTCAGACATGCCCATCGACCAACCACTTTGGACGGATGATGAGCCTCTGAACAAGCTATTGCGGACGCTCAAGACGCCGGACACTCTCATCCTGCAACTTCCCACCAAATGCATCCCGACCGACTGAAGGGTGGAGAACGCAACGTACCCACCCCTGAGTGAGAGGAAGCCGGAAAGTTTGGACTTTGTTGACCGGGCCGTGGAAAAATCGGACCCTAAGCTCAACAATGACCAGGTTTCCAGCGACCGATCCAAGAGAGAGCGAGCAATAAACGTAGGCAAGTGCCCCTAGGAGTCAGGCCAGATGGATGTAGGCCCCAGGGGGAAATACAGAGAAGCAAACTCCTGGAAGTCAGGGTAGACGGATGCAGGCCCCAGGAGTATGAGGAAGAAACAAGTGAGAAGCGTAGGCAAGTACCCCTGGGAGTCAGGCCAGATGGATGTAGGCCCCAGGGGGAAATACGAAGAAGAGAATTCACCCGACTCTGAGGACAGCCCAAATAACTCAGAGCCTGGAGTGAGCAGCGTAGGCAAGTACCCCTGGGAGTCAGGACAAATGGATGTAGGCCCCAGGGGGAAATACGGTGAAGCAAACTCCTAGGAGTCAGGCCAGATGAGAGTAGGCTCCAGGAGAATGAGACAGAGGCGAGAGAACCCACCCGACTCTGAGGACAGCCCAAATAACTCAGAGCCGGGGGCGAGGGGCAGTGAAGCAAATTCCTGGGAGTCAGGCTAGATGGATGCAGACCCCAGGAATATGAAGCAGCAGCGCGCGACGACCGTTGGCCCTGAGGAAAGCTACGACAACTCAGAGAGACGGACGCCAAAGAGACCGATAGGACCTTGGGAGCCAGACGGGACAGAGACTGGCACCAAGGGAAAGATTAAGACGGTGACCTTCGCTGATTCCGAGGACAACAGAGATAACTTGGAGTCATACGCGAACCCTCAAAGGGAGGAGGATACCCAGCTATGCGGGCCGGCCAACTGCTCAGGTAAGACTACGTCATTCGAAGCCGGATTGACCGATCGATTAGACGAGTCCAGAACTGGCCAACATGGGGCTACAAATAAGCCAGGGACCCCCCCGGTTAAGAGCGCACTTTGCGACAACCGTCTATTCATCCCTATCGCGATCGGCAAGATAGTCTACGACGCCTTGATAGACTCAGGTGCGTCAGTATCTATCATTGGACCCACTATTACAGCCAAGTGCCGAGACCGACTAATACCGCGTTTTAGTGAGATACAAGGAGAGACAGGGGTGATCGAAAGAACCGAAGGAAAGCTACCACTCCAAGTAAGCTGTGATGGGCTACGGCAAGGTTTAACTTCAAAGCGATGACTAACCTGACCGGACCGCCAATCATCCTTGGATTAGATTTCTTGACTGAATGGGACATGGTGTTACTATTCAAGGACAAGAAATGGAGAGTACGTGGGGGGGCGATGGCACTATTTGAGGCCTCGTAAATCCAACGATGCTATAACCTTCTCTGCGGAATGTGCGGGACTGATCGAAATGACGACCGCCCAGACCGCGAAGCTAAATGAAGTAATAGAGAGGCTGCTCTCGCCTAAGACTGACCAGTTAGGACGCACGCCTATAGTAAAGCATTTGATCGACGTAGGAGACTCTAAACCAGTTAGGCAAGGATTATGTAGAATGTCGCCAGCAGTACAGAAGATTGTTCGAGAAGAGATTAAGAGGATGTATGACTTCGGAATCATAAGACCGTCCAAGAGTGCCTGGAGGAGCACATCTGTAATGATCCGGAAGCCGGACGGGACCTGGAGGTTCTGCATTGACTATCGAGATCTGAACAAGGTGATCCGCAAAGACGCGTACCCGCTGCCAAACATGGACTCGATATTGGACTGACTTAGGCATGCACGATATATTAGTAAGATAGATTTACGACAAACATACTTTCAGGTTGCATTAGAAGAGGATAGCTGCCAATACACTGCCTTCGCGAGTCCTGGTGAGGGATTGTGGGAATTTGTGGTAATGCCATTCGGACTAGTAAACGCACCGGCTACGTTTCAACGACTAGCCGATGCCCTATTTGGACCAGACTGGGAACCATACGTTTTCCCTTATCTGTACGACATTATTATAGCGACAGAGAACTTTGACGACCACCTACACTTTTTGGAATTAGTCCTCAGACGACTCAACGACGCTGGCTTGCAAATCAATGCTAAGAAATGTGAATTTGGATGCTCCCGCCTTAATTACCTGGGATTTCTACTGGACCACGACGGACTTCAGCCAGATCTGGACCGTACTAAGCCAGTATTAGAATTCCCAGTCCCTCGTACCGTCACGCAATTGAAGAGCTTTTTAGGAATGGTGGAATGGTACTCCCGATTCATCAAGAATTGCTCTGAGATCAAAGTTCCGCTACAGAAACTGACGAAGAAGAACGAAGTGTATACCTACGGACCGGAACAGCAATTAGCCTTCGAAACGCTAAAACAAGCTCTATCGCAAGCTTCAGTACTAGCCCGTCCCGATTTTAGCCGATCCTTCACCGTTTAGACCGATGCGAGTGATTTCGCCATCGGAGGAGTGCTAAGCCAAGAGTTCGACGATGGCGAACAGCCGATGGTATATATCAGCAGATCGTTAACAGGACCTGAACGTAATTATTCCGTGACTGAGAAAGAGTGTTTGGCTGTAATATATGCGATAAACAAGTTAAGACCATATCTGGAAGGATATGAGTTTACCGTCGTGACTGACCACAGCGCCCTGACCTGGCTCTTTAGCAATAAAGAACCAATAGGCCACCTAGGTCGTTGGATCCTAGAGCTACAACAATGGCCCATCACTGTTAAACATCGGAAAGGGAACCTGCATGGCCTGCCCGATGCTTTATCGCGAAGGTCACCAGGGCCAGATGTCGTATCAGCCTTTAAGTTGATTAAGGACACCTGGTACCTGCGACGACGATGGAACGTTAATCAGAATCCAGCAAAATTTTCGGACTGGAAAGTCGAGGATAATATTATCACCGACTAGATGAGTCAACTGATTCGGTCACAGATGGAGAGACTAGTTGGAAGCTTGTAGTACCAGACGAATTTAGGCATCAGATAATGCATGACGCCCACTGTCTGACAACGACCGGACACCTAGGGGTTGAAAAGACCTATCTGAGAATTGCTCAAGACTACTATCGGAGAGGAATGTATTCCAACGTATACAACTATGTAACTCGTTGTGAGAAATGTCAGAAGTATAAAGTCAGTCAATTAGGACCACAGGGCTTGATGGGCCGGCTGAATATTGACCGACCATGGGCAGTAGTAGCAGCCGATACTATGGAATTCCCCAGGAGCAAAACTCAGAACAAGTACCTCCTAGTGTTCCAGGACCTATTCACTCGCTAGATAGAGTTGAAGCCGATACGAACAGCTAATTGCAAAAGCGTCGCCCGAGCTTTCGAAGAGTTAATATTATTTCGATGGGAGACCCCTGACTACCTGTTGACCGACAATGGCAAGGAGTACGCCAACAAATACGTGGATACCATGTTGCAATAATATGGTATCAAACACGTTACCACCGTACCATACCATCCGCCAGCTAACCCCGTCGAACGCACGAACCGCACATTGAAAACTATGATCGCGACCTTTATCAATTATAATCATAGAGATTGGGATCAGCATTTAAATGAATTTCACTACGCGATAAACACGGCAGTGCAATCGACCACGCGAACCTCGCTAGCCTTCCTAAACTTCGGAAGACAACCGAGACCTCCCAAAAGCTTACGCCGGAAGGTAGAGTCCACCGAAAATAAAGTAGCGCAGATCCGAATGAATGGGTAGACCGACTAAGGAAACTGGACGACCTTCGCGAAGCAATTCAAGACCGACTGGATCAAGCTCATTATCGAATAGCTGAACGATATAATAAAGGTAGGAAGATGGTACGATATAAAGTAGGGGACCTAGTATGGAAGAAAGCCCATCACCTATCCAGTGCGACCAACCAATTTTCAGCAAAATTAGCAGGAAAATTTGAGGGACCACTTCGGATAAAGAAACAGCTATCCGATAATGTATATGTCATCGAAAATATATCTGTCAAGGAAATAGGGAAAGCTCATGTCACGCAGTTGAAACCGTATAAAGTGGGACAACCTACTCGAAATTAGATCACCCGTCGAATGGCCAACGCGTAACTAAAGCCGTAGAAAGTAAGCAGGATAAGACCACGCCCCGAACACCGAACTAAGTTGAGAACTAGAAAGGACAAGCCTCTCTAGTTTTACAAAAGGGGGGGGGAGATGCAAGTCCCGTAACAAACTAATGAACTAACCAGACTACCATCGCACGTCTGGTGCTGGTTGATGACCTTGATTAACAGATCTCCCTTATTGACCGAAAATTCAGACCTTTCAATTTACAGACTCAACGATGCATCCCAAATTTGGATCCCGCAAACGACGGTCCTCACACCATCGACCGGAACGGGAATTCCGGCTAACGGAGGATAAACCACCGACCCAACTTAAGCCCGTCACTACTTCCTCTGATGAGGAAAACGACCAAGCGACCACGACCAGTGATAACCAGAGGGCAGCGGCACCATCTCCCTCCTCCTCGATCTGCTCCTATATCATGGAGATCGAGGAGGAGATCTTAAAAGAGAAAGCCTGCCTCGAAAAGGACCAGCCACCACCCTCAAGACTACAGGACCGACTAACCCTGGCCGCGAAAAGAGTGGCAACCCTGGTTTCCCCATGAGAACAAACCGAGGATGACCAAAAAATATTACACCTGGCCGGCCTTGTGGGTAAGACGAATGGAAACAAACCCGGGAAGAGTAGCCAGAGCTATCACGAGTCGGGAATCATTCTCCTAACTAAAGGAGAAGGCTTAGACAGCTCTATCGATGACCTACCCACCTCAAGATCAGACCAACCGCAGATCATGCCGTCCACTTGCCAACCAGACCAGCCAAAAGACCAGCCCGAAATCCTAAACCGACCCCCTAAAAGGAATCCGCACCCGGGTTGGCAACCCGTCAATGGTCCCGCAAATCCAGGAACCGCCAGAAGAGCGACCAACCCCAGTTCGTCCTCGTCAACCAACGCAATAGAACGAGAACTCCGTATGATAATGGTGGTCGGCGGCGTTACAATCCAAGGAAACTCCTACAGATGGAAGATCTTGTGAGTGCTGTAGAACCTGAACAATCCTCCGATGAAGAGCCAGGCCCTGCAATGCGTACCACCCCGACGAAAGGACCCCGGCAATGAACGAACTCCGAAACCCGCCCCCGAGACAACGGAGCTGGTTTTGGAAACCTGGACCTGATTCCTACGGACCCGCAAGTGGATTCTCCCGGCCGGAGTTGCTTTCATTGCTGGCTCCCTGGGCACAGTTTTAGAACATGCCCACGTCAAGCGAAAACCGCTGGCGAGAATTGCGGCAACTGCGGACGACGGAGGACCACGGTCCACACCTGCCCACGCTGTGCCCGTGAATATTGGCGCTGCCAGGACGAAGCCGAAGCCAGAAGGGGGAGGTCCGGTGACCGTTGGGGATCCCCTCCGGGCTACCAACCACTCCACCTGAAACATCCGGAAGCTCCACCCCCAACCTACTACGAAGCCGTAGAACGCCCAGGATTAGAACGACCGGGACCATCAACAGGCGCTATCCCCAGACAGCCCCGTCCAGAGGAACGCCCGTATCACCGCAGGAACCACAGCAGACCCTGAACGGAGTCACCACCAGATTACACCGAAGTAATCGCGGATCGTCTGAGGGAATTGGACCGGTTACGACAGGCTGTGGAAGCCATGCTGGCCGCGGAAAGAGAACGACTGAACCAGCGTAGACGACGCAGAAACCCCGCTGATAACGAATCAAGCAGTGGATAACCGACCAATAAAGACCGAACTTAGTTAAAGAAATCAGACCTCATTCATTTGACCTTTCCCGACCTTCCTTAACCATCTTTCAGGTAACCAAATCAACAGCCGAGAACCAGCAAGAAGCAGATCATCAGTGGATTCGCGATGGCCGACCAATCGCGGTGCATGTGAAATGCACCGGATTAGTGGGGGGCTATGTGATGATGCATCATCACAGGAAAACCTATGCTACCTTATGCTAGCCCCGCTCCAGCTAGAAATGCGGCTGAACAGCTATTGCCGCATACACCTGCCCACGCATGTCCAGATCTCGCGACCTATGGTCCCCCGAAGTCTTCCCGACCGATGCGCACGACCCTTACGCCCGCGTACAACCCCTCGCGCGCTCACGACCCGGTCCGACACTCCCCCAGGAAGCTGGACGCCCGTAAAGATTCCAGCTGGGATCAGCTGATCGCAAGCTCCCGTTAACTAAGGCAGACCTGGCTAGACCGAAGTAGAGGCAACCGAGCGCACAAGAGCGAGCGAGACAACCGATGCGAGACCGATCGGACGCGAGCGAGAGGAATCGGTAAGACCAACGAGCGGTAGATAGACTTAGGGGTAACTAGACAAATAGAGTGAAACCGACGCTATCTTCGCAACCAGTAGGGAAATTAGGCGCCAAGACGCGACCAATAAAGAAATTACGCGGGCAAGAAATATCGATATAGAGGCGCTAACATTCGGCTTGGCAACAAGCCGACCAATCGCATAACCATTAAGGAGAGGTAAGCAAGGAGAAGCGGCGCGTCGCCGAAAAACGCCGCGCCAGTACTCGTTAAGCTCTGGTGCCGACCAGAAGCGTCCGCTGAACTCTGGATCCGGCCAGAGACGTGAGTGAGTGAGCTTTTACGAGTTGAGAAAGCATGTTTTTCCAGTTGATAATCAGCTATGTTGATGCTTCAACGATTCTCGAGAGACCGTATATTGCATTACTATCGTGATATATTAATAACAAAACAATCAAAGCCCTTTCGATATCTTCCACAGTTTATAGCTCTGTCTTTGTCGATATTTAACATCCAAACATCATTTTGCACAAAGTTCTTTAAATTGATTGTAAGTTACATCAGAACTCACATGATCGTCGTATATATGTTTCATATTTGCTTCGTCTTGTCGAAAAATTGCCAATAAATTTACGTTATCTCTCACGAGATGCTTAGGAATACACGCGTATATTTATGAGAGATAGAAACAGTCAACGCTTCTATGTCTGCTCATACAAAAGAAAGCGCGTACATTGTCCTGTTTCTCACAGGCGATGTAGTCGAATATCATAATCGAATTAGGTAGTGCATGCTCGGGATCAATCACGGATTCGTGTTCCTTGAACGGAAAATTCTTCACTCCGTCTATCGGCTTTAACATTTCTTCCAATAATTTATACTTTGGCTGATCGAGAGATTTCGAGTACACGTAAACATTTTCGAATGTAACGCCATTGGGGTGCGTGATAAGCGCCAAAAGATTGTTCGTCTTACCACAGTTAGACGGATCACAAAAAATAGCTCTGATGCTCCCACACGATGACGTCAAAATTTTCTACAGGAAGTTTCACAGATTGTTCTTTGAAATTTATGCTCACGAGACAGAGTTCGAACGATAACTGGCCACATGGCTACATATAAACCTGTTTTTATAGTTACAAACGTTAGTCCTGTGTTGGACTTGATCGTGTGATGATCATATGCAAACGACAAAGAGCAAAGAAAGGACGAGGATTAGTCAATGATATCATCAATAAACTTCCATTTGAGCTCTATATTCCAGGCTATCAATATTGTGAATCAGGAACTAAGTTACAGACACGTTTAGCTCTCTGTGATCCAGGAATCAATCCTCTCGACGCAACTTGCAAGCAACACGATATAGCGTACTCGAAAAATCAGGAAAATATACAGGCTAGAAATATCGCAGACAAAGTTTTAGCTGAAAAAGCGTTTAACAGAGTCTTGTCTAAAGATTCTAGTATTGATGAGAAAATAGCAGCTTACGCTGTATTCAACTCCATGAAATTAAAATCAAAGATTGGTATGGGCCTCACGAAGAGAAGAAAAAAAACCATGTCGAAAGGACGCAAGAAAACTAAAAAGTAAGTTAATTTGAAAAAAATAATCAAAGCGACCACATTCAAATGGTCCAAGGGTAAATGTGCGCGCAAAGTCATGGGTTCTTCTTTGAAAAAAGTTCATACAACCGTTCAAACAGCTGGCGGAAAAGCAAACATCAAAGTTCCACGAATTCTACCAATATCCACGAAGATGGATGGAGCTTTGCCTTTCCTCATACAGGCTTTAGTGCAACTTGTGCTCTAGGTAGCGTTGCTGCGAGAATCGCAAAAGCTGTAAACGATGTAAAGTCTGCAAAACAGCAATTGGAAGAGAATAAGAGACACAATAAAACGATGGAGGCCATTACTCTGGGAAAAGGCTTGTATCTCAAACCTTATAAAAAAGGCTTAGGACTTTATCTCAAACCTTATCTAGGATTATGTTTGAAAAAAAAAAGTTCGAAATAAATCTACCGGATAGCGGCCTCATAAACACTGACTTGATGAAGTATGAACAAATTTCGAATATACCCAATTTTCGCCAAGACTTCATGACAAATGACTTACTGAGTTCTGGACCATATTATCACGAATCAGCTATAATCGATCTTGATGATGTCGAAGGAACAGGGAGGTAATGGGTGGCTTATCGGAAAATCGGAAAAAAACGTCACAAATTTTGATAGCTTTGGAGATCTTAGGCCACCCATTGATTTAATGATGTATCGTGGTGATATTGAGATCAAATATAATACGACGAAAAGATATTAAAATTTCAATTCTCACGTATGCGGTCATCTTTGTTTACAGTTTTTATGCGAGGGTATAAAAGTAAAGGCAACGTGAAAATATTGGTGGTCATGTTCGGACAGTCGTGGAGGATTTATTGACTCTCTCGGGTAATTCTTCATTGTTGGAAGCGCACTATTTCCCACTAATCGAACTATCACAGCATAAACATTATAAGTTGTGCTTAGCCGAGTTCCAAACGTTCAACTCGATACCTCCTATTGACGTACATAATAATAAATTTTACGTCGCAAATCAAATTATCAACATGCCAGTCGGGACCTACGAGATCGACGACATTGATAAATTTCTTCGTAGAACTGTGCAGCGTCTCGGCACTAATAATAATAATATAATATTAAGTTTGAAAGTAGTATAGCAATGTATGTTCCAGCACACCTGCTGGGGGTCTGTAACCCTTTGGCCCCACCGGACTTAACTCTTTGGCCCCCTGGCTTAACCCTTTCATGTTAATAATAATTATTATTGTTAACAATTATTATTAACAATATTCGTGGGGGTCGCTGGTTTAACCCTTTGATTCCCTGGCCTAACCCTTCCATGTTAATTATTATTAATGTTAATAATTATTTATAATATTTTGAGGAAGGTTTCTAGGGCTCCTAGTCCCTAGGGACCCTATACCTAGTGCTTTCAGTCTAATTAAATTTCAATGATTTTTTTTTTTTTTTTTAAAGTTATAAATATATATTATTGACAATTTACTTGCTACATTGAGAATGAAACGAATAGAAAATAGCGACGATTTTTTGAAAAAAATGAAGAGACAGACCGGAGAATCGAACCGGAGTGCTCAGGGTTGGCGGGCTAGCGTTCTACCACTAGAGCCAATGCCACATGTACCTTAGAGGATGCATATTGTGTATATTAGCTACACACGCATACATTTGGTATAGGGTCTGAGCGTGCGGAGGAGGAGGGGAGCGCATGCTGTCTATAGTTCTGGCCTGATGGGGATGCGCTACTATAGTAGTAAACGTATGCTCTCTCTTTCTTTTTCTATCTCTCTCTTCTACGCTCTAACTCAGCGTGGACCACAGTGCGTGGAGGAGGAGGGGAGCGCATGCTGTCTATAGTTCTGGTCTGATGGGGATGCGCTACTATAGTAGTAGTAAACGTGCGCTCTCTCTCTTTCTCTCTCTCTCCTACGCAGCTATGCTTACTACCTACCCTCTTATCTTAAGTTAACTATGTCTATCACAAATGTAGATCACAACTGGTTTGAGGGTGATCAAGCTTCTCCACTACTTTCTGGAAGAGAGAAAAAGAGAGCAGCTATGTTTTACTACCAACCCTCTTTATCTTATACTCATATTGTAGAAAAAATATTACCTGTTAATATTACGAGCGTTCGGTAGAATTTTCAACGGTCAGTCTCAAGGGAAACTTTGAGTTGGTCACAGCACATTGTGAAATTAGTTTTTCTATTTATTTGTGAACAAATTTTTGTTGGTGAAAAAAAAATGGAAAATATAGTTAGTGTTTGTCAGCTTCTAGAAACCGTAAGTAAACATTTTAAAAATAAAAAATAATTTTTATATATATTGTTATGTCGCGACTCCGTAGCCGTGACATGTATTTGTTTAATATGAGTAAAATTTATTTTATCACGGTATGATTATGATATAATATGTATAATGGCAGGACTTACCTGGGATATATATATATTGTTGAAGATGTTGATAAATTATTATCTTACTCCTTGTTCCTTTATATTATTTTCTTCTTAAATTGGTTTCTTTATTATTGAGAATATTTCGTATGGAAATTATAGAAATGAACTTGATACACTTTATTTAATAATATTTAATAACACTTTATTTAATAATTGGATTTCACTCAATGAGTGGCAGAGTCAACTGGTACAGTAGAATTGTCGCGAGTCGCGAATCAACTGGCTAAAAAATTGAGACGCTGTTTTATATATTGGCTTACTGACTTACATTTAGTTGTCGAGTAATCAAGTTGATGTTTCAATTTCTCAATTGAGTTTTCTGCTGAATTTGATTTATTAATTTTTGCGTTTCGTAAAAAAAAAAGAAGGTGAAATACATTTTGTGCTTATTTTGCTACTTTCAATTCGCATGATTGCCGTTGATCTCAAAATGATTTAATTTTACGTCTCAGGACGTAACACCTCCGTGGCTAGTGTAACGTAACAGCTCCGTGCATATCGATGCGACATCAACGTAAAAGAAAGAAATAGTTAAGTTTATATCAATTTGAGGTCTTCGTCAATTTTACTTGGTTACAAATTTTATCTTAAAACTAATAGTAATTATATTCTGAAAATGATAATATTTAGTATGACGGTGCACTAGAGTTCCATTTTAGAGTCTTTATTTATATAAATTCGTGATTATTATTAATGCAAGTCTAATGTGAAGATTGGAGTATCATCTTTGTTTGTTTTGGAAATTTTGTTTGGAATTGGTGCTGAAGGTATGATTTTTGGTGGTTCTTTGTGTATGGTTTGGAGATATAGAGGTGGTGATTTTTGTATGGTGGTTTCTGGGTAGTCAATCACTATTTGCTGCAATTCATATTCATTATTTTTCGTTGTGTCTTTGTATTTTTGTTTGGCGAGTGGTTTGTTTAACGCTATCAGTAAGTGTGTGATAGAGCTGAACACTGCTGCTAGCAAATATGTTGAGAATCCATATATTGAATGCAACGTATATCCTCTGATTATCACGTTAAACACGCTTTTGACGCATTGAAATATGATAATACTCATTATAATGGCGGAACTTATAGAGCCGAATTTAGTGAGTTTATTGATGGTTTTGGTCCAGAGGTTTTCTGCTAGATCGGTTAGAGTTTTTTCAGTGAATATCAAGTTTGATATTAGTCCTCCTTGCATACTTTCGTCGCCTTGCATACCTCTTGCAATTACGTTGAGGAGTGCTGTTTTCTCCATAGGAAAGAGTATATGGTCCTGTAACTGTTGCAGATCTTCTTGAGAATAAATGCCACTGGTTGCTAATGACTCTAGTTCGGTCGGTTGCCATGTTATTGTAGTATTTGGTTTCAATGTCAAAACTGCGTTAGTTGCTTTTCTTGGTGTTGGTGTAAGATTTATCCATTGATTTCCAATTTTGTAGTATTGGGGGATGATTGCATTGCAGTTTATTTCTGTTCCTGTTTTCAGTAAGATGTGTGTCTTTGGTGTGAGGTAGTATGTTCCGTTTTTTGATTTTACTGGAAATTGTACGAAACATCTGTCTGTGTGAAGTAGTTGGACTTCAGTTGGCGTACATTGTATGATATGTACGGCTTCCCCTGTCAGCCGAGCTATGTACCCAGGCTTCTCCATGAGGCTATATGCAAATTCGTCAGGTGCAATGGATGCAATGGATAGGGAATTGTATAGGAATTTTCTGTCCAGTTCACATTTTTGTTTTAAAATATTTAAGTAAAGGTTTTTTGTTTCTAACCTAAAATGTTTCTCTACATACACGAATTTACTATTAAAATACGTGAATAAATCATAATTAAGTATCCCTTGCTTTGTCCGAATGTCATTGTCATATAGTACATTGATATTAGACTTTTCATATATAAAGAGTTTTGGGTGTTCGGTTTTTGTTAGGATTCTATTACAAAAACTTATATTCCCTCTAGTTGACAATGCAAAAGATATTTCTTCTGTATTTAGACTAAATATTGTTTCTTGGTTGGGTGAGGTTATTTTAGTGACCGAGCCTCTATATAAAATATCATATTGATTTTTAAAGTAATTTTCGCGTGGTAATAATGGCCAAAAAGTGTGGCCTCCTTCCATATCAATACAGTGTTGGTCTGAAAATTTGCATACCGTACCCGAATTTAATTTGATTTTGTCGTTTTCTAATCTAACTGCTGCGTAACTTTCCCATAGGGTTATTCTTATAAGACCTTGTACAAAAACGTTACTCCATGTTCCGAAATTATCGGCATAGGTTGCTCCTGAGCAAGATTTTCCCTCTACTTTTCCTGCTAAGTCTAATCCTTTGAATGTTGTAGAGTTAATTTTTAGTCCTGTTATAATGTGTACGTTATCGTATTTGAAAATACCCGTTTGGTGTATGTTATTACAATCATCGTGTGATATATCGTAAACGTATTCTTGAAGTGCGTTTTCTGTTGGGCCTAAATGGCTAAACATGCCGCCATGAAAAACTGTACGTTGTATTACTATTTTACATTGGATGATTTGTATCGATTTAAATTCGGTTTTTTGTAGTAATTCTATTGTAGATTGTGTTGAATTTATTTTTGTTTCGTGGAAGTCACATTCTCCAGTGTCCACAAGGGAGTATGTTGTAATGGTTGGGTTGGTTGAAGCGCAGTTAAATCCGATGAGCCCTTTGCTTATTTGAATGAGAGTGATTAGTATTAATATAACTAGTGAATATTGTTCCATTGTATTTTCTGAAATAAAAAGAATATTAATTTATTTGTTTAACTAAACTTAATTTATTCGCATGAACTGTTTTTGGTTTCCCGTTGTAATTTATTACAACGCTGCCTTTTTCTGTTATTTTTAGTATTTCAAACGGTCCTAAGTATTTATTTTTCTCCAATTTCCCCGGGTTTGGTTCTTTCATGAACCAGACTTTGTCTTCGATTTTGAATTCTATAGGGTTCATAAATCGGTCATAGTATTGTTTTGATTTAAAATTATTTTTTTGTTTTGAAATTATTAAGTTTTCTCTAGCCATGTGTGCTAGTTCGTTCATGTTTTTTATTAAATTTTCTAAGTATCCGTTAAATGTTGGTAATTGTTCGGATTTTTTCAGCGATACGCTAGATGGTAATTTGGCTGGAAAGGCAAAAACAAGTTCATGTGGCGTGAAATTATGACCAGTGTGAATGCTGGTGTTATAATTAAATTGTGCCAGTTCTAAAAGTTCATCCCATTCACATTTTTTTGATGTGAATTGTTTAATAAATTCACAGAGAGGATGGTTAGCTCTCTCGACAGAGCCGTTGGATTGTGGTGAGAATGATGTTGTTTCGATTTTTTCGAATTGAAATCGTTTTGCTATTTGTTTTAGCAGTTTACTTTTAAAGTTCTGAGCTTTGTCGGTTAATACTACTTTTGGTGTTCCGAAAATACAAATGAATCTTTTTATAAAAGCTTCGCTTACCGATTCCGCGGTTTGATCTTTTAACGCTGTAAGAGTAATAAATTTTGAAAGTTGGTCTTGAATTGAGAGTATGTATCGATTATTATTTTTTGTAATCTCGAATGGTCCCATTATGTCCATGGCAACTTTATCGAATGGTTTGAAAGGTGTGTCTGTTAAAGTCATCGGTTGTCTTGTTGGTTTTCGTTTTAGTTTGTTTCTTTGGCATTCTTGGCACATTGAAATTCTTTTTTGTATGTCTTTCTTTAAATTTTCCCAGCAATATTTTTCTTTAATTTTATTGTAGGTTCGGTTTACTCCTGAATGACCTCCGAGTTTAGAAGTGTGATATATTTTAAATAGTTCGTTTCTTTGATCTAGATCGCTTATGTATTCGATGTGGTTCATGCAAACTATGATTTTAATGTTGCATTCTTTGAAGATTGTTTTGATTATGTCTTCTATTTCCGACCACCATATGTTTATTATGTTGATATTCTTTGAAATACTTATTGTTGAAATGTTATTTTGTATTAAAAGGTGTTTTAAATTTTCGAACAGTTCGGTTGGATTTTGCTTTTTTGTTTCTGCTGATGTAGCAGTGTTTAGACATAAAATAAATATTTTCTTTTTTCCATAGTTTAATGTATCTATTTCGTTTATAGATAAGTTTTCATTGATTTTTAGGTTCTTTTTTATTAGTATACTGTTAGTGTTTTCATCTAATTCTTTGTGTTTTTCGGATATTATGTGAATTATGTTGTCGTTTCGAAATTGTATTGAATTTTTACTATAAACGATGTTATCACTATTCGTGTCATTATTTTTGTTTTTGTTAGTGTGTTTATTTTTTTCGTTTTGATTATTATTCGTGTTGCTGAATTTGCGTGTACGTTTTCTTTTGTTCTTTTCTTGAATTCTTTTGTTATTCATAATTTTTATTTTCTCGTTGTTATTTAATTTTTGAGTTGGTATTATTTCATTTTTTGATTTTGCTTTCTATGCTCGCGTTGTGACACATATTTTAGCTTCTATAGGGTTTCTTGATAAACAGTCAGCTGGGCCGTTTTCTTTACCCGGGCGGTAAATTATGTCGAAATCGTAATCGACTAATTTTAATCGCCATTTTTGTACTCTGCTATTGTTATAGGCTGATTTTAATGATAGTAGGGGTTTGTGATCCGTTACAACAGTAAATTTGTTACCGAATAAGTAAGTTCGGAATGTTTTGATTGCGAAGATTATTCCCAGAGCTTCTCTTTCGTAAGTCATATAATTTTGTTCTGTTTTACTTAGAACTCTTGATGCGTATGCGATGGGTCTATCGTGTCCCAATTCTCCTTGAGATAGTACTGCGCCTAAGCTATGGTTTGATGCATCTGTTCTAACGATGTAGGGTTTGTTAAATTTTGGATATTGTAGAATAGGAGCTTCGCATAGTAATTTCTTTAATTTGTCTAATGCTTGTTGTTGTTCTATTTTCCAGAAAAATTTTACATTTTTGTGTAAGAGTATAGTTAATGGTTTTGTTATTTCAGCGAAATTCGGAACAAAACGTCTATAGTAATTGCAGAGTCCGAGGAATTCTCTTACGTTTTTTGTAGTTTTTGGTGTTGGGAAAGCTTCGACGGCTTGTATTTTTTTTTTGTCTGGTTTGATACCGGATTCACTTATAATGTGTCCTAAAAATGATACTTCTGTTTTTAACCAGTCACATTTTTGAGGTTCGAGTTTTAGACCAGCTTCTCTTAGATTTTGGGCTACTGTATAAAATCTTTCGTTGACTTCGTCTACTGTTTCTCCGAAAACAATTAT
The DNA here is from genome assembly GCF_024137745.1 of Phymastichus coffea. Lineage (NCBI taxonomy): Eukaryota > Metazoa > Arthropoda > Insecta > Hymenoptera > Eulophidae > Phymastichus > Phymastichus coffea. The sequence continues at coordinate 5,543,365 of NW_026706828.1, read as the reverse complement.
ATCGTCAATAAAGACAAAACATGTATTGGCAATTAGGTCGCCTAGAACTGTGTTTAGTATTCTTTGAAATGTTCTAGGTGAATTTATTAGGCCAAATGGTAAAACAAGGAATTCAAATCGTCCTAAAGGATGTATACTGAATGCTGTTTTAAAAATATCTTTTGGATGCATTTTTACTTGATGAAAGCCTGATTTTAGGTCAACGACGTGATAATATTTTGCTTTCCCTAGTTGGTCGAACATTTCGGTTATGTTTGGAATTAAATATGGATCGGGAACAGTTTTTTCATTTAATTTTCTGTAGTCGATAACTAATCGCCATCTGGTTTTTCCATCTGCCAAGCTTTTCTTCTTAACTATCCATGTTGGTGCATTAAAAGCACTTTTTGAATTTTGGATTAGTTTTTGAGATATTAGTTTTTTCACTTCTTCTATTGCGATGTCTCGTAATTTATGTGGTAAGGGGAATTGTTTCACATAGACTGGTTTATCGTCAATTAAATTTATTTCGTGTTGTTCTATGTTGCAGGTACCTAATTTATCGCCTTCAACCCAAAATATGTCTTCAATTTTTTCATTTTTTTATAATCATTTCCTTGTAGGTCAGTTAAATTTATTTTTTCGAAGACTTTTTCTTTGTGGTTTAATTGATTATTTTCTGATTCTTCTTGTTCTTCTCCTAGGAAGTTTATACTGCCTGCATGAAAAATTTCATTTTCATTGACATTGAAATCTGTATTTTCCGTTAGGTCGATATTGTCTGGAAAATTGTCTAAATCGAAAGAAATATATTGGTATGTTTGAGTTTCTTCTAGTATGTTGTTTTCAGGAGGGAATTCTATTTCAGTATTTTCTTTTATGACAGACATAAATTGTTTATAGTTATAATTTTCGATAAATTCGTCATTTGTGTTGGATATATTGTCATTATTCATTGTCATATTTATATGGTTAATCAAAAGTTTTACTTGTAAAGGATTTTTTTCTAATTCTAATTTTAAATTTGTAAGTCCTTTTGAAGGGAAGAATGTTATGGTTGACTCTTTACAAGTTTCTATATCCTGTTTCGTATTGTCTGATGAAATTATTTCATTGTTTAATTTATTTGCTGTTGCAGTGTTCATTTGTTCGGTGATTGTGGGGTATATTATTTTTGTATCATTTTGTTGTAAATTATAATTATTTTCAGGTACTGTATAATTTTTGTCTTTTTCTTTTTCACATTCTTTTTTATTTTCTTTATTAATGTTTTGTAGAGTTTTGCTTAGAAAAATTTTTTGTTCTTCTGTTATTCTTGTTGCTGTCCTTTCTTTTTTTTCGTTAATAGCAATTGAATTGTTTGTATTTAAAGGGACTGATATGAGTTGTATTTTCCGATTATTTATTTCCAAGTAACCTTCGTCTAGTCTTAATTTGTGTTCTTTCAGAATAGGTATTCCTAGTATTCCATCGTAAGGAATTGAAAATTCTTTTGGAGCAACGTGGAAATCGACTAATAATCCATTGATGATTATTTTTACTAGTCCTAATGTTTCTATTGTTTTGTCAGTAATTCCTGATAGTGCAATTTTCTCGGAATCTAGTATGGCGTTTGCTGGTATTTGGTTACTTTTTATAATGTTTATTTGAGCTCCACTATCAACCAGTAAGTTGAAATTAATGCTTGAAAATGGATTTGGTATTTGTATATATTGTAATAAATTTTCTAATTTTAAAAGATACATTGATACTTTAGTTTTGAATGTATTTTTGAATTCTACGTTTTCTTTACATTCGAAACATAATTTTTCTTCTGTTGTTATTTTCACGTTATTTTGATTTGCTGAGTTAATTATGTCAAGTTCGTTTGTGTCAGCAGTTTCAACGTTTAGTGTTGTCATTATATTGCTTTTTGCTTCTGTAGTAAGTGACTCACTATGTTGTTCTTCCGTGCACTTGATTTCGGAATAATCTATTCGTTTCCCTGATTATTTCGTCTAAAGCATTGTGAGTCTGTATGGTCCGTTCGTTTGCAAATTGAGCAGAATTTTTCTTGACTGCTCTCTAGTGATTTTATAATTGGACATGCTTCGATTTTATGACCTGTTTCTTTGCAATAAGAACATACAATACTTTTTTTTGCATTTTTCTCAAGTGCTTTTATTTTTAAGCAATTTTCGATTGTGTGATTTCGCATGTGACAATAGTCGCATTTTGTATCGTTGTTTCTTCCAAAATTATTATATCGTGTAGGTCTACTGTTGTAATCGTTGTTTCCATTTCTACGTGTATTGTTATTAAAATTTGAGTTTGTATTATCTCTGTTATCATTGCTTCTATTGTTTTTAGTGTAGGTGTTCAATATTTTTACCAATTTGCAGTCGTTTGTTTCATGACTTTCTTCGTTGCAAATTGCACACGCTGCGATTCTGTAATTTCTCATTTCGTCTGAGTTTGGACAAAATTTTACCGAGTGGCCGATTTTATTACAACGTTTACATGTTACATTTGGACAATTCAATACTGTGTGTCCTGTACTGTCACAAGCCGCACAAGGATCTGGTGTTTTAAGAGGTTTTAAACAGGTGTATGGGCTGTGTCCACTTTCTTTACATTTCCAACATACTTCGTATTCTGTAATGAATGGGCATTGTATGACAGAATGTCCCATCACTTGACAGTATTGGCAATGGTTTCCTTTTATTTTGTTAAATTTGCAACCGTCTATTGAGTGTCCTTTAGCATTGCAAAATTTGCATATGAGTTTGATTTTTGATTTTGCCACTTTACAATTGTTTGATAAATGGTCGTTAGATTTGCAGTATACGCATGACCCGTTGTGACAAAATAAAGCTTCATGATTGTAGCTTTCACAGATTTGACAATTGTAAATATTATTAACATTTGCCGAAACGGGTTGAATCAGGTGTGTTTTGGGTAATGTCGGTAATTCCACCTATTAATATTTTATGTTTTTTGAATTTTGTTTCGATTTGTATGGCTTCTTGTACAGCAGTGCTTAAATTGTTATAATCTTTTAATTCTATTCGAATATTTTGTTGTAAGCCATTTTTAAAATTTATTAATGCGTCTTCATTTATTGTTTTTTCAAATGCCTTAAAGGTTTCATCAGTATCTACTTGTAGTTTTTTTAATTCTTTGATCTGTACAACTAGATCTTTCAACCGATTTGCATATGTAAGAACTGATTCGTTTGGTTTTTGAATAATATCCGTAAGTTTCCCGTATAAACTATGAATATTATCTAAAGAAGGAAATAATTGTTTTATAGCTTTAATATAATCGTCTATTTTATTGATTTTTATATTAGCTAGTGCTTTATAAATTTCTCCACTTAGCTTGCATTTTAAAATTGGTATTAAATTTGATTCATCTATTTCAGAAACTATTGACTTTGCAGTTTTTAATTTGTCGATATATTCGCTGAGTGTTATGTTTTTGCCGTCGAACTGTGGGACTAAATCCGCGACATACTTGAGTGGTAATCTCAGCGGTTGCGACATTTCGCTGACGTTTGCTTTCGTATTAATATTTTCGATTTGTTCAGTTTTCTGTACTTGGATGTTTGAATTATAAGGCACTAATTGTCCGAAATTTTCGTTTTTGTTTATTAAGTTTTTTGACTCACTACAAATACTTTGTTCGTTTAAAATACCACCGATGTCCGTGTATTCGTTATTATTAAATGAAGAATCGTAATTTTGATCGAAAGTGAAGTCTAAATTCGACGGTGAATTCGGATATTCAAAATTTAATGTTAATTTTTGTTGTGAGTTTTCTTCTGGAATATCGGTGTCTAATATATCAATTAATTTTTCTTATGTTATTTGTTTATTTAACTTCTCTAGATTTTCTGAAATTTTTATTTTATTGTTCTCGCTATTTGTTCTAGGAGGAGAACGCGCGAGTTTATTTGATTTTTTAAAAGGATTTGTAATAGATGTGCTTGGTTTAATTATACCGCTTTTTAATTCTGGTTTAGTTTTTACTTGCAGTCGCGTAAGTCTTTTCGCGTTGTCAGAACTAGAAGAATCTTTGTTGTTCATTAAAATTTAATTTTTTTTTTTTTTTAAATTTTACTTGATGCAAAGTAAACACCCTTTTTGTACCGGAACCAATTTGTTATGTCGCGACTCCGTAGCCGTGACATGTATTTGTTTAATATGAGTAAAATTTATTTTATCACGGTATGATTATGATATAATATGTATAATGGCAGGACTTACCTGGGATATATATATATATTGTTGAAGATGTTGATAAATTATTATCTTACTCCTTGTTCCTTTATATTATTTTCTTCTTAAATTGGTTTCTTTATTATTGAGAATATTTCGTATGGAAATTATAGAAATGAACTTGATACACTTTATTTAATAATATTTAATAACACTTTATTTAATAATTGGATTTCACTCAATGAGTGGCAGAGTCAACTGGTACAGTAGAATTGTCGCGAGTCGCGAATCAACTGGCTAAAAAATTGAGACGCTGTTTTATATATTGGCTTACTGACTTACATTTAGTTGTCGAGTAATCAAGTTGATGTTTCAATTTCTCAATTGAGTTTTCTGCTGAATTTGATTTATTAATTTTTGCGTTTCGTAAAAAAAAAAGAAGGTGAAATACATTTTGTGCTTATTTTGCTACTTTCAATTCGCATGATTGCCGTTGATCTCAAAATGATTTAATTTTATGTCTCAGGACGTAACAATATATATATATATAATTTTAATAATTTTTATTTATAATTTATAGAGTACTAATGATATCCCACGCGAGCTGCTGTATCGGCTGCTCATTGTTATTTTAAACGCAGAAAGGTCTTTTTTTTATATTATTTAATATTTAATATTTAAATATTTATTTATTTATTTATTTTCAGTTGCTTAGGTGTGCAGGTAACGCACAACACGTTGCCCAACTAACCCAGATTATTGCGATTGTTAGTGAAGTAAGTATATTAATATTATTATTTAATTTTATACATGTACTTATACAGATGTTTCATTTTTCAGTGGATCAAAGAATCAATGACTGAAAGACTGGTCGCACAAAAATTGGCCTATCAGATTGAGAAGACTGAAGAAGAGCGAGTGAGAGCGCAGCTATGTCGTCTGAAGCGCGCAGAAATAATGAGAAAAAAACAAGAATTCTCACAATTAGAGCGCAAGAGGAAAGCTGAGTTGGTCAAGACGGTGCAGGATGAATTAGCGGACAAAATAAAAAAAGATTAGTTCCAGCAGAATCATCGTCATCAGCGTCGCCCTCATCTACATCATCTTTAGTATCGGAGACGTTGTCATCGTCGTCTACATCAGTATCGTCTACGTTTGCGTCATGTACGTCTGCGTTTGCAACATCATCGATGCCTTCGCTCGACATTTTACAACATGATAAGGCAATTGATTTGTCTACTAAGGTAAGAAAACACTTATATTTATTATAAAATTTATATATTTTATGCGTTTATTTTAAACAAAATTAATTAATATTTTACAGAGAACTGTGCCGAAGAAGCCACAAATCAAGAGTAGTGAGGCTATTCGGCGTAGAATAATTATGAATCCAGCTGAACCGACAACGAGAAAGCCGATTCGCCCCCTCAAGGTAGTAGGAATGCATAAGAAGAAAGAAGACAAAATAAAATAAAATAATATTGTTTTTGTAATTATTAATATAAATTTTGAATAAAATAAATTAAAATAAATAAAATGCTTAATTTTTTAATTAGAGAGAGGGAGAGAAAGAAGTGAGAGAGTGAGAGAACTAGTGGTAGAGAGATAGAGAGAGGGAGAGAGAGAGAGTTACATATGCTGTTATGATTGGGTATTATATATTTAAAATTAAATTATTATTATATTTCAAATTAAATTATTATTATATTTCAAATTAAATGCTTTTATTCATAAAATTTAACGTGTTGTACTGTATGTTACACATTTAAATTTATTTAGCTTATATTTAATTGTATTAATTCCAATTTATTTAGAGAGTAAACTATATAAAACTAATTTCTTCACATCACCGCTGATTAGATCTGCCAGTAGGCCCTCCGACAGAGTGCCTTCCCCAACCACCCATCCACCTACTCCACCCACCCACACCAACCTACAGAGGTTATTAAGGTAGGATACTGTAGAAGTTGGTAGGGTATTTAGTAAGCTATATGATGGTTTCTCTCATTCTCCTTCTATAGTAGGGAGCATAGTAAGCTTATGCTGGCTAAATTTGGGCCCTCGGAGAGGGGGGTAGCGTCTCTAGCTTGCTAGGTGCGTACGCCGTTTAGTGTGGATGCTGTTCTCTCTCTCTCTCTCTCTCTCTCTCTCTCTCTCTCTCTCTCTCTCTCTCTCTCTCTCTATGATTATAGGTAGTTTGTATTAAATTCTAACAATATATGTAGTGTATATGAATATATATATATAATTTTATTTTTTTATTGAAAAGCATTGTGTACATTGATCATATAATGTCTTGTTAATTTTAAACTAATTTTTTAACATCACCACTAATTGGATTATATTGTACAAGACGATCGTATAATATTAAGCAGTAGGCTGCAGTATCTTCAGGAAAATCGGTCCGAGTTTCAAATTCTAGGCGAACATCGACTGGAGCGCTTTTTAATGTTTCATTTTGTTTGGAGCAGTCTATAACTATTAACGGCACTGTATTAATGAAATCCTTTTTATTGAGTAACGGCTCGTTTTCTTTAGTAAGCGTTTTGAAAATTAGTATACATATCGTAGAGAACAGCAAACTGATTTTGATTGATATTTAAATTGAGATTTCCATACGGATAGCATTGTGAATTAAGGAATAGCTTCACATTACTAATATTACAATGATCAAAATTACTAGAATTAACACTTGCTGAACTTTTACGTTTAGTTTGAAAAGCTAAAGTAACAAAGCGAGACTTTTCCAATTGATTGGAAGTCTTAACACTCCAAACATGCTTTGATGTATGAGGTAATTTTGGATACTCATACATTTCCCAAGTAAGATAACTCATAGTAATTGCACGATCTCGTCCAATCTGATTGAGTAATTTGATTTTTTCTTTATCTGCAACCATCACATATGGCATCGACCATTCAACCTTAGTTAAAGTAATTTTTTATTTTTCTGAAGCATCAGGATTCCTTACTGGAATACTTAAAATAGCATTCAAATCATCTTTTGATCTTGTGAGAATAAGTTCATGCTTGACATTGACTACAATTTTCCGATAATCTTCAGCAAAGCCCAGTAACATACTGAGAGGGATAGTCACATCAAAAAAACCTTGAGCGTTACATATTAAAACTTCATTGTTATCACCATTCCATCCGGCATTTTCAGCGATAGAGCTTTGACATGGATTGAGTGAAAGCCAATTTTTCATGAGGCTCGTTAAGCTTACATTTTTCACTTTATCAATTTCAATAGCATTTATTTCATATCGTATTTCCTCGAACAAATGACAGAGGGCGTTGTTGACTAATAAAGTGTTCTCCACTGGCGTAGTACCGTCCGGCTTGGTCAACCGACCACAAATATGAATCATACTGCGTGATGGAAGCAGAGATAAATCTTGATGTTGAATTGCTATATGGATTTCATCACTATTATTGAAATATGATAATGAATAAGGCTGATGCGTATGAACTTCATAATGAGCTATAGACTCACCTGAAGCGACACCTGAATGAATGTCTAGAATTCCCTCCATATTGTTGTTGTTGTTTTATACAGCACACTAATATGCACAATATTGTCTTCCATGATTTTCGACGACTTTCAGTCTCAAGCTTTTCAGGAGCTGTCTTTTCTAAGGTGTGAGCGGTCTGATAGCTCGCTGTTGACTGGTTGTTGATTGACATTTTTGTCTCTTAATATAGCCTCGACCGGACTTTATATTGTAAATGATACCCATTACTAAGATATGGTCTTTATATGTACTCGCACTGTGATGACTTCTCCTCGAAAGTTAACTAGGTTTCCGTCTTGATCAACTATACGAATTTGAAAATGATCAATGTTCCTCACAGTGACTGGAAGGTAAATGACTTGAGAGGGAACTTCTATAACCTTATATCCAGGTGGGACTGCTGGGAAAAATTCATGTATAGTATGTACTTTGCGATCGTTTATGTAAGAGCCTGTAGTAATATTACACTCTACACGTAAAGCGTTGACATTGAGAAACTGAGCTTGAGTAAATTATTGGAAAATGATGCAACTATTTCCACTGATTTAAAACTAGCTAATTTGCTTTGTGGCATTGGAACGCATGCCAGTAAATTTCCTTGTACATGGTGTACAGCTGAAAAAAATAAATTACATTTAAAAGGTACGCAGAGAAAAATTAGTAACATAATAAATAATTATAAAAACTACTCTGCTGCCGATTCGAATCCAAAAAAAGCTAAAGATTTTGAAAGTTGCATCAACATGCCTATTTTTCATGATATTTCTGATAAAAAAATTTTGGATGTATTACCTTCTCCCGAATTACATCTCATACTAGGAGGGGTTAATAGTATCATTGATCATATTCATAATGATAAGCAATGCAAAAATGATATAGATAAATGGATGAAAGAATGTTTTGCAGAGAGAAAAGTGACTTATCATGGTTGTTCTTTAGAAGGAAATTCATGTAAAAAATTACTTACTTCACTTGACACTCTACGATCTAAAAAAAATATTTTTCTCATAAAGTATGAACAGATACTGCAAGATTTAAAAGATGTAAAACATGACTGCTTCGGGAACGATTTGAAACCTACATTCGAAATAAGTATTAAAAAATTCCAAAAAAATTATTTATCGACAGGTTTATTTATTACACCAAAAATTCATGCGATATTTTTTCATGTTCTAGACTTTTGTAAAGATAATAATCGTAGCCTTGGATTTTATAGTGAACAGGCTGTCGAAAGCATTCACCACGATTACAATAAAATAAGGTCAAACTATTTACTAAAAAATCGACAGAATCCTAGATATGCCAATTCTTTACTAAAAGCAATTCGGCAATTCAATGCTCGTCATTTGTGAAAGTACTCTTCCATTGTTATATAGTTGTTACATGCAAGAATAATGTATATACATTGATCGTAAATATAATCAAAGTTAATAGATTTATAACTTGTTATAATGGTTTCTATTTATAATTGTATTTTCATCTTTGCATGTATATATATATATATATATATATATATATATATATATGTGAGTGTGTGTGTGTGTGTGTGTGTATGCGTAAATATGTGTACGATGTACATATCTATATGAATATGCGCCTACATTTGTCATTGTAAGCATGTTTTTTTTAATTAATTTGAATCCGTAAAATGATACTTTACATTTTTTTTGATAAAAAACGCTTTTATTTGTTTTTCTCAAAAAGTGTATCATTCGCGATTTTGAATCAACTTAATTCACATTGTATATGATATAAGAAACATAATGACGCAAGAATCGGCGGGGTGGGAGACCGATTCATTTAAATTGTCTGCAGAACACCGTGTACTTTCATGATCTCATACACATCGACATCTTGAATTTCATAAATGAGGCTGTCAGTATCAGTATAAAGTAATTTACATTTTTCACCAATTCGTTGCTTCATGTAACCATAATGAAAGTCATAGACTAATGTTTTTGAAAGATCTAATACACATAGACCGATGTTTTTTAATACTGATAGTTGTCCAGGATAATTGAATAGCAGCTAAATTTTCATGAAAGATGGAACTACTATGGAAATTTGGTTGGGCAATTCGAGCTTCAGCGCCATATCTACCATCCCATTGATTGATCAGTTTGACATCTTTTCGTTTTCTTTCGTCTTCCATTGTTTTTCCATATACTGCATATACAATCATAAGCTTGTAAAATAATTTTTCAAACTCATTTTTAGCTTGCTTTCTTTTTTCAGTATTTAAATCAACATATGGTTTCAGCCATTATTTTTGTTTGAATACTAGCGCTCTATATATCTTTTTAAGTTTTAGTCCATATTTGAGAGCTTGTTTTAATGCTCTATAATGAATAACGTATCGTTCTTTATCATAAAGCATTGTCAAAAGTTTTTTCTATTTTGATCCGGGTGGTTTAGTATGTTCAGGACAAAGAGGTAGGTCTTTATGATCATCATGCAGCTCTGGTGGATACTCTAGATCTACTTCTAAAATATAGCCTACTTCGCTATCATCAGAGATATTGAAAAAATTTGACATATCCACATTTGAAACCCATTTAAAGCCCTCAAATGGTAGTGATTGAGTCATAGCCCAACCATAAAGGTTGTTTACGTCATAATACATTAAAAATTTGTTTGGCTCATTGAATTTTTATTGAATTCTTCACCCATATCTTTATTGTTTGCTTTTGAAAATCTATTGCAACATTGACTAATACCTCCACGAATACCTTTTTGAATGAATAAAACCATATCTATATCTGTTAATAGTTCAAGCTTCATATTTGTATATTTTAACATCGCGTCCCATATTAATCCAGGGGTAGTGTAATAATCAGCAGGATCGAGATCATATGCATTCTTACAGGTTGATCGAAAATTCTCAAAAATATCAGCTAGTAAAAGTACATCAGTTTTCAGATAGAGATCAGAATACATTCCTAAATCTATTTTCTTCCAAATACTACCGAAAATATTCCATACGTTTTGAGCATGCTTATATTCTTCAGTAGGAATATCACTATCTGTCAATTAACTATGAACTTTTTCAATAAATGGTAACTCTGTCTCAGTTAGTCTATTTAAATTTTGTATGTATTCATATGGGAAAACTCCTTTTCTTTTGAGTAAATTAATCTGTTCTAAAGTATAATTAACTTTCTGAAATTCTCTCTGTACAATATCTAGCTGAGGTAAATAATATGCTAATTTATCTAGAGATGTAGGCGTAAATCGAAAGGAATCAATGAAACGAAAGCTAATTCGACTGTTTGCAACTTCTTTTGTGAAGGATATGTATCGCTCCTTGTTTTCAGCTAGAACAGAGATCTTTCCTTCAAATTCTGAGTTAGTAGCAATTTCTGTTATAATAAAATGTGAGTCATAGCCTGTAAAGTTATGAAATACGACTGGTATGAAAGCAGCATTTTTATAATTCAAATTGCAATGATTGTGAGCTCCACCTCTAAATTTTCCTGTTAAATGACAATGATCACGAACTCGTTTTTGGTTATCTTGAAAATATTGGTTGCAAATGTGACATCTTCTTGCCGTTTTAAATGTCTATTCATTAATAAATGATAAATCCATTTTTATTGCATTATTATATATCTTTTCGAACTCAATCACTAGGGACTTCAATTGCTTTATATACCATAATGCTGGTGATTTGTCTTCATTTAATTTTTTTCTATATGACTTATATATCGACTTACTATCATCATAACGGCATTTTACATATAATCCAATGCTATAGGCTTCATGTTCTTGGAAACTATGTCTCTTAACATTGAGATTTCTATTCGGATCTTCTATAGGTTTTAACAGACATTCAAAATCAGCGTATATAATAAATGGAACTTCCTCTTTATGCTTAAAATTTTTAAATTCTAAAGTAGCATCGTCAGGTAAATTAATCCGACACTTATTTATTTTGGAACAGTCAACTTCATGAGATTTCAAATTTTCCTCGTTAGTAAAATAATGAAGGCAACGTTCGCAAAGATAAATTTTTTCAGTATGTTGAGTAACTTGTCTACGAAGGAGAGCAGATAAAGTTTTAATCCATACGTAGTGAGTTTCTAATTTGAATTTTTCATCATCTATTGATATTCGTGGTCTATTAGTATCATTTTCATCAATATATTCATTTTGTATTAAGAGTAAGTTCACATGTTTAGTTTGTTTTAATTTCGTTATATAGCACGGTGAGACTTCATATTTCGATCCATATTTTTTTAGTATATATAAATTTACACTTATATTATTCAACTTTTCAAATTTAGGTATACTTTTTATTTTTACAGGGAAGCTTATACCATCAAAATTCAGTTCATTCTCATAGGGCTTGTACTTAATTACTCTGTTTGGATTTCTTTCAACTAAATGAAGGCATGAAAGTATAGCCCATTTAAAACATTCATTGTCTTCATTTTTATCATTAACACAGGCTCTTTTATTATCTATGCTTGACGGTAATGGTATATACGAGCATGGTTTAAATGGATTATACTTATTTATATTAATAGTGAGACCAACAATAGTTTTTAACGACCAGCTTGAGTCTCTTTCTTGAAATTCTTCGATTTGTTTAAGTATAATATCTTTAACGTTATTTTGAAACCATCTATCAAGATCAGTAGTCTTATAAATGCAAACATTTTCTGTATTGAAATACTTGATTTGAATATCTTCTTCTTGATTTTTCTTTATGATAAATTGTGATGCCATTTCTGTATTTATGTTTAAGTTATTATGGATAGTAAGAAATTGAGATATTTTAATTTGTAATAGTTGATTTGCGGCAACTAGAAATGTTTTTATATCTAAATGATGTTGATTAACTATACAGACTGTACTAATTCGATTTTCAAAGGCTTATACTTCCACCAACTTATATAGTTTTACTTAAATTGACTTCAATAGAATTCAAACGACAAGCACAAGTTTGGCACCTTTGTCGAATTGCTCTACTTAAATCAGATCGTTTCATAAATTCATTAATTGAAATTATAGCATTAACTGTTAGATTTTTCCATCTAATACAATCGTCTATATGTAAATCGTCCGAATGATTATAAGCTTTCCATAAATTTTTAATTGTTTCTTCAAAATAGACGATAGAAGTCATGTTGTTAGTTATCTAGTTTTTATTGTCTTGTAGAGTCACTTGTCTATAGTTGTATAAAGGATTTTTATGATGAAAGGATGGAAAAGGTAGTGAACAGCTCTAAAATGAACTTGTTCTCAGTTGGTAATTAATATTGATTTGTTTAACAAATTAATAAGGATTTAACTAACTACTGAGGAACTACTTGCAAATGGCGTAAGGTAAGGCAAGCTTAGCTCGCAGGCTGTCTCGAGAGACTGCGCTCTTTTGCTAGGCCAAAGCGGTTTTAAAGGTTAAGTGAGGGCGCTGCCAGCAAACTGAGGGCGCTACCTACAAAGTGTGGGCGCTGTAGATAGTATATGGAAGGGTTAGCTCAAACGAAAGAGTGGGGGTGAACCGACTGTAGCACCATCTAACTTATTAATTTAGTATTAAAGGGTTTATATATAGATCTTCAGAATAAAAATATAGTCATTATTGCTTTGAGATATGATTCAGCTCACATATCATAAAGAATAATGGGATTTATACTCTAAGATGGACTATATTTTAGATATTCAAGGCTTTCAGAGTCCGAATAATATTTTTATTAGTAAGGAGTTTGCCTATTTACCAGTATGTTCTAATACTTCACCTACAGTACTACTTTTTAAACCTCCATATCATTGGCTCAAACTGCCTATTGAATATCAAAGTGTTAATAAGTGGTTGGAATTACATCATCATGGTATTTATTTTTATTATCGTTAATTAACATTGATTTTATTTGAAATATTTAATATAATCAATTTTATAGGTATATTATGGAGAAATGGTATTTTATCATATAATTTTTTAAATTGTACTATTCGTAGTCATTTACATAATTGTAAAAATATTTATGTGAAAGGATTACAAAAGAAGCAATGGCTCAAAAAAATTATTTCTGAAAAGTAGGTTCAAATAATATACAATAGCACAAAATTCTAAATTCGAATTTAATTAGTTTTTTTTTAATTACAGAAATATTTTAGATATCGAAACTGAAATGAGATATCCGCAATTGGAAGATTTAAGTCTTAAATTTAAACCATCATGCATATATCATAGTCAAAATCGCGAGAATATAGTATGTGCTGCAGTAAATACACAAAAGATACAGATTGGATGATGGAAAGACAAAAACAAGCAAAATCAAAAGGGATCGACACAGTCGAAAGATTTACAGATGACTATAATTCATATAAAAATTCAACTGAATATTTAAAAATAGCTATGTTAGACACTGAACATAAAGATTATAGACAAAGTTACTCGATTCAATGTATAATTAAAAATAATAAATATTAAATAAATAATAAATGTGTGCTTATTTAAATAGTAAAATAATCATAACGATTGTAAGAAAGGGTGAACGGATGGGAATAAGGTTCTCTCCTAGCAGAGATGTTTAGGAGGAACATCTCAAGGAGGTGTCAGTCGAGCGACTGCATTCGTAGTCTCTAGCATTCTCACGAAAACAGTTTCCTTCGTGGAGAGAGCACGTATTTACTATAGACAGCATACGCTCCCTCCACACACCATGGTCCACGCTTAGATGAAGCGTAGGAGATTAGATTAGATTAAACCATTTTTATTTAGCCATGGGGTAACCCCGTAGGCTTCAAAAAAAATAAAGTGCTATTACAGTAATAAAACAATAAAACAATAAAATAACAATAATAATAAGCAATAACAAACATTAATAAACCGAAAATACGCAATAATAATAAAACAATAAAACACATTAGATAACATACGCTATACATTGGCATTATAACAAGAAATATAATAGGATAAAACGCAATAAGAAAGGCAATAAGAAATGACGGAGTGTGAGACAATAATATCACACTGATAAAATAATATAAATAACAATACAAAACTGGAGATACACAGATCGCAGAGTACAGGAAAAAGAAAATAAGTCGCATAAAAGAATGAGGGAAGAGAGTCGTGTGAGCAAAAAGAATAGGTGGGCCTCAAAAAAGAAATGACCTCAAGGAGGCAGATAAATCTAGTTGGTAACGACAATTAATGCGAGTCATGTGACAACTACGTTGGAAGGATAGAGGGAGGAGAAGAGGGATAAGAAGAAATAAGATCTAGACAGAAGACGGAGGAAGATTCAATATTCCAGGATTTATGAGTTAAAGGGAGGGAAATTATAGGAGAGGTAGGAACCAGGTGTCTGCAGGTAATTTGGACTATCAGTGAAGGCTGAGACGTTGAAAGGAAGGGATACTGTGGGTAATTTTCGAAGGGATGAGAGATTTGTTAAAGATTCGGACGTGACCCTCTGGATGAAGTGCTGATGTTCCAGGACCGTAAAGAGCGAGAACAGCCATGACTTAAGCTCCTTATATCTAGAAATGTCAAAGTCAGTTATGGATAATTGATTTAGCAGGTACATGGAACGAACTGTAAAAGAGAGGCTCCAAGTCGAAGTACGTGGAGCTAGATATGAGAAAGCTGAAGGTGGATTACGAGAGGAACGTTTTATATAAAGACAGTTTGGAGATTGGAAATAGGTAGTAAGGTATGAGGGATGAGAAAGACAAACTGTTTTGTATGCAAGAAGGATTAGTGAAATATTTCTGTGAGATTCAAAGGAGAGCCATCCAAGACGTAGTCTATGAAAGGTGACGTGGGATTCAATGTCAGAAGGTGGGATGAAAGGATGTAACCAGTAGCAAAACGGACGCAAGCATTGTGAGCAACTTGTAGAGCAAGCCGCCTGGTTTTATCCAGGTTGTGGAAAGCAATAGAAGCATAAGTGAAGTGAGGGAAGATGAGGGATTTGATTAGGTAGGATCGGGTGGAAATCGAAAGGGACTTCCTGTAAAACTTAAGTGAATTTAGATTCCTGTAGATCTTTTTGAGCGTATTGTTGATGTGAGTTTTCAACTGTAATGATGAGGATATCGTGAGTCCAAGGCTTTTTACGGATGAGGAAAATGGAATGATGATATTATTGATGGAGATTTGGGGGAGGGAGTCAAGATGTAAGGAGGATAAGTAAAGCTCACTGCCGATAACAATGACACGGGTCTTGGAAACATTTAGTTGCAGACCATTTGAGGTAGCCCAGTCCGCGACTGCCTGGGCGTCAAGTTGAACTTTGGTGAGGGCTGGAATAATTTCAGAGGAAGAGCAATGGTGATAAATTTGGGTGTCGTCAGCATATATCATATGCTGACAGAAATGCAGTACCTTGGGAAGATCATTAATGAAAATGGAAAATAGAAGAGGTCCAAGAACGCTGCCCTGGGGCACTCCTGAACAGACACGCAGCCAGTCAGACAATGAGCCCGCCCGATCAACCACAGCCTGCAACCGACCCGACAGATAGCTGAAAAACCAGCGAAGAGCTGAGTCAGCCAGGTTACAGGCCCGCAGCTTCCGGACAAGCAGGTCATGGGGAATACTGTCAAACGCTTTGGAGAAATCAAACAAGACAAGGATCGTGAGCTGACGCATCTCAACAGCACGTCTGACATCCTCCAACAGACCAATCAGAGCGGTCTCAGTTGAGTGCCCCCTGCGAAATCCAGCCTGTCTTGGGTCAAAGAAATTGCAGGCCTCCAGATAGTTTAAGAGTTGCTTGTGAAGTAAGCGCTCCAGGACCTTAGAGGACTCGCAAAGCTGAGCTATCGGCCGTGTATCAGACGGAGACTGGGGTGATTTAGTTTTTGAGAGAGGGCAGATGATAGTGCGTTTCCAGGCTGAGGGAAAGACTGAAGTGAGGATGGATTGGTTTATTATAAGTGTGAGGAAGGGAGCTAGAGAACTAAGACCAAGTTTTAGCATTCGGGAGGAGAGGCCATCGTTTCCTTTGCCTTTGGAGCGAAGGGCAAGGACCTCGAACTCAACTTCACGCTGGGAGACAGTAGAGAAGGTGAAGGATTGTGGAAAATGAGCGGGAATCGGTTCGAATATAGGAGCATTAATTATGTCATCGAAAGCTTGTTTAGTTAGAGCAGGGTGACGAGAGGCAACTGAAACGTAGTAAACGTTTAGAATGTCAGGGGAAAAGAGGAGTAGTGGAGAAGGAAGAGGGTTGGAAGCTACACCCATTTCCCGGAGGGCTCCCCATTTATGTGTGATAGACTTTGCATTGTGGATGGTGTCATGAATGAAGGAATTCTTTGCAGTGTCTAGGGAATTTGAGATTTGATTACGAAGTAACCGGTATTGGGAAAGTACTTCAATAGAACCTGTCTTTTTGTAGCGAAGGAAAAGATGATCACGTGTGCGCATCTTGGATCGTAGCTCCCCAGAGACCCAGGGCTTTTTCATGGATGGGATAGTGATCTTACGAGGTGGGGCAAGCTGATTAAAAGCAGCAAGTACAGTGAGAGTAAAGATAGATTCAAGCTGATCAAGTGAGTGTGAGAGGCCCGGTAAAGGTCCGGAGGAGAAAACTGAGAGATTAGTGTCGATTATCAAATTAAGGGCTGAGGGATTAATGTGTTGAAGAGGACGGGAGGAAAAAGTTTTCATGGTATTTTTGATGAATGTAGCTGAGATTGAGACAGCGATTAAGTCATGATAAGGAACAAAGGGTGAATTAGATTGAGCAAACTGTAAGATGTTAGTTGAGTAGTTGGTGATAAATAAATCAAGGGTTGTGTGTGTGATTTCCCCAGTGGTTGAGATAGGATGATGTGTAGGTGCAGCAGAAACAACCCTTAAGGCAAGAGAGTCCAGGTGATCACGAAAAGTACGAACATGTGGAAGATCAGAGGTGAGATCACAGTTGAAACCACCTGTGATTAAGATATCGTTATAATAAGGAAGAAAAGTAGAGATGGAGTCAAAGAAGAAAGTGGGGATGGAGGCTGAGGGACGACGATAAACTACGGCAAAAAGTAGCCTGTTACGTCGATTCTGTTGAATGTCGGCAATTATAAATTCAGGAGTATTATCATAGACTGGATCAGACTCGGCTAGTATTTTGATCATCAATGAGTTCCGCGCATAAAAACCAACACCTCCACCCTCCTTGCCCACACGATCATGTCGTACAAAATTGTAATCCGGAAGAGCAAGGTGAGCATCTGATACAAATTCGCTGAGTTTGGTTTCGGAAATAGCTATTAGGTCATAGGGGACAGTCTGGACTTCAGCCTCAAGGAGAGAGAAATGAGAGGGTACATTTAATCCGTTAATATTGACGTGTGCAGCAGTGAAAGATAAGTTTGACTTATCTAAGTTGTTGGATTTCAGTGTATGTCAGATTTGGTTGGTATTAATTTGATGGGGCGAAGAGGGTAAGGGGGACAATCGTCTGTGAGTATGAGTATGCTGAGTGGGTGGCCTCACGGCAGACAGTGTCACGCGTTGGAGAGGCACGAGCCCGCGTAAGTCAGCCTCAGTTAAAATGGGGATCAGCTCGGAGCGCTGAGTCTGCCTGCAGAACACTCTCAGATTACGGACCACTGGCCTGACATAACCAAGCTCAGCACTAACCTTTCTCGCCTTTGTGAGAAGTTCGAAGACCGGCTTCGGCCATATTGGACGAACGTAGACTCTCGTCGGTCCACCGGTACCAAAGATGGACTGGGCGGTGTGCTCCTTTAACTTCGGCGAGAAACGCAGAATCCTATCCCTGATTGATGGAGAGTCCACAAGAAAAGCGAATGAGCGAGTAGACCGATGAGCAGCGCCGGGAAGTGATAAAGAGCTTTGGGAAGTGACAGTAGAATGGCTCCAATCACGCGTATGTATGATTTGCGGCAAATTGTGCATCCCGCCAAAACCGAGCGCAACAAGCAGTGAAGTTGCTGCTTGGAAGAGTGTGCCTTGATAGTCAGAGGGAAGACCGTGGACGAGAAGTTCCGGCTCATCTGTTACTGCAAAGAGAGCGTCCCTGACCTGGTGCTTCATGCGCAATTGAGACCACAAATCGCGCATCTCTTGATGTCTGCTGGCATTTAGTTGGGCCTCTTGTTTGAACCACTCAGGTGCATCCGTCATGGTAGTGGAGCGATCTACGCCTTGATGTGAGATTGAGTGCGACGACGATTGAAGGTGGTACTGATTCGCAGCGAAAACGTTGGTTGCAGGAACAGAGGACTCAAGTGACGAATGAAGAGGCGCAGTACAGAGGTGTTTGGTTACCGACGACAATAACGGCTGAGTAGGCGAGGCTAGGCGTTTCTTGGCCCGGACGAGTATAGATGGAGAGTGTCCGGTAGGCGTGGCGAATAGCGCGGCTGTATTGGCGATCGGTAATTGGTTGGAAGGTGACGAGTCAGCCCAACATATAAATTCAGTAGTTTTAGATATCGGCCTAGAATTTGGGGATATACAGTTAAGGTGGTAAAGTGAATTGCAGGAGCCGCACAAAAGAGATCTGTCGAGTCGTCGTAATGGAAGGTAACACTTCGCACAGTCTCTAATTGACATTAAGAAAACGTAAGGGATTACAGGCTTAAGGATTAGAGGATTAAGAGGGAGTCGAACTACGTTAAACTCAACAAGTAAATAAACTGGAGAGGAAAGAGCGAATTAACGTAGTCGAAATGGTCAAGATAGTATTAATGTGATACATAGAAAATTTGGCGCGAACAAGAGTAAACGAGTTTCGTGACTCCTACCCGCAGTTACATGAAATGCAAGATATTTCGAATTTCGCGGGAAAATTGGAAAATTTAGCCGGAATATTAATTAGCGGAGGAACTGAACATAAATGGCACTCGGAATTATGAGTATTTAAAATAGGTCGCTTAACAATAAATTGGCAGATGGCTAACAGAAACAACAAACAAATCACTCAATCAAAGAGGCAACGATGACGGATACAGGAGAAATTTATGAAAGGCACAGCCGGATAACGGGGCGACAATTATTAAATTAAATTTTTGATGTTTCTCTCTCACTAAAGCGGTGCGTAGGCGATGACAATGTGTTCTTTAGTAGCCGATGTTGCAGGAATCCGATGTGCAGGAAAAATCTATGTAGTGCGAAATGATGCCAGTTGATACCAGTGGCTGCTGAAGTCTCACGTACATTCAGATTGAGATGGAACAGGTTATGTGACAACTGTAGATTGAGGTAATGTGTAATTCCAGAGCAAATTATGCACTAACTATCTCAAGCCTAGCTGCCCCTTGGACTACACATCACCTGGAACAAGTTGCTCGCGGAGGTGCAACAAAATTATATTAGTAAAACTATAAAAACCTGGAGCCGATGTAAAGTGCGTGCGGCGCTCACCAGAGAGAGAGAGAGAAAGACAGAGAGCGCACGTTTACTACTACTATAGTAGCGCATCCCCATCAGGCCAGAACTATAGACAGCATGCGCTCCCCTCCTCCTCCACGCACTGTGGTCCACGCTGAGTCAGAGCGTAGGAGAGAGAGAGAGAAAGAAAGAGAGAGCATACGTTTACTACTATAGTAGCGCATCCCCATCAGGCCAGAACTATAGACAGCATGCGCTCCCCTCCTCCTCCGCACGCTCAGGCCCTATACCAAATGTATGCGTGTGTAGCTAATATACACAATATGCATCCTCTAAGGTACATGTGGCATTGGCTCTAGTGGTAGAACGCTAGCCCGCCAACCCAGAGCACTCCGGTTCGATTCTCCGGTCTGTCTCTTCATTTTTTTCAAAAAATCGTCGCTATTTTCTATTCGTTTCATTCTCAATGTAGCAAGTAAATTGTCAATAATATATATTTATAACTTTTAAAAAAAAAAAAAAAATCATTGAAATTTAATTAGACTGAAAGCACTAGGTATAGGGTCCCTAGGGACTAGGAGCCCTAGAAACCTTCTTCAAAAAATTATAAACAATTATTAACATTAATAATAATTAACATGGAAGGGTTAGGCCAAGGAATCAAAGGGTTAAACCAGCGACCCCCACGAATATTGTTAATAATAATTGTTAACAATAATAATTATTATTAACATGAAAGGGTTAAGCCAGGGGGCCAAAGAGTTAAGTCCGGTGGGGCCAAAGGGTTACAGACCCCCCGCAGGTGTGCTGGAACATACATTGCTATACTACTTTTGAAACCAAGCAAAAACACCTTACATTGTACAATCAAGTGTTCTGAACCTGTCGATTGTCGTCCGCAGAATTCTATTGGACGATTTTGTGTTTTTCACAACGTACGAGATCTGTCCGGAAAGTATCGGGCCTACGTTTATATTTTCGCGCCATAGTGTTCGAGCGACCTCTACCGGACAAAAACGTCAACAGTAAAGCCTCACGAATCTATTGGTTACTTACTGACACCTGTCGGACGTATAGTTCATGCGCAGCGTGACTTTGTTTACAGTGCCTTTTTCGCGTTCGTCGGATTTTGATATTGTCAAAAATGACTGAAAAACAAGATTAACGAATTTGCATCAAATTTTGCTTTCAACTCGGAAACTATTGAAATGATGCAAAAGGCCTTCGGAAGCGAATGTATGAGCAAAACACGAATAAAAGAGTGGTATAAACGGTTCAAGGATGGTCGCACTTCTGTCAATAGTGATTCTCATTCCGGCCGAACTTCGACGATAAAAACCGCAGATAATATTGAGCGGGTGCAACTTGCAATCGAACAAGATCGTCGTATGACTGTGCGAGAATTAGAAGAAGACCTTGGGGTACCAAAAACTATCATTTCAGAAATTTTAACCGAAAATTTAGGAATGAAACGCTTGTTTGCGAAATTCATCCCAAAATTGCTCACAGCAGAGCAGAAGAACATTCGCTTAGAAATCGCTCTGGACAATCTGGAAATGGTCAGTAATGATGATAATGTGCTTAGAAAAGTTATTACAGGTGATGAATCATGGGTTTATGGTTATGATCCTGAAACAAAACAACAATCTTCACAGTGGAAGCATTCTGAATCGCCAAGATCAAAAAAAGCACGTCAAAGTCGGAGCAATGTTAAGTCAATGTTGATTGTTTTTTTCGATTATGAAGGTGTTGTACATCACGAATATGCACCAACAGGTCAGACAATCAATAAAGCATACTACGTTCAAATTTTGAAACGTTTGCGTGATGCAGTAAGAAGAAAACGGCCCTACTTTTAGGAAAGTGGTGACTGGCTTCTCCATCACGATAATGCACCAGCGCATTCATTCAATCTTGTGCAGCAGTTTTTGAGCAAACACAATATCGCATTGCTTCGACAACCTCCATACAGTCCCGACATAGCCCCTTGTGACTTTTGGCTGTTTTCAAAACTAAAAAAACCACTCAAAGGACACTGATTCGATGACAAAACAACGGTTGAAAACAATGCGACGAGTGTACTTAAGGCTATCCCTAAAAGTGAGTTCCGGGACTGTTTGAAAAAGTGGAAACATCGATGGAACCGTGTTATTCAATCAAGTGGGGATTACTTTGAATGATGCCACCCACTAGATGATAAAGAATAACGCTAGCACGTAAATATAAAGGTAGGCCCGATACTTTCCGGACAGACCTCCTATATTAGAGGCAAACGTTTTTCATAACTCTGATCTTCCTGTCAATATTCTCAAGGTGAACGCTGTGCAAGTCCAGTGTAACATAACCGCTGACGCTTACTTCAATACTGTAGATTATTTACAATAACGCATCGTCGATCAAGACGGAAATTTAATTAATTTTCGTGATGAAGTCATAACCATCAGATTACACCTCAAAAGCGTATGATGGGAATTGTTCACGATTCAAAGAGTGGTAGGGGCTATATAGCATTGAAAAATGCAAACCCATTTGAAAACATCAACACTGGAACTCCAGTCATCAATCGTCATCGGAAAGCGAAAGCTTTAACACGTCAAAGCATAAAGTTCCTAATAAGTCTTGGGTTAAGAGTAGTTCCTGGTGGAAAATAAATTGCCTAATTTTTTTGCTGCTTTCAACGAATAATGGAGAATATTCTAGAAATACAGTCACTTGTCGTCTTCGATGAATCTTGGGCTCATTACGAGATCCACGCTTATCAACCTTATCATCGTTCAAAAATAGTGACGAGATTTGTATAAATTCAACATCAAGACTTGCCTCTTTTACCATCTCACAGGTCGTTATACATTTCCGGACGATTACGTAGCAAGAACAACACTTTGTTAACGAATACTAATTTTATTAATAATGCTATTTGTCATATGTTTGAAGAAATTAGGTGTGCGCTGAACGTTATAGAAATAGATAAATGTACGAACGTTGGTCTCACAATAGTTATGAAGAACTGGTTATCTCTCACTCTAAGTTAAACTTTGAATGCCGAAAATGCCGGATGGCTAAATATAGAATAAGAAGACCGCAAAATAACTAATGCGAATGGTGACTTTGATATTTTGATTCCTCTGAACTGTATACCGGGATTCGCTGAGGACTATCGCAAAGTGCTAGTGAATATGAAACATGAATTAATCCTCATAAGATCGACTACTGATGTAAATACAGTTTATTAAACGTAGAAAATCGTCAACGACGTTGAAGTTTACGAAGATTTCAAGATTGACGTAACACGTCTCGAATGGCTTTATGCCCTATGTGGCTGTATCGAATGCAAAGAAAATAAGTCTACTCGACTTTCTAAAAAGCGAACGAAGTATTTTAATGAGTTTTCGTAGTTGGAAACTGTACGAATATCCAGCGCTACCTGCAAACAGAAATCACGTCTGGAAAGTTAAAACGACAAATCAGTCGGAGAAACCACGCTACGTAATCTTAGCCTTCCAAACCAATCGAAAAAATGAACCAAACTCTAACGCTAGTATATTTGATCATTGTAACATCAGAAATGTAAAACTGTACCTCAACTCTCAGTGCTATCCATACGGTAATCTCAACATTGATTTCAGTAAAAACCAGTACGCAATAGTGTACGATATGTATAGCAATTTTCAAAACGTATACTACGGTAAGAATGCCGAATCGATGCTCAAAAAACTCGAATATAAAAATTACATGCCACTCGTCGTGATTGACTGTTGGAAACAAAACGAATCATTAAAGACTGCTCCAGTAGATGTACGCTTGGAGTTCGAAACCAGAGAAAATATTCCTGAAGGAACTACAGCGTATTGTCTTACTCTACACGATAGCATCGTTCAGTATAATCCGATAAATGGAGATGTGAAGAAACTTATTTAGAAGAGGGGGGAAGCGTATTAAAGAATTGACTCTTTCCTTAAGCAGCTCAGTAGTAGCTTTCTATCACAATGGAGTACGTACTGGATATGCAAGGCTACATGATACCTGGCAAAACTTATTCTGTGAAAGAGTTAGCGATACTTCCACTTAACTACAACGAAGAACCACTCGTACGCTTGTTCAAACCTCCCTTTCCATGGCGAAGACTAACGGAGAAATATAAACGAGAAAATCTCTGGTTAGAACTCTATTATCATGGATTAACATGGAACTCTGGCGACTATAAATACGAAGAGCATAAATTCATCATCACAGATACACTCAAAGATGCCACAAAAATTTTCGTTTCCGGATAATTGAAAAAAAGTGGTTAGAACGATATGGCCTGAAAGTTTTTGAGTTGAATGATTGGGGCTATTCACCTTTCGAAAAATTAAAATACCGTGTGCCCTAATCATAGCGGCAAATACGTATCCACATGTTCATATCAAAACGTTAAATTAATGAAAAAGTTTTACATCGACGGTTGTTATATGGATTGGGAAAATTCAATGAAGTCGTCGAAGGATTTCTGTAGTGATTTTATTTTTTTTTACGCAAATAATTTGGAGAATAACATGTATATTTAAGACCATGTATATTTAATAACATGTAGAATAAAATATATTTTTTATCAATAAAAAATTTTTGTTTCCATTGCTACAAAAAAAATATTCTTGTATTTCTTTATTTAACTATCCAAAAAAAAAAGCGAAATTCTTCGCTGACTCTGACAACGACAGCAGCAGCAACAGCTGCTACAGTAAATCTTTTTTATAATAAATTTTGTATTTTTATCTTCTAATGGAGAATGTCGGCTAGGCCGATTTCGTCCGTTTGGCTCTCGCAAATGTCCGTGCTCCGCGCCAAGCTGAGAGTGTGTGCGTTTGGTACACACACTCATGGTTGGATCTTTTGTTTACGAGGTGCTGAACACGGGCTGAGCTGACGACTGGAGCGATGCAGATGGCGCAGAAGAAAGGAGAGAAAAAGAGAGAGAGAGAGAGAGAAAGCGCTCGAATTGCAGATCGCCGCGGAAAATTCGAGAGAGTCTCTGCTAAGCTATGAGCAGAGGAAGTCGCGCACGCGGATAAAACCGAAAGGTCATGGTTTTCCAATTTGGTCCCGCGACCTCGTCGACGATCGTTCGTTTTCAGAGACACGCCCAGTGCGCGGACGAGTATTACAGCGTGAGGCTGGGTCGCGCCCAGCCGTGTCCCGAAGGATACCCGGCACCGGTGCGTGTGGGTAACCGGCGAGGTACCTGTCTGACAGGTTTCAGGCTGCTGTGGGGGAGGACGGCAGGGTATCGGACTGGCTTAGGGCTGCTACTGGAGTGCCGCAGGGTAGTATTCTGGGATCATTTCTATTTGCAATTTATATCTCGGACCTGCACTCTGCCCTCTCCTTCATGAATTATATGCTTTATGCCGACAACACGCAGGTCAACCTTCACTGTCATCCCGGTAGCCTTGCGGTGGCATTGGAGAGGGTGCAGCTTGATGTGCAGACTATAGCGGACTGGACCCTAAGAAGGGGTATCTCTCTCAACCACACCAAAACTAAGGCTATGATACTAGGCAGCGAACAGTACGTTAGGGCTGTAAACTTCAACGATATCGCGAAGATCATCATTAACGAGGTTCTACTCGATTATGTTACCAGCGCTCGTGATACGACTCTCACGCTTAATTGGTCCGAACATGTCAGAAGCGTGACGAAGAGGGCATATGGCTCTCTGGCTTCACTCCGCTTCCACAGGAAATCTCTCTTGACTACCCTTAGAAAAGTTCTTGTCGAGCAGCTCATTTTTCCACGTTTCGACTACCTCTTAGTGGTCTGTATTCAGCTCGATGGAGAGCGCTCGTCTAAGCTTCAAGTTGCCCAAAACGCCTGCGTACGCTTCGTAATAGGATGGATCCCATATATACCTACTCTATCCCTAAACAGCCATCACCCACCATAGATTAGTCCTAGGCTGGCTATCACTTACCCCGAATAGGTATAGAGTCCTCGTCGCTCTGGCATACTCTGTAGTGTCTAGAAAATTGCCACACTACCTAGTTAAAAACCCGTCTGTCCTGCTTGATAGTGTCATTATCCGGCGCTCGGGTCGCCATCCACCGTCGACGTTTGAATACAAAGCTCCTCGAACAGAGGCCTGGAACCATTCTTTTACGATCCTTGCACAAAGGATACTCAATTCATTGAGCGTGACCCTGTTCTTCACTGATCGGATCTCTGACTTTAAGGATCGAACACGTGATCTGTTTTTAAATTATAAGGCTAGAGCATGGATTCAGAGGGCGACTCTCGAAAACCTAATGCCAGTGCCGGCACTGTCTGATTACACTCGCATACCAAACGAGGTCAATCCAGTCGCGTTCTCCCAAAATTATCCAATCTCCCACAAATATACCTCTGTCGACCTTAGATCATTAAATAGCTAATTAAACTTAGCTGTTTTTTAGCCAAATGCACGTCGCTTCCCTTTTACACCTTCCTCCTTTCAGTCCGTTTTCTGTAAAATAGGAACCATCACGTTTTTATTATTCTTTTATTATTTTTTTAAATTATTTTTATTGTTCTTATTATTTTTATCGTCTTTATTATTTTTATTACTTTTATTATTTTTGTTTTAAATATATATTTATGTTTTTCTGAAATCCGGTAATAAAAATTATATAGTGTAAGGGGGAACTTATTCGGGAAAATTCTTGTTACAATACTGAATATATCACTTTATTATCAATTTAAAAAGCTTTACCATTACCTAATATACATATTTACATTGATTTCGCTTCGCGGCTAATGATGTTTATATAGGGTGATTCAGGAGGACTATAGTTCCTGAAAATGGGCTATAGAAAAAAATTTTCTGAATTGCCGTTTTCAAAAAAATTTTTATCATCAATACTTTCCGAGAAAATTAATTTCAAAAATTAATAATTTCGACCAATCAGAGCGCCGTTTCGGTCGACTACCAAATATGTTCTCGTTTGCTGTTTTCCCCTTCACTTGGCCATAGCAACCGAAGCGGTGATTGAGACGACGCGGTAACTTACATTGCAAAATATTATTGATTGCTTAGCAGCGTATCGAAGAAAGAATCACCTGGTAAAGACGCTATTTTCTTAGAATAAACCGTCTAACAATGTCTTATAATTTATTTTTTTAGAACTTTATAACAAACATATAAATTTAAAGTAATTTTTCTAATTAATAAAAAAGTGACTCTTTTACTTATTATTAGAAATACAAATCATGAGCATGTAAAAATTTAATACTAAGACTTTTTATTTTCAATTATTGCTTAATGAGTAAGATTAATTGTTTCTTGCTCACGGTATTACTGACGGTGACATTATCCGTGAAACTTTTGCCGACGATTTTGCCGATACTCGGAAAAGCCTCTCACGTTAGCTACAGAGGAGAGGGAAAATACGAGTGGACAAGCGTACGAAAGTACGCGACTTCGATGTCGATCTTGGCAATATTTTGCCACTTTTATTCGAATGAAACCTTTTTCATTCGAATGATCATTAAATTATGCTACATAGCGTTAAATACGAGGTGTGTTCAAAAAGTAAGGTGACTTTGTATTTTTAAGAAAAAATATTTATTTATTTATCAATATTTATGTTGTCCCCTTCAAAGTAATTCCCCTCAGATACAATACACTTATGCCAACGGTTTTTTCAATCCTCAAAGCACTTCTCATAAGCACTTTTCGGTATAGCCTTGAGCACTTCCAGCGATGCAATCTTTATCTCTTCAATCGTTGCAAATCTCCGTCCTTTCATAGGTCTCTTTAGTTTTGGGAACAAGAAAAAGTGACATGGGGACAAATCTGGTGAATATGGTGGCTGAGGCATGATTGTGGTGTTGTTTTTGGCTAAAAAATCTCTCACAAGCAAAGATGAGTGAGCAGGGGCATTGTCGTGATGCAATAGCCATGAATTGTTTTTCCACAATTCTTGACGTTTTCTTCGTATTGCTTCTCGCAAACAGCGCATAACTTCAAGATAATACTGTTTATTGACCGTACGTCCATATGGTAAGAACTCCTGATGCACCACGCCATGGTAATCGACGAAAACAGTGAGCAAAACTTTGACATTTGATCGAACTTGGCGTGCTTTTTTCGGTCTTGGCTCATCTGGGCTCTTCCATTGGGACGATTGGACTTTGGTTTCGATATCATAACCATATACCCATGATTCGTTACCAGTTATGACCCTTTTGAGTAAATCTGGGTCGTCGTTGACGTCATTCAACAGTTCTTGAGCGATGCTCATGCGACGGTTCTTTTGGTCAAAATTTAGTAATTTCGGAACAAACTTCGCTGACACACGTCTCATGCCCAAAACGTTAGAAAAAATTTCATGGCACGAGCCAAGCAATATACCAACATCCTCAGCAACTTCTCTGATAGTGATTCGACGATTTTCCAGAACAATTTTCTTCACTGCTTGAACGTTTTCATCAGTTGTTGACGTGCTTGGGCGTCCAGAGCGAGCCTCGTCATTGGCATCTTCCCGGCCATCTTGAAAGAGTTTCTACCACTTGTAAACATTTGTTTTACTCAGAACAGTTTCACCGTATGCCACCGTCAACATTTCAAGTATTTCGGAGCACTTTATTTTATTTTTTACACAAAATTTGATGCAAATCCTTTGATCCATATTTTTCGATAGCAAGAAATCACCGAGCACGCAAAACACTTATAACCTTTACGCCTCTCACAACTAAACAAAAAATGCTATACACTTGAAACTTGGTACAGATGTTCGGGATGAGTGTACCAACATAACAAAACAAAAAATCGATAATCGAAAGTACGTTGCCCGTGAAATTTGAAAAGTCACCTTACTTTTTGAACACACCTCGTATACTATGCTATTTTGTTTAATCATATTGAAAAATATCCTTATTTTTTCTTTTGTTGTTGGGAATATTCGAACAAATCGATGTCTTAGTAACTGTTCAATGTTTATAACCAAATTGCTGATTACGAAGCGGTTAGTTGGCAATTGTATTTTCTTTGGCTATGGCGGAAAATAAGTATATTTTGGTTCTGTGGAAAGGTGACCCGAAAGAGTATAGTGTTGTGCAAAGCAAAAATGTGAGACAGAATGGGAATAGAATCGAAGTAAAATTTGGGAAGAAATGGTTTGAAGCGGAAATAATAGAAAGTAGTAGTGAGTAATTAAAGTTATTATTTTATTAAATAAAATTATGCTAAAACTGGAGCTCTATGCTTTTTGCGGCGCGGTATGTACAAGATACTTGATTTAATATGGTATCTTCTGCATCGTATAAAATAATAATAATTATATTATTATTTGGTGACATTATCCACATAAAAATATTCACCCTGCCCTACGAACTAGCAGATGACCCGATAATTGCTTCGATGTCGCGATTCACCCGAGGATACCGAATCGCAGCGCGTTCTAATGCACCGATGCGACGGCTGCCCCGAGGAAAGCCTGTGACGAAAACGTCAAATACTGCGCGTGGCCGCAAGAACTACACACCATGTCGCAACAATGGCGCGATCCGACGACTGCTAGTGTTCGCGAGTGATAGAGAGAGAGAGAGAGAGAGAGAGAGAGAGAGAGAGAGAGAGAGAGAGAGAGAGATAACGACCGAAGGGGCTCACCGTAGTTGAGGCTGTTAACTATGTTGTTGCTAAGCTGTTGCTGAGTTTTTGTTGCTGAGCTGCGGCACTCAGGTCTAGTTGCCCTTTCAGTGTATCGCCCACGATACTTCGTCGTCGTCGTACACAAATCTTGTGTTGCTCGCTTGTTGCTGCGGAATGCATCTGCTTGCCATCACCGCCGGATGGAGAAGAACATCTCCGCTCGCGGCGCGGACTCGCGTAAAGTCGCCCCCAATGCGCGGACCCCGCTGCGCGTGCACCACACATGATTTTCTCTCTTTCTCTCACGTCTTAGCTCTGCCCTCCTCGTCGCCGTTATCGTTGCTGTTGGTCCGTCGCTACATTGCCACGTCGCATCTCCAAAATGAAAACACAACGCATCAGCAAGAATTCTCCTTGCTCATGACCTTGTGGACAGATACGGTGGAGCGAGAAACTGGGCAAGCTCGTGAGTGAGCATTCCCCGTTACATACTTTATAACTTAGATGTGTATAAGATTAAACCCGATCAGTGCTTCGATGATTTTACGTTTTTGCAATCTGTAAATTTTATTTGCTATTAGACTCGATGATCACAAAGCAAGTCGACGCCAGAGAGTATGCGGTGACGGGATTTAAAGTCAATTATAAAAGATAATCAGCGAGCACTTTTCTTTTCCAACTTGAATTTTATTTCGGCAAACAAAACATTTCGTTTCTCGTTTTCATTAAAATCGCGTGACAATTATATTAATCTTGGAGTCGAGTCTTTATCATCATATTCGGATTTCCGTGGCACATTAATTCGCAAACATTGCTAATTTACAGACATTATCAAAATCCCGTATCGGAAAGGCGATTTGATGCTTACGTGGCATGGAGATATTGAGTCCTCTGTTATCCAAGTTAATCAGGTTTGCTGCGTTTCTGGCGATGATGCGATGTTTAAGATGTTGATAGGGAAACGGTCATCGTCCGATGTACGTCTTTTGACATAGCTCGCCAATAGTAATACCGTTTCAGATAACATGTTGTTTTATAAATACCGGGGTGTTCTAGTTGAAAATGCCTTACCTCTATTAAATCTTCTTCTAATTCGTTTGGGACTATTATGCGCCAACAGTTGTTTTTATTCTCTTTTATAAGTGGTATGACATTGTACTCGTTGTATAACTGCAAACAGTTATTTCGATTTCCTTTACTTTCTATTATCTCTAAAATGTTTTGACAGGCAACATCATTTTTTTGCATTTTGCTGATGTTTTTTATGATTAGTTTGAAATTGAGATCGTTTTCGAAAAGAGACATTATACTAAGAGGTGAAATGAAATAACGATTGTTTCCTTGGTATGTTCATGTAATTTTACGTCGGGGTTTCTACTAAAAAGATCAACTATTGTGTTGTCCTTTCCCAGGGAATGTACAATTGTGTATGTAAATTGTTGAAGGCAAAGCGACTATCTGGTCAAACGAGAATTGTGAAAAATTGTAGAATTCAAAAATTCCAATGATTTGTGATCTGTCACGATTTCAAAGTTCTGTCCGATCAGATACATACTAAATTTTTATATACTGTAAATGATTGCTAATAGCTCCAGCTCTGTGGTCGTACACCTTGTATTTGTATCTGTCAAACATCTGCTCGCGAGGGAAACTATGCATTTATTCCCGTTTTCGTCAATCTGCAAAAAGACTTCCAACTACACATTCGGCATGACATGACTCAAACAAACGGCGTTATAAAGTTTTGCTTGAAAACGTCAAATGCGTTGGTATGCTCCTTTGTACAAAACCAGCCACTATCATCCTTCAATAGATCACGAAAAGGGGTAATATAGTCCTTATATCTTATCGCAAAACGTCTGTAGTAGTTGCATACACCAAAAATACATTGCAGCCGTTGTTTGTTTCTTGGAATTAAAAAATTTACTATTACCTGAATATGATCCGGGTTAGCTTTGATCCCATGAAATCATTAAACGAAACTGAGGAAAAGGATTTTGCTTAATAAGAATTGACATTTTTTTAAATTAATAGTAAATCCGCTTACCATTAGTTTCGAGAAAATCACTTGCAGGACTAATATTTGATGTTTGAAAGTTTGCGTTCCGATCACACAGTCAATAACGTATGTGGCTGATTCTTTGTGAATATATATATCCTTGGGGCTAGCAATGTCATTCTGGTCTTTATTAACATAACTCTTTAACTCCGGATTTATTTCAAAGATATCTATTATTTTTACTTCTTTAAGTAGCGACAAGGAGAAAGCGTGAAAACACGCGCTGCCCGCAGTACTAATTCCAAAAAGGACGCGAATTCATTGGTACATTCTACCTTTGAAAACGAACGCTGTAAGGGGACGTGATTGTTCGTCACAGAATCTGCCTATAGCCCATTGTCATATCTACCTTCAAGAAAATTTTACATCTGTAAAAAAATTACATTTTGTCATCCATGATAGGTTGGGCCTCATGATC
Source organism: Phymastichus coffea (assembly GCF_024137745.1). Classification (NCBI taxonomy): domain Eukaryota; kingdom Metazoa; phylum Arthropoda; class Insecta; order Hymenoptera; family Eulophidae; genus Phymastichus; species Phymastichus coffea. Next base: position 5,511,278 of record NW_026706828.1, on the reverse strand, counting down.
AGCTTCTAAGTATTTGTTCAGATTTCAAGTGTGAAGACGGATTCGCACTGTGCCATCGTTCTTGCGAACGATCCGGAGCGGATTGCAGTACGGACTTACTGCTGGTTCGATAATTTTAGCTTCCAACATTTTGTTTAGGCACGCCTCGACTTTGTTACGCAGAGCATACAACACAGGATACTTTTGCTTTATTGTAGGATTTTGATTTTTTAATCTCAGTATGTGTGTAATTATTTACACATCCAGGTTTGTCAGAAAACAGATACTCAAACTGTCTTAACATGATGAAAAAAATCTGTTTTTGTCTTTCGTTAATATTTAAGAGATTTTTCGCGACTGAATTAAGTTGTTTAGAAAAGCTGGTTCGCTCTTCACTTTTTTTCGTGCATCCATTTATTCCAACTTTATTTGTATTCATTATCTTGTCTATTCCATTTATATATTCATCAAGTTCAATTGCTTTATTTCCTTAGATAATTCACCATTATGCTCCTCATTATTTATATCATTTAGTTGCAAAGTTTCATCCTTTTCACTTCTTTCTTTTTCTAATATTTTTTCATTTTCGATGATTTCTCTATCGCAAATAATTATGTATATGCGTGTTTTATCTTTTTCGTTTATTATGCATAGTCTCTCTGACACGTCCGGTTCAAACAGAATCGACGAATTTGGTAATGTTTTATTTTTTATGTGTATTGACATACGAGTATGCTAGCAATTTATGAGCAAGCCTATTGACGTGTGAATATTATTTCCTAATATGATTTACCTTGCTAAGAATGAAACAACTAAAAAGATAAATTCATAAATGGATGAATTGGATTTTCAGTTGTGTTTTTTTTTATTGTAGTTTATTTCTTTCCTAAAGCCACTGAAACTTGTATGCCTGTTACTGGAAGCTTTAAACATTTTCCTATTTTACTAATTTCCTTATAAAATTCTTCAGAAATAACGTTGATTTGACTCCCCGTATCGATAAGCGACCATACCGATATTTCATTTACTTTACACAATAAGCTCGGTGAAGGTAGTATTGTTTTTTTCGGCGTCCCATCACAGGGGTTCTAATCATTTATTTCCTTATGTATTTTGGAAACAACATCATTATGAAATTGACGCACTGACGTACCGCACCTATTTTGCGTTTAAATTATTTTGTTGTGTTTGGACATTACTGGCTGTGTGGTGATTTTTATTGTTATGTATTGGAGGCGGAAAACGAATGCTGGGTATTAGTGAAGATAATGGCTGTGCGTTAATTGAACTGATGGATCTTGCTGGCTTGTGTACGTTTGAGTCGGATAGTTATGGCTTAGGGGGATCTGATTAAAAGCGTTTTCATTCGACAAATTTTGATGAGAAAAGTTTCGATTGTATGAACCACTTGGTCTACCACGTGTCCAAAGTCTATTATAATTTTATCTACTTTTATAATTTGAATTATAATGCTTTTTTAATGATAAACTGGCTAATTTGAATATTTTCTTGCTTATTATATCCACGTCTATCTTGCCCGAATTCATAGTTTTTTATTTTTTCTGTAAACAAATTGTCTAAATTTATCATTGACTTTATTAGATCATTTGAATTATTGCAGTCGATAAGGACTAAGCTTCTTCTGACTGATATAGGGAGTTGCCTGATTATAGTTATATTCTTTTCTTATAACGTCCATGCCGGCCTTAGGAAATTAGCTTGTTTCAATTGTCTATAGTAAAATGTTTGTAAATGTGTATCCTCTCTACTATTAAATCTTTTGCTCGGCAATTAATTTTAGAAATCGTCAAGCAGAATCTGCCTATAGCCCATTGTCAATTCTACCTTCAAGAAAAATGTACATCTGTAAAAAAATTGCATTTCGTCATCCATGATAGGTTGGGCCTCATGATCAGCTTCTAAGTATTTGTTCAGATTTCAAATGTCAAGACGGATTCGCACTGTGCCATCGTTCTTGCGAACGATCTGGATTTGAATGTTTGTATTGTAAAATTCGTCCTAAAAGCTATTTGAAAAATGTTCGTACGAGTTAAAATATAAATCGTACCAATGTCTAGCCTTTCCGTGCAAAGTAATGGTGAAATGATAGAAAGCGCTCTAAAGCGGCTTTCCCCGTTACAAAGTAAATATTATTTCTTGTACACTAATAACTGAACGTGCTAGTTCGGGGGCGAAGTAAATAGTTTTATGTATTAATGGACCCGAAGAAAATGCAGTTGTTATTTCGAAAGTACCACTTCAGTACATTAATATTATTTGATTAAATTAATGTTAACATTATAATTTTTACATAGATAATAAGAAATGTCTGGAGAGTCTCAAGGTATTTACAGATGGGTCTAAACAATCTAGTTTCCAAGGTTCGTAAAAATGTAGTTAAATTTATATAATTGAATAATACAATTTTTGGTGTAAAGTAAAAAAAAGAAAAGGAAAGAAAGAAGAGATAAACAAGAAGAGCGAAGGAGAAGAACTGGAAGAAGAGATGAAAGTAGAAGAAGTAGACGGAGACGGAATCAAAGAACAAAGAGAAGACATGGAAGGAGGAGAAAGTAAAGGAAATGGAGGGGAAGAAGGAGTAATGGGAGATGAAATCGAGAAAGAAGAATCATTGGAAAAGAGAAAAAAGGGAAAAGACGTGGAAGAAGATAGTGAAGAAAAAAGAGAAGGAAGGATAGGAATGAAAGGGAAAAAAGGAGAAAAAAATGGAAATGAAGACGTGAAAGAAAGAAAGATATGAAAGAATCAGAATATTATGATGAAAATGGAGGTTTGAATCGTATTTTAAAACGAGAGTTTGCGAGTTGCGAACCAAAGGCTGGCAACGTATGTATGAACATATATATACGCATACACTAAAACAAAAACTTCAGCACATACGCATACACTTAAACAAAAACTCACTCAATCATGAACGATTATAGTCCTATTACACTGAAACTTACTATATTTCTATTACTGTATTCAGATACGATTAACGCAAAGCCTAAAATTTACGTTTCGAAGGTAGAAATTGAAGAAATTAAGGCAAAGGTTATGAAAAATAGCCACCGTATGGTCAGCAAACTGATGAATTCCTTGATAAAACGAGAATATTCGATCAAGATGACGCCAACTGGCAAAGGAGATAGTGAACCAATCCCAACGTCGATATTCGAAGGAGTCTTGGTAAGCACTCATACCACTTATCATAATTTATTGTATTCAATTAAATGAAATCCGAAATGAAATCTGAAAATGTTCCATTCTTCTAGAGTTGGTAAATGACGTAGTCGTAGAGGACCAGAGAATTTCAAGAAATAGATACAGGATCCTGCTCACTAAATTTTGCAATAACTTGCGAAATCATTAAAATTAAACTTATGTCATAATTAAATTAGTAAATTTATGTTCTTGTTTTATTATAAGAAAAACTCTATGGCGTGTGAATAATTTAGTAATCCTCTAATTAGTCCTAGTAATATCCTCAAAAAAGTCACCAACAAAATCCACCGAAAAGTCCTCAATAAAGTCTGCGGAAAAATCCTCTAAAAAGTCCTCAAATTAGTCCTCAAATAAATCTTGAAATAAGTCCTCAAAAAAGTTTACAATAAAGTCGTCAATAAAATCGTCAATACAGTCCTCAAAAAAATACTCAAAAAAATCCACAATAAAATTTAAAGAAAGGTCTACGAATTAGTCCTCGAAAAAGTTCTCAATAACGTTCTCCAAAAAGTACTAAGAAAGGTAATAAAAAAAGTCATTAAAAAAGTTCTCGTAAAAGTACTCAAAAATGTCCTCAAAATAGTGCTTTAAAAGTCCTAGAATTAGTCCTCGAAAGAGTCCATTAAAAAGTTTTAAAAAAGTCTTCGAATTAGTCCTCGAAAAAGTCCTCAGATGAGACTTCAATAAAGTCTCTTACTTCGTGAAGTCCTCAAAAAAGTCCTCGGAAAAGTCGTCGAATTAATCCAACCAAACCCTCTAGAAGGTCGTCAAAGAAGGCGTCAAAAAAGTCCTCAAAATAGACCCCTAAAAGCCCTAGATGAGACTTCAGTAAAGCCTCTCTTATTGCATGAAATCCGCAAAAAAGTCCTCGGAAAAGTCCTTGAATTAATCCCCAACCCATCCCTCTAGAAAGTCGTCAAAAAAGTCGTCAGTAAGTCCTATAAAAAGTCCTTGAAAAAGTCATCAAAAAAGTCATCAAAACAGTCTTCAAAAATAGTCTTCAAAAATAGTCCTCAAAAAAGTCCTCTAAATGTCCTAGAATTAGTCCTCGAAAGAGTCCTTTAAAAAGTTCTCAAAAAAGTCCTCGAATTAGTCCTCGAAAAAGTCCTCAGATAAGACTTCAATAAAGTCTCTCTTACTGTGTGAAGTCCTCAAAAAAGTACTCAAAAAAGTCCTCAAAAAAGTCATCGAAAAAGTCCTCGAATTAGTCCTCAAAAGAGTCTTCAAATGTCTTTAAAAAAGTCTTAAAATAAATCCTCGAATTCGTCCTCGATAAAGTCCTCAAATAAGTCCTTAAAAAAGTCAACAAAAAAGTCCTCGATTGAGTCCTAAATAATGTCTTCATAAAAGTTTACGAATTATTTCTCAACAAAGTGCTCAAAAAAGTCCTTAAAACTGTCCTCGAAAAATACTCAAAAAAAATGACCACAATAAAGTCCTCAAAAAAGTCTTCAAATCAGCACCGGATTAATCTTTCATGCGGCTTGGGGCTAAATCATGAAGGGGCCCACTTAAGGGCAGAGAATATTTCAATTTATGTAAAGAGTAAAATATCAGAATTTGATAACAATAAGTATATTTATTTTGTTTATATATATTTCTTTAAAATATACAAGTTCAAATTTTTGTTTCCTTGCTTTTTTTCCTGCTCTTATATCTTCGAAGTTTAGTGATCTACGTAGTTCTTTCTCTATACTTCATCTAGCTGAAGAGGACAGAAAATGATTTTTCAGTCTCGCAATCAGCTATTGGAATAGTTACTAGTAGTCTGTATGCTATATACTTATTAGGAAACTCTTCAATCATGTCACTCTGAACCATCTAATTGAAAACATTCAAATGATTTAGCAAGACATCATCTTTAGATTTAAGTTTAGATTTTTAGATTTTCTTGCAATTTTATGAGCGGAATAAATTGTTGCAACTAAATAAATAAAGTGTTTAAGAAGACTTCTGCATAAGCTTCAACGAGTTTATTTAATTTAATTTCTGTGACGGAGAATCTCGGCTAGGCCGATCTCGTCCGTTTGGCTCTCGCAAATGTCCGTGCGCCGCGCCACGCTGAGAGTGTGTACGTTTGGCACACACACTCATGCTTGGACCTTTTGTTTGCGAGGTGCTGAACACGGGCTGAGCTGACGACTGGAGCGATGCAGATGGCGCAGAAGAAGAGAGAAAGAGAGAGAGAGAGAGCGCTCGAATTGCGGATCGCCGTGGAAAATTTGGAGAGTCTCTGCTAAGCGATAAGCAGAGGAAGTCGCGCGCGCGGATAAAACCGACGGTTACGGTTTTTCAAAGTTGGCCTCGCGACCTCGTCGACGATCGTTCGTTTTGGAGACACGCCCGGTGCGCGGACGAGTATTGGAGGGTGAGGCTGGGTCGCGCACAGCCGTGCCCCGAAGTATACCCGGCACCGGTGCGTGTGAGTTACCAGGGAGGTGCGCGGGTGCGCGCGCGAGCAGTCAGGACGTGCTGTAGTCCAGAACGATAAAGAGGCGGCGAAGACAACAGCAACAACAATCAACGAGCGAATTGCGGGTGAGGCAGCAGTATTGGGGAGCGAACGAGAGGACGAGAAGGAGGAAGATAGCGACGACAAAAGAAAATACCAGCGAGGAGCACACCAGTGACGTCACGGTGCAGAGCGCTCCAGCCGTCGGAGAGGCTGAAGGTCGAGGTCGGTGCCGTATTTTTCTCTTGTCTCTCTCTCTTGCATGTTTGGGCGTCAGTCTATGGCTGGTAGCACAGCAGACCTGCTGGGTACCCGTTGATAGTCTATCAGCGAAAAGTGTTTGTCGGGCATTTGTTATAATATTTAGTTTTTATAAGGGAATTGGCAGGCTGACCAGCCACCGATTCACCTTCGCGTTCGCGTTTGTTATTGTGCCGCTCGTAGTGTGTAAGTCCGAGGTTGCCGTATTGTAATCGTTTGTTGACAATTAAAAGACTAGCGTATTAATCCGCTGTTGTGTTTATTCGCCGCTGTATCACTCCTCATCCCGACTTCGAATCTGTGCGTTTAACGTGTTTATGCTCGACGCGTTATTCAGTCGTGGGAACGTCTTTTGCTTCCCGAATCCCCGAATAAATAATTTGTGCGGACGGTCGCGAGCAACCCAGACGGGTACGGCCGGAATTCTCCGTTACATTTCTAATTCGCTTTTTCCGATTACTAGCAACTGTAGCAGAAATCCAAACAATCCGGTAATATGATTGTTAGCTCCGCACCGTTTTTCCAATTCAACGACGAGACTATCTTTTATATCATAATAAGATTGGATGCGTAATTTATCAGACCCAGACATAATACGAGGTGTGATCAAAAAGTAAGGTGAATTTTTATTTTTCTCAAAAAATATTTATTTATTCATCAATTTTTATTTTATCTCCTTCAAAGTAATCCCCCTCGGATATAATGCACTTGTGCCAACGCTTTTTCCAATCCTCAAAGCATTTCAAAAAATCATTTTTTGTGATCTTGTTTAGTTCATCCTTCGATGCCGTCTTTATCTCCTCAATCGTGGCAAAACGCCGTCCTTTCATGGGCCTCTTCAGTTTTGGGAACAAGAAGAAGTCACAGGGGGCCAGATCTGGGGAATACGATGCCTGTGGCATCGTTACTGTGTTGGTTTTAGCCAAAAATTCGCGCACAAGCAACGATGTGTGAGCAGGGGCGTTATCATGGTGCAAAAGTCAATTTTTATTTTTCCACAAATTCGGACGTTTCTGGCGGATTGCTTCGCGCAAATTGCGCATAACTTGCAGGTAATATTCCTTATTTACTGTTCTACCCTGTGGCAAGAACTCATGATGCACCACGCCCCTGCAGTCAAAGAAAACTGTAAGCAAAACTTTTACATTTGATCGAACTTGGCGTGCTTTTTGGTCTTGGTGATCCAGAATGCCTCCACTGGGACGATTTAGTCTTAGTCTCGACGTCATAACCGTATACCCATGTTTCGTCACCTGTTATAACCCTGTTGAGTAAATCTGGATCATCGTTGACGTCATTCAGTAGCTCTTGGGCGATGCTCATGCGACGTTTCTTTTGGTCGAAATTGAGCAATTTCGGAACAAACTTCGCTGACACACGTCTCATGTCTAAAACACTCGTCAAAATTGATTGGCACGAACCAAATGAGATGCCAATATCATCAATAATTTCTCTAATGGTAATTCGACGATTTCCCAACACTATTTTCTTCACTTCTTCAACATTCTCATCAGTTGTTGATGTGCTGGGGCGTCCAGAACGAGGTTCGTCGTCGGTGTCTTCTCGGCCTTCTTGGAAGAGTTTATACCACTTGTAAATATTTTTTTGGCTTAAAGTAGACTCACCGTATGCCACTTTCAGCATTTCAAGTGTTTTGGAACATTTGATTCCATTTTTCACACAAAATTTAATGCAAACTCTTTGATCCATGTTTTTAGACAGCAGCAAATCGTGGAGCACGCAAAACACTTCTAACCTTGATGCCTCTCACCAACAAACCAAACATACTACAAAGCTGAAATTTGGAACGTATGTTCTAGACGAGTGTACCGACATAACCAAATAAAAAAGTCGAAGATCGAACGGACGTAGCCCGCTAAATTTCAAAATTCACCTTACTTTTTGATCACACCTCGTACAAGCTTGGTTTACTCCATCGGCTAGCCTTTTAGTAATTTGACGCTTATTTGAGTCAATATAGTCTTGTTCTATGTAAGTAATTAATCCCTTAGCTTTAATTTCAAATTCAAAAAATTGTCTCGCAAATTTTTAACAAACTCTACCAACGAGTATAGCATTTTTCTATCAGTGATCAAATCCACGTCAACCTTTTGAAGATATTTGCTTGTCGCTCCAAATCTATCCAATACGCAGTCCCAAAGCCATTTCAAGCTTGGTGATATGTTTCATTAAAGCAAAAGCTTCATTGGGCACTTCAGATTTCTGTTTTTTGTCATTAGCTAATGTTTCCAAGGTCTTATAAATTCCATTCAAATTATTTTATAAAGCTTAACAGCATCTAATCGACGTGACCACCTTATTTTTGACAAGTTTTTTTACAGTGGAATGTTCAGCAACTAATATTTCCCATCGACCGGTTAACACAGAAAAGGAAACTTATAACTGCTGCAGTATACATAAAAAATTTACGGCAATGAGGCACACTACGGCGCTGCACTCGCCTACTAAATTCAATGAGTGTTCAGTGCAAGGGCAATAAAATGACAGTTTATTTTCCTTACAAATGTAGGCTTGAAGTTCATTATACACACCGGACATATTACGCGCATTGTCATAGGTTTGTGCGTGGCAATCGCCGATTTCTATAGTGCGTGTTTTGAACAACTTTAATATTTCATTTGATATTGTGTGACGAGAGCAGGCCGTTTGCCCGTCTCTCGTCCGTGTTTCTCCCTCCCCCACTCGGCTAAGCGTGGTGGCCAACGTTGGGCGCATTTAAGTATGCGCCTAACACTTGGTCTTTTGTTTCAGCGCTAAGGACGAGCCAGCGTAGTTGAGCGCAAGAAAAGTTGAAGAGCGCGGAGAGAGAGTGAGAGAAAGAGAGAGAGAGAAAGAGAGTATTAGGCCTATGCAGGGATTGGCAGGCGCGCAACGCGTGACCGATAAGCGACGCGTCGCGTGCCGCCTAATAGGTCAAGGTAGGGAGAGGAGCGAGCGCCGCAGAGCGACTGCAAGAATGCGCGTAAGAATTAGTGCGTGAGAGAGTCGCAGCCGAGCCTTACGAGAGTGAGGGAGTCTAAGCCTAGTCTTGCTAGAGTGCGGAAGTCCGAGCGCAGCAGAGAGAGCAGTTTGGGATAGCCGGAAGGAAGGACGGTTAACCCTACCGGCAACGGCTTTGCCAGCAATAGCAGCCAGCCCACCTGCCAAGAGAGTCAACGCCACCGACGGAGACCTGGTCAGCGACAGCGGGTAGCGACGATCTGACCAGCGACGCCCGGTACGTCCTGCGGCAGCACATCGCCCAGGATTCTCGACGTTGCAAGGAACAAAGAAAAAAAGGTCAAGTCTTCCTTTTCTTCTTTCTCTCTATACTCTCTCTCTGTTGATGCGACGACCGGTACGCGGTGAAAGAGATAGCCTGGCACTCACGTGCCGGCTATCTGAAGGTTCGCGCTAAGGTTAATTTGTAGTGATATAAGTTGCGACCGGTGAATTGTCCAGGCGCCCACGTGCCGGGCAATTTCCCGGTATTAGTCCGCGTAGTTTTAAGTAAGTTTGTAATAGGTTAAGTATGCGATTTGTTATTAGTGAGATGCGAAATGTTCATTTGTGATTATCTTAAGTAGTTCATTGTTCGATTTTCAGTTTATTAGTCGGTAATTTAGATTATGTTATGCGCGCGTTTGTTCAGTGTGAATGGTTATTAATAATAATAGGTTATAAGTGAGATTTGATTCGTGTCTGTATATAATTTATTATCAACCTCCCCTCATTCTTCCCTCTCAATTGTCATGAGCGAAAGCGCCTCACTTACCCCGCAAAAGAATTGGTAACAAGGATCAAGTTTTGTTACATGGCATCCCTTGTGAGTCTGACAATTGGGAGATAAATGAGAGAAATGGTTTGATAATAAAATTTTAGAAATAACGGTTAACTGATTTTTCTTTGTGAACTAAGGGCAAAAGAGTGCGCGTAAAAGAATTTCGAGTTTTCGGTATTTTGAATTCTTGTTAGTGCTTGCCAGTGACCTTTCTTAATAGCGGTGTCGGATGACAACGGTGCGTCATTGAGTCGCTTTGACGCTAGACGACTGCGTTCTTTCTTCGCTTTAGTTTTTTTTTGTGTTTTAAGAATTTTACTAGACTGCCTATTCAAAATTACGGTAAGTAAATTTTGATAAATTATAATTTCTTTCTATAAGCGTAAGCAAGGCGATTTCTTGCCGGCTTATAGCTTGGAAAGAAATTAGTCAGTAAGGTATCAGGTTACACGGACCGGTCGAGACTTGCTTAGTCCCATAGGCTCGCGTCGTAGTCAAGTTACGGATTTTCACTTTTAGAAATAACAATGTCGCTAGCGTGTAGAGATAAAATAGTCTTGCGCAGAATATTACGCGACGCGCATGCGAAAAAATTAAAACGCAAAATTGATTCCACAGAACCGGCTGTTCTGTTAGAATTAATGCGCTATCGCGAACTTAGTCTACACGGTGATCTTGAGGAATTACAAACCCGGTATTTTCGATATATGCTGTTAAGAGAGCGGCCAGATTTGCAGCCACCGTTGCGCTCGAGCGATTTTGCGTCAGGCCGAATCCCGGAAAAGCTGTATGACGAACAGCAAGAAACAACGGTAAGCAGTGCGCGGAACGCGAACCTGGGCGATGAATTCGCGGCAGCTGCAGCACCTTTGGCGGCCGAATTATCAAGCGAGCAAGAGCAGGCGACACAGGCAAGAGCAAGTGTTGCCGCTCCTCGCGAACAAGTTCGACCGCCGGGCGAAAATGCAGTCGCGCTCGGTGACAACGACATGTTACCGATGGCGACTCGCTCGCCGTCGGACAATAGGATCGAACGCGCACGCGAACAAGTCGCGGAAAACCGAGGCGAGCGTAGCACTAGCGCGATAAACCAAATCTGGGGAGCTTTAACTGCAGTACCGCGTTGGATTTATAGGCGCGAGGTTAGACAGGGCATCACGGATGGTGCGAATGCAGTCTTTAGAGTTGAAAGAGAGGCGATGCACGGTAGAGCGGCTCAGGCCGAACAGCAGGCTTCATTGCCTCCTCAGGCCAAGCCGCTCGGCGACCGCGAGACGCTAAACGCGCCCGCGGTTGCGACTGAGCCATCGGCCCACGCGAACGCACCGAACAATAGAGCAGATAGTACATTCCTCTATGCCGATTCAAATAGATCGACGAGCACGAAATATCACGCGCCTAGAGTAAGTTCATGGGTTGAAGACTGGGAGCGCGAGGTACGGGTAGCTACTAGAGAGGAAATGGAAATACCAGCTCCGTTAGGTGAAGGTTCGATTATTAGCGAGAAGAGCGTAATGAGTATAAGGCGACCTAAACAAAAACAGGTGAGACAGGTACAAAATATCAGTGGAAGCGACACTAACTCGAGTCTATCGGATACTGATAGCTGTAACACCTATAAAGTTAAATCGCCGCGGAAAACTGAGCAAGTTAGAGCGGAAAGATCAGGCAAAAAGAGTGCTCCTCCAAGAATCAAGTATATTAATGGTATACCTGCGGATGGAGTAAGCGCGCTCAATGCCTGGTCTCTTCGTTTTTCCGGTAAGGATAGTACAAACGCGCTAAGTTTTCTATCAGGTTTGAGTGATTGCCAGCGCTATTATGGCATCTCGGACGAAGAAATGCTGATAGCAATAGGCACCGCATTCCGCGATAAGGCGCGTCCGTGGTACGAGGTTAATCGCGGTATGTGGAAGACGCTGAAAGACTTTAAAAAGAGTTTTTCTAGCGAATTCTGTCGACGATTGAATAGAGAACAACTTTACGGCGAATTGCGTCAAAGAACACAGGGCGAGAATGAGAACATTACGGACTATGTCGCGGCTTTTCAGACGATATTACGCCGTTTTGATCCGCCCGTTTCGGTGAGACGCCAGTTAGCTATGATCATAGAGGGTTTACATCCAAGATATAAGCGATATCTTGAAACTAAGACCTTCTCAGATCTAAACAGTTTTAAAGAGGCGGGTATGGCGCTCGAAGATCGCATGGCCGGTTGGAAAAGGTGGCAAAAATCGCCCACGGCTGACGTAACGCTAATTCCGGAATCCGCGTACACAGAGACGAAGAAGTCGCCCGGTAAGCAAAAATCGGTCGAAACTATTGATGGTTTAAACGACGCGATTGACGAGGTCTTAATAGTTGAATCTCCTAAAAAGAAAGCGCAGCAGCGGAACAAAAAACTAGGTAAAAAGGGCAAGAAGCAGAACGGTGAAATTGCCGTGGCTATTGCCGATAGGCAACAGCCACAGGCAAGAAACCAGCCTGCGAACGAAGCCGCGCCTGCTCGTCAGAGCGCGCAGGCTTCATTGGCCCCGGCTGCAGGTGTAGCCCCTAGTCTGGTCCCGCAGCAGCGCAATCAGGGAGGTAGCAACTTAAATAGGCCATTCACGGGGGCTTGCTTCAATTGTAACGCGGTGGGACATAGGAGGGCGCAATGCCCGATAGCTCAGGTCAATCCGCGGGTAGTTTGTTATAAATGCCGACAACCGGGGCATTACGCTAATAACTGTCCAACGCGAACTTCAGAGTTGACATTATATTGTCAGGTTTGTGGGACAATAGGTTACGTGTTTAGAGAATGCCCTACTTGTAATCAGGTGAAGCAGGGAAACCTCAGCGCGGGAGCCGTCGACCGCTCGACGACTCCTGCCTAAGATGGATTGAGCGGGCCATTGAGGTAGAGAAAGTGCTTCGCGCAAGGAGCGAAAGCACCTTAGAAGAAGGGAATAGAGTTGAGGTAAAAAGGGAAGGCGAGAACAAGGCAGAAACCGCCAGTTCTGCGCCTCCTTTTATGAACTTAGTAAAAAGGGAAGGCGAGAACAAGGCGGGAATTGCCAGTTCTGCGCCACCTCTCTTAGACGAGGTAATAAGAGAGTATTTGAAAGTCAAGGCTAAGGTCAAGCGTGCAGTATTTGTAGAGTATGAGGATCCGGAAAAAGGAAGTAAGGAAATTGTTGAGTTTAAAAACGTGTTTAAAAGCGAGTTTAGTCGTTCGACATTGAAAGAAGTTCAGGCGCAGAGTGACGAGGGCGTAAATTTCCCTAGTAGGATCAGCAATGAACCCGAAGAGGCAAATAAACGCGACTCGTTACAGCAGGACGCGGAAAGTCTTCAAAAAGATCGACACACTATCGCGCGAAAAACTTTGCCCGATAAGGATATGCATGATCCGATAGGGTTTAATAAACTTTGCGCAATAGCTAGCTCGCCTGAGAAGTGCCCAGCGAGGCAAAACGAGTTGCCATCGTTGCGCACGAACACGAATGAGGCAGGTTTGAGTATTTCGCCCACGGTTGGGCAGGCTTCGGAAAAGGCCGTTGCTTTAGGAAATCAGGGTGAACCTGTGAAGGAATCTGTTAGTAAGGAAACGAGCTCAGGCGCTGCGCTCCCGTCGGAGCGGGCTGCGACAAAGGTCATGGTCACACGCGATAGAAGTGAGCTTGTTGATACTGGGGTTTTGTTGTTTGGACGTTCGGTCGTCGGTGCCGACGCACCTTCCGTTTTGGTGAGGGGAGGGTCTGAGTGGAACTCAGAAATCCCGAAGAAAACGGCAGATGAATCAGATGCAGCGTCGCAGTAGTAGAGAATAGGTTCTTTATTAAGGTCGACATAGGCGGGCAAGTCTATACAGCGCTACTAGATTCAGGTGCTCAGGTATCAGTAGTAGGGCCGAATCTTGGTTTACGTTTTAAGGACCGGTTAAAGCCGCCTACGATTTTTGTACAGGGCATCTCAGGCGAGAAGCCGCAAACGTGGGGCGACTTGAGGTTAAGTATTGAAATTGGCGGTAGGACGAATTGGTTAATTGCGACGGTAGTATCTACGCTGAAGCACGACTTGATTTTAGGAGCCGACTTTTGGATAGCGTGGAATATAAATATTAGCTACGGTAATCGCGCTTGGCGGGCAGGTGACCAAGGCGATTGGTATCCGTTAGCAGAGCAGAATAGTAACGAGATAGTTGTTTTTGCGGAATGCGCAGGTTTAAGCAGCTACGAGGAGGCTCAACGAGAGACAATCTTGACGCTCGTTCGCCGGATTGTCCCGGAGCCTGGTGAATCTCCGGCGGTTACAAAAGTTATCGAGCACATTATCGACGTAGGCGATGCGCGCCCGATAAAGACGCCGATGCGCCGAATGTCGCCTCCTATATTAGCATTCACGCAGGAAGAAACCATACGGCTATGGAAGGCGAAAATAATTAGGCCATCGAATAGTCAGTGGAGTAGTGCGCCGGTAATCGTACGTAAACAGGACGGCGACTATAGGTTCTGTCTCGATTTTAGACCAGTAAATAAGGTGACGAAAGTAGACGCGTATCCGATGCCTAGCATTGACGCTATTTTAGATAGGTTGCGCGGAGCAGTCTATCTGTCGAAAATAGATCTGCGAGCGGCGTTTTGGCAAATTCCGCTTTCAGAAAATAGCAAACAATATACGGCGTTCGCGGTCCCAGGTCTTGGTTTATGGGAGTTTGAGCGAATGCCGTTTGGTTTGGTAAATTCGCCGGCTACTTTCACGCGCCTCATGGACGCACTTTTCGGTCCAGAGTATGAGCCGCACGTTTTCTGGTATTTGGACGATCTGCTAGTAGTTAGCGCAGATTTTAATAGCCACGTGATCTGGCTAGAGAAAGTTTTGAAGCGTTTAGTAAGCGTTGGTTTAGAAATCAACTTAGAGAAGTCCGATTTCTTCTGTACCGAGGTAACTTACTTGGGGTACAGGTTAGATAGTGAGGGTCTACGTCCGGACGACGACAAGGTGAAGCCGATAGTAGATTATCCTGCGCCGAATAACGTAGCTCAATTACGCCGATTCCTAGGTATGGTTGGATGGTATGCGCGTTTTATCGAACACGAGAGTGAGATAAAGGTCCCGTTGACCAAGCTCATCCGAAAGGACCAGCCATGGGAATGGAAGGAGGAACAGCAAGTTGCATTTGAGAGGTTAAAGCGCGCATTAACGGAGGCGCCGGTACTCGCGCGCCCTGATTTTACGCGCCCCTTTTACTTGCACTGCGATAGCTCCTCCTTCGCGGTTTGCCGCGTGTTTGGTCCAGGTATTCGACGACGGCGAGCATCCCATATGCTACGCCAGTCGGATGCTGAACACGCACGAGCGAAATTACACGGTGAGCGAAATCGAGTTTTTGGCAGTACTTTTTGCGGTAAAAAAGTTTAGGCCTTATATAGAAGGCTCACACTTTGTCATCGTTACGGATCATAGTGCGCTTACTAGGATTCTTAATAAACGCGAACTTACAGGTCGATTGGAAAGATGGGTATTAGAATTTCAGCAGTTGGATTGCGAGATAATACATAGAAAGGGAGCGCTGCACCATGTGCCGGACGCACTTTCGCGAGAATTTGAGGACGAACTCGAGATTTGCGCATTTGATAAGATACAGGATGCTTGGTATCTACAACGCGTGAATGACGTTCTTCAAAGACCGAAGAAATTCGAGAATTGGAGAGTAGAGAATAACGTGTTGTATCGGTTCATGCGCGATCACCTGCTCGATCCGATAACTAATCGCGAGGAATGTTGGCGCATGGTGGTGCCGCTGGAGTACCGAGAAAGGGTGTTGAGAGACGCTCATTGCGAGCCATTCGCTGGACATTTCGGCCGTGAAAAGACTTACGATCGAATTGCTCGTGAGTACTACTGGCCAGGAGTATGGTATGATGTGAGGACGTTCGTAAGTGAGTGCTCTCAATGTCAGAAGTACAAGGTAGTCCAGCAGGCACCCCAAGGTCTAATGGGTAAGCGCGTGGTAGAAAGACCATGGGCCGTAGTAGCGACCGACGTCGTAGAGCTGCCCCGCAGCAAAAATAGGTTTAAATACCTGGTGGTTTTTCAAGACCTATTTACTAAGTGGGTCGAGCTGAAACCACTGCGATCGGCGGACGGCCCTGCTCTTGTTGCCGCGCTTGAGGAGTTAATCCTGTTCAGGTGGGAAACTCCGGAGTATATCATTAGTGATAATGCGAAGGCATATAGGAGCAAAGTATTTCAAGACAGGTTGCGAGAATATGGTATAGAACATGTATTTTGTCCTGCGTATCATCAGCAAAGTGACCCGGTTGAGCGCGTAAATCGTACGCTAAAGACGATGATAGCGATGTTTGTAGATGCCGATCACAGGAGCTGGGATAGGCATTTGCACGAATTTCGTCATGCTATCAATACGGCGACTCAGGCGTCTACAAAAGTATCGCCGGCGTTTCTAAACTTTGGTAGGGATCCGCGTCCGGTAAAGAGTTTAAGGCGCGAGATCGAGGCAAAGGCCCCTATTGTTAAGATAGATACGAAGGCGTGGGAAGATAGGCTATCACGTTTAAATGCATTACGCGACTTGGTAGCTAGGCACATAGATGAAGCTCAGGAAAAGCAAAAGAAACACTACGATAAGGGTAGGCGTCAGGTACTTTTTCAGGTAGGTGACTTGGTTTTGCGCAAAGTGCATACGCTTTCGAGCGCAGCGGATGGTAAAAACGCGAAACTGGATCCGAAATTCGACGGACCGTTTGAAATTATTTCAGTGATTTCGCCCGAGATCTACGAGCTAACGACGAACAGTAAGCATCGTACAGCTTGGGTACACGTCTCCGAAATTAAGCGATATATACCACCGCGTAAGGTAAAGAAATAGTTTGCGAAATAGGATAGGTGTAATAACTGAATTGTTTTGTTTTAAAGGTACAGGAGGTTCATCGACGTCAGGTGATGATGGCTGAAACCGAGGAGTCGGGCCGCATCGCTCAAGTCGCCGAGGCTCAAACACCTACAGGCGACGTGACCGCATCGGTGAACTCGGCGGGAATTGTTGAGGCGATGGAGGTAGACCGAGCGTCGGAGTCTGCCGCCCGGTTTTCAGGCCTTGGGCAGGCGGCCTCCTTTGACGGCGAGGTTGCCTCCTGTGTTTCACGGTTGGCACAGGCGTCGGTTGGCGGGGACAGTGACGGGCAGGCGAAGGGGTTCCCTTTGCCGCCGCCTTTGCCTTCGCCCCCGACGCCGTTCGTGAGCGACCGACGAGGGGTCCGTTTGCTAACGGGAAATCGTCGTGCGGGTTCGATAATTCGTCTGGCTGCGCCCACGCTACCTGGGACGAGGCAGTGCGTCGCAGTGCAGCGTTTCGGCTCACGACGCTTTGCATACGCGAAGCATCCGAGAAGTCGAGAGTTATCGCCGCAAAAGAGGGAATTGTCTTCTCGCGGGCGGGCACGAGTAGCCAAGGCGAGAAATCGCCGGGCTCTCGAGCTACCGCGGGAGGACATCTCGCGGGTAGGGCGGCAAATCGGAGCCGTACCGCGAGGGCTTGTATAGGAAGGGGAAACTGGAGTCCCATAAAGCGAGGCGCCACCAACGGTATATTGGAGGTGGTGCTAAGCTCGAGCGACTCCGAGGATGAGGTGATGCCGGTGCAGGAGCTGCCTCGAGTAGCTCCACAACCACACGTTCATCCTAACCTCCCTTTCAAACCGCTCGCGTTACAGAGGTTAGACCCCGCGTACCAGTTCGTCCGCAGGGGTGGGCCCGCGCAGTTCTACCCAGCGGGATATATGGAGGACGAGAGAAGGAAGGAGGCTGAGGCTCGCCAGAACTCGGGTAGGAGGAAGCGCACGATGCGTTTCAACCTATCCGCGTGTAACTTTGAGAGGCCAACCTCCGGTTCGACGCCAACTCTACCTGAGATGGCGGAGGGAGCCGTTGCTGAGGTAACAGGCGCCCTCCAGCCATCGGTTTCGTTGGCTGTCGACAAAGGGAGAGCCTCGGGAGTTAGTGCGAGCACGGTCACCGAGAAGACGGGAGAGGCAGGCACAAGGATGGAAGTGGTGGTGCCGCCGACCCCACGAAGAGTGGAGCCGGTTGTGCCGGAGCGACCAATCCTTAGGCCGGTACGACCTGTCCCGACTCCTCAGGTGGCGAGCCCGGCCTCGTCCTCTGCGTCGCCGTGTTGGGTCGACGAAACAGGGTTTCGGTTGGTAAGAGGTAGCTTCCTGCAAAACCTGGCTCCGGTCCTCTGGGATGAGGAATTGGACGTGCCTTCGTTCCGTTGCTTCAATTGCAGAACGGGGTCACATCCCAGGTCGGCCTGCAGGAATCCGCCTCTCTCGCGTCCGGTTTGTAGGAACTGTGGGCGACTCGATGTCGACCACTCCATTTTCGAATTCTCACTATTCTCGTCAGTAAATATAGCTTCATTGGCTTTTTTCCAGTTGGAAAATCAATATTTTATGAATAGATTATGATTGATGAAAGTAACTTGCAAGTATAACAAAAAACAGATCCAGATGCTTCAGAAAACATAAGCCATTTTCTTTCGCATGTTTCACCATTCTAAAGTTTTTTCTGAAAAAGGTTTTTGTGAAAAATAACAATTTTGATCTGTATACTGTTGCTTTGATGTCTGAAAACTAGAATTTTTATTCTGAAAGTAGGAAAAATCTTTTTGTAAAATTTTATTTATCACGTTCGTGTCTGTTTTCATATAATTTGAAAGGCCATAAAGCTAGATCTCTGTACATCTATAAAAAATAATAATAATTCAAATTAAAAATTAATCTAAAAAGATATATTATTTTTTTTATATTTTGAAAGCCTTATTTAAAATTTAAAACATTCAATCATTATTTTATTCAATGTCAATAATCGTGCTTATAATTTTAAATAAATTATTATAAGCTAATATAAACGAAAAAAATGAATTTACCTTCGTCTATTTCATCTTTTAATCTCAAATTCATTAATTCATTTTCAGCAGTACATAGTTTTTATGAAGCAAATGGTCTTTGTCTTCAGATAAATTTTCTATAATTGCAAAAATAAAGTATTTTATTATGAATTTATTAAAAATATTTACAACTTATGACTTACTTTTCCTCCGTCATCCTCACACTTTTCATCTTAACCCTTAACTTGCATACCTCATTTTGGCCACGTAACTGCTCGGTGGAGTGAATCTACCCCAGCCCGAAAAACATCTAATAAATCAGAGAATTTTGGATATTTTGCTATGAAAATTTTTTCTAATATATTTGAAACCTTTTACTACAAAAGAAAATATTCAGGTTAACAATTTTTAATGTTACACACACTGAAAAAAATTGTTGAAAAAAAAAAAAAAAATTTTATTTATTGTTGTTAAAAATTGTCTGGGGTAAATCTACCCCACATAGCAGTTAAGGGTTAAATATAAATTCGACTTTAAAAGAAAAAGAACAACTAATGCAAGTGTTCTTTTAGACCCTCGAGTATTTTTCGACGATTGAGAATACCTCTGGAGCCTGTCTCGACGACAGAAAAGACCTCCAGCGTACCTCTCGACGACTAAGACCATTTTCGGAGTATCTCGACATCTCCGAATACCTCCGGAGTATACCTCGATCACTGAGAATACCTCGGGAGCCTTTCTTGACGACTGGAAAGACCTCCGGAGTATGTCTCGACGACTGAAAAAACCGCTGCAGTATTTCTTGAATCTTTCGACGACTGAAAATACCTTGTCACATGCGTCGGGGACGTCCTCCTGCATAACCAGACTATAGCAAGTTGAACTTCTTCATTACTATTTTTGGTTGCAAAACATAATTAAATTATAATCGATAAGTACTCGGAATCATATCGAAAGATACAAGTTGCAATATTTTGAAAGACGCTTTTTTTAAATGCTAGAAGCATTGCCTCAAAGACATTTTCGATGATCGTAGATAAAACTTATTGCTCAATGTTTTAAATATATATTTTCATTATTACTAGATCTTTCGTTGAGAAAGGCTTCATAGGTCTTTAAAGCCCTGGGGAGGTTCGAAAAATACTCCGGAGGTATCCCCAGTTGTCGAGTGATACTCCGGAGGTTTCAGTTGTCGATACGGGCCCCAGAGGTATACTCAATCGTTTAAAGATTCGTAAAATAGTTCCAAAGGGCTTTTCAGTCCTCGAAAAATACTGCGAAGGTATTTTTAGTCGTCGAGAGATATTCCGGAGGTATTATCAGTCTTCGAAGAATACTTTTCGCTATCGAGAAAGGCTCCGTACGTATTAACAGCCATCAGAAAATTTTAAAAATACCTCAAAGATTTTTTTAGACCTTGAGAAATAGTCCGGAGGATTTTTGTGTCCTAGAGAGATACTCCAGAAATGTTTTCGTTGTCAAGGAAGACTCCGAAGGTCTTAACAATCGTTTAAAAATGCAAAAAATACTCCGGAGGTATCCCCAGTTGTCGAGTGATACTTCGGAGGTTTTTTCAGTTGTCGATAAGGGCTCCAGAAGTATTCTTAGTCATTAAGAGAAACTTCGAAGGGTCTTTCAGTCGCCTAGAAAGTCTGAACTTCACTATACTGACCAAACAGAAAAAAATTATTCTTTCAAGTATGATGTAAATCTTAGATCGCTTAATTGAAAATTCTTCAGCTTTTATAACATAATTGATATAATTGTCAATTGACTAATGACTGTTTAATAAATTATAATCGGTTGGAGTTTTAAGAAGAACATTTTTGAGTAAATCTCTTTATTTGTTCGGTGGAAAAATAAATTATTTTTCTCAGTCATTGCCGAAAACCTAATCCACCTGCATTAGTTGTTCTTTTTCGTTTAAAGTCGAATAATAAAAAAAGGCCTTTTTTGAAGACTTTTTTGAGGCTGTTTTAAGAACTTTTCTGAGAACTTTTTCAAGGGCTAATTCGTAGACTTTTCTGAGAACTTTATTGAGGACTTTTTGGGGAAATTTTATTAGGACTTTTTCCAGAACTTTATTAAGAACTTTTTTTAAGGACTGTTTTAAGGACTTTTCCGAGAACTTTATTGAGAACTTCTCAGAGGACTTTTTTGCGACTTTTTCCAGGACTTTATTGAGGACTTTCAAGTTATTTTTCATGGATTTTGCTGCACTTATTTCTTTTTTGAATAATTGTGATGTGGTTCATCAGGCACCCACGTTTCCATAGATGATATCACATAAGGTAACAATGATATCAGATTTAAGTAACGAATAATTTTTCATTAGTCACAATATACAGTATACAATAATAAATTAAACAGTTACAACTTTTTATGCAATTTTTTATGCAATGCAACGATTGCCGAAAATCGTAGGACTCGCGCGAGGTAATGAGCGGCTAAGCGAGGTGAGCCGCGTTCGGTTCGCGAGAGAGAGAGCGCGTAAGGGGCAATGACCGGGAGGGGAGGCTCCGAGCGCTAGTATGACTGTGCCACTCAGTCAGTTCGTGCGCCTAACCTCCATTTTCCCGAGCCGTTCGAGTTTTCTCGTGAGTTCGTTTGGTTCCTGGTGAGATTGCGAACTTGCGTGGGTGTGCTAGCAGCAGCAGCAGCAGCAGCAGCAGCAATAGCAGTAGCAGCAACTGCAATAGCAGCCATAGCAGCAGCATCAACAGCAACAACATCAGTGGCGACAGCAGCAACAGCGATAATAGCATAGAGGCGGTGCAGCGAGCAGCGTAGCGGCGTTTTAACGAATCGTCGTCCGGATACGGTTGGCCACCGTATCCACATCATCCTCGCGGTAGGTGCACCTTCCCCTTTTTGATTGTTATAACGATTTGGCGTGCGAATCCGCGCAGCGAGCGCGAAGAATTTGTTTATTGCGTGCGAGCAGGTAGTTCGCGGCAATCGTGGTTTTTTTCTCTCTCTCTCGATTAGCGTGTGTTGTCATTCACGCGTGCGCGCGTCAGTCTCTCGGCCAAATCCCCGTGTAATTGATTTTATTAAATAAATCATCTCTAGGTTTCCATTTAAACGAGTTTCCGTTATTGTGTTTTTCCTTTGTCCGGAGGTCGCGCCTATATTTGTTTACGTTTCATTCGAATTCGCCGGTAGCGTAGCACGGGGCTCGCTGAGATTAATAGAGGCGAATCGGTAATAGCATTTCCATCGGTGGACGCCTGAGCGCTACTAGCAAGGAGCGACAGCGCCGCCAAGTGGCGAGTTGGGGGAACCCAACTCGGAACATCGAAGAGACTCTGCGCAGGCGCACTTCGGGGCAAGGTAGGTTATTGTGCTTTAAGCACGTAGATAACAAGGCGTCGTTTAGTCGCATCTAAAGGTATATTTGCGTGATTTTAGACTAAACGGTAGCCTGTTACATGGCGCCCAACTAATTTAGGACTCACACACGGGGGAAATTACACGAAAAGAGAGAGCAACGCGCGCGAGAGAGAGACGTTTGCGCGCGTGCGTAATAAGGTGCGAGCGGGTAAAGTAACGCGTGGCTCGTTCGGTAAGTGCTCTGCGGTAGGGGAAAGACGCCTCTCCGACCCAATAATAACTGCTTTTGTGAGCCGAGAGCACACTAACCCCAGGGGTCGAAGAGACGTCCGTAGTCGCTCCAACTCGACTAAAAGAGGTGACTAATTGTAATTGGGTTAACTTTTTGCTTTTTAAGTGTTTTATTACACATTAAAGTAATTAAGTGGGGGTTAGTCACCGAGCGACAGTACCAGCGGAGCGCGCAATTAGGGTGTGTGTAGGGTTAGATTAACTAACCCGGTGGAGCTAACAAACAGTTAACCTCCACCTATAGGCAGGTAGCTGCGAAGCGGAAGTTCGTACTTCCTTAGACTACGCGATACCTGCACACACCCACAAGCCACGCGTATTGTTGCCTTGTGAATAAAGGCGTAATTGGGTAGTTGGCGATAAAAATCGCAACACCCCGCTCGCGCCTTGGGCGATAGGAGGCGGTAGTGGTCGAATAGGGAAATTAACCTCAACCGTCACCTGCGCCCCAGCATAAGCGTCATGGAGCAAACCGCCGACGCGATAACCCGGTGGGCTTCGGAACTGCCTTCGACACAGCTGAACAGGTACCTGACGCAACTGGAGTTGCGCACAGATGGTCCCAAGCTGATGCAGGCAGTCCGATTAGCATATTGGTTGCTAGGCGAGTACATCGACCTAGACTTCCAAGGAGCGGCGTTGGATAGGGAGGCCACACAGCGCAGGCGACGGAGCCGAGAGAGGTGGCTGGAGTCCAAGCGACAGGAGTTGGAAGCAGCTGACGCCGAGGATCTTGTCGCCCACCCACTCATGCTGCTATACAGGGATGAGGTGGTGGAGGCGAACCTGACGCGGACTCTCGCGGTCTACGACAACTTCGAAGAGGAGAGCCAGAGCGAGACGGGGGAGCGAGAGCCCGCAGAGGAAGGGGGGACCGGCGAGGTCAAGGGGCCCACGGAGGGGGTCGGTAGTGAGCACAAGGGCTCCACCGGATCGCCGGATAGGCGAAGAGCCCGTCGCTTCGAGAACGCGGAGCTACAACCTCCAGAGGAAGAGGAAGAGCGGTGCGTGACCGAGCGACTAAAGGAGGAGATCGAGTGCAACCGGGTCGGGATAAACCGCATATTGGAGATGCTGGAAAGGCACGACCAGGTATGCGCTCGGTGGAGCGACCAGGTGACCGCTCTGCAGGTGGAGGTCCAGCAGTTGAGAAACAGGGACCCCACCAATCGACGAACGGTCGTACCAGAGCGGCCCCGGAGGACCGTAGATTTCCAATCCACGTATACGTGCCACTACGACCCAAGGGTACCAGGTAGTACCCCGGAACCCCAGCGACCGACCCCTGGCGAACCTCGAGAGGCTCCCCAAAGGCAGGTGCCTTCAAGGACGGAACAGCCACCGAGAAGAGGACCAAGAGACGCCGATATGGATGAAGGGGCGGCGACCCCTGAAGGATCCGCCTGGTACGACGCCAATGCGGCGTCGGGGTACTACGCGACTCGGGACGCGGGTAGGATTGTGAGAGGGTGGAAGCTGCGATACTCTGGCACGGCTTCAGAGTGCGTAGACACCTTCTTGTCGAGACTAGAAGATCTACGCGCGGGTTCTGGGCTAACAGACGGCGAAATCTTGTGCTCGGTATCAGAGCTCCTCGAAGGCGTTGCGAGGACCTGGTACGAGCTTAACAAGCTTAAGTGGAGGAATGACGCCGACTTCGTGGCAGGCGCTCGACGTTGGTTTGGGTCGAGTGAGCTTCAGCAACAAAGATTGCTGCAAGAGGCCCAAGCCCGATACCAGGAGAAGGGAGAGCTGGTACGAGAATACGCCTGCCACCTCCTCTTCATGTTGGCCCAGCTACGTCCGCCGTTACCAGAGCAGAGGCAGTTAGATTTGCTGTATGCAAATCTCCTACCCGCCATCCGGATGCAGCTGCGGAGGAATGCGTTCTCCAACGTGGACGAATTCCACGCCCGGGCGACCGAAATCGAGACCGCTTTGCGGGACGACGAGCGCCCGAGGACCAGGTTGGAGCCAACGTCCACGTTGTACCCCGAGCACATGGGGGTATCAGTTAAGGCACCACCGCCCCGGGCAGGACCCCGTACGGCGGCCATGTCCAACAAGCCTCGGGGTAGGGATCAGCGGCAACCCGAGTCGCCGGTTAAAACCCCGGCCAAGAGACCCGAGGACCGGCCCACAATCGCTGCAACGCAGGCCACAGACCCCATTGAGGATCTGTCGTCGCAGATCGCGACCCTGCGACGCGATATGGACCGGTACTTTAAGGAGAGGAAGGCTAACTCTCCCAGGCGGCCGAGGGGTCGGCCGCAAGAAAAGGGGAGGAATAAAACCCCCCCAGGGTCTCCTGGCCAGCGACGAGAGGGTCAGAGGAGGAAAATAGATTACTCCCAGCCGATCAAGTGCTCGTCTTGTGGCAAACTGGGCTTTACCAGAAGGTACTGCCCGGATTGCAACAAGGGAAACGGGCAGGGAAGCGGAGGACGGAGGTCCCCTCCGCGTCCCCAGTAAAGGTGACCTCTCGTCGCGGGTCGCTGGAACGTGGCAAAGGCCTGTCAGCGACCCCAGGGTTCAGGAAGGTCTCGTCAGGGATATCGGACCCCACGAGACCCAGCAGTGCGGTGGCGTTGGAAGCGACAGCGACCGAACAGATGCCTGATCTGGGTAACCGGGCATTTTGTATCCTCGAAGGGTACGGAGGCCGGATTCAGGTGGTGGAGCAGGGGTTTGAATGGGTCGGAGAGGAGACCATCAGACCCAAAAGCTCCAGGAGACCACCTGACACTCCGGAGGATACACCGGCGACCCAGACACCTGCGGGTGAGAGCACGTCGATGCGAGTAGCGGCTGCCCAGGGCATGAAGAGCCGTGAAAGCCTCCCGTCCACAGAGGGGAGAGAGACGGCGAAAGCTCCCCGCAGGTATAGACCCGAGGATGAGACCAGATGGTGGCTTCAGGTGGGGATAGGTGCCTACAAGTTAAGGGCACTCTACGACACCGGGGCCTCATCAACGGTAATGGGTCAACTCGGGCTTAGGTTGGCATCAGACATGGGGCTGGGCCTGGACGTCACGCGAGCGGGAGAAGCGAAGCTCGCTGACGGTCGCCCATGTCCCATCTTGGGTCATGTGATTTTCCCCTTCACAGTAGGGGGAATCACGAAAGATGTAAGGGTCGCTATAACGCCACTGCTGTCTGATGACTGCTACGTCGGCGCGAATTTCGTGAGGGAATTCAGCGCCAACCTGAACCCTGATACGGACCAGCTGTACTTGGCGAAAGCCAAAGTGGCGGTACCGTTGGAAGTGGCAAGCGTCACTGGTACGTCGTGCCTCGCACCCGTAGGCCTGGTAGAAGCCACGGAAGCACAGCGTCAAGAAGTGGCTAGCCTCGTCGATGGATTAATTCCTGACGGAGGCGAGTGTTTAGGCTGTGCTGTGGGGGTCGAGCATGAGATAGACATCGGAGACGCTCGACCCTGTAAACAGAAATACTACCCGGTCTCCGACAGGGTGCGAGACGAAATGCACGCGCTGGTCAAGGCCATGCTGGACAACGACGTCATTGAACCAGCAACCAGCGGGTGGTCAAGTCCAGTGGTGATGGTTAAGAAGGCAGACGGCAAATATCGGTTCTGCGTAAATTACCAGAAGGTAAACGCAGTAACCAAGCCGGACGCCTACCCATTACCCTTCATGAGCGACATCCTGCGAAGGATCAGGGATGCTAAGTTCATCTCGACACTGGACTTGAGTAGCGCGTACCACCAGATACCTCTTAAAAAGGAGTCGCGCCCCATTACGGCGTTCACAGTCCCTGGCCTGGGGCATTTTCAGTTCAAGAGAATGCCCTTTGGATTGTCTTACGCCGGCGCGACCTTCCAGAGGTTGATGGACAGAGTGATTGGCCCGGATTTAGATCCTTTCGCTTTTGCGTACCTCGACGACGTGATTATTATCTCGCCGTCTTTTGAGGAGCATAAGCGACACCTGGGATTGGTTTTACAACGAATCCTGGGTGCGGGCCTCACTGTGAATAAGACCAAAAGCCACTTCTGTAAGTTGGAAGTCAAGTACCTGGGGGTCCTAGTGAACCGTGAAGGGGTAAGGCCAGATCCAGAGAAGATCAAGCCCATCATGGAGTACCCAGTACCACGGACGATTAGACAGGTGAAGCGGTTCATGGGGATGATGTCGTGGTATCGTCGCTTCATACCCGACTTCGCAACCATCGCTGAACCGATAAACCGCCTGACGAAGAAGAGCATCCCGTTTGCGTGGCAGCAGGAACAGGAGCAGGCTTTCGAACGGTTACGAGACGCAATGGTCTCGGCACCGATCTTGCAGTCGCCAGATCCCAACGCGCAGTTCGTGTTACAAACGGACGCGAGCGATAGCGGGATAGGCGCGGTATTGACGCAAGAAGTCGATGGACAGGAGCGCGTAATCGAGTACGCCAGTCGCTCCTTAAACAGTGCGGAGAGGAATTATACAGTCTCCGAACGAGAATGCCTGGCGGTAGTATGGGCGATCGGGAAGTTCCGGCCTTATGTTGAGGGGCACCACTTCAAAGTCATCACCGATCATAGTTGCCTTAAGTGGCTCCACAGTATGAGGAATCCTACAGGAAGGCTAGCGCGTTGGGCGTTAGCCCTACAAGGCCATGTTTTCGATATAGAGTATCGAAAGGGAGACCTCAACGTGGTGCCAGACGCTTTATCTAGGGCCTATGAGGAGGGGGTGGTAGAAGTGGGTGCCATGACTCATCAGCCGGAGACTGCCGATGCCTGGTATCTTCAGAGGTATCAAGAGGTATGCCAGGATCCACATTCTCAACCTACCTGGAAGGTGGTCGGAGGGAGATTGTATCACTACAATCCGACTGAGGAGAGCGAAGGGTCCATCGACAACGAGGAAGCCTGGAAGCTAGTGGTTCCTGCCGAGAAGAGGCATCAAGTACTCGAGGAGGTACACGATGCGCCAGCAGCGGGACACCAGGGGAGAGAACGAACGTTCTCCCGGGCTAGGCACCTGTATTTCTGGCCAAAGATGTACGAGCAGCTCAGAGAGTACGTGAGGAGTTGCCCGGTATGTCAGCAATGCAAGGCGGAGCAAAGGCCGCCTTCCGGGCTGATGGGTCGTCGAGAGAACTCGCGACCCTGGCAGGTGGTGGCCAGTGACATCACTGGCCCCTTCCCAAAGAGCTCGAGAGGGTTCGAGTATATTTTGGTCTTTTTAGACCTGTTCACTCGGTGGGTGGAGTGCGTGCCCGTACGTAAGGCCAACGGGAGGACCATCGTACGGGAATTGCACGAGAGGGTGGTCACCAGGTTTGGGGCGCCAGAGATTTTTCTTTCAGACAACGGGACCGAATTTAAAAATCAAGAGGTCGATGCCTACCTGTCGAGGAACAGCATCCAGCGCGCCCTTACCCCAGTTTACCACCCACAGGCAAACCCCACGGAGCGAGTGAACCGAACCCTCAAGGCCATGCTCATATCGTATGTGGAGCGGGACCATAAGAGCTGGGACGAGCACCTGCCTGAGTTCAACTTTGCGTTGAACTCGGCAACTCACAGCGCGACAGGGTACAGCCCGGCCATGTTGGTCTTCGGCAGACAGCCCACTCCCCCCTCGACCTTTAGGAGGGCCCAGGATCAGTTGGCTCGGGAAGCTTCCGAGGGCCAAGAACTGACCGAATAGGGCGAGCACATGCGCCAGTTACCAAACTTGTGGGACCGCGCTGGCTCTAAGTCCAGGGAGGAGGCGGCTCGTCAGGCGGTCTACTACAACCGGAGGAGACGTCAGGCCGACTTTAGGGTTGGGGACTGGGTGTGGAAGCGGAACCGCATCTTGTCTTCCGCAGCTCAGGGCGTTTCGGCGAAGTTGGCACCGAAGTATGCTGGTCCCTACGTGATTCTGGAGGTATGCGGGACGAATACCTACCGCCTAGGTAACCAGCAGGAAGAGTTGCCCGAGCTGATCCACGCCAAGGACATCAAGCCCTATTTCGGCCCATACTCTGATGAGGACGACGAGGAACCAGGAGGCGGGGACTCAGCACCGTTGGACGAAGAGGAGGGCGTAGGCGACCCGCCAGCGAAGATCGAGGAATCCAGCGAGGGTCCGATATGCGAGCGCGTCGCGAATGCAGCCCCCTCGAACGAGCGTGAGAAACCCGCGGCGGCTCCAGAGGTACCGATCGAGGCGCCGGTTAAGCGAGGTCGAGGTAGGCCGCGCAAGAACCCCGCGTGCGAACCTCGGGAACCAGGTGGAGACGACCTGGATGGCAATGCGGTAAGGGGAAGGGGCAGACCACGTAGAACCGCTCAGCATGTGCGGAAGGTGGTACCGCCAGCTACCCCCGCAAATGGGCCATGTTCGCGAGGAAAGCGCCGGGGACCGGAACGTCCTCGTAAACAATAGCGTCGAGCGTTACACGGCGACGGGTAGGTTAAGGGCTGAGCCTGAGAAATCCCTTGACCCCACTTCTTCTCTTTTACAGATGGAGAGGAAGCTGGTCATCAGTGAGGAGGCCCTCGAGACGGCCACCCAGCTGCTGCTCGACCTGGGATTGGGTCCGGGCGCCGATCGGCTGATCGGCGATTTACGAAGGTTCGTCCGGGCCCAGGTCGAGACGGCCGCTCGCGAGGGCCGCTCTCGCCAGCGGGTGGATGACTTCCTCCGGGAAGGTATGAGGGCTCAAACATCCAAGCCCTCGACCCGGGAAGTATCCACCCAGACCGACGGCCCATCCGAAGAGGGTCGCCGGTCTCAGTCCACGCGGGACCAGGGTACGCAGACCCAAGGGTCGAGCGCGTCCACGGTGGAGAGCTCGACCCAGTGCCCCGGGCCAAGGGAGGCCTGCGGCCAACAGCACTGGGTCTGCACCCACCCACGAGTCCCCCAGCAGGTAGGCCTCGAAAACTCCTGGAGGCACGTGAGGTTGGGCCTCCGGGAGCTCGAGAACGCCTGGGAATTCGTCGGGGAACTCCAGCGCCGGGTGCACGCACACCTGGGGGAGTTCCTCGACTTCCGCGGCGCCCAGGAAATGCTGGGGGAGTGGGCTCCGGTAGTCCGGCGGCAGAGGGCCTA
Organism: Phymastichus coffea; assembly: GCF_024137745.1. Taxonomy (NCBI): domain Eukaryota; kingdom Metazoa; phylum Arthropoda; class Insecta; order Hymenoptera; family Eulophidae; genus Phymastichus; species Phymastichus coffea. Next base: position 5,482,005 of record NW_026706828.1, on the reverse strand, counting down.
CGGAGAGGCCCTCATGCGCGTTGACCGGGGGCTGGAGTCCCCAGAGGCCGCGGGCCCGCCAGCGGTGATACCGCCAGCGGCCCCGACGGGTAGAGAGGCGGCCAGGACTCCGGCCAAGCCCCCGACCAAGACTCAACACAAGAGAGTCTCGGGGGCCCCCGGAGCCGGACAGGAATTCGTGGTCCGCGTGGACGGGTCGGTTTCCGACCCTACCGTGGTGGTGCGAACCGAGGGGGGACGCACATCCGCCACGGTGGGCGGCGTTACATTCATCGCCGCCCCGGCGTCAGCAGCCACGCCGCCCCAACAACCGTCAGGAAGCCAGGGCCATGGGGCGGAGCCCAGCCTCGTCAGGCGACCGGGAAGAGGCTGCTACATTTGCGGCCATCCCGGGATCACGACCACGTCGAAGTGCCCCAACAAGTCGGAGCACTGGCGCTACCCAAGACACAAAGCGCCAGGGGGCTCCGGCAGGTGACGTGGGGGGTGGTGGCCCGGGATGGGCAAATAAAGCCGAGTTTTATAGAGGATGGATTGTGCTGATTTCTCTCCTTTCCCAATCCTATCCTTGGGGTCGCGAGTCAATGGGGTAGTTCGATCCGGTAGTTCGAAGCTAGGAGGGGGCTGCAACGATTGCCGAAAATCGTAGGACTCGCGCGAGGTAATGAGCGGCTAAGCGAAGTGAGCCGCGTTCGGTTCGCGAGAGAGAGAGCGCGTAAGGGGCAATGACCGGGAGGGGAGGCTCCGAGCGCTAGTATGACTGTGCCACTCAGTCAGTTCGTGCGCCTAACCTCCATTTTCCCGAGCCGTTCGAGTTTTCTCGTGAGTTCGTTTGGTTCCTGGTGAGATTGCGAACTTGCGTGGGTGTGCTAGCAGCAGCAGCAGCAGCAGCAGCAGCAATAGCAGTAGCAGCAACTGCAATAGCAGCCATAGCAGCAGCATCAACAGCAACAACATCAGTGGCGACAGCAGCAACAGCGATAATAGCATAGAGGCGGTGCAGCGAGCAGCGTAGCGGCGTTTTAACGAATCGTCGTCCGGATACGGTTGGCCACCGTATCCACATCATCCTCGCGGTAGGTGCACCTTCCCCTTTTTGATTGTTATAACGATTTGGCGTGCGAATCCGCGCAGCGAGCGCGAAGAATTTGTTTATTGCGTGCGAGCAGGTAGTTCGCGGCAATCGTGGTTTTTTCTCTCTCTCTCGATTAGCGTGTGTTGTCATTCACGCGTGCGCGCGTCAGTCTCTCGGCCAAATCCCCGTGTAATTGATTTTATTAAATAAATCATCTCTAGGTTTCCATTTAAACGAGTTTCCGTTATTGTGTTTTTCCTTTGTCCGGAGGTCGCGCCTATATTTGTTTACGTTTCATTCGAATTCGCCGGTAGCGTAGCACGGGGCTCGCTGAGATTAATAGAGGCGAATCGGTAATAGCATTTCCATCGGCGGACGCCTGAGCGCTACTAGCAAGGAGCGACAGCGCCGCCAAGTGGCGAGTTGGGGGAACCCAACTCGGAACATCGAAGAGACTCTGCGCAGGCGCACTTCGGGGCAAGGTAGGTTATTGTGCTTTAAGCACGTAGATAACAAGGCGTCGTTTAGTCGCATCTAAAGGTATATTTGCGTGATTTTAGACTAAACGGTAGCCTGTTACAGCAAATAATGAACACATTATATATTTTGTAACAAAAAATAGTGAATGTGTAATATAAGTAAACAAGTAAAACAATGAAACACTGAACCAAATTAATAAAACATGTATAACAAAGAATGAAATATGAAAATCATAGAATTAAAGAAAAAATTGAATAAAAGAGGAATAAAAAAACTGTAATTATAAATCTTCAAAGCTCGCAAAACAAAATATATACAAGTGCTTGAGTATGCTGATCTGAAATAATACGACACGTTTATAATCTCAAATTTGTTATTATATTACTTTGAAATTTACATTTACTAACTTAGAGACAGTTTTCAATATGTCCTCCGTTTTCAATGCAGCACTGCAGCCGGCGTACAAAATTCCGTTTTACTGCAGCCGGCATACAAAATTTCGTTTTACTGCAGCTAACAGTTCAGGCGTGACGCTTTCAAACGCCATCGTTACTTTGTTTTCTAAATCCTCTAAATTTTCTATCTCTGTGCCGTATATATAATCTTTAACATAACCCCAGAAAAAAAATCTAGTCGATTTAAATCTGATGATCATGGAGGCCAATGGATTTCTCCACCTTGACCAATCCATCTGTTTGGAAAAATATGGTTCAGCAGATTAATCACTCCAGCAGCTCGATGAGCGGGAACTCCATCATGCTGATACCACATGTTTTGCCGATCTTCATCAGGAAAATAGCGCAACAATCTCGGAAACTGATTTTGCAGAAACTCTATATAATTATCTGTATCCAAATAATTAGGCATTTGTACTGAACCAATCTGAATGTAAAGATAATAAAAAAATTGTATTTTTTATATTCAACGAATCATTATATCCGTAACACAATATAACGTTTTCAATATACTTGAGATACAGAGACTGATTAAAAAAAAAATTTTATATACATCAAACGTAAAAAGTAATAAGATTTAAGTTTAATTATTATTATTCATTATTGTATATTTATGTATCAGGCTGATTTACAAGTGCTACACAAAAGTCAAGTAAACAGTCCAACAATAATAACACAAATAAATTTGAACATATCATGCAGAAGCTCTCCTCTCTGGTTAATGTCAGAGGCTTTTTCGAGCGTCGACAAAAGTTTCACGAATATTTTATGTCATTATCTTACGAATGAAGAAGATTCCATTTCGATAGAAGTGACATAACTTCGCCAAAAACGTCATTAAATTCGCGTAATTACGTATTCTGGGCTGCGCGCTTTCCCTTCTATGTTACAAGGGACAGAAGCCTTTCCGAACGCAGGCAAAAGTTTTACAGCCTCTTACGACTATGATCATTCGAATGAAAACAGTTTCATTTCGATAAAAGTGGCAAAACATTGCCAAAAATGCCATCACAGTCGCTATTAGCATTAAATTTTTCAGTCTAAAAGAATTGTTCGTGAATGTATGTGTAGTTTATGAAAGGATATGAAATAATGAATGCGTAGTTTAGGCCAATGTGATCGATATATTATAGGCCTAAAAAATTGGGAAAAATCTCCACAAGGTTCGGGTAGGTTTGATCTTCCGTGCAAACATAGTTTGCACGTAAGCGCAAACGGAAACCGCCTAAATGGAGAAAAACCCTTGGTTGATTTACATTGATAAAATATAAACTGATATTGTGATAACATGCGATCATGCGTTCAATCGTTGTGTAAAGAAATAAAAACGTGTTATGATTAATTGATTACAATTGGTACTTGAAGGTATGCATATATATGTCGGATGTAAAAGAAATTGAAATTGGTTAATTTGTGACTAACCGACCAAATGATATGTGAAATGAAACACGTGGCGTTGTGATGGCGATTGACTACTTTGTGGCTAGTCGATCAATATAATGTACGTGATGAATTGATATTTTTTTAGACGCTGTGGATTTGATTAATTATTTTGTGGCTAGTCAACCAATGATACGTATACATAAGTGTTTGTGTAAATTGTGTTTGTGTTACCTGAGTTCGAGGAGGGTTTGTCTCGCGGCGATTGCTAAAATAGCACGACTTAAACAAAGAGAACTGATTGGAAGAGTTCTTTAGTAACTAGAATACATACGCGTCTATTAAATACTATTTTAATTGAAACTAATTAAGCTTAACTATACTACATTGACAAATTAAATAAGTTAAAGAAATTCTGTTTAACGAATGTAGAATTCAAAACGTGCTATTAGTTCGGACGAATGGTTTATACTGCCTGACCTCCACAACTAACCGATAACGCGCTGTCACCCGAAACGCATACTCTCCCCTACTCTCCTTAAGTAAGAAAGAAAGAAAAGTCATATAGTTAGATCGTAGTTGGGCATGCTGAGTAAGTATATTGAGAAAGGAGAAGAGAAAAGAGAGAGAAAGAAATAGTACGTGGCCACTAGGAGAGAGGAAAAAGCGCGACTATATTACAACCTTATACTTCCCCTTTACTATATAGGAAATACTTTCGTCTTTCGACGAAACAGTCGCGTACTCCGATATTGTCATAGAGCGAACTAAGATCTTAGGGCTAGTTATTTCAGGGCTGTTATTAAGGGTTATTATTGGTTAGTATGTAGTTTTATACCACTACTTGGGTCACACGAGTCGACTAAAATAGTTAAAAATTAATTTCAAAATAATAGTTTCCGTGCAAATTAGTGTTATGAACTTCATATACATAATTTGTTCCGGACGTTCCCAATATCGAGCAAGGGATTATGCAGACGAGAAAGAATTTTGAGATGTACACGTGGTGTGCAGGACGGACCCTCGAAAATGAAAGCGTAGCACATTGGGAAATAGGGAAATTAACGCGCCCGAGCGGGTTAGACACACGTGTAAGGGTTGTATTCAGTTTCGCCTGTTTTTTTTATTTTAAAGAAAGCGTAAGGATTGTATTAGCTTTCACCAATTTTTTTTTTAAAAGAGAAAGCGCAAGGATTGTGTTCGTTTTCGCCTGTTTCCTCAAAAGAGAAATTGCTTTAATAACGCTAATAAAACTAATAACGCTACTGCGATCCTTGAAATGTAAATCGAGCGGATATTCTCAATTCTATGCGAGAATTAATGACGTTTTCTGATGCACCCTTCGCGGAGATACACGCGACCACGAACAGCCGACAACAATCCTCCTTGCGGGGCCCATAAAGAAAAGGATTAAGCGCAGGAAAGCGCATTGCATGGTCGCCGTTACTGCCCTCAGATCTACGTGTGACTTCTTACTTGATTAAGGGAGCCACGTAATTGCAACTTCGGAGGTAAAAATCTCGCAGTCGGAAAACAAATAAAAAGCGAGAAAAAGTAAAAAAAAGACTCCTGTACCTCGATTAGATAGGCAGGCAGTGAGCCGCCACGTGCGTCGAGTCCCAAGACTCGGAAGAGGAGCAGGGCGGCAGGCCGCGCAAAAAATGATTTAGGGCCCGAAGAGCTTTCTCGTGGTTTTTTTGGCCATAAACGGGAGATGGCTGCAAGGAGAGAAGGTCTGGTGAGCGGCCGGATTTTGAGTATATATTCGGGGGTACTCGGAAAGCAGGCATAATGTTCGGCCGGACACCTTCCAGACGTTTTCTGAATCTTTTCTCGATTCCGCGATTTTTAAGTAATTCAAAGTTTGCGTATTTTGTTCTACAAGCGTTCTTTTTCTTTTTATATCTGTAATATTCTCGTAGTTTTAAGTTGCTTGTTTTTTGTAATATACATCGTCAAACGTTTCCTTGTATTTGTGAAATAAAATAAATCTAGAGTGTTATAAAAAGTGAATCGTGATTCGATTATTTCCACCCACCTCACCTGAACATAATTTATGTTACTTACCGTGGAGTAGGTTAGATTCAGCATGCCTGCCACGTTTCTAATGCTCCTAGTCAGATCCTCTTCTATGCACTCTAAAACATTTTCTTCATTTTCCACGTTGCATACAACACGTGGAGCACTGACTACTCCTTGTCCGGCACCTCGATGAGCAAGGGGAATGAGGTTACCGTCCTCTCGACCACGATGTATCGTTCCCAAAATGATATTTGCATCCGGACGCCTTCCTAAATCAGGCACGTTCCTGCGGTCCAACGCAGCCGCGTACAAACGTGCGGCTTCGTTGGCATTGCGCCCGGCCTCACCGTAAAAAATTATCATCTCCGTATACTCGACTCCCGTATACGGAATCGAGCACCTCGACCGACAGGCCTTCCTCGGCCATCCGCACGACCTCCAGCTCGACCTTCACCTCTACCGCCACGATCCCCGCGATCACCCATAATTAATGCAGGAATGTAGTTTGGAAATTGCCACTTTTATTCGCACCGAACGCAACTTAAACAAAATTAGTTGCACACTATGATGAAACTTATTGTAAAGGATAGCGCCACCACATGTTTGTAAAAAAAAACTTTGACTACAAAAACGCATCAAATTTATCAATAAACATGATCTGATATTTAATTTTAAATACAAAAGTATCCGTCAAATTTACGATTTTAATTTATGAAGTTAATGTTTTTTTTTGTACTTTGAATTTTTAAAAATATATAATTAATTCAATTAATTCAAAATATTTTTTATAAACAACAGCGAATGAAAAAGAAAAAATGTTTTATTCCGATGGAAATGGCAAAAAATTTCCAAAATCGACATCGAAGTCGCGTACTTTCGTACGCTTGTACTGAATGGTAAGCGAGATATAATTAATGTCACTCAATAAGCAATAATTGAAAATAAAAATTCTCAGTATTAAAATTTTACTTAAATGCTCTTTTTTTTTTATTTTTAGTAACAACTAAAATAATCACTTTTCATTTGATTATAAAACTTACTTCAAATTTATATGTTTGTTATAAAGTTATTAAAAAAATAAATTATAAAACTTTCCCTCTCTACTCTCTGGTTAATGTCAGAGGATTTTCCAAGCGTCGGCAAAAGTTTTATAGTCTCTTTCCTCTATGATCATTCGAATGAAATAGATTTCATTCGAATAAAACTGGCAAAACATTGCCAAGATCGACATCGAAGTCGAGTACTTTTGTACACTTGTCCGTGCGCCATTCACCCTCTCCTCTGTAGCTAATGTCAGAGGCTTTTCCGAGCGTCGGAAAAAGATTGGCGAATACATCTTATCATGACCTTTTGAATGAAAAAGGTTTCATTCGAATAAAAGTGGCAAAATATTGCCAAGATCGACATCGAAGTCGTGTACTTTCGTACGCTTATTACGTAAAATTATTATAAAATTACGAAAAATTACTTTAAATGTATATGTTTATTATAAAGTTATAAAAAAAAATAAATTATAAGACATTGTTAGACAGATTATTCTAAGAAAATCACGTCTTTACAAGGTGGTTCTTTCTTCGATGCGCTGCTAAGCAACCAATGATATTTTGCAATGTTAATTACCGCGTCGTCTCAATCATCGCTTCGGTTGCTACGGCCAAGTGGAGGGGAAAATAGCAAAAGAGGAGAAATTTGGTATTCGAACGAAAAGGCACTCTGATTGGTCGAAATTATTAATTTTTGAAATTAATTTTCTCGGAAAGTATTGATAATAAAAATTTTTTAAAAACGGCAATCGATTCAGAAAATTTTTTTCTATAACCCATTTCCGGGAACTATAATTCTCCTGAATCACCCTGTAGATTGAGAATCGAAACAAATATTATTCAATCTATTACAGATAATCAATATCAGCCGCGATGCGGTAGGTTCATTTATTCACAAATAATAAACATGTGTGCAATCTACTCCGCTGGTTAAAACGCCTTTCCCATAATTTAATGTGAATAGTAATATTAATTAATATTCAGTAATGGTTTACGTTGTTTAGCAAATTTTATAATCATTTTCATTAAGTTAGTTCAATAAATTAAGTGTAAACTGTTATTTGTATCAATTTTTAACCTTGGTGGAAAAAAAACAATTTTGAAAGCTTGAAAGAAATTTACGGTATTTGAAGTTTCTTGTAAGTATATTATTTGGAGTTTTCTTTGTATTATTTATATTATAGGTTTGTAGAAAGGTACTTTATCATTAATTAATTTTTTTCATGCCAGGATATAGTTTTTTTAAAATAAATAGAATGAATCCAAAAAATATTTTACGTCTATTATATCAAAGATTTGATGGTCCTGAATATAATATAAATAGTATTATTATAGTTTATAACGGGGTGGTTACTTGCCCGCGTTATTTCGCGAGAGAACGATGAATATATTATGCAGCTCGTTACGGGCGTACGATAACCGCACGAGACTATGCCCGGATGCTTAGTTACGCCTTAAGGGCCGCGGGAGCGTCGTGGATTCAGTAGCTAGTCTTCGAGTTAATTCGCCGACGGGGAAGCGTGGATGGTGGTAGAGTTGGGTGTAAATAAGAGGAAGGAATACATAAGATAAACGGTATTTATATAGCATGTGGGTTTACATAGAAGGCAGCGCAGCGATAAAGAGAGAGAGAGAATAACTAGCTAGCGAGAGAGAAACAAGGTACGCAAGAAGCTACTCACATAGGCGGACTGGACTACGGATGAGCCTTATCAAACACTCGAATACAGTGGAACAATCGGCAAACTCGCACTTGTTTACTCCCACACACTCTCACACAGCACTCTCTATACACCAATTGCAATGGGAAGTTTCTCCTTCTAACTGCCGCAGGGCCAAACTGAGAGTCTAAATAAAAAAAGGTAGTAGTCGATCTTCACTGCAAAAGCCGGCCGGCGGGAGCACGTGTGCTTTCGGATCCACATGCAATCCACAAGCTAATGTCGTGGAAGAGCTCCCCACTCTCTCTCCCCTTTTCTGTCGAACCTAAGTCGGTTCCTATCGCGCGACCGTCTGTCTCTCACACATCAGCACACCTTCGGTTTGGACCTGCACGAGCTTATCCTTCCTCTCGCTAGTTCGCGTTGCATATTATGTATTCTCTCTCTCTCTCTCTCTCTCTCTCTCTTACCTCGTACTCTATTGTCTGCTGCGGCTGCCACTTCTAGGCGTTGTACATAAATTAATATTATGTCAAATAAAGAATATAAATATAAGTATATAAGTATATAGGTACATAAATAAGAGTGGTCGTTTGAGAGAGAGAGAGACATAACGAGTGGTTTATCACACGTTATATTCCCCTCCCCCAGATGTTGGTAACGCAGGCGGTACCCACTCGATACCTTGGTCTCTCTCGTTCAGGGAAGAAAACTACATACTATACATTTAAATTAGTGAAACGTATTCAGTAATTGTACAGATGAGAAAAGAATAAGGAAATAGGCTCGAAGAACTGCTTGAGAATGCAAAACAAATACTGGAAAACTTTCAAAATGCAATTAAAAAATCAGTATGTGTTAATGATTTAGATATTATTAAAAGGTAGGCCATCGAAACAAGAAACAATGTGCTACTGTCTGAAAAATAGTAGATTATAAAAATGAAAAACTGTTTAAAGCCTCTCCAAAATCTATACATAACTTCAAAACGAGACATGGTGTTGTATGCAGAAAAATCAATAAAATTGTAACGCAAGCACAACTATTTAGTAAAAGAGAGATTATTCAAAAAGCAAATAATTTTGTTGCTAAAGTTAGATCGGAAATCATAAAATTTGGTAATCAAAATACTTATAATACCGATCAGTCTGGTTTTAGTTTAGAATGTCATAGTGGACGAACTTTACTATTTAAAGGAACTATGAACGTTGAATGCTTGGCATAATCTATCAATTCTTTAACATACACTTATACCATCCAGCCTATTATCTCTGCTAATGGAGAATTAAAGGCTCCATTATTAATTGTTTTGCAAGAAACAAATGGTCGTTTGGGACCAACAGTAGAAAAAAAATTTACAAAGCTGATAATATACATGTACTAGCATCTTCATCTGGAAAAATGACCGCAGACCTAATATCAATATGGTTTCAAGATCTTCGAATTGCTGGAAATGAATCAGTTTTTTGCTGGGATTCATGAACTGGATAAATAGAAAAAAAAACTGAAGCACGTCGATAAAGGTAATAAAAAATAAAAATATTGAAGATCCCTGTTGGAACCACTGGATTTATTCAACCATGTGATGTATACTTTTTTCATCATTACAAGAAATATATAAAAAAAATTTCCGATTTAATTATTATGCATGACTACAACATTAATTTGCATTTGATAAATAACATTCATAAAATTCATTCTTTCATCTCCTCAATTCGTAAATATAATCAGATACGCCTGGTACAAAAGTCGTTACATGTTGCAAAAACCATCGAAATGTAACACACCAGTTGATAACTCCTTCAATAACTATTTAAATATTTGTAACTTTTGTAGAAAGAATACAATCATGAGATGTGCGTGGTGTACAAAATCCATCTGTGTAAATCATTTTTTTCGTCCAGAATACGATAAACTACCACATTATTTTATTACCTATGTAAAATAATTGGAAAAAATGTATATTATATTCAATGCGCTTATCTCATTGATTAACCCTTTAACGTACAAATGGCCAAAATTTTAACGTCCACTTCAAGGCTCGTGCCTTTCAATTATAACCCCTGTAGAAAAATATTGGGATACATATTTTTGTATATAAAAGTCTCATATTTTGAATGGCATCGACACATTTATCAGTAAATGAACACAAATTGTTTATTTTTAACAATAAACAAATAAAATGGAGATTTTCGATTTTTTTTAATAAATTTTTTTAACTATGTTCTTGAAACTCAAGAACATTCTAACCCAACCCATTAGGATACGGGACCCGAAAGTTGTACTTCAAATGTATACTTTGACAAACTTTTATTTTTATTGTTAACCAATCCAAAATGGCGTCCGAATTCCTGAAATTATTGCAAAATCACAATAATATGCACTTTTGAAGATAATCAAAGTTTTAGCGGTAAATCCGACTTTTCTGAGTCTTGTGACAATAAATTGGATGCATATTAGCAAAATTAGCTCAGAAAATTGATTTTCAAGACGGTGGCCGTGATGAATCAGCTCAAATAACGTACTTACACAGTTTGATAGATACTGTATAGTGTTCAATCTTCTTTATTCAATAGATTTATAAACTCAAAAATAGCAATTCAGGAAAAATAAAAAATAAAATCGTATTCTACGTGAAATTTAGAATCAAAATTCTTCTATTCACTTTCTCGGCATTGATGAACTCTCCACGTTCGTCATACTCAATAGACCCTTATGCAACTGATTTCCATCGACTGGGTCTTTCTGAATTTTCACATCTATAATTAGATTTTCTTTTAGACATTGTGCCTTATATACGAATGCAGATACAATATTTGTAGGGAATCAAGTTATGCGAATCTAAGCAGTTATCTAATCCAATGCAAAGTTATCAAAAGTTGCAATCAAAATTTATCCGAATGATTTCATGATCAAATATTTTCCTAGGATCGAACATCACAAACGTGGAAAAGATTCCGAATCGGACAAAATTGAATTGCAACCATGCTTTCTGGGTTTGTGAAACTATTATTCTCCACTCTAGGATAAGATCACCTTTCAGGGATTGTACGATAAATACAAACTTGAATACAGTTTCTTTAGTAATAAACTCATGAAAATAGAAATTGTCATTATAGCTACTGATATAATTTCGTTACCACATGTTCTTCGAAGATCGACATTTACAAACGCAAGATGTTCGTAAATTTGAAAAAAAATTTATATGACAACTATGATCTTCAAGAGCATTTATCTTCTTGCAGTGAGAACCGGAAAACAAGAATGCGTGGTTGCAAAGTTTGAAGGCGAATTTTCGATTTCCGGTATTTTGATAATTTTTCACTCGAGAATAGCGGCTCTGACCGAGAAAGTGAATAGAAGAATTTTGATTCCAAATTTCACGTAGAATACGATTTTATTTTTTATTTTTCCTGAATTACTATTTTTGAGTTTGCAGTCCGTTATCTCGAATCTGCCATTTTGAATTTTGATAAAATAATAATGAATTTGTTTCTAATGTTCAGTGATCATTTATTGAATCGATCTGAAACTCATCAGAAACCTTCCTTGATTATTAATGAACAAAAGTCTCAATGACAGTTATTCCAGTCTTTAACTTCCCTACATAAATTTCGTCGTTGAATGTACTAAAATTATGTGACTTGAAATTATTTACTTAGAATTAAATAAATAATTAACATTATTCTACAATAATTTTTGTATCGGTTTATCGTACACGCCAAATCATTACACGCATTTGAAAAAATGAATCTATGAATTCAGATTATATTTGACGAAGGTGAAGTGAGTTATTTGAGAAAAAAAGGATAAAAATCATATTTTAAATATCTGTTTTTTAATTTTTCAATTCAATTTTAATTTTTTTCTCATAAACTTGTTATGTTGCTACAAAATAAAAACTAAAAAAGATAGCAATTATCTTTCTGAGCATAATGGAAAATATTATGTTTTTGGATATTAAACATTTGAAAATACATTACTAATGAGTATTGTTTCGGAAAAATCGAGCCCCTTAATTACGCAAACAAAATCAATATAGAATTATTAATTTCGTTAATCGATCTTGCTTTTAATAATATAAAAGCGTATTTTGATTCCTCGCATTAAAATTGAGCACTGTTTGTGTTCAACTGTGGCACGCACATGTTAGCCCTTTTCGAAAAATTATCGAAGAGTAATCTACCTATTGTAACGGGGGGATAAATCTGCAAAATGAGAAATTTATTTATGAGCAAACTCCCACGATGCAGAGCAAACCGCCGCTCCGTTAACACGTATGTTAATACGTGTATTCGCCTTAACGTCAGCTGACTTAACTTAGTTGTCTTCGATCAAGCGGAGTTGAACTCACCTTAAGTCACGTGTCTTGTGATACTCGATGAGTTTTAAGTGTAATCGACTTTGCTTCTAATCCACTTAATCCCCTAGCTGTAATCGGATTAAAACCTAAGCCTTTTCCAATTCTTTAAACTACTAGAAAAATTATATGACGAAATCAGCGAATAAGTTTAATAGATTTTATTAATAAAAAATCTCTACAGTCTTTGTCGGGCCGAAAGACTGACGCACGCGAATAGGATTTACAATTAAATAACTTTCGGTGAGAAAGAGAGAGAGAGAAGATATGAATATTGGCGCGATGTAACTCTCGACGCGAATACAAAAAATTAACGCTAACTCGGTTGGACAAAGAATCAGCTGTGCTGCCTCGATCGCAAATCTGCTGTATAATAGCTGTTGCTTTTGCTGCTGCTTCCGTGATGCTGCTACTGTCGCGGCTTCCTCGTTCACCCTTGCACACGTATCCAAAATCTAAGTAAACTTTTTATTGGTAAATCGGTGAAACACTGTGCTAAACTATTTTGGCGGTACTATACAAGTAACAGCTGAGGCTTAACTGCTAATTCAAAAGATCGCGCGCCCCCTCTCTCTCTCAACACTTAGAACTAACGCGCGAAAATCAGAATCGCGAACGGTTGGATTAATTGAATCGACTACCGTTGCAACTCCCTCCAAGTCCTGACTACCCGGGCAGGACGAATACCCGCGATTCGCTGCTATCAGGAACCTGAAAGTAATAAAGAAGGAAAGGAAACAAAATAATAACTCCCTTCTTTATTTCGGCTAATTTATTTGCCCTCCAGGGCCTACATCATCGTTTGGCTACACCTGGCGCGCGAAGTTTCGGGTAGTGCCAGTGTGTAGCCTTCTTCGGGCACCGCTGGGAGTTGGTCACCCCAGGCTCCCCACAGATGTAGCAGCCCCTCAGGTGCGTACGAGATTGAGCAGCATCCCGATCTCGTAATGGCTGCTCAGCAGCCAGAGGGGACTGCTGGGCACTGACTCCCTGTGAGGCGGTGATGGTCACGCCTCCCTCCGTGGCGGTCGCACGTCCATCCTGCGACCTGGCCACGATGGTAGTATCAGGATCCATGCGCCCGTCCACATGGACCGTGAGCGTCGGTCCAGCGTCTGTAGCTCCCGGGGCTCTCTTCTCTTGAGCCGGCGCCGGGAGCGCTGCGGAGGACTCTTGTCCGTTATCCACCCGCAGCAGGGCCTCTCCGTAGGCCCTCTGACGCTGAGCCATCCCTGCCCACTCCCCGAGCAGCTCTTCTGCGCCTTGGCGGCTCAAAAAGCGTCTCAGGTGCTCCTGCACCTGAGACTGGAGTTCTTGAGTGAGCCGCCATGCACTCTCCACCTCGTTGATCCCCAGACGCACGTGTCTGAAGTCTAGGAGGAGAGTAGGCTGCTCAGGGATCCGGGGATGATTGAAGACCCAGTGCGAGGCCCCACAGGTTTTCCTGGGTCCTGGGCATTGGCTCGCACTGTCCGACGTAAGGGATACGCCGGACTTGAGGGTCTGCACCCCCTGGTCCACTGTAGACTTGGGACGTTCGACACTGTCCTGGTCCTCGGTCTGTGTCGAAGCGTCCCGAGAAGCCTTCTTCGGGGCGACCCACGATGAATCTCGGAGAACCTCTGCCACCGAGGTATTGCGTCGCTCCCTTCGGGTGGTCCCTTCCAACTGGACCCTGGCGAAGCTCCGCAGATCTTCAATTAGCTGCGTCGCATCAGGGCCCAGTTGCAGATCTAACAGCATCTGCGTGACCACCTCGAAGGTCTCCTCTTCGACGACGATTCTCCGGTCCATCTGAAACATCCAAAAACAACAAATTTCGGATGAATCTCCCTGCGCGAAGAAAAAACCCTAATATAAGCCGCATCCCACCGAGTTATACGCTCCCTCGCGATTCTTTGTGGGAACGTCCTGGCCCTCGTCGGTTACCGCTCGGTTTTATCGGCCCAACCGTCCTTTGTACGACGGGCACGGTCATTCGAGGCCTACCTCTCCCTCTATTCTCCTTCACGGGAGAGTTGTTGCCCCTCGCTGGACCGGTGACCGTCTCTGGAACCTTTCGAGGTCGACCTCGACCTCTCTTAGTTGGGGCAGATACCGGTAAATCCGACGTCTCGGTGGGAACTTTATCTACGGCCGTGGGGGCTGCTAATTGGATCCGCTCGCTATCCGAAAAATCCCCTCCCGGATTTTCGCGCCCATTCGCGGAATCGTTCGCTTCCTCCGACGGCAGTTCATCTGGCGGGTCGCGAGGTTCGATGACCTCCTCACTTTCCCCAACCTCACCCGGACCGTAATATGGTTTAAGGTCCTTGGCATGGAAGAGCTCAGACAGGATCTCCAGCTGATTGCTTAGCCTGTACGTGTTGAAATCACAAACCTCTTCAATCACGTACGGGCCGGCATATTTCGGTGCTAATTTAGCTGAAATACCTTGAGCAGCTGAAGATAGAATCCTGTTCCTCTTCCAAACCCAATCTCCGACCTTAAACTCGGGTTGCCGTCTCTTCCGGTCATAATAAGCCGCCTGACGCGCAGCTTCCTCCTTTGACTTGGAGTTAGCTCTCTCCCACAAATTAGGAAGCTTCTCCATATGTTCGGCCCAATCTTCCACAGCCTGACCCTCCGAACATTCAAGGGCCTGCTGATCTTGGGTTCTTCTGAACGTCAAAGGAGGTACCGGCTGACGCCCAAACATGAGCATCGCAGGACTATATCGGGTGGCGCTATGAGTTGCCGAGTTCAACGCGAAGTTGAACTCTGACAGGTGTTCATCCCAGCTCTTATGATCACGGCTTACGTAAGACGTGATCATGGTCTTGAGTGTCCTGTTTACTCGCTCTGTGGGATTCGCTTGGGGATGATACACGGGAGTCAAAGCGCGCTGGATGCCGTTCATCTGCAAGTATGAATCGACCTCCTGATTCTTAAATTCGGTTCCATTATCCGACAAGAATACCTCTGGCGCACCAAACCTAGTGACGATCCTCTCGTGTAATTCCCTTGCGATTGTCTTCCCATTGGCCTTGCGTATCGCAACATACTCTACCCAGCGAGTAAACAAGTCTACAAATACTAAGATATACTCAAAACCTCGAGAGCTTTTGGGAAATGGACCAGTGATATCACCGGCCACCACCTGCCAGGGTCGTGATACTTGTCTACGACCCATCAGCCCGCAAGGTGCTCTTTGTTCCACCTTGCACTGCTGACATATCGGGCAACTCTTTACGTACTCCCTGACCTGATCATACATTTTAGGACAGTAGTACAAGCGCCTAGCCCTGGAGAACGTACGCTCTCGTCCTTGATGTCCTGCAGTAGGAGCATCATGGACTTCCTGGAGCACCTGGTACCTTTTCTCCCTAGGCACCGCAAGCTTCCACGCTTCATCGTTGTCGATGGACCCTTCACCATCCTCATCAGGCTGATAATGATACAGTCTCCCTCCCACCACCTTCCAAGTAGGGTGAGAGTGTTGGTCCTGGCATACTTCCTGGTATTGTTGCAAATACCAGGCGTCAGTGGTCTCCGGCCGACTATTTATAGCACTTACTTCAATCCCCTCCTCCTCATAGGCCCTAGATAAAGCGTCTGGCACCACATTGAGATCCCCTCTTCGATATTCGATATCGAAGACATTGCCTTGCAATGCTAGCGCCCATCGCGCTAATCTTCCCGTGGGATTTCTCATATTGTGGAGCCATTTCAGGCAACTATATCAGTGATGACCCTGAAGAGATGCCCTTCAATATACGACCGGAACTTTCCAATGGCCCATACCACTGCCAAGCACTCTTTCTCGGAGACCGTATAATTTCTCTCGGCACTGTTGAGTGATCGGCTGGCGTATTCTATTACACGCTCCTCTCCATCGACATCCTATGCGAGAACTGCCCCGATTCCAATGTCACTGGCATCAGTTTGCAGTACAAACTGACCGTTCGGATCGGGTGATTGCAGTATTGGGGCAGAAGTCATCGCCTCCTTCAATCTCGTGAAAGCTCGCTCTTGCTCCTCCTCCCAAGAGAAACGTACATTCTTCTTTGTCAGGCGGTTTATAGGTTCAGTGATCATGGCAAAGTCGGGTATAAAACGTCTATACCACGAGGTCATTCCCATGAACCGCTTCACCTGTTTGACAGTCCGGGGTGTTGGATATTCTAATATCGGGCGTATTTTCTCGGGATCTGGTCTTACTCCGTCCTGGTTCACAAGAACTCCCAAGTACCTGACTTCCGTCTTACAGAAGTGACTTTTATCTTTGTTGATGGTTAGGCCCGCACCTAGAATTCTTTTTAATACCCTTTCTAGGTGCCGCTTATGCTCCTCAAAGGACAACGAAACCACAATTACGTCGTCAAGGTAAGCAAAAGCGAATGGATCCATATCCGGGCCTATCACCTTGTCCATCAACCTCTGGAAGGTCGCTCCTGCGTATGACAGTCCAAAGGGCATTCTCTGAAATTGAAAGTGCCCTACTCCAGGAACTGTAAACGCTGATATTGGACGCGATTCTTCCTTTAAGGGAATTTGATGGTACGCACTGCACAAGTCCAAAGTAGATATGAACTTTGCATCCCTTATTCGTCTTAGGATGTCGTTCATATATGGTAAAGGATAGGCATCAGGTTTGGTAATTGCATTTACCTTTTGATAATTCACACAAAACCTATATTTTCCATCTGCCTTCTTTACCATTACTATTGGACTTGACCATCCGCTGGACGCTGGTCCGGTAACATCTTTTTCCAGCATATCTTTGACCAGCGTGTGCATTTCCTCTCGCACTCTATCTGAGACTGGGTAGTACTTCTGTTTGATGGGTCGAGCATTTCCAACATCTATTTCATGCTCAACCCCCACGGCACAACCTAAAGCCTGACCCCCATCAGGAATCAATCTTCTGACGAGGTCTTCAATTTCTTCAAGCTGTGACTCCGTGGCTTCCCATAGTCCTACCGGTGCGAGAAATGCCGTACCATTAATTCCAGCCACTTCCATTTGTACTTTCACTTGGGCGTCCTTAAGCCATAATTCATCCTCATCGGGATCCAAAATTGCGCGGAACTCTCTTATAAAGTTCGCGCCTACATAGCAGTCATCTGTGAGCAGCGGCGTAATGGCGACTCTGATTGTCTTCGTGATTCCCCCTACTTTAAAAGGGAACATCACGTGACCAATTATAGGGCACGGGCATCCATCAGCAAGCCTTGCATCGCCCGCCCTGGTCACATTCAACCCGAGTCCCATCTCCAATGCCAATCTCAGCCCTAATTGACCCATGACCGTGGATGAGGCGCCGGTATCATATAGTGCTCTAATTTTAAAGTCACCTATGTCTACTCGCAACCACCACCTGGTCTCATCCTCTGGGTCATATCCATGAGTCCCATCTTCGCCTCCTTTCATCGTGCTTTTCAGCGGCTTTTTTCCTTCCGCTGCCGCGACGACGATGGGCTGGCTTTTACTCGTGGATCCCTTCGGCAGAGGAGCTTTTTGTGTGGAGAGACTCTCCCTCCATGGGAGTCTTCTCCCTCCTCCACAACCTGTATGTGGCCATCTGGTCTTTTCAGGATAACCACTCCCCTATTCTGCCGAGGGCTGACATCGGGTTCAATCGCCTTCTGCTCTAATATACTGCTAGGTCCTGGGCTCTCTTGATGCCCTTCCAGGACTCGTTTGGATCCCTGGGTCGCCGACAACTTGCTGTTTCCCATCGGCGACCCGCAGCGAGAGGTCGAATTTACTGGAGGCGCGAAGATGACCTCTTCTCTTCGCTCTCCTTGCCGTTTCCCTTGTTGCAATCTGGGCAAAACTTGCGACTAAAACCCAGTTTGCCATAAGCGGAACACTGGAGAGGCTTAGTAAAGTCTATCTTCCGCCTCTGCCCTTCTTGCCGCTCGCCAGGAGACCTGGAAGAAGGAGAATTTTTCCTTCCTCCACGCCATCGGCTCTTACGCTGTTCTGGAGGGCTGCCTTGCTTGTCAGTGGCCAACTTGCGCAATATCCGTTCGATGCCCTCCAGACGTTCTTCCATCTTCTTATCAGAAGTGAAAGCTTCCGTAGCCGATACCGATGCTTGTTCGGTAGGCCTCCTGGCGGGGTTCTCCACGCCCAGTCCGCGCTGCGGATCTCCCTCCTTCTTCGCACGCGCCTTCCCTTCGCTTGCCATTGCAGCGGTTTGGGATTTACTACCAGCCGTTCTTTTGCTCGGCTGGTAGGCATGCTGAGGGAAGATCGTCGAGTTGGGGTCAGCGAATACACGTGGAGGGCGACCATAAGATAAGGTGTTCTGTACCTCGGTTGCCCTCCTGTTGAATTCGCGTATCGACGTCATCTCGCTCCGACGCAGCTGGATTTGGATGCTTGGAAGGAGGTTTGCATGGAGTAGGTCTAATAACCTCTCCAAGGGCATGGGCGGTTCTAGTCTATTGTCAAGAGCCACCAGGTTGGACACGTAGTCTCGCACTAGTTCGTCCTCACCCTGGAACCGGTTCTGGGCTTCCTGCAACAGCCTTTGTTGCTGTTGCGTACTTGTGCCAAACCAATCCCGGGCATCCGCGACGAACTCGTCATAACTGAGCCACTGGTACTTGTTGTTATCGTACCAGGTCCTCGCGTTACCTTCGAGGATCTCTGATACGGAACAAAGCACTTCGTCGTCAGTTAGTCCTGCACCTACGCGCAGATCCTCCAACCTCGACAGAAACGTATCTACGCTCTGTGCCCTACTGCCCGCAAACCTCAATTTCCATCCGCGGAGAATTTTCCTAACATCTCGGGTTGTGGAGAGCCATGAGAATATCTGATGTCCGGTGCCAGATGATCCGCTTCGACTCCTCTGTCGAACGGGTGCAGATCTCCCATAAACTTCCAGATCCTCTTCACCTCCTCTTCTTTGGAGGACTTCCGGTGTTGTGACGTCCCTTCTCCTAGGTATTGGTCTTGGAGGAGCCGGTGTACTCCCCGGAATCCCCGAGTCGTAGTGACAGGTGAATGTGTCCTGAAAGTCCACATTACGTCCGGAGCGCGGTTGAACCGAGTCACGCTGAGAAGAACGGTTAGCACTGGCCATGTCATGCATTGCGTCTTCCAGCTCTCGAATTCGTATGCGCATGTCCTGCGCCTCGCGCTCCGCACACACCTGTAATCCCTGTAGAGTCTGAAGGGTTTCTAGGATTCGACCTACCAACTTTTGGTTATGGTCTACTCCCTCCTTCAGATACTCTATTTCCCGGAAGGCTTCACTCAAGGATAATTCTTCCTGAGGTTCCTTCCGAGTGCAGGATTCCTGCGACCTGGGATCCGGATTGCTCTGTCTCCTCTCCCTCTCCTCCTGCTCTTGCGTGCGGAGGGCCTTCTGGATGAGTTCATCCTCTTCTTGGCGGCTGGCTTCACCCTCAGAATCCTCATCCGGGCAGGTGAATGTCCTTGACATATCAGTCAATGATATTCCCTCCCTATTGATAATTCTGAGGGGATGGTCGCTGTTATCATCAGCGTTGGGGTTTTCCAACTCGTCACAAACTGTGTCGAGCCACGCTTGTCGGATTCGCCTCCTGCGCCCCGTCACCTCTTTGCTGTGCGTGGTCTCTTCAAAATCTGTGGCGGTGTACTCACCCAACAACCATCTCCCAAGTCTAGCCGCCTGTTGGATGACACTTCCATCCTTGCACAGTTACAACTCCACTAAATGGCGTTCGCGCTGTGCGGAGGTCAGGTCTAATGCCCAATTGTCGATTTGAGCTGACAACAGAGCCATCTTGCCTCCGCACGGGTGTAGGATGCGGTTGAGGTTTAAAATTTCGGCCTAATCGACCACTACCGTCTCCTATCACCCAAGGTATGAGCGGGGTGTACACTATTTAGTGTTACTACTTTTAATGCCTCCTTTTATAAGGCCTTTTAAAAGGAATTATGAGCACGTGCAGTCTCCGTAAACTTTCTATAAATATTATAATAATATCCTACCTAAGGTCGGAGCCTGCTGTTTGCTTGCTCCGCCTGGATAATATCTGGACTGCACGCTTGGGTCGCGCTCTCTGCTTTATCGTTGATCAGCTGCTACCAACCCCCCTTTATCCACCAAACTGTGGCTGAAATAGGTTAACACCTGATTATCCCGTACGACCTGAAATCACTTCGACCTACCAATAATTATCGCTTTCGGCCCTTTTTACAATAGTCTTAACAATTTTTAACAAAAGGTTCGAAGTGGTTTCGTTTTTTCCCCAGCAGAGGGCGTACCGCTCACGATCCCGCTCTACCAACCGCTCAAACCTTCCTAAGCGCTTGCGCAATCGTCTCTCTCTCTCGTGCGTCGAAGGTAATCGAAGGTAATCGAAGGTAATCTGTGCGTCGATTACCTTCGACGCACAATCCTATTCGTACGACACGGGTCTTAATACTAGTTGGGCGCCATGTAATGGGGGGATAAATCTGCAAAATGAGAAATTTCTTTATGAGCAAACTCCCACGATGCAGAGCAAACCGCCGCTCCGTTAACACGTATGTTAATACGTGTATTCGCCTTAACGTCAGCTGACTTAACTTAGTTGTCTTCGATCAAGCGGAGTTGAACTCACCTTAAGTCACGTGTCTTGTGATACTTGATGAGTTTTAAGTGTAATCGACTTTGCTTCTTATCCACTTAATCCCCTAGCTGTAATCGGATTAAAACCTAAGCCTTTTCCAATTATTTAAACTACTAGGAAAATTATATGACGAAATCAGCGAATAAGTTTAATAGATTTTATTAATAAAAAATCTCTACAGTCTTTGTCGGGCCGAAAGACTGACGCACGCGAATAGGATTTACAATTAAATAACTTTCGGTGAGAAAGAGAGAGAGAGAAGATACGAATATTGGCGCGATCTAACGCTCGACGCGAATACAAAAAATTAACGCTAACTCGGTTGGACAAAATACTAAATGTATTTTGTCACGTAATAATTAAGGGAGGTGCACCTACCCTGCGGTGTAATTACGGTGATCAGCCGTAATTGTTGAAGCAAATTAAAGGTGCTCTTCAGATCAGAATTAGCTGTGGTGCGACGATCGCAAATCTGCTGTATAATAGCTGTTGCTTTTGCTGCTGCTTCCGTGATGCTGCTACTGTCGCGGCTTCCTCGCTCACCCTTGCACACGTATCCAAAATCCAAGTAAACTTTTTATTGGTAAATCGGTGAAACACTGTGCTAAACTATTTTGGCGGTACTACACAAGTAACATCTGAGGCTTAACTGCTAATTCAAAAGATCGCGCGCCCCCTCTCTCTCTCTCAATACTTAGAACTAACGCGCGAAAATCAGAATCGCGAACGGTTCGATTAATTGAATCGACTACCGTTGCACTATGCTGGAGCAACAACGTAAGTACTTGCGTTTGATTGAACTCGGAGAGGCATTACTCCAAAGTAAAGATTTAATTTTATTATTAATAATCATTAATGCCTGGCACGCAATCAACGTATTTAGCCACATTGGCGTTGTCCAATAAATAACAACGTTACAATAAATATACACACACACCACACA
Source organism: Phymastichus coffea (assembly GCF_024137745.1). NCBI lineage: Eukaryota > Metazoa > Arthropoda > Insecta > Hymenoptera > Eulophidae > Phymastichus > Phymastichus coffea. The sequence goes on along the minus strand of NW_026706828.1, from coordinate 5,459,989 downwards.
TAATCAATTATTTGAGAATTCTTAAAAAGTAATTTGCTGAATCATGGTATCTGAAAATTTACTCATTATATTTTTAAATATGGATTAAATGAGTTATACCGCGATTGAATTAATTATAATCGAACTTGATAGATAAAAATTATTTTAAAAAATTCTTAACCTGATAATTTCTTCAGGAAAGCAACATTTAATGATTTTCACAAGTCTTGATAGATTCGAATCAGGAAGAGCTTTTATATTTTGAATCTCCTTCAAGCCTCCAGTAGTAATAAATAATTGTCTAGCTTTAGAATCTATTGGCAAAATCTAAAAAGTATGCGTTATGTTAGAAATTGTACATTTTCAATATTTAAGATGTAGTAATATTTTCATTTTGATTATAATATATTTTGATCATCTCATATGAATTAGTTTAATTCTGTACTAATATAGATATGTTTAGAAAATGGAAGAAAAATTTAAGGACTGAAATTTCTTTAATGAATTCCAAGTACAGTAGGCTATAGTGCTGTATTGTCTTAAACTAATCTTGCATTTATTGTATTATTTTCAAATAAATACATTGGAATTTTTCAAATTACACCAAATTGACCATAGATCTAACAATGTCGAACTGAACTTCATGGAATAATAGATCATTTATATTGTGGTATAGCGTGTCTTAGTATTTGTATTTTTTATAGCAAATTTTATACAAATTTCATCAACGTTGAACAATTAAACTTATAATGTTAGGCTATAGTTTCGCATATTATGAAAAAATAGGCTTTTCCAAGATAAAGTTTTGAAACGATTAGTTTTAGATTAAGTTTTCTGGTATAATAACACTAGTATTCTTAAACTTTATTATTTATTTATTATTTAATCTGTACATAAAAATGAGCATTAATTTATTCGGATATAAACTATAACGATGAATCGATTATCGGCTCATTGCAGGGAACAGTGCAGACATTAGCGCAGTGATTTCATTGACGAGAGGGAAGTCTTTTCTGGACCTACAGAGAACGTTGCGAATCTTTGCTATGATAGAAGCGCGTACATGATAAGGTCACTGATTTAAAAGCAAGGAATTCTGGCGACAATCAGATCAACAAAAAAATGTGTGACCCTCCTCTACTGGGCTGATGTGCTCTGATGCCTGTGCGTTCTGTGCACTCCCCCCTCCCCCTCCCCTACTGTCCTGATGTGCTCTGATGCCCGTGCGTTCTATGCACTTCCCCCTCCCCTACTGAGCTGATACCCATGCGTTCTATGCACTCCCCGTTCCCCCCTCCCCTACTAAGCTGATGTATTCTGACGCCCGTGCGTTCTATGCACTCTCCCTCCCCCCGACCCTACTAAGCTGATGTGCTCTTGATGCTCGTGCGTTCTGTGTTACACAATTTGATCTTATTGTGTGTGTACGCATGTGTATATGTTGAATTTCTAGAACAAGGTAATGTTATCGGAAAAAAAACGGACGGACAGATCGGGGGATCGAACGCGCGTCCTCTGGATCCGCAGACCGATGCTCTACCGCTAGAGCTACTGCCACTGGTACCCCGGACAGTTTTTATTGTGTATATATATTATTAATTTATTATTATTATGGTGATACTAATATCCCTCTCCTAAATAATTTTATTATAATGTGTGTGTGTGTGTGTGTGTGTGTACGTTTGTGTGTATGTGTCTCATCGCCCCAATATGGTTTAATAAAAAAAAGTGCAAGTATCTGTGAAGACAACGATGAAAAAACCAACATGCAACACAAAATGCAACACAAAATCCTGCTTACTTTCTTTTATTTGAAGCCTTCGTGGTTGTAAGCTACTATACATAGCACGGTGTAAGAATTATCCATTCATTCATCAACCAGTATTCCAATAAAATGGATTGCTACTCTAAAGTAAAGAACTCTCGTTTTCTACAAGAAGACCCGGACGAAAAGAAGAACAAAGAATCATCGACATGGAAACAAAGTATTTCCAAATTTTCGAGCAATAATAATAATTTTCCTGGACAAAAAGGCTATCAGCAGTTCAATAACGGAAAGAAGGACTAGTAATCATATGTACACATGTCATCATTGTACACCACCTCAACTACAATAAATAAACATTTTTTTTTCATCTAAATTCTATGTTGTATAAATTTTTTTTGTTGATAAAAAATACAATTTTATTTTTTTTTTTTTTGTTTAATGTCATTCTATTTATGCTCCATTAGTGCTAATCAGGGACGGAGGCATGCATGTGTTTGAGAACAAAGCACATGAAAATTTTTTCAGTGGTGCTTGTATTAATAAGCAGGGACTGGGAATCGAACCCGGGCCTACCGGGTGCGGGTCCGTTGCCCTACTGACCGAGCCATTACGGGCTTCAAATACAAAATTTATTATAAAAAGATGAACTGCTGCTACTGCTGCTGTCGTTGTCAGAGTCAGCGAAGAATTTCGCTTTTTTTTTGGATGGTTAAATAAAGAAATAAAAGAATATTTTTTTTGTATCAATTGAAACAAAAATTCTTTATTGATAAAAAATATATATTACTCTATATGTTCTTAAAAATCCATGTTATTCTACAAATTATTTGCGTAAAAATAAAATAAAATCACTAAGAAATCTTTTCAACGACTTCATCGCCCTCTTACCAATCCATGCAACAACCATCGATGTAAAACTTTTTCATTAATTTAATGTTTTGATGTGCACATGTCGTTACGCATTTGCCGTTATGATTAGAGCACAAGGCATAACTGATTTTAATTTTTCGAAAGGTGAATAGCCCCAATCATTCAAATCGAAAACTTTTAGGCCATATCGTTCTAACCACTTTTTTTTCAAATGTCCGGAAACGAAATTTTTTGTGGCATCTTTGAGTGTATCTGTGATAATGAATTTTTACTCTTCGTATATATAATCACCAGAGTTCCATGTTAATCCATGATAATAAAGTTCTAACTAGAGATTTTCTCGCTTATATTTCTCCATTAGTCTTCGCCATGGAAAGGGAGGTTTGAACAAGCGTATGAGTGGTTCTTCGTTGTAGTTAAGTGGAAGTATCGCTAACTTTCTCACAGCATAAGTTTTTCCAGGCATCATGAAGCCTTGCATATCCAATACGTACTCTATTGCGATAGAAAGCTACTACTGAGCTGCTTAAGGAAAGAGTCAATTCCTTAATATCCTTCCCTCTTCTCCTATAAGCTTAAATAAGTTTCTTAACATCTCCATTTATCGGATTATACTGAACGAGAAACAGGACAATGTACGCGCTTTCTTTTGTATGAGCAGATATAGAAGTGTCGACTGCTTCTATCTCTCACAAACGTTCGCGCCTATTCCTAAGCATCTCGTAAGAGATAACGTCAATTTATTGGCAATTTTTCGACAAGACGAAGCCAATATGAAACATATATATGACGATCATGTGAATCCAGATATGACTTACAATCAATTTAAATAAATTTGTGCAAAATGTTGGTTGGATAATAAATATGGATTTTTAGTGATGGACAAAGACATCTATAAACTATGGAATTGTGACGAGAGCAAGCGTTGCGCTTATTCTCGTCGGTATTTTCCCCAATTCCCCTCTCTCGGCAAGGCATGGTAACCAGCGTTAAGCGCATTTGAGAACGTGCCTAATGCAATGGTCTTTGTTTCAGTCGACGGAGATTGCCGAACGAGGCCGAGCCGGCCCGAAGTCGTTAAGTGGGCGATAAGAATAAGGTGTTAGATAAAGAGAGAGATTAAGGGGCGTGCGTGCCCCACGCAGGATTAGGGAGGCGCGCAACGCCTAACCAATTAGTGCATTGGTCGTGCACCGCTTAATAAGTAGTCAAGTGGGGAGAAAAAGAGCGAGCGAAGAAGCTGTCGATTGCGGAAGCGAATGAGCGGACAGGAGGTTTTCAATCGATCAGCGGTAGAGACGTTTTTTAGTCGGTCAGCGGTGCAGAGTTAAGAGTACAGTTGAGAGCGCAGAAGTCAGCCGAACGCACACGCCGCTAAGGAGCTGACGCGAGAAGCTAGGAGAAACAAAGGACAAGTATCTTTTCCAATATCTGCTAGGGACGCTACCCAAAGGAACCGGCAAAGAGTTGCCCAGCGACGGCCAGCAACACCATCCGCAGGGCGCAGCCAGGCCTTCCGTTTCTGCATCGATAAGATCAAGGCTCGTAATATTTCTTCCTCTCTCTCTCTCTTTCTCTCTCTCTCTCTCTCTCTCTCTCTCTCTTTAGTGGTATGGTACAGTGAGTAGTCGTACGAGTCAGGTAGGTAGGAAGGCGCGTACGCGCCGGCTACCTGCCTTAATTACGGTCGGCATCATTAATTTGTTAAGGTAGCGTACCGTTAAGGCGATCCCTCGACGAGCGGCTTTCTCTTTTAGTTTAAGTAGGCTAAGTCGGTTCGTCGTCATGGCGGTCACCTGCCGGGCGACACGTTCTGTACGTTGGTTAGATTTGTAAGCGCGGTAAATTAGTTAATTTGTTCTTTGTTCTTTTATTGTAGTAGGTGTTAAGAACACCGTTGTATTCTATAGAGGTAAGACGTGTTTGTAACCCCGTTGTGTTCATTAGAGGTTAAGAGTTTGTAAAGCTGATTATGATCATAATCATACGGTTTGTTCATTTACGGTATTTGAAGTGTGATTTTAAGTTGATTTGGTGTGATTTTGATTTTGATTTTTAATTTCATTTCTTTACTTTTTCCTTCTTTTCCCCTTTCTCGATTGCTATGAGCGAGTGCACCTCACTTTCCCACGCTTAAAAATTGATATCGATCGAAGTTTCGTTACATGACATTCCTTGCGGGCCTAGCAATGGAGGTAATCGGAACGGGAACGGTAAATTAATGAATAGGTAATTAAGAAATTTTTCGTTGTGTACTAAGGGTAAAACGCCCGCATAAAGAAAAGAATTTCTAATTCACGAATGCATCGGATAAAAGTGATTGGAATTTCGTGGACTTGATTTATGGAGTACGTAAAGAACGAAATGGACCATACACGCATAGTAAATCTTCGGTGATTTTTGACAAAAATATCGTAGACGTCGATGGTTTCAAGTATCCAAAAACACTGATTAATGGAGTTACTGGTAGCAAAGCAACCTGATCAAAGTTTAATCAATTCCAATGATCTCAAGAGCTATAAAAAAATCTTGAAGATATCTAGTATTCATAGGAAAAAAAATAATCCAAACGAGGTTATACGAGCGCACAATAGTAACAAATTCAATAACATAATTGATCCGTTATTCAGTTTGACTAAAAAAAATACAAAAGGAGGCGAGGGGCAACAGACTGATACGTCTTTGCCTAGCTACAATGTTGCGTGAAATAATACTTATATGGATTACGTATACTGGGATAATCCCAATGAGCTCGTTATTCATCTTTGATTGGTAGTGGCTGAGCAATCAGCTGGAACGTCGACATATTCGGGCGTAAATATAAAGAGCAAGGAGTTCACGGTCTTCACGGTCCACCCGGTATTGGGTTCAAGCTCACGAGTGAGTACCATTACGATCAAGAGAATAAAAAATTGGAAAATCTTGCTCCTCCGCGGCAGGCTAAAGACGCTATAAATTGGGAAACTGCGGAAAACATCGTTCAGATGGCAATAAAATCTACGAGACACGCGATCGCACGATTGAGGAGTGATCTGGAGGATTTAGATGGAATTATCAAAGACGAAAGTACGACATTTGAGGTATCGATGAGACGTGGTAAGTCGATCTCGTCGATGTGAAGGCCTATTCTAGACGAAAACGCGGCTACAATTGGCTTCTCATGATAATTGATAATTTTTCCAAGCATGCGAGGACTGTACCAGTGAAAAGGAGAACCCGTCGCGATGTAACAGCGGCCATGAAATCTATTATAGCGAAAGATAGACGGCCAAAGAATCTTTATACAGATAGAGGTAAGAAATTCTATAATGCAGATTTTCAAGCTCTCATGAAAAAATATAATATTAATCTGTACTCGACCTATAGTTCGCTCAAAGCTCCGATATGCAAACGATTTAATCGCACGTTCAAGAACGCTATGTGGAAAAAGTTTAGTCTCCATAGGAACTACAAATGGTTCGACGTACTACCGGAGCTCATAGCTGCATACAATAATTGCAAACACAAAACTATTGGTATGAAACCTATCCAAGTTACAGCGACGAATCAAGCTCAAGTATTAAAAAATTTATACAATACGTTGGAAGAAGAAGAAGAAGAAAGTCAAAGTTCAAAGTTGTCGACAAAGTCAGCGTGAGCAAAGCGAAGAAAATATTTGAAAAAGAATATACACCAAATTAGTTAACGGAAATATTTACATCTCGTATTCTTTAATTTTCCTCTGTTGTGTAATATTAGAAATTAAAATCAATTATATGAGGAATATCCCAAAAATAAATCAACTACAAAACTTCCAAACTAACTCAACGTTTCGTCATTTTATTCATGGTCTCTTCAGGAATACTTTATTAAAAAATTATACAAAATTAATTAATACATTCAAATTATTAAATATCGAACAATAAATTACGAATAGTTGCACTCACAATATTTACAATTGTACGCGTGATACCAACAAAGCCAACTACTTATTATTTGAAAGATTATCAAAATAAGCCTATCCTAGGTAGCATCCATGAACATGAACTTCAGAAAACCAAATATCCTGACATCTATCTAGTAGAAAAGGTTATTAAGAGGCGTGGTAATCAAGTTTTCGTGAAGTGGTTAGGATTTGATGATTCGCATAATAGTTAGATAAATAGAATTAAATTGTCAAAAGGAAAACTATGTTGATTGAACATTTAATAAATGAATACACACACATACAATAAGTTTATTTTGTTTTTTTCTTAAATGCACATTGATACATATTTATGCAGTTGTAAATTCTATACAGCTATTACCCTTATAAGTGAGAAATAATTTAAGCTTATTAGCGTAATCTGCCATATCGGTCAGTACCTTTTCATTTACGATTAATGCAGTTGATACCTTGTTTGGTAGAAACAGCTGGAACTCATCGTTCACTTTAAGTAGGACTTTTGCATCGAATCGTGTTTTAACTTGTTTCAGTCCGGTGATCATATACTTGAATTCTGTCTCCAATTCACCAATCTTTTTAGTGGGTTTGAATTGATGACAAGCTATATTATTCAGCTACGCAAGATCCATCTGTAGACAAAATAATATTTAAACTCAGTTGACTTGAAACAAAACACCCACACACAATAAAAATCACAATTACCTTGAATAATTTTCTTTTTTCTAATTTTTGCTGCTGCTGCTGCTGCTGCTCACTACTCGTCGTTGCAGGTAACTTTTTCTCGATGAAAATGAGCTCCGAAGCCTCGGGTGCTGATTGATATAACCTGTTCCCCACTCCAGTCTTTTTCGGCGGCTCGACGGCACCGGCGGCGGAGGTTGGCGACTCGAGGCGGCGGCGGTTGGTGGCTCGTCTGCGACCATTTTCAGTGCTTCTATCCCCTCCTTTTCCACCAATGGAATGCCGTAATAACACCAAGGAAGCGTATTGGTGGTTCCAGGTAGCAAGAAGCGTTTATCGTCATGCGCGCTGCGTGCGATCTTTGTTTGACTCTCGCTGTACAACTGATGATGACGTGATCTGATAGACTTTTACTGTCGGCTCAGAATCACATTGTGCTCGAAGAAATTTAACGTAGTCCTCGAATGTAATCGTAGCATTCAACACCGAATTCTTGATCCTCTTTGCCTTCTTTATTGGATTTTTATTCTGAATTCTCACACTGTATATTTTGCTTCTGAGTCCAACGAACTCGAGCATGAGCATTCTGGCGTTCTCTTCTTTCATCTTACCAACCACTTTCTTATTGGCTCTAGGAATATTGAACCGATTCGGATCTGTAAAATCTCATGTATCGAATTCGCGAATATCTCGACGCATGACGTCGTATATGTCTACATTGGTGATCTCGTACACCAGACTGTCCTTGTCGGTGTACAAAAGCTTGCAACGTTCTTTACGAATGGCTCTCGTCATGTAGTTGTAGTGGAATAGATATACGAGAGTCTTGGAAAAGTCAAGAACAGCGAGACCTATGTAAATGGGTTTTCTCACTGTGATTTCCGTCCGCAATAGTTGAATCGCCACCAGTTCGTCGTCGAAAGTATCACTATTGTGGAAATTTGGTCGAGCTATCAGAGCTTCGGCACCGTTTCGCCCCTCCACTTATTCACCAACTTAACATCGATACGTTTCTTTTCGTTTTCTATAGTCTTGCCGTACACTGCATTGTTGAAGAGTTTGTATAGCATTTTTTCAAATTCGTTTTTCGCTTGTTTACGCATCTTGCTATTAATATACGTCAAATTAATGTACGTCTTGGCTCTGATTAAACTCTTGTGACGGTGTAGGCCTGTCAAGGCGAAGGCGCACGGCTGGCATCAAACGCACGTTGTTATCACGTGCCTGATGCCTGCCCTTTTCATTTTCAGCAACGTACGAGAGCGGAGGACGAGGACAGGGACGCGACGACGCTACCGAATATTGAGAGTGCGAGAGAGAGAGAGAGAGAGAAACTATAGTCTAGGTTGGGCTTGGCGCGCGGCACTTGTCGCGACCGGCATTGCCGCGTGCCGCCGATTAGGAGGCGAGTGGTAGGAGAAGACGTGAGAAGCCGGCTCTCATGCACTCGCGACAGTAAGTTACGCGACGCACGCGAGAGAGATCGGCCATATCAATTGGTGACCCTTCGCTGTGAAGCCTGCCCATCCCTTTGTGTGAAAGAAGTCGGCATTCTTCGTCAGATTGGCGGACGGGATTTTCTCCACCAGCGACGCGGCAGTCAGGAGATTTCCTGCAAGAAGCCGCCATCAAGATACCCAACAGCTTCTTCTGCCAGATCGTCGGTCACACAACAGCCTAGGATCCTCCTGCTGAGCCGCCGGTGGGACATCTTCGAGGCTGCCAGCAACAGCGACGTCCGCCGAAATTGGTCAGGTCATCGATTCCTCTCTCTCTTTATATCTCTCCCTTTCCTCGGCGATTCTCACGGTTCGCGTTGCGACGCCAGGCTTCCCCGAGCCGGCGTAGTTTTCGACAGTGCGTAATTCAAGTAATTGTTTGAGCCGGTTAACGAGTTGACATGGCGCTAACGTGCCGGTCATCTCGTTTAGATTAAGTTTGTGCGTTATTGTTAATAAGTGTTTGTACTTTCGCAGGCACTCTAGGTAGTGCATTGTAATAAACGGTTTGTCAACGGATTGAGTGTGTGAAATTATTCTGCCCGCTGTTCTCCTTCCTGCTTTGCCTGGAGCGATACACCGCCTCCCTTGCCTTCCCCCTTTATAAATAATTGGTAATAGTAGTGAATATATCGGCATTGCACGCTGACACTATTAAAGCCCGATGTATCTTCGCGAGGTGCAAGCCATGCCTTATTGCTTGTTTTAGAGCGCTATAGTGGATTATGTAACGCTCCTTAAAATCGAGAGTCGTCATGAGCTTAATCTGTTTGGATTCCGGAGCGGTTTTGTGCTCCGGATAATATAGCATATCTTTGTGCGCATCATGAATTTCTTTTGGATACTCCAACTCCACCTCGAATATGTAACCAAAGAATGAATCATCGGGTATATGGAAAGAAAAGTTGGCGTCAATGTCGCACCATTCAAAATCATCGAGTGGAAGATGCTCGGTCATACTCCATCCGTACAGGTTATTGACGTCGAAATACATCAAATATTTGTCATCTTTCTCTCGATCATAGTCGTTCCCCATGTACGGATTGTTCGCGGCATCGTACCTGTTGCAACACTGGCTGATTACACCGCGAATGCCGCGCTCGATAAACATGAGTATGTCGGTATCCGTCAAGAGCTCCCACCTTACACCCGTATACTTCAATATGGCATCCCAACTCAATCTGGACGTCGTATAGTAGTGGGCCGGATCCAAACGATACGCCGTTCGACACTTGGCTTTGAAGTTTTTAAAAACTTTGGCCAACAAGAAAACGTCCGTCTTGAAATACAAATCCGAATAGTTGCCCAGATCGATGATATCGAACGTTCTCCAAACATTCCCCGCGTAACTGTACTCCTCGTCACTGATATCCGAATCGTACAGACTGCTGTAAAAATCTTGCTTTTGTGGAAGCGTCGTCTCCTAAAGTTTTGTAAACGACAATACATAGTCATAAGGAAATACACCTTTTATCTTCAATAAGGCAATCTGCGGCAGTGTGTATCCATCAACTTGCTGAAAATTTCGTTCTAGAATATCGTGTTTTTCCAAGTACAACGATAGTTTGTCGAGAGAAATAAATCGAGACGAATCGAAGAAACGCAGATTTATATTGGTACCTTTCACGTACGAGTACTTCGTAAAAGATATGTATTTTTTCTTGGTTTGAGGAATGAGGCTCACTCGACCGGGAAATTCGTTCGCGATTTTCCGGATAAATAGATACGCATCGTATCCACTGAGATTGTGAAAAAAAACGGGTATAGTTCTCGATTCTTGATAAGCAATGTTACACGTGCTGTGACTAGCTCCACGATGTTTTCCAATAAAGTGATAATGATCGCGGACTTTTGTGTCTTTTTTCTTGTCAAAAGGCTTATTACATATATGACATAGGGTAGCACGAAGAAAGTTAAATGCCTCTTGGAACGTTAAATTTTCCATAGGCTGTGGGTTTTTGTATAACTCGTGCAGATACTTTTACAAAATAGTGAAGATGGTGAACGAACCACTTAGCTAGACGAACGTCATCGACGCTATTCTATCTATAGCTTCCATAACACGAAAGTCATCGTAGCTAGACTTGATGAAAAAGCCAACACTGTACGGTTGGTTACGTTAATAGATCCATTCGTCGTGGGACACAGCTTCCAAGAGATTCTCAAAATCGGCGTACACAACGAACGGTACTGCGCACACATTTTTAAAGAATTCAAATTGTAAAAATTTATCTTTCCTACTGGGAAGCACAATTTTACACATATTCACATTTTTACAGTCGATCTCGTGCGTTTTCAATCTCTGTTCAGTTAGAAAATAGTGTCAGCAACGATCGCATATGTACGACTTACATCTGCGAAATAACAACTGTCGATACATCGATACGACAGTGCTCTACCGTCTGAGCCATTGCCGCTCTTTCTAAAGTTAGTGCGTACTAACTGTTTATTACTTTATGTTTTAGGAAAAAATTATCATTTTCAGTATTATTTTGTACACTGAATTAAACGAACTATTTTAATATAGTATATTTTTTAAATAATTAAAAAATACTTACCTTATTGTTACCTGCTCGTTTCGCTGAGAATGGGGGGAGGTGGGTAGGAATAAAGAAAAACACAAGGTTGAATTTATTCGTAATTTGGAATTGTTATTGTTTTTTTGTTGAAACATTTGTTTTTTAATACTTAACTTTGCGGCTACGATATATTTGCACATACGTTTGAATAGCACTTAAAAGTGCTGATTTATAAAAAGTATGTAAAATTTTTTTTATTGAACAAATAGTTAGTCTATGTTATATTTAAACATACGTTTGAATAGCACTGAAAAGTGCTGATTTATAAAAATAATATAAGTTTTTTTTATTGTACAAATAGTTTGTCTAGAATTGAAATTTCGCACTGAAAAGTGCTGTTTTAAATTTATATTAATCGATGATGTCAATTAACTGTCCAATGTCCGCTAACTTGAAAAAAAGGTGGCCCTGAAATGGGCCAAACGTTCCTTCGCTGCAACTTGTCACTACCAATAGCTTGCCACCACCTACGATTCGTCTGTTACGTGAAAAAAACGCGCACGTGCTATCGCGATCCTGTATTAATACACACTGGCGTTTTTTCTCTGCACTAATCGCTATTGCTTTAGCTACTCCCACCACTAATTATGATCGTCTTATGCACGCGACAAAATCAGTGCTGTCGCGTAGTCTCCTACTCCTACTCCCAATTCTTTAACCAATGACTGATGCACGGCCAGTGTTTCCGAAAATGAATAAAAATTCGATCGCCTCACAACGATACGTCATTGTGATTTTTTTGTATTGATGTTAAGGTTTGTGAAGAAAAATGCAGCTTGAAGACGATAGTGCAGTAAGTGAGGAAGTGTTGGAACAATTGTTTTCACCGGACAATGTGCCGTGGCAAGACGCGCTGGACGAAGTTATGGCAGCATTAGGCAAAGACTGTGATCTCTTCGAAGATGAAGTCTTCCGAGTCTTGGTGTCACCGATGGAAACAGCGGTGAACGAAGTCGTCGAACAGCCGAGAACATCAACACCGAGGAGAGACGACATCCAGAAAGTTGCAACTATTCGAATGCCGCTGACACTTCTACCATCAATATTATAAGTATCTATTTTTCATTCTCTTTTACTCTCTCTCTCTCTCTCTCTCTCTCTCTCTCTCTCTCTCTATCTCTCTCTCTCTATCTCTCTCTCTGGTGAGCGCCGCACGCACTTTACATCGGCTCCAGGTTTTTATAGTTTTACTAATATAATTTTGTTGCACTTCCGCGGGCAACTTGTTCCAGGTGATGTGTAGTCCAAGGGGCAGCTAGGCTTGAGATAGTTAGTGCATAATTTGCCCTGGAATTACACATTACCTCAATCTACAGTTGTCACATAACCTGTTCCATCACAATCTGAATGTACGTGAGACTTCAGCAGCCACTGGTATCATCTGGCATCATTTCGCACTACATAGATTATTCCTGCACATCGGATTCCTGCAACATCAGCTACTAAAGAACACATTGTCATCGCCTACGCACCGCTTTAGTGAGAGAGAAACATCAAAAATTTAATTTAATAATTATCGCCCCGTTATCCGGCTGTGCCCTTCATCAATTTCTCCTGTATCCGTCATCGTAGCCTCTTCGATTGAGTGATTTGTTTGTTATTTCTGTTAGCCTTCTGCCAATTTATTGTTAAGCGACCTATTTTAAGTACTCATAATTCCGAGCGCCTTTTATGTTCAGTTCCTCCGCTAATTAATATTCCCGCTAAATTTTCCAATTTTCCCGCGAAATTCGAAATATCTTGCATTTCATGTAACTGCGGGTAGGAGTCACGAAACTCGTTTATTCTTGTTCGCGCCAAATTTTCTATGTATCACATTAATACTATCTTGACCATTTCGACTACGTTAATTCGCTCTTTCCTCTCCAGTTTATTTACTTGTTGAGTTTAACGTAGTTCGACTCCCTCTTAATCCTCTAATCCTTAAGCCTGTAATCCCTTACGTTTTCTTAATGTCAATTAGAGACTGCGCTAAGTGTCATCTTCCATTACGACGACTCGACAGATCTCTTTTGTGCGGCTCCTGCAATTCACTTTACCACCTTAACTGTATATCCCCAAATTCTAGGCCGATATCTAAAACTTCTGAATTTATATGTTGTGCTGACTCGTCACCTTCCAACCAATTACCGATCGCCAATACAGCTGCGCTATTCGCCACGCCTACCGGACACTCTCCATCGATACTCGTTCGGGTCAAGAAACGCCTAGCCTCGCCTACTCAGCCGTTATTGTCGTCGGTAACCAAACACCTCTGTATTGCGCCTCTTCATTCGTCACCTGAGTCCCCTGTTCCTGCAACCAACGTTTTCGCTGCGAATCAGTACCACCTTCAATCGTCGTCGCACTCAATCTTACATCTAGGCGTAGATCGCTCCACTACCATGGCTGATGCACCTGAGTGGTTCAAACAAGAGGCCCAACTAAATGCCAGCAGACACCAAGAGATGCGCGATTTGTGGTCTCAATTGCGCATGGAGCACCAGGTCAGGGACGCTCACTTTGCAGTAACAGATGAGCCGGAACTTCTCGTCCACGGTCTTCCCTCTGACTATAAAGGCACACTCTTCCAAGCAGCAACTTCACTGCTTGTTGCGCTCGGTTTTGGCGGGATGCACAACTTGCCGCAAATCATACATACGCGTGATTGGAGCCATTCTTCTGCCACTTCCCAAAGCTCTTTACCACTTCCCGGCGCTGCTCGTCGGTCTACTCGCTCATTCGCTTTTCTTGTGGACTCTCCATCAATCAGGGACAGGATTCTGCGTTTCTCGCCGAAGTTAAATGAGCACACCGCCCAGTCCATCTTTGGTACCGGTGGACCGACCAGAGTCTACGTTCGTCCAATATGGCCGAAGCCGGTCTTCGAACTTCTCACAAAGGCGAGAAAGGTTAGTGCTGAGCTTGGTTATGCCTGGCCAGTGGTCCGTAATCTGAGAGTGTTCTGCAGGCAGACTCAGCGCTCCGAGCTGATCCCCATTATAACTGAGGCTGACTTACGCGGGCTCGTGCCTCTCCAACGCGTGACACCGTCTGCCGTGAGGCCACCCACGCAGCATACTCATACTCACAGACGATTGTCCCCCTTACCCTCTTCGCCCCATCAAATCAATACCAACCAAATCTGACATACACTGAAATCCAACAACTTAGATGAGTCAAACTTATCTTTCACTGCTGCACACGTCAATATTAACGGATTAAATGTACCCTCTCATTTCTCTCTCCTTGAGGGTGAAGTCCAGACTGTCCCCTATGACTTAATAGCTATTTCCGAAACCAAACTCAGCGAATTTGTATCAGATGCTCACCTTGCTCTTCCGGATTACAATTTTGTACGACATGATCGTGTGGGCAAGGAGGGTGGAGGTGTTGGTTTTTATGCGCGGAACCCATTGATGATCAAAATACTAGCCGAGTCAGATCCCGTCTATGATAATACTCCCGAATTTATAATTGCCGACATTCAACAGAATCGACGTAACAGGCTACTTTTTGTCGTAGTTTATCGTCGTCCTTCAGCCTCCATCCCCACTTTCTTCTTTGACTCCATCTCTACTTTTCTTCCTTATTACAACGATATCCTAATCACAGGTGATTTCAACTGTGATCTCACCACTGATCTTCCACATGTTCGTGCTTTTCGTGATCACCTGGACTCTCTTGCCTTAAGGGTTGTTTCTACTGCACCTACACATCATCCTATCTCAACCACTGGGGAAATCACACACACAACCCTTGATTTATTTATCCCAACTACTCAACTAACATCTTACAGTTTGCTCAATCTAATTCACCCTTTGTTCCTTATCATGACTTAATCGCTGTCTCAATCTCAGCTACATACATAAAAAATACCATGAAAACTTTTTCCTCCCGTCCTCTCCAACACATTGATCCCTCAGCCCTTAATTTGATAATCGACACTAATCTCTCAGTTTTCTCCTCCGGACCTTTACCGGACCTCTCACACTCACTTGATCAGCTTGAATCTGTCTTTACTATCAATGTACTTGCTGCTTTTGATCAGCTTGCCCCACCCCGCAAGATCACTATCCCATCCATGAAAAAGCCCTGGGTCTCTGGGGAGCTACGATCCAAGATGCGCACACGTGATCATCTTTTCCTTCGCTACAAAAAGACAGGTTCTATTGAAGTACTTTCCCAATACCGGTTACTTCGTAACCAAATCTCAAATTCCCTAGACACTGCAAAGAATTCCTTCATTCATGACACTATCCACAATGCAAAGTCTATCACACACAAATGGGGAGCCCTCCGGGACATGGGTGTAGCTTCCAACCCTCTTCCTTCCCCACTATTCCTCTTTTCCCCTGACATTCTGAACGTTTACTACGTTTCAGTTGCCTCTCGTCACCCTGCTTTAACTAAACAAGCTTTCGATGACATAATTAATGCTCCTATATTCGAACCGATTCCCGCTCATTTTCCACAATCCTTCACCTTCTCTACTGTCTCCCAGCGTGAAGTTGAGTTCGAGGTCCTTGCCCTTCGCTCCAAAGGCAAAGGAAACGATGGCCTCTCCTCCCGAATGCTAAAACTTGGTCTTGGTTCTCTAGCTCCCTTCCTCACACTTATAATAAACCAATCCATCCTCACTTCAGTCTTTCCCTCAGCCTGGAAACGCACTATCATCTGCCCTCTCTCAAAAACTAAATCACCCCAGTCTCCCTCTGATACACGGCCGATAGCTCAGCTTTGCGAGTCCTCTAAGGTCCTGGAGCGCTTACTTCACAAGCAACTCTTGAACTATCTGGAGGCCAGCAATTTCTTTGACCCAAGACAGGCTGGATTTCGCAGGGGACACTCAACTGAGACCGCTCTGATTGGTCTGTTGGAGGATGTCAGACGTGCTGTTGAGATGCGTCAGCTCACGATCCTTGTCTTGTTTGACTTCTCCAAAGCATTTGACAGTATTCCCCATAACCTGCTTGTCCGGAAGCTGCGGGCCTGTAACCTGGCTGACTCAGCTCTTCGCTGGTTTTTCAGCTATCTGTCGGGTCGATCGCAGGCTGTGGTTGATCGGGCGGGCTCATTGTCTGACTGGCTGCGTGTCTGTTCAGGAGTGCCCCAGGGCAGCGTTCTTGGACCTCTTCTATTTTCCATTTTTATTAATGATCTTCCCAAGGTACTGCATTTCTGTCAGCATATGATATATGCTGATGACACCCAAATTTATCACCATTGCTCTTCCTCTGAAATTACTCCAGCCCTCACCAAAGTTCAACTTGACGCCCAGGCAGTCGCGGACTGGGCTACCTCAAATGGTCTCCAACTAAATGTTTCCAAGACCCGTGTCATTGTTATCGGCAGTAAGCTTTACTTATCCTCCTTACATCTTGACTCCCTCCCCCAAATCTCCATCAATAATATCATCATTCCATTTTCCTCATCCGTAAAAAGCCTTGGACTCACGATCTCCTCATCATTACAGTGGAAAACTCACATCAACAATACGCTCAAAAAGATCTGCAGGAATCTAAATTCACTTAAGTTTTACAGGAAGTCCCTTTCGATTTCCACCCGATCCTACCTAATCAAATCCCTCATTTTCCCTCACTTCACTTATGCTTCTATTGCTTTCCACAACCTGGATAAAACCAGGCGGCTTGCTCTACAAGTTGCTCACAATGCTTGCGTCCGTTTTGCTACTGGTTACATCCCTTTCATCCCATCTTCTGACATTGAATCCCACGTCACCTTTCATAGACTACGTCTTGGATGGCTCTCCCTTGAATCTCACAGAAATATTTCACTAATCCTTCTTGCATACAAAACAGTTTGTCTTTCTCATCCCTCATACCTTACTACCTATTTCCAATCTCCAAACTGTCTTTATATAAAACGTTCCTCTCGTAATCCACCTTCAGCTTTCTCATATCCGGCTCCACGTACTTCGACTTGGAACCTCTCTTTTACAGTTCGTTCCATGTACCTGCTAAATCAATTATCCATAACTGACTTTGACATTTCCAGATATAAGGAGCTTAAGTCATGGCTGTTCTCCCTCTTTACGGTCCTGGAAGATCAGCACTTCATCCAGAGGGTCACGTCCGAATCTTTAACAAATCTCTCATCCCTTCGAAAATTACCCACAGTATCCCTTCCTTTCAACGTCTCAGCCTTCACTGACAGTCCAAATTACCTGGAGACACCTGGTTCCTACCTCTCCTATAATTTCCCTCCCTTTAACTCATAAATCCTGGAGTATTGAATCTTCCTCCGTCTTCTGTCTGGATCTTATTTCTTCTTATCCCTCTTCTCCTCCCTCTATCCTTCCAACGTAGTTGTCACATGACTCGCATTAATTGTCGTTACCAACTAGATTTATCTGCCTCCTTGAGGTCATTTCTTTTTTGAGGCCCACCTATTCTTTTTGCTCACACGACTCTCTTCCCTCTTTCTTTTATGCGACTTATTTTCTTTTTCTGTACTCTGCGACCTGTGTATCTCCAGTTTTGTATTGTTATTTATATTATTTTATCAGTGTGATATTATTGTCTCACACTCCGTCATTTCTTATTGCCTTTCTTATTGCGTTTTATCCTGTTATGTTTCTCGTTATATTGCCAATGTATAGCGTATGTTATCTAATGTGTTTTATTGTTTTATTATTATTGCGTATTTTCGGTTTATTAATGTTTGTTACTGCTTATTATTATTGTTATTTTATTGTTTTATTGTTTTATTACTGTAATTGCACTTTATTTTTCTTGAAGCCTACGGGGTTATACCCCATGGCTAAATAAAAATGGTTTAATCTAATCTCTCTCATTCTGTTTTCCGTTTTTTATAATATAAAGAACAAAATCATTTAAATGAAAATAGAAATTTTCTTATTATTATAAAATTTATATATAATTAATACCATCATACTAACAAAACAATTATATTTAAATTTTATTAATTTATTAATATGATGGTATTAGTTATACATAAATTTTATAATAATAAAAGCATATTTGTTCTTTACATTAAAAAAGGTTCTGTTCTTTTTCATTAAATGAGAAATATGAGAGCATGATAAAGCAAGTAAGTAAACTGACGGAAACCGAGATGTCAAATAGGCAGTCGAAAGTAAAAGAGTACAAGAGAGTAAAACTGAATTTGGAAGAGAATCGTCTTTATATATTGAGTAGGTGTGCTCTTATTATTAAAAATTTATATATCTAATAATATTGTATTAATAAATTGATAAATTGATAAAATTTTATAGAGATAATTTATCAATTTATTAATGTAATAGTATTATTCGTTATATATGTATACGTATGTATGTGTGTATATGAGAGAGAGAGAGTATATATATATACTCAATTTCAAATTTAATTTCCTTCTCTCTCTCTCTCTCTCTCTCTCTTTCTCTCTCTCATTCTCTCACGTATTTAAAATTTCTTGTTTTGTTTTCGATCGCATTCTTTTTACGTTACTTTACGCTTGGTTTTCGTCGTCGTCGTCGTTATCAGCATAGTGCACGATTACTTCGTGCACTGTCAGTTTCATAATACAGAGAATTTCATACGAAGCATAGATATGTTCCTATTATACAATTTATATTTAATCAATTTATTAATATACAGGGTGGACCATTTTAATCGAAGCACCCAGAAATCTTTTTCCAGGTAAGGATGCGTGAAACATGTTTCAGACAAAAGTTGCTGGACTCCGAGGGGGACATAATCGGGTTACCTTGACTATGACCTTGAGGGTCATTTTCAAGGTCATCCGAAGGTCAACTTTGTTTTTTTAAATAGAAACCCCCATTTTTGACCTCGGATTCAGAAAGAGCGGAAAATTCTACGTTCAGATGACCTATTATACGTGGGGTCTGGGTGACCACCAAGGGCGCCCCCAACATCACGTAAAGTTCAATGTTATTTTTTTCTTAATCTTTCCACCTAACTAACCTAAGATCGGTATGGTTTAGAGAAAAATGATGTAGACAAAAGTTATTGCATTTTGAGAGGGGCATCTTGTGGTGACTTTAACTTCGACCTTGAAGGTCATTTTCAAGGTCATTTTAAGGTCAAATTTGTTTCTACTTTTCTATTAGTATATATATATATATCTATTATAATTAATATATTTATGAAATTTATTATAATAGTATGTATTATTTATTATAATTAGTGTATATAATAAAAAAAGAAATTCATTATATAATAATTACAATAAATATATATATAACATCATTATTATTTGTATGTATTAGCGCTTAGGCCGCCCCCCACATATCAATTGTGTAGCTAATATAGACAATACGAATTGCCTGTAGTACCAGTGGCAGTAGCTCTAGCGGTAGAGCATCGGCCTGTGGATCCAGAGGACGCGCGTTTTATCCCCCGATCCGTCCGTCCGTTTTTATTCCGATAACATTTATCTTGTTTTACGTATAAAAATTTAACACACACACACACACGATAAAATCAAAGCGTGTAACACAGAACGCACGGGCATTAAGAGTACATCAGCTCAGTAGGAGAAGGGGAAGTGCATAGAACGCACGGACATCAGACCACATCAGTACAGTAGGGCGAGGGGGAGGGGGGAGTGCATAAAACGCACAGGCATCACAGCACATCAGCTCAGTAGGGGAGGGGGCAGTGCATAGAACGCACGAGTATCAACTCAGTAGGGGGTAGGAAGGTGAGTTGAACATGAAATGCATGGGTATCTCGGCTCAGAAGGGGGTAAGGGTGAGGTGAGTTGACAATGCTCAGCTGAAGATGCACGGGCATCGGCTCAGGGAGTACATCTCAACTCAGTGAGCCGATACACCTCTGAGCTATGACCTCTCTAGTTTACCTACTTAATATTCAATTACTTCAATGATACGTTTTGGTGATTCAAAAAAACATTTCATGCATTGATAATTATAAAACATTGTACTTCAATGTAATTCATCAACTCACACATTAATTTATATGTATAAATATATGTACCTTTGCTAGTTTCGTTTTACTGCGATCTACGTTTCCGCTTGTTGAACCGTCTGTCCTTCCAAACAGCTTAGCATAGTTAATCTTGAATTTTAATGTTGCGGTAAAACATCGTAGGACCCATTATTCTAAGTTAAAAAGTACACGTTCACTGAAACGTTGGTTTGTTTTTCAAATTTCACGACTTCTTTCGGGTGTACCGGAAATGCTAGGTCTTTAAAATTATATTTATCTTGATGAGCAGTATAGGCAGTGACACGACATGCATTCTTTGCGACTTGATGTAACGCCGAAAGAATGGTCCATTTGAAACATTCGTTGTCGTTGTTCTGCACATTCACACAGGTTCTCTTTCTTCTAATAGGCTCGAGCAATTCAACGTAGGAACTAGCCTTTATAGGAGTGTTCTTGCTGATATTTATGGTTAAGTTTAATATAAAACGAAGAGACCAGCCCGAGTCTTGCTCTTGAAATTCTTCCGTGCTCTTACTGATTAGTTCTAAAACGTTTTCAATGAACCACTCGTCTATGTCTGTAGTTAGGTATATCGGTGCCATCTTCGTATTGAAATGCTTCACATCGAGATTTTCATAGTAATTATTTTTTTCGAATGCATACTCGGCATCTAGTATAGCATTCACTTTTAAAAAACTATGTTTCTTCAAGATCTCTTTAATTTGAGCATGGAATAATGGTTTGGCATGCCTCAAAAATGTATTTAAATCCAGATGTTTCAGATTGGTTATTACACCAGTCTTTATTCTACCTTTAAATGCACTATTGATGTCGTTCCAGCAAACTGTTGAGTCTTGAGCTGGATTGACAACAGCCGGTAGTAGTAGTAGTAGTACTAGCCGGTTCGAGACCTTCACCAACTACATCCAAAATAACGAGAGGTTCGTATATCGATTGTTCGCTATGCTTGCTCACCATAGGTTCGGCAATCAATGATATGGCAATGGGGGGCTGAGCCAACAGCCTACTCTTGTATCCGTTTAGCAGATGTAAAACGTTTCTAATCATGCACATAGCTGCCTGCAGCTTCTGTCTGCCAGACACGATCAAGCTAGGCTGAAGAGAAAGCTCATCAGCTTTGCGCAAAGCCAATGAACCCAGTGTCAACCATCTTTCGATGTCTTCGACACTAGCAAGACCAGCATTCGCCAGACGATGTGCGCGTAAAAGCAACAAAGCTATGTTCTTGAAAAACTCAGCCATGATGCTAATTACTCAACTGAGCAGATTTGACAAATCCATCGCATTATATTCACTACTCGTTAATGCTGATTGGTTGGAAAAAGTATGGAGGGCGGGTGGGGGTGAACGATTGTGATTGATCGAAAAATTATAGTGGGGTATCAACAAGTGCAAGCTCAGCATAAAAAGGCATTCATTCGACAGTATTGACGCAGTCGTCGACGTCGTCGATTCCTCAGTTATTACGATGGATTTTGTTGTAAACGTACAGGGCTTCAAAACTACCTTGAACAAATTCGCAATCAAGGAGATTGCTGTTTGTCCTCTGGAAGAATATCCAACTCCATCGGTGATTCTGTTTAAACCACCTTACCCATGAGAGTGGTTATTAAAGAAAAATCAGTGCGAAAACCGGTGGTTAGTGAGAAATTTTCATGGTATATCGTGGGAATCTGGCGATTTACCCTACGACGACCTTGAAAAATTATGAAAAAAACACTTTTTGGAGCAACTATTTTTGTCGAAGTTCTTGAAAAAACAAAATGGCACAGAAATTTGTTGACCAATGCACAGTAAGTGTCTTTTCGTCGCGTATCACCGTAAAAAGAAAAAAAATGATATCCAATGATTATTTTTGTTGCTTCTTGATTTTTTACAGAATAACTGTAGTTAACGTTGAAGATTTGGGTTGTCCATAACTCAAGAATCTTTCAAACAATAGCATTTCCGGATACAGTAACCACAACGCGTATCGATCACATCCACCGTGTGCCTTTAAAAACGCGCTGGCTATCAGTAGATGGATGCTCGCTCGCAAAAGTCGTGATGATATGTAATTTGATTTTTATATCTAAGTTTGAAAATAAATAAAAAATTAATGTATCGGTGAATCCTTGTTTTTTTACTCATCTAAAATATATAAATTTGAGAAATGTATATTATATTATATATATACGAGGGTGGTCCGATAAGTACTTAGCCTCACCGCCCGATGGCGCCACTCTCGCAAAAGAAATATTCTATCACGTAGTACAACCTTCTCGATGGTTACTGTTAAGATTTTAGCCGGATCGGAGTTGTAGTTTATTTTTGAGAGCGTGTGAAAGCAAGTGTGTCCGTTGATTTTTGAAAAATGGAAAAAGAGCAGTATCGGTCGGTGATTCGATTCTTGTTTTTGGAAGGGAAATAGCGCAGCGAAATCAAAAAGCGCTTGGATGCTGTATACGGTGACTCTTCTCCTTCGATGGCGACCGTCGAAAATTGGTTCAACGAGTTTCAACGTGGTCGCACGTCGATTTTTGAAGATCCACGTTCAGGTGCTCCGAAAACGGCTATCACGGAGGATAACGTGACAAAAATTCACGATGTCGTATTGGCAGATCGACGATTGAAGGTGCGCGAGATAGCTAAGATCGTAGGCATCTCAAATGACTGCGTGGGTCATGTCCTGCATGAAATTTTGGGCATGAGAAAGCTGTCGGCGCGATGGGTGCCGCGTTTGCTCACTCCGGACAACAAGCGCAACCGTGAGACAACTTCAGAGCAATGTTTGACGCTGTTTAAATGCAATCCGAAAGAGTGACAGTCGACGAAACATGGATCCACTGGTATACACCAGAGATTAAGGAACAGTCGAAACAGTGGACTTTACCCGGCGAAAGTGCTCCGAAGAAGGCGAAGACTGCCCCATCGGCCGGAAAGGCGATGACTACCGTTTTCTGGGATTCACAATGTGTGATCTACATCGACTACCTGGAGAGGGGCAAAACCGTCACAGAGCCGTACTATGCCGAATTATTGGGCCGATTCTACATCGAATTGCAGGAAAAACGGCCCCATATGGCGAAAAAAAAAGTTCTTTTCCACCATGACAACGCACCGGCTCACACCTCCGCCGTCGCCATTGCCGAATTAGGCTATGAACTGCTGCCTCAACCACCGTATTCTCCAGATTTGGTCTTGTGCGACTTCTTTTTGTTTCCAAACTTGAAAAAGTTACTCGCCGGGCAGAAATTTGAGTCGAATGAGGAGGTAATCGCTGCCAAGGAAGCCTAATTTTCAGACCTCGAGGAAACGTATTTTTCAGACGGGTTAAAGAAGTTGGAGCATCGCTGGGCCAAGTGTATTGAACTAAAAGGAGACTATGTTGAAAAATAAAACGCCACTTTTCCAAAATTTTCGTTTTTCTTTTCTAGGCTAAGTACTTATCGGACCACCCTCGTATTCATTTCCATAACAGTATTAGATAAATTAAAAGAAAAAAGAAAACTAAGGAAAATATAGCAAAAGAGTAGAGAAAAAACTAATAAAACAAAATATAACTATGCAATAAAAGAACTTAAACAAATTATTATTGTTGAAAAAAACGCAGAAATAGAAAATTACCTCGAAAACCTATCTGCTACAGAGGCTTCTGACTATTCTCTTTGGAAAGCTACAAAAAAATCAAAAAAACCTAAAAAATGTTCTCCACCTATACTAAAAAACGATATGACATGGGCAAGAATAGATATTAATAAAGTAAAAACTTTTGCAAAGCATCTTGAACAAGTGTAATCAAGCGTGGATTATCAGAAGGTCAATACGATGTCTAGAGTAAGCGCTTACCCATTTCCCTTTATGGATGTGATCCTGAGGAAATTGCAACACTCTAAGTGCAATAGCGCCCTTGACTGCTCGGAAACTTTTTATCAGATCCCTCTTACGAAGTGATCGATACCAATCACCACCTTTACCATCGTTGGTCTAGGGTTATTTAAATTTATGCGAATACTCTATGAAGTATCCGAAGAATCTGCAACCTTCCAGATGTTAGCTGATAAACTATTTTCGACCACGATGGAGCCGTACGCTTTTGCCTATATTATAACTTAATCATAACGACAGAAACCTATGAAAATCATCTAAAATATCTAACCTATAATCTCAATAGGATCAGAAAGTCTGGTTTAACCATTAACCGGAAAAAATCATGCATCTTGTAACGGGGGAGGTTATCTGAAAAAATGAGAAATTTATTGAAGCACAAACTCCCACGATGCAGAGCTAACCGCCGCTCCGTTAACCACGTATAGTTGTACGTGTATTCGCCTTTACATCAGATAATTTCGTTAAAGTGTCTTCTATTCAACGGAGTTTAACTCACCTTAATACGTATAAATCGGGAATTATCAATTTAATAATTTAAAAGAGCAAGATCCGTATTATTTAATAATTGTTAACTTAAGTTCGTACGCAATCACGTGGATATAACTTATGCTCGAATATATATATATATATATATAGAGTGGATTTCGACTCGTGGAAGGGAGTGGACGTGTCTTGGCTGTGAGTGCGAGTTTTGGTGAGAAAGTTAAAGAGAAAAAGTGTTTGAGGAGAAAGATAGAGATGAAAAGAGCGTGGAGGAGAAAGAGAAGTGGAGTAGAGAGAGAGAGAGAGAGAGACAGACTTGGATAAGAGCAGGAAAAAGCAGAGAGAGAGGAATAAAGAAAAAAGAAAAGTTGAGATTAAGAGAGAAAATCAGGAAGCGGGAAAGGCTGGCAGAGAGGAGGGGCGATAAAAAGTAAAGGCAGAGACAAAAAAGGTAAGACTGCGAATAAAGGTGGGATCACGAGTAGAATTAGAGAGTCGAATTAAGGCGTACGGGATAGTGATGGAAAGATTTGTGACAACAGAAAAATTAAGAGATAAAGGTGGAAGAATGGATAAGAAATGCCCAGAGGAGGAAAAGAAGAAAACAGTAAAGGTGGTGAGGGGAAGAGAGAGCGGAGAGAGGCTGAGAGAGAATATTAGAGGAGAAATGAGAGAGGCAAAAAGATGCAAGAGTGAAAGTGAGGGGAGCGAGATGGAAGGGGAGGGGGGAGAGGGATTGGACAACATGATAAGAGAAGTAGGAAAAAGTAATGGTGCAGAAGATATAATGGAAAAGATACGGGCATATATAAGGGATTTAAGAGAGGCATGGGAGGATGAAAGGAAATAATTGACAGAAATGTTTAAAGAAATAATGGAAAAAATAGAAAGAATGGAGGCAGAGGGAAAAAGAACAGAAGAAAGATAGGAGAAAGAAATAGGAAAAGTTAGGAAAGAACAAGAGAGAGAGAGAGAAGAAAGAAAGAAAGAGACGAAAGAAGAAAGGGAAAAAGCAGAACGTAGAGAAAAGACACTGCAGGAAAAATGGGGAGAGAGGATGGACCAGTTGGAAGAGGAGTGCGTAAAACTAAAAGAAAGCATAGAAGGAGGAAACAAGAAGCAAAGAGGAACAGAAGTAGGCAATAAGGAAGAATTAGAGCATATGAGAGAAAAAATGGATAGAGAAAGTAGGATAAACAATATAATAGTAACAGACTTAGAGGGTGACTTAAGATGGGAAAAGAATGGAGAGGCAGAAGTCTGGTTAAGGGAGGTACTAGAAATTAAAGGGGAGATAGTGAATTTGAAAAGAATAGGAGGGACAGCGGGGAGGGATGATCGGAGAGAAAGAGGAAAAAATGTGACAAATGAGATGCACTTCATGGGAACAAAAAGAAGGAATTATGAAGAGGAAAAAGAAGCTGGAACAGAAAAAGATATACATAGATCAGGACTGGACGTGGAAGCAGAGAAAGATAAGAGAGGAAGTAAGAAGGAAAGCGAAAGAAATAAGAAGTAAAGGTAAAGAGGTAAAGATATGGCATATCAGGGTGAAATCAGAGGAAGAAGAATGGTGGTGGAGCGAGACAGAGGGAAAAATGGTAGGAAAGGGGGTGGAAGGGTTTCGAAAACAATAGGGATAAAAGAGAGAGAGAGAGAAGAGAAGGGAGACAGAGGGGAGAAAGGCAGTAAAAATGCTATTCTGGAACGTGGCGGGGGTGAGGAGCATGGAGGAAGACGACTGGGAATAATGTTAATAATTAACTGGGAATATGTTAGGGAATTCGACATAATAGGGCTAACGGAAACCTGGGTGAAGAGGCAAGGGGCAAGAACTGGTGTGGAGAAACAACTGAAAGGGTACAGCATAGAGTGGAGGGACTCAAGAAGAGAAGGAAGAAGGGGGAGAGAAATAGGGGGAGGAATAATGGCGGTAAGAGAGAGGAAAGGGATGAATAAGGTAGAATGGAAGAAAGAAAGGACAAGTGAGATAATAGCAGAAGACATAAAGATCGGAGGAAGGAAATACATGATAGCAACGGTGAATACCTAAGCGAAGAAATAGAGGAGAACAGAGGAAGAACAATAATGATAGGAGGAGACTTCAACGCAAGAACAGGAAATGAAGGGAGAGATTGGGAGACAGAAGAAAACCTAGAAGAAATAATGGCCAAGGAAAAAGTGTTAAACGCAGAGGGAGAAGAAATGATAAAATGGCTAGATGAAATGGGCTTAGTAATAACGAGTGAGAGAAAAGAAGGAGACGAAGAGGGAGAAATAACATATATAGGAGCGATAGGAATGCCAACGAAAGACTAAGTAGTAGGTTTAAATAAAAGAGATGGTAAAGTCGGACCACTTACCAGTAGAAGTGGAATTGGGCGATAAAATAGTAGAAGAAAGAAAAGAAAAGGATAGACGACTGGAGCAAAGAAGGTATAAGAAAGTATTAGAGATGGATAGACGCAATAGAGAGAACAGAAAAATGGAAAGAGATAAAAAATAGAGTGAGGAATGCAGTCGTAAAAAAGAAGATAAGGGAAAAAAGGATCGAAAAAAAGCCGGTGGAGAGAAGAATGTAGGATAAAAAGGGTTAGGGTGATGGCAAAGTTAAATAAGGTAAGAAAAGGGGAAGGAGACAGAGGCAAATACCTAGAAGCAAAGAGAGAATACAGAGAGGAAATAAGAAAAGGGAAAGAAGCTGAGGGGAAAAGAGTGGCAGAAAAAATAAGAAAAGATAAGACGAGAAGAAAATTCTGGGATAAAGAGAATTGCAATAGGAAGAAAAGAATAGGATTAGATGAAAATATAAGAAAAGAAGAATGGTTAAAGCACTTCAAGGGACCACTAGAAGAAAAAGAAAAGGAAGAAAGCAAAGGGGAAGAAACCGAAGACAGCGAAGGAGAGGAAGGTGAAGAAATCAAAGTAAAAGAAGTAGAAGAGGTAATAAGAAGAATGAAAAAGAAAAAGGCGACAGGAGAAGATGGTATAACAAATGAAGCGTGGTTGGAAGGCACGGAAGGCTTGTTAAAAGATATGACAAAATGTTTAAATGAAATATAGAACGGAGAAGGATACCCGGAAGAATGGAGGAAGGGAATAATAATACCAATATATAAGAAAGGGAGGAAAAAAGAAGTAAAAAACTACAGAGGAATAACGCTGATGGACACGAGATATAAAATATAGGCGGAAATACTGAGGAAAAAGCTGGAAAGAGAACTAGAAGCAAAAGAGACGCTATGCGATACGGAGATGGGATTCAGGAAGAAAAGAGGAACAATGAACGCAATATATATATTAAAAACAATAATAGGGAAGAAAGTAAGGAAAAAGGTGAAAAACTGTACGTATTCTTTGCCGACATGAAGACCGCTTTTGACAAGATAAAGAGGAAGAAAATATGGGAAATCATGAAAGAGAAAGGGATAAATGGGAAAATCAGGAAAAGAATAGAAGAAATATATAAGAAAACAGGGAGTAAGGTAAAAATTGGAGGAGAAATAATTGGAGAGTTTGAGACTTACAAAGGCATAACGCAAGGGTGCCCTTTGAGTACCACGCTATTTAATCTTGCCTTCGCTGACGTGGAAGTCAAGATCAAACAGGTGCAAGAAGGAGGGGTAGTGATAGGAAGAAATAAAATATGGACATTAAGATATGCAGATGATATTGTGATAATGGCAAAGAGTGAAAGTGGAATGAAAGCGATGCTGAAAAAATTAAAAAGATACCTGGAAGAAAGGGAATTAGAACTAAATGTAGGAAAATTAAAGGTGATGAAATGCAGGAGAGGAGGAGGAATAGGGAAGGAAGAAGAATTCGAACGGGAAGGTGAGAAGATAGAGATGGTTAAAGAGTACAACTACTTGGGATATGTGATAAGCAGAAATATCGAAAATAAAAAGTAGATAAAGAAGGCAGAAGAGAAAATAAATATGGGACTCGGAAGACTATGGGGACTAAGAGAAAAGCTATTTAGAGAAAATTGGGAGCTAAGGATGAACCTGTTCGACGCACTAGCGAAAAGCGTGATTATGTATGGAGCAGAAATCTGGGGATAGAAGAGATATGAAGAAATTGAAAGATTACAACTAAAGTACATAATGTGGGTATTGGTATTAGATAAAAACACGCCAAGTTACTTAATACGATGGGAAACAGGAAGACAAGAAATGAAAGAAACAGCATTAGAAAGAGCAATGAGGTATGAAAACAAAATAAGAGAAGAAAGAGATGGCTCAATATAAAAAGAAGCATGGAGAGAATCAAAGAAAAGGGAAAGAAATGAAAAAGATAAAAAGGATAAGAAGGAGGAGAGAGAAAAGGCTAGAAAAAAGTAAAATATATAGAGAGAGGGAGGAGGGAGGCGAAATGAGAGAAGAGTTTTGGGAAGAAATAAGAGAAGAGCTAAAGAAAAAAGAAGAAAAAGAACTAGAAGAAAAACTA
The DNA here is from genome assembly GCF_024137745.1 of Phymastichus coffea. Classification (NCBI taxonomy): domain Eukaryota; kingdom Metazoa; phylum Arthropoda; class Insecta; order Hymenoptera; family Eulophidae; genus Phymastichus; species Phymastichus coffea. The sequence goes on along the minus strand of NW_026706828.1, from coordinate 5,430,950 downwards.
GAAAAGTCAAGATATATAAAAGAGTGGAAAGAACTGAAAGAAGAAATGAAAAATTACAGATTAAAGGACATTCAAGGAGAGGGAGGAATAAAAGGCCTACAAATAAGAGAAAGGTTTAGGTTAGGTAATGAAACGAGAGGAAGCAGGCATTGGGAAAAAGAAGAAAATAAGAAATGCAGAATGTGTATGAAAGAGGAAGAAAATTGAAAGTACATAGTAGAAAAATGTGAAAAAAGCAAAAAGGAAGGGGAAGAATGGAAAAAAATAATATTAGGAAGCAAAGCAAAGATAGCGTGGATGATGGAGCTGAAATGGAAAAGAAGAAGAAACGAAGAGGAGAAAGAAAAAGAAAGACAAGAAGACGAAATTTCAAGACCCTAAGGACAGACGGAAACAGAAGACAGAGACGCAAGACTCGCAGACAAATCTACATACGCACACATATACACAAAACACATACATTATCAACTACACAAACTGGACACGAGACACAAATAGTAATGTAAGAAATGAAAACCAAATGTAACATAAGTTGTAAATAAATAAACTATATATATGTATATATATGCAATAGAATAGTTAGAAAGAAAGAAAGAATAATGTGTATAATTTCTCCTAATAGTGTTTATTATAAAGAGAATCTATGTGAGTACTTACATCTTTTTAGTTATAGTTTTGGTGGTATAGTTCCAATGTATTTTATTCTAATACTGAGTATATATTCAACGTAATAGATTTAATTTATTACAGTCCAATAAATCCAATAAATCCAATAAATTTAATACTGCGTATATATATATTGTAAGGTCAAGCTTCTAAATAAATTGAACACGACGATAAATCAGCGCGCTTTTTTACGAGTTAGAGCGAAAATTCATTTAATATACAGTTAATTATTGAATTATTAAGAAAAAGGACCGGTACTCAATGTCGGTCTGCTTTGAATGTACTCTGCATGGTTCCGTCTCGATCTATCGCACCTATCTGCCTGGAGCCAGACAGCACCGCGACGAGAACTTGAACGTCACGCAGAGCCTAAGGTTCAAAGAGTTAGAAAGAAAAAAAGAGACACTTAGGTTACTTTTTCTCGTGAGAGTTAGTCGTCTCATGAGTGGAGTTACTAAGTCAGGTTTAGAAATGGCAAGGTTAAGATTTAGAAATTGCAAGACAGGCCACTGAATGAGTTGAACTGATTCCAAGTGAATGCTGAGATTTTATTTTTGTTTATATAAGGCTCTCGTTGCCGTGCATGCGGATTTTGGACTCCACGATGCCGCGGCAATGAGCGAATTTATATTTGCAAAAGTGGCCCCACTTTACGCTCGCTAGCCCCTACCACAACGTGAACATAAGTCTTGATTTTAATTAATTAATTTAATAAAAGTGTTCTGGTTCGTCTTATGCTCTCTAAATTCGCTGTCGTACATTCGGATTTTTAAATTATTAACGATTAATTGTAGTTTTTTGACTGTAGGACGTATTCAGAAGTGCATTTGGAATTGTAATTCAGAACCAAATTGACTAGAAATATATTTTTTGTTCATTGAAATCCTAAAAATCTATGCTTTTGCATAATAAATAATATCTTTCGCAGGGTACGACATCATGCACCATATTTGATTAAGAGTTTTCGAAATTATTTAGACATAATTGGTAATAGAAGTGAGACCTTGCCTTGATCTAGACCTACAATATTTAAATTATTCTCGTTTTGATCGCGTATTATTCTCGAGGAAAATAATCAGCTAAGACCATTACAATATATATATATATATATGTATATATATATAAATGACTATAAGGAATGAAATTAGTGTCAGAGAAAAAAATGCAGCCTTACCAATTGGGGGATTACTTCTGACTAACTCAATCCTGCCTCTTGCTACTAACGCATACACCCCGTTTTAGCCTCCTTCTTCTTTACACACTTTTTCTCCAGTGATGAGAATCCGATGAGGCTACAATTTGTTTTTCGCACTTTATTTTCGCCGAATAAAGTTTCCTTGGGACAATTACGTGCGTGTGTGCAACAATAGTATTGGAGCAGCAAGCAGCGGTGCAGAAGCAGCAGGTTGCAGCAGATAACAGCGAATTGAGGCAGCGCAGCTGATAATAGAGGGGCAGCAGCAGTTGGAATTTTTACAACAATTACGGCTGATCACCGTAATTGCACCGCATGCTAGGTGCACCTCCCGTCATATTAAGCGATACAAAATACTTTCGATATTTTATATATTCGTGATAGTGTTATTTTTTGTATTCATTGAGCGTTAGTTCGCGGTAGAATTCGAATCTACTCTCTCTCTCTCTTTCTCACGGAAAATAGTTAATTGTAAAATCCTATTCGTGAGCGTTAGTTTTTCGGCCCTACAAAGACTGTAGTGATTATTTATTAATTAAAGTCTGTTAAATTTATTCCCCGTTTTCGTCATTTAATTTTCCTAGTAGCTTAAGTAATTGAAAAAGGCTTAGGTTTTAATCCAATTACATATAGGAGATTAAGAAGATTAGGAGTAAAGTCGCTCACACTTAAAACTTAACGAGTGTCACAAGACACGTGACTTAAGGTGAGTTCAACTCCGTTTAACAGAAGACAACTAGGATGAATCATCTCACGTTAAGGCGAATACACGTATTATCATACGTGTTTAACGGAGCGGCGGTTTGCTCTGCATCGTGGGAGTTTGTTCTTAAATAAATTTCCCATTTTCAGATAACCTCCCCCGTTACACGGTATAACAAAGAAATTCTGTTTATTTTATCATTCTTTAGAAAGGTTATTTGTATTCAATAACTATGTTGATTTATTATATTGAAATTATTTATTTACCTTCCGTCGAATGTTGGTGAATGTTATAAGCACTTTTGAAATATTTAAAAGAGACTTTGTTTTCAGACACACTTTCAAAATAATCTATAAATTTTTTGTAACAATATTTGAACTCGAAAATAGAAGTTTTCACTTCTTGATCGTCAAAGTTTGATAGTGAGTCACAATTTTGGATAGCTTTCGCTGCATCATCGGCATCATAATATTGTACATATCCAATAGACAAATTTTACAAAATGTTCATAAAAACATTCTCTCTACGGTATTCTTCGATATTCCAAGGCACTCTACAGAAGAGTCGCGTCTTCTCCATGGGTCTCGGTGCCATTTTTCTAAAAATTTTGTTTTCTACTACTTTTTGGCCCTTCGTTATGAAATCAGTCTGAGAATTTAATCTTTTCGGCTTCTTTCGCATGCTCAACCTGTTCGTATTTGCATAATACTAGCCTTTTGTTGCTATTGGTAATGCTTTCTAATGAGTGAAATTTGCGTAATGGTCCTATCTTTTCCAACCGAGTCAAAAGAACACTCAATTTTCTATGGTCTGGGTAGTAGAGCTTTATACATCTAGAGTCCTCAATTGAACGATTAGTTGCTTAGTACATTTTCGGGTCTTTTTGCTGAAACAAATGGTCAGTAAATTTGGTAAGTGTGTAACGGTGTAGACTGGTCATAGCCTACATCGTTTGTCCCTTCCCTCTCTCTGACCTTGGCGAGAGCTCACGGCTGGCATCAGACACATTCTTATTCTTCAGTGCCTGATGCCTGTCTTTGTTTTTCAGCATTAGTACCGGAGCAAGAAAGGGAGAGAGAGTTGAGTTGAGTTGAGTTGAACTTTATTGCCTCTTTGGGTAGAACCCTGTATGGGGTTAACGATGTACATTTTGTTTACAGTGGCTTGCATATATGATGCAAGCAGTATACGAAGTTAGGCGAAAGGCAAGATACATGGTAATAATGTACCATGTAATTTGTTACATAAAGATGACTTAAAATAGTTATAATAGCTAACAAATTTATATGCAAATATTAAGAACTAGGTTGAATATATTCAGTAGATTACATAGGTGTTCAATAACATGTGTAAAAGTGCGCTTAAGTTACAAATTTTTACTTATATATACTTATAGTTTAGAATGAGTTACAGCCGGGAAAGTGGAGGGATGAAGAATATGAGGATTAAGGTATCGACCTTGGACTTGGAGATATTCATTGGTGGATGAGAATTGGGACGCATGAAATGGTAAGGTAGGAGAGGGAAGGTTTGATAGGGCTTCAACGGGTATAAGATCTTCGAAAATTACTACAGACCTCCAAGCGAAAAGCTCGTGTATGAATAGTAGAGATCTCAGCCAGTGTTTGAATTCATTCAACCTGTCGAATGACAGGACAGTTACACTAAGGTTGTTTAGGAGGCGGGAACCGGATATTGTGAAAGAGTTATTCCAAGATTCAGTGCGGGGAGCAGGATAGGAGAATAAAGAGGGAGGATTACGATTTGATCTTGATTGATGAGAGTGAATGGGGTCAGAGAAGTGGGCTATGAGGTAAGAGGGAAGTTGGGTTGATAGGGCCTTGTAGGTGAGGGTGCCAAGCGATAGAACTCTTTTGTTGGCGAGTGATAGCCAATTGAGTCGCAGCCGATGGTAGCTGACGTGGGTAAGAATATTGCGAGTAGGTATGTGTGGAATGAAGCCAACTACATATCTGACGCAAGCGTTTTGAGAGATTTGTAGGTGAGATAATCTAGTTTTATCTAGGTCGAGAAAGAGAGAGGAACAGTAGTTGAAGTGTAGAAATATGAGGGTCTCAACAAGTTGTTTTCGTAGGTTAAGACTTAGGGAGTGTTTATAGTGTTTGAGGGAGTACAGGGAAGAATAAACTTTACGAACTATTGAGTTGACATGGAATTTCCAGTTAAGTGTGGAGGAAATGGTGACGCCAAGGTTAACTGTAGTGGAAGAGTAGGGTATAGGGGTTCCTAGTACATGTATCCGAGGTAAGATTGAAAAATCAATGCGTGAGATGTAAATTTCGCTACCAAGGATCATGACTATTGTTTTTGATGAATTCAAATCTAGACCGTTATCAAGAGCCCATTTGGAAATTACATCAGCTTCGAGCTGCATGACAGAGATAGCATGACCAAGGTCCTTGAATTGACAGTGTAGATAGATCTGCGTATCATCTGCATATAGTATGTGGTTTGCGAATTGAAGAACACGACGGAGATCGTCAATAAAAATAGCAAAGAGTAGTGGACCAAGTACGCTACCTTGGGGAACACCCGAGGAAGTACGTACCCAGTTAGAGAGCCTCCCACCAGAGTCAACTACTGCCTGAGCTCGGTCAGTTAGGTAAGTGAATAGCCATTTTAGAGTAGGGTCACCAATGTTTATTGAGCGCATTTTCTTGATAAGGATAGTATGGGATATGCAGTCGAAAGCCTTGGAGAAATCATACATTATTAAGATGGTCAACATGCGGCGATCAATTGCTTTTCTCACATCATCAACTACTGTCAGCAAAGCTGTTTCGGTACTGTGACCTCGTCTGAAGCCAGCTTGGCGAGGGGAAAGTAGGTTATGGGTCTCAAGATGGGTTGAAAGTTGAGAATATATAAGTCGTTCAAAGGTCTTGGACATTTCACAGATTTTGGCAATTGGTCTAGTGTCTGAGGGAGATGAAGGATCCTTTTTTTTTGATATTGGACATATAAGAGTTCGCTTCCAGTCAGTTGGAAAGCTATTGGTTGAAATTGATTTGTTGAAAAGCATTGTTAAGAATGGAGATATTTCACTGGAAACTAGCTTGAGCATTTTGGAGTTTATACCATCCATGCCATGGCCAGGAGAAGTAGATAGTGATAAAGCATTCTCAACCTCTTTCTGGGTAACAGGACGAAAAGAGAAAATTGGCAGGTTTACAGGGGTGGGCAAAGGCTCGGCAAGGATGGTATTAATTCCATATAAGGTGAGAGGAGGATGCCGATTTGAAATCGAAACATAGTGGCGATTTAGGTCATCAGCATTGAATAGAAGAAGAGGGGATGGATTAGAAGGCTTGTTGATACCCAGAAAATTGAGTACTCTCCATTTCGATTTATTATTTGGAGCAGATAGAACTTCGGTCTTTATATAGGAATTTTTCGAGGTAGCAATGCTATTAGTTACCATAGAACGTAGGGATTTGTAATTAAGGACATCCTGTTCGGATTTAGTAGATTTAGCTAGTGAATAGGCACGATCGCGAAGGCTCATTAATGAGCGGAGTTGAGTGGATATCCAGGGCTTGCGTCTGGTTGAAAGAGTTAAAGAGCGGACAGGGGCAATTGAATCAAAGGTTGAGGTGATAGTGTTGGTGATATCATTTTGAAGATCATTAACAGATACAGAGAGGTATGAAGTTGGGTTGGGATTATTGAAGGAGAGATATGGAATGGAGTCGAAACTGTTATGAAGGCAGGATAACAAGGTTGAGGAGTCGATGGAATCAAGTTTTCTGGTGAGAATAGTTTTAGGTTGTGAAACAGAAAGGGAGCACGAGTATGATAGATCAATGAAGTCATGATCAGCTATGAAAGGAGAAGAAGTTTTTGAGAATGATAATATTCGACTGGGGTCTTTGACAATGAAAAGATCAAGTGTTGTGTGAGATGGAGGGAATTTATCGATTAGATGATGGGTGGGTTCAAGGGAAACAACATTCAAGCCGTGAGAATTAATAAGATTTCTGAGTGTACGAGCATCAGAGAGTGAGGAGGAGGACAGGTCAGCATTTAAGTCGCCAGAGATAATTACGTCGTTATAATGAGGAAGATAGGCTGATATACAATTGAAAAAGTGAGAAGGAGAGGAGGCATGAGGTCTACGGTAAATGACAGCGAAAAGTAGCTTAAGGTTATTACTTTTTATTTCGCAAATAATAAATTCAGGTGTATTATCATACAGTGGATCAGAGGTAACAAGAGTATTTACGGTGAAACTATTGCGGACATAAAGTGCAACTCCCCCACCTTCTTTACCAGAGCGATCGAGTCTGAATAAGGTGAAGCCATCAAGGTGTAGATGAGAATCGGGAGTATTAACGGTTAAAAAGGTCTCTGAGATTGCAATTATGTCATAGTGAACAGCAGCACTTTTAGCTTGAAGTAATGCAAAGTGTGAAAATGAGTCAAGGCGATTTATGTTGATGTGTCCGACAGAGATAAAGTTTTTTGTGCTACAATTAGTTGTAGGATATAGTTGTCATGGAGTTGTAGTTGCATTGAGCGGTTGGTTTGCATAATTACTGGTAGATGCAGATGGATTCTCATCAGTTTCCATGCCGGTCATTTGAGATTGTTGTGGAATGAATTTAGAAAGATCATCGACAGATAATATGGGCATCGGAGCAGAGCGAATTGTTTTGCGAAGACAGACCCTTAGATTTTTGACGATTGGACGAGCAAAGTTGTATTTCACACTGAAGTTTCGAGCTGCCGTGAAAAGATCAAACACAGGCTTAGGCCATAGTGGACGAATGTAGACTGCTGTTTTGCCACCACATTTAAATATGTCTTTGGCAGTTTTGTCTTTCAGTAAGTGAGCGCACTTAATGACTTTGTCACGTAGTAAGCTGCTTGACAATTGAAATGCAAATGAAGATGTTAGAGATTGGGTAGTAGCAGATGTGGCATTCGTTGCTGAATTCGTAAGAAGAGCGTTACTATTTGAGAAGTGATTTATGCTGTTGTTGGTAGTAGTTTTCCATTCTCGTGTGGCTACAATTTGCGGGAAGTCGCATCCATTACCAAAACCCAGGAATGCAAGTAATAGTTTTGTTGCATCATAATAAGAACCAGTAAACGAGTGAGGAAGACCAAAGACTAAGATTTCACATTCATCAGAGAGTACTGAAAGCATGTCCCTTGCAGAGTCATCTTGAGTGCGGTGCTTTACATAATTCCGAAATTCTGACATACATTCATTCTGGAATGCTACATTCTTGGAGTATTCATTGTGAAAATCACTGAACCAAGTAGGAGGAGTCGACATGTCGAATTGATCGGTAGTAACAGATTGTGATGGGTTAGTTGAAGCACGAGGAAGTTTCGTCGTACGAAAATTTGGAGATTGAGGGGAGGAAGCTTGCCTCTTCTTACTGAAAGATGAGTTACTGTGGGAGCTAGAATTTGAAGAGGTGGATTGACGCAGAGACGTAGCAACACGTGAACGGCAACAGCCAAGGATAGTGGAACCAGCTGGCGCGACTGGACTCACACAGTATGAGTGGTATAGCTTATTACAATTTGAGCAAGTAATGGTACTATTAGTTTTGCGATTTATAACGGAGTCGCAAAAGCCACAGGTTATGACAATTAAAGGCGCCGATTTAACAGTGTTTGCCTGATCGTACTACTTAAGTAGTAGTGACGATTCTCTTAGATACTAATTAAATAGATACTAATTAAACAGCGGTAGTGTATAATATATGTGTATAGTAATACTCAGTTATGATGCAGAAAGTTTAAATTCGAATTGCGCGCGCAAACTCACTGGTATTAGTACAGTAAGATGCGTCACGCCGGAGAATCGACAGATGTCCCGGACTCGTGAGTGGTGGGCGTGGCCTGTGAGGAAGGCGAGTAGTGATGATTGACGATGGCTCCGGACTAGCCGATGAAGGTCTGATGTGTGTGTAGCTTGACGAATTCAAACTAGGCGCATGCGTAGTTTAAAAGTAACTCTCAGTGTTGGCAGAAATTTGCGAAAACTCGGTGTGGTAGAAGCTTGTTGCGAAATCACCGGTGATGTGAGAACTAACCTCCAAGAATCCACAAGTAGGATTATAGATGAAAAACAGTTGCAAAACACAGTTACAGGCGATGAATACGCTTGTATCCGTAGATTGCAATAAGGAGCTTGCAATGATGAACCTAAAACAGCCGCCCGAAGGCGAGTATTTTGAGTATACTTGGTCAAAGCGGAGAACGTAAAATTTTGCGACTGGCCGGTAGTCACAAGAGAGAGAGAGAGAGAGAGAGAGAGAGAAAGACAGAGAGAGAAGCGGAAGCCTTCTTTCGTCTGCCATCCTATTGGTGCAATCTTGTCGTCGTGCGGAGAGCTGCGTTTTTTCAGTAATTTATTGCTGCCGGTCCTGCTGAATTTTCCAGGGATTTACCAAGGAGCATCGAGTATCTGCCTGCAAGTTTCTTCGTCATTGTCACTCAGATCACCGCTTCTTTTCTCTCTCTCTCTCTCTCAATCATTTAATTTTCCTTTCTTTCTGGTATCCGCGACTTGCGTATTGTGTCAGGTTCTCACGGGCCGACACAAATAGTTTAATTTATTGTTCTTGTCATTGAGTCGGTAAATAGGATGGCAAGGCGCTCACGTGCCGGCTATCCTATTTAATTATTGTGTTAATTAGGTTAAGATATTTATATGTATGTGATTTTCGCCGGTACTCGTGGAAGTTCTTTTGTAATAAAGTGTGTTCCTTCAAATTGCATTAAGTTATTGTGTTCACCTTTTCTTTTCGCCTTGCTGGAAGCGATACACTGCCTCCCTTGCCTTCCCTTTCTAATAATCGGTAATAGTATTAAAATTGTCGGCTATCAGCGGCTAACACTATTACAAGTGTTAATAATTGATTAATCTTAAAATATGTAAAAGGTTTTCAAATATAATATTAGAAAGATTCCGCTATTTGTTAGCTCAGGAGAATTTTCGGCTCTTTTTGATGGATTAAATTGTCGCGGAAGATTTTAATTTTTGCGAAGTTTGATCAAGCAAAAGATCAGTTTGAGTTTGATTAGTACATTGTGCCTTGGGTATCCGGGTAGGTTTTCGTTTACTAATAGTCAATTGCGGGCTATGGAAAATTGATCTGTTTCTGAAGTCTGGTAAATTATCTTGGCGCAATTGTGATGTTTGAACATGAGATGATTTATGTGGTGTGATTAATATTAACATAATATTAATACTTAGTCCTCCATAAATTAGCCCTGTGTGGATCATTAATATTTTGTCTTATCATCTCTGCTTTTTCGTTAATGTCGTTTAATGTTTCTTCTCGGTTAGTCCAAGTTTCAGATTGTGGCGTCCATTTTTCCAATTCCACATCAGGTTTAGACAAAAATGTTAATATAAGGTTAAGATCTGTCAAATTAACGGTCAGATTTAGTTTGTATAGATAAATATTTGTACTATTTTTACTCGTTTCTATTAGGAGAGTTGCATCATAAATATATCCGGCGCAATCTAGAGCAATTTATAGAATTCCCAATCCTTATATTTGAAAAGTTCAAGTAAACGATTAGGATCGTATCTTGTTGAGGAACTGAGAATATCTACGAGCCATCCAACTAAATATAGTTTTAATTGGTTATTGGTAAATTAAAGGTATTCCTTACATGTTTTTTCGAGTCTTCTACCAGTTTTGTTATCCTATCCATCGTTATTTCATTAAAATCATTGACTTCATCGTATGGATGAAGATCCCGTAGCGTTTCCTGTAGTTCTTGCGGAGGATCATCTTCATCCGAAAAATGAGAGGGTATTTCCATAGTTTGATCGTCTCGCGCGAGTCCCATGTCATCCCAATAATACAACACATTGTTCAAGCTCTTATGTCGCCGTAGGCTGGCTTGAAACCTTTTTGTTCACTTCCAAACTTTATTTGCTGATAAACTGATCCCTTCTACCGGATCGCGTTCTTCACTTATTTTTGTCGCACTCTTGTTTCCTTCAAACACATCATCTTCAAGTTCTTCAGAACTTCCACTAGTTTGAGGTCTACTAACCAGTAGTTCTATAGATTCCGTAGTTGATTCCTTACTCGTTCTGCCTCAGGATCTTCTGATACACTGTCAGAGTTCAAACCATCAGTCTGGACTTCTTCGCCTAATTTCTCTTCTAATTCTGTTTCCTTTCCTTTCCTTAGACCACTAGGCCACAAGTCCTCTATCGAAAGTCTATTATTCGTGGTGTCTTGAACATTTTACGGATCCTTTATATTCTACAGTAGTTGAAGATAATAAAGATCGCCGGGAGAAAGTTGACCGTTTCGTACTAATTTCGCTCTCTGAATCCGAAACACTCGCACTTATGCTCGGTCCAGTCGATCTAAAATGTCTTGCACTCGCTTGTATCGCACACTAAGCATATATTGTCCGAAAGATGGATCCTTGACAGATTTACTGTCCCCAGTATCTGACACAACAATTTCTATAGCAGATTCATCTGCCATAGTTCTTTTCTTTGGGCTTGGAGTTTGAGGTGGGTCTTTCTTCTTCGATTGGGTAGAGTTTGATTTGGAACTGTCCGTTACCGTGCCCGGTACAGTCGTTTTTAACGTCTTCAATTGCTCGGGCAAAGGCTTATCCTCATTCGCTATCTCCTTAGCAGGAACTCTTGGTTTCAGTCCAGAAGTCTCTGGTCCAGGTTCATTCAGTAGTTTGTCTGTCAGTGGCTCGGGTTTCTTACTCTTCGTCCTTTCTGTGATAGTGCTATGATCTAATTTCAATTTCTCTTTGTTAACAAAGAGAACTCTCTTTGTTAGCAAAAACAAGACCTGTCTTGGCACCATCAAATCTTCTTGTTACCATTGGTTCATTTGGGATCGTATGAACCCTCTTATCCGTCGAGTCTCCTTGGTCCTCTGCTGTTGGTTTTTCATTTATTTTCTTTCCAACAATTTTGTGTTTTAACATCATTACTTTAATCTTCGGAATATTCTCATTCAGCTCTTTCTCTTTCCCAGCCTTTGCATGTAAATATCCCTATTGATTGATTGGGTTCCTGGACAAAGCATTGTAGTTCAATTTTCCGGGTTATACGTAAACAGGGAGAAAGTTAAGTAATTGGTAATATATCAATCACTTTCGAACATTCGACGTTTAGCACTCGAAAGGAATGGGCGTGTTTACACTGTGTTCTAATCGTCCAGTTAAAAAGTACAAATTAAAGTGAATTCATTAAAATATATTAAATGTAAATGTAAGTAAAAACAAATGAATAAGGTGTTAAAAAAAATAATTCCACAAAGGAAGTGGACACTTTCTTTAATTTAACACAAAACTACATAAACTGAAACAAGTGGAACACGGTTACTACCAAACGTTTGAAATTAAGCCCTGAAGCAATTATTAAGAAAAAACTGGCAAGAATATCAGATTACTGGTTAAATGAAACTCACAATAAATTTGAAATTCTTTAAATTGAACAAAAAAACCGGAAATACACTGAAAATGAAACAAATGGCAAGATACAAGAAGAGAAAACGGTGAGAAAAAATAACCACAGATATTCCAGATATGGAAAACATCCATCCATTAGAAGAATTATTAAACAGAATAGCCAAGAAAAGTTATGTCATTAAAATTCTGGGACAAAATAAAATAAAAATTCAGCCATTAAATTCTGAAAAATAATTACCGATTGTATTGAATGAATAAAAAGCACAATTTTACACGTATTAGCGTAAAGAAGATAAAGGATTGAAAGTAATTTTGCGTAGCATGCACCCCTTAGTTGAATTGGATGAACTCAAAAGATCCATAGAAGAAATAGGACAAAAAGTAATATGCATACATAATATTCGTCATCGAGTTACAAAAATACCGCTCCCACTATTTACCGTTGAACTTGAGCACAGCAGTAATAATCACGATATTTATAAAGTTAACCGTCTGATGAATACAGTAATAAAATTCAAACCTTCGAATGTGAAGAGAGACATTTCATAGTGCCAAAACTATCAAGAATTTGAGTATACAAGAAACTACTGTTATAAAAGCTCAGTTTGCGTTAAATGAGCAAAAAATCACTCAACCAAAGAATGTCCCATCAAAAAAAAAATAAAAGATGTCGTATGCGCAAACTGTCAAGAAAATCATACTGCAAGTTACAAAGGTTGTCAGACCAAACGTATCATACGCCCAAGCAGCATCAAAACAAGATCAACACAACGCAGAAACTACAGCAAAACAAACAGTCAATCTGAGATTTCATACAGTGATAATCTAAACACAAACAACAACAGACTTGAACAAATGATGGAACGATTAATCTAAAGAATGGACACAATATTAAACTTATTAAACACTCTTGCAAATAATTTGTCAAAATGAATAAATTGTTCGAAATTGTTATCTAGAATGCAAACGGTCTTATGCAGAGACATCTTGAATTAACAACACTTCTAATTCAAGAAAATATAGATATCATGTTAATATCTGAAACTTATTTAGGTTAGGCGGAGGTTTTGCGGCTTATAGACGCGCGCGTGTGAAAAACTCGCCTCGGGTATTAAATGGCAACGGCGTGACAACGAACTTTGCCCGAGAGGTCGGTGACGAAAATGTGTGCGCAAATAGATCGGTCTGGCACGCGAAGGTCGTACGACACTCCCGAAAACACGGATGGTTAAGCAATCGCGCGAAGGTCATGCGGCACTCCCGATAACGCGGACGTTCAACAATCACGCGATTAAACAAAGGATGAGCGTACTTACTCGGGTGCCTTTTCGATATGAATGCGACCGCGGCTGCCGCGGCTAACGCCGCTGTAGTTACCGCTACTGTGGTTGCTGTCGCTCCTGCCGTTGCTGTTGTTGCTACTGCTGCTGGGCTGTTGCTGCTACTGCTCTACTGTTGCTGCTACTGCTCTGCTGTTACTGCTACTGCTCTGCTGTTGCTGCTACTGCTCTGCTGTTGCTTCTACTGCTCTGTTGTTGCTGCTACCACTGCTCTGCTTCTGTTGCTTGCTGCTGCTGTTTCTCGCTTGCTGTTCACTCACTCTGTTGCTGCTTCTCACTCGCGGGCTTAGGCCTGGTTCGCTCCAGAGTCTAGCGGGACGTCTGATCGGCACCAGGGCTGAACGAGTACTGGCGCGGCGTTTTTCAGCGACGCGCCGCTTCTCCTTGCTTACCTCCCCTTAGCGGTTCGATGGTTGGTTAGCTTGTTGTTAAGCCGGGTGTCAGCGCCGTCTATATCGGTATTTATTGCCCGCGTAATTTTATCATTGGTTGCGTCTTGGCGCCTAATTTCCCTACTGGTTGTGGAGATAGCGTCGGTTTCACTCCATTTGTCTAGTTACCCCTAAGCTGATAACGATTGGCTAGTCCGTTAGCGTCGCTTGCCTATCTTTGTCTATCTGCTTCTCGTTGGTCTTACCGGTTCCCCTCGCTCGCGTCCGATCGGTCTCGTATCGGTTGTCTCGCTCGCTCTCACGCGCTCGGTTGCCCCTACTTCAGTCTAGCCAGGTCTGCCTTAGTTAACGGGGGCTTGCGATCAGCTGATTACAGCTGGAATCTTTAAGGGCTTCCAGCTTCCCGGGGGACTGTCGGACCGGATCGTGAGTATGCGAGGGGTTGTACGCGGGCGTAAGGGTCGTGCGCATCGGTCGGGAAGACTTCGGGGGACCATAGGTCGCGAGATCTGGACATGTGTGGGCGGGTATATGCGGCAATAGCCGTTTAGCCGCACGTTTCTAGCAAGAGCGGGACTAGCATAAGGTAGCGTAGGTTTTTCTGTGATGACGCGTCATCACAATAAATAAATGAATTATCTTGAAAAAAATATTTTTTCATTTATTTTAAAAATGCATGCATTTATTTATCAAAATATTTATCTTTTTTTAAAAGGGCATGAAAGTTCTTAGTAGAATTTACGAGAACTATGTCTTGACTATGTAAAATCACGTTTATAGCTATTAACAATAACAAATTTTTTTGTGGAAAACATCATTTTTCTTTAGTTTTCCATTTTTTAACGGCTTAAATAAAAAAAATACGAAAATCATAAATACTTGATAATATAATAAATTTCAAAGCACCAGAATCAAGCAAATGCAAACGGCATACTGTGCAATACTATATTGATGTCGAGAATGCAGAAATCGAGGCAACAATGGAAACGAAAGATAATTAGATTTATGAATTAACATAAATTGATTTATATACAATAAACATGTAATATTAATACAAATTTTAAGCTACTGAACTAATAACAATAAATAACAAAATTAATAATATATGACAAGTATTATTTATTTTTATCTTTCGTATTAAATAAGTAAGAAATTTATAATAACACTCCTTTAAATATTAATATATTTCACATACTGAATAATTCTAAAAGCAGACATTCAACTCAATGAAAAATTACACGAAATATTTCTGATAATTTTGTTGAAGGTTCAATAAATATTTCATGAAATATTACTGATATCTTTAATAAAATATTACAGATATCTTTGATGAAATATTACTGATATCTTTCATGAAATATTACAGAAATATTTTATGCTTTGTGGGATGGTTTCTACAGTGGCCGTTAATTGCGGCGTAGCAAAACTCATCACTGGCGCACGGTGAAGAATACCTTTAGCAATTTCCATTCTAATTTCTTACATTACTTTCGTTTATAGCAACCGTATTTGAGTTAATAGATGGAGAGGGCGCTCTGTGGTTAAGTAGGTCGTATACGTCCGAGGGAGTTCCTCAACTACATAGAAATCCCTTACACTGCCTCCCCGGCTATATGAAAGTCTATACAGTCGGGGAGGCAGTGGAGGGGATGGCTACTGAGATGTATGTAGTTATATAGCAACCTATTGGTCTCGATATATCGATCTACCACGCGGGTTAATGTTAAACTAAAAGCATAGTATCACAGCTCGATTTATCAACAGTGCATGCACATTATGCAAGTTTGTGCTAGTTTAGAAACAATGCAGGTATTCTATGTATCTTGATAGTCGTGCTTTTTTTCTTGCTTGTGTTTTTATTATCTACACAATGGTTTTGTGCAGCGACATTAATATAAACAGCGATAATAGCGAAAGTGAAAGTGACAATGACAATGAAAATTTAAATACTGTAATAGACAGATTAGTTGATCAAACAAGGTCTAAATTAGTCTCGAAAATATCAACAAAATTGTATGAAGCCCAATATAAAAAATTTATATAGTGGTACGCTGACAATTGTTATCTGAAAGTTATAAAGCAACGTCTTTATAGATCACACACACGAAATTGGAATCAATGTTCATATTAAAAGAGAATGTAGATATTAGTAAATATATTGAATTGCAATGTTTTTTCTTGAATAGCAAGCAGAAGGCATATCAAGTGTAAAATCCAAACTGTTTACAAATGATGAAATATAAACATTTTTCTTAGATGATTAATTTCTTTTGAACAAGGTAAATTGAAATAATGTATTTGTATTTGTTAAAAAAAGACAATGGAAATTTTTCGCGGAATACATTGACTTTTCGGCTTCCGTTAATATTTTCTTTGCGAATTGACAGTAGACACCCGAAAATTTTATTTTTCAATGTAAACAATCAATTTTATTAAATCTCATAAATTAAATGTTATTTAACATAGAATGAATATTTACAGCTTGTTGGAAGAAGCAAACTTGAAAACATTCCTCGAGAAATTGAAATTTCTCAATCTTTCTAATTTTGAAACGTATACCCGGGACATGCCTTTCGAGGAACTTCAGTAACTATGATTGCTGATGAAAAAGCAGACTTACTTGTACTCGAACGATTCAGTGCTTGGCAAAGTAACGCTGTCGCTGAGAGTTACATTAACGATTCCATAAAAATCAAAAAAGATGTTAATAAACTGACCTTTTCTGCCATAAACTTGAAAGGGAATCTAACTATGAGTACATCCAATAGAAACAAACCAGCAACAATAACTAGATCAGTTTTGAATAATATACTGAATAATATATAAAAAAATTACTTCATTCATTATCTTACTTACTTCAATGCAACCTGCAGAAACTAAGAAATATATTAAAATTTTAAGTGACGAGTAAAACAGTACGACTTAAAAAGAACTACAAAAAATTATATCAATTAACATTTATGTACAAAATGATCTAAACAAGATTTTTAAATAAAGCAGTGACGATCTTGACGAACAATTTGACAATGCTACACAAGAAGAATTACAGTAATTTGTTTCAATTCAATATTCATTAGAGGTGAGTGATATACAGAATAAACCAGTTTCTAAAGGTCTTGACAACATTACTCAAAAACTGAACAAAATAGCTTTGTTTAGAACAGAAATTAGATTTTGATTTAATATAAACAATGAGATTGTTTATATTAAATAGATTGAGTTAAATTAAATAGTTTAAATGAAATAGATTTATATTAAATACAAATTAATTTAATAGATTGAGCGAGAAAGTATCAAACATGATGCAACCTGAGCTCCCGACCGTAATATTCAGAAGCGGTTAATTTGTGACCAGGCACTTACGTATCACTTAATAAAAGGTTAGGCACATGTTGCTACCTTCAGATGGTCATGATCTTCGTCAGTCTCTCTTTTGAAAATAGAGCAGAAGATCTTAGGTAAGAGCTTGCGTAAGAAATTGTACAAGAAATACAATGAGAATTTATTTAAATTTATATCCAAGATCTATTGGAGGATTTTCGATGTAAGAACTAATATAAGAAATTATGTAAGAACTGAACGACTATTTACTTAAAAAAATTGTTTTGATTATTATTCGACAAGAATTGCATATTTTATATATGATTTTAATGTTCTATGCTCGTACTGATAATCGAGCATAACTGCTATACACATAATATAACGTTTTACAAAAATTATCCGACAACCAAAAATGATGGAACTGGGCATGTTAACGCACTGACTGATTTCTCTTATGTAATTACCAGTCGTAATTTTGTTTGCAACTTATAAACAGCTATAGGAAATCAATTCACTATTTTTTAATACGCCATCTGTCTGAAGATCAATGAACTAATATAGTTAAATCTAGTTCTCGGACTAATTAATAGACGTATATAGGCAGATAGCGTATTTGAAAATAGTATATTGATTTCGTACAGCTGCATGTAATTCGCAAGCAAAATTGTGATTGGTAATAATATATATATATATATATTATTAATAATATATATATTGTAGTATATTCGATACGTTCCAATTTGTTGGTTACTAAGTGATTGTTTGGTTGCTAAGTAATCTGTATTGTTATTAGTTAGTTAGTTGTGTTCATGAGCTGATATTATATACACACGCTATTTTCAACGATTCTAATACAAGTTTTAGTTTCTTTTACATATCGTTGTATTTTATTTCATTAATTAGTAGTGGTTATAACATTTTGGGGGTTCAACCGGGATCCGACATTTGTTTCTTCTATTAAGTTTGAATCTCAACTATGTCTACACACCGGACACCACCGAGGACAAGAGCGCAGGCAGCGGCAAGCGCTAATACAATTACGACGAATATTGCTGATGCCGCTTCGGTTGCTGCTGCAATAGCTGCTGCCTCTGATATCGCCACTAATACACAAGGACATTTCGAACAACAATCGGATGTCACAGACATAACCCAACATACAGGTACTAATTTATTTTTTCCGAATTTAAGTGGCCCTTCAGATACTCCTGCACTGCACCCTGTACTTCCTGCTGTTGCATCGACCGCTAATTCGGCTCTGCAAGAGGCATTGCTGTCGTTGAGCGAGTCGCGAGCAATGTCCGATGATCTTCTTCAAGAAGTGACAACATTGCGCGCTCAGCTAGATGCTTAAAAATCTCAACGCTGTGAACTTGAAAAGGTGCTACAGCTACAGGCCAGCCAAGAGCAGAGTCTCGTAACAGAGCTGCGCGCGCGTAATACAGACTTCTCTGAGCTTCGTCGAGAGTTCAACCGACTTCGTCAGGAAGTCAACCAGCTAACTCACTATCCTTCTAACCTCACAAACACACGTATTTTGTCACATGCTCAACCCAACCTCGCGCAAGCATATCCAGCAACGAATACACCGATTCCACTCACAGATCTAGGGATAGGTTACACTCTAAAAGTCGATACATACGATGGTTCAGCACCACTTTGCGAATTTTTGTGTCAGTTTGAGCTTATTTCAAAAGCTAATCGTTGGACAGATGATAAAAAGATGGTAGTTTTAGGTTCGTGCTTACGTGGTGATGCTCGATCTATTCTTAGAAGTTATCCGACATCTGAAACAATAACTTTTCATTCACTGATACAGAAATTAGAAGAAAGATTCGGGGACAAACATTTAGAATCTATTAGTTATTCACTCTTTCACACCAGATGTCAAAAACTAGGAGAAGATTTTCCGACTTTGGCTGCTGATATTGAAAGATTAGCTACTTTAGCTTATTCGGAATGTTCTAGTGAAGTTCAGGATAAAATAGCTTGTTCTCAATTCATCACTGGTATTTTTAATAAAGGGATTAAAGAAATACTTCAGTTAGAAAAAATTACGTCATTAAAGATTGCCTTATCTCGAGCACAAGAAATTAAAACTATCAGGGAACAGAATAGGACTTCATTTTCACAAAAGAATGAGATTAAAACATCTCAAACTTCACCGCAAAATATATTAGACAAACAAACTGACTTCAAAGCTCCGAATGGAAAAACTAAGGATTTCAACGTTAAGGATTGGCTTAAAAACGTTGAATGTTTTGCTTGTAAACAAAAAGGCCACGTTCGTACACACTGCCCGAACTCTCAACAGGAAAACTGAATATTGTTAGACTTTCGGGAGCGAGTTTAACTACTGATGTAAGAGCTCCTCAATTTACTCCTTTTCCTCGGGTATGTAGAGTTCTTAGAAATTTTAAAACTTTTGAATTCGAAGGCACGGTAGATAATAAGACTTGCATACTCAAAATTGATTCAGGTTCAGATGTTTCTATTTTGAATTCAAAATTTGTTGACAAAAATTGCCTTTGCATTCCTCTCATTCAGGATGCTTTGAAATACCCTACAGGTGAAAGTGTTCCTATTAAATTTAAGACTATTGTTCAGATTTGTTTAGGTAAATATTCTGTTCGTATGATAGTTTTTGTTGCCGATATAATCGATGATTGTATACTTGGCTGCGATTTTTTGAATAACTCCGGAATTGCAGATTCTATTAATGACATTTTTTTTGATGTTCCAAACTCTGTTAGGACTAACGTTAACCAAAAAATTTGTTCTAGAATTATACAATTAAGTACTGAATTTCCTGCTCAACTACAAGATTTACTTGAGAAAAATTCAAAAGAGTTGAATTTTTCTCAAAAGAATAAATTTTCACAACTTCTTACTGATTTTCAAGATATTTTTGAAGATAACGATGTAACAGGTAAATGTAACCTTATTGAGCATACAATTCAATTAACAGATTCAGTTCCTATTAAACAATCGGTTCGTCCTATACCATTTCATCTGAAAGCTGAAGTCAATAAAATGATTTCAGACATGCGAGACCAAGGTGTTATTGAAGAATCTTCCAGTTCTTGGTGTTCTCCGATAGTGTTAAAAAAGAAAAAAGATGGTGCGTGGAGATTTTGCGTTGATTTTCGTAAATTAAATTCAAAAACAGTTAAAGATTCTTATCCTTTACCTAGAATAGATCACACTCTAGACAAACTGGCTGGAAATTCTTGGTTTTTCACTTTAGACTTAAAAAGCGGTTATTGGCAGGTAAAAATCCGTGAAGAAGATAGAGAAAAAACTGCTTTTTCAATTGGTAACGGTTTATGGCAATTTATTGTTATGGCTTTCGGGTTGTGCAATGCTCCCGCTACTTTCGAGCGACTAATAGAGAAAATTCTTCGAGATATTCTTGATGATATTTGCTTAATCTATCTAGATGATGTCATGGTTATGGCTAAATCATTTGATGACATGATAGACAACCTTAGGACTGTTTCTTCAAGGATTCGGCAAGCAAATTTGAGATTAAATAAAAAGAAATGTAATTTTTTCCAACGTGAAGTAGAATATCTTGGTCATATAGTGTCCGAATTCGGCAAGAAAACAGATCCTAAGAAAATTGAAACGATAACTCAATGGCCGATTCCAGTAAATAAAGATCAAATTAAAAGTTTTACTGGATTGTGTTCTTATTATAGGCGTTTCATTAAAGTTTCTCTTCTATAGCTAAACCTTTGTACAATTTGGCAGATCGAAAAGATATTTTCGTTTGGACGGATGAATGTCAAACTGCATTTTTAAATCTGAAAAAGGCTCTGTCTTCGCCACCTATCTTAGCTTTTCTTCGGTTAAATTCACCTTTTCTGTTGGATACTGATGCTTCTAATCATGGTTTAGGTTCTGTCCTTTCTCAAAATCAGGATAATAGAGAAGTCGTTATAGGTTATTATAGTCGCGTCTTGTCTAAGGCAGAAAGAAATGATTGTGTAACTCGTCGCGAATTACTAGCAGTTATAGATTCTGTAAAAAACTTTCATCATTATTTATGCGGTCGACCTTTCTTCATCAGAACTGATCATTCTGCTTTAACATGGCTACTTTAGTTTAAGGACTTAGATGGTCAATTAGCAAGATGGATAGGAAAACTTGATCAATATGACTTTCAAGTTTTACATAGTAAAGGTATTTCGCATGGTAATGCAGATGGACTCTCGAGAAGACCCTGTAACAGTTCATCTTGTACTTATTGTTCGAAATTAGAATTTAAATTCTTAAATAACAGTTGTACTGTAGGTCGTATTTGTTTTGAAGAGTCTTCATTAACTGATTGGCGAAAACGTCAACATCAGGACAATGTCATTAAGACCATTTTAAATTGTAAAAAGAATAACATCAAACTTTTATGGCAAGATGTTTCTTCGGAGGATGAATCTATAAAATTATACTTGTCTCAATGGGATTCGTTGTTAGTTGTAGATGATATCTTATATAAAGAATGGATTAGCCCAAATTTGAAGTTCAAATTTCTTCAATTGATTGTACCGAAAGACTTTACCAATATCGTTTTGAAAGAAGCTCACGATTCTCCGTCAGGAGGTCATTTTGGTGTAAATAAAACCTTAGATAAGATTCGTAAAAGATTTTATTGGGTTTCTTATAAAAGAGATGTTGAAAATTGGTGTAAGTCTTGTTCCACTTGTGTTGCTAGAAAAGGTCCATCTAATAAAGGTCATAATCAGATGAAGATTTATAATGTAGGATTACCATTTGAACGACTTCAAATGGATATTTTAGGCCGTTTTCCAATTTCTTCTTTAGGAAATAAGTATCTGTTAGTTATAACTGATTGTTTTACGAAATGGGTAGAAGCTTTTCCTCTTCCTAATATGCGAACAAAAACTATTGCTGAAGTGCTTGTTCGAGAAATTGTATGTCGATATGGAGTTCCTTTAGAAATCCATACTGATCAAGGCACTAATTTTGATGTTATTTTAATAAAAGAGTTATCTGATCTGTTAGGTATTAAGAAAACACGAACAACACCCCTACACCCGCAATCAAATGGACAAGTAAAAAGACAGAACAAAACAATTTTAGACTATTTATCTAAATACATCGCAGACAATCAAAAAGATTGGGATCGGTGGGTTGCCTTATATCTTTTGGCTTACAGATCCTCGACTCATGCTACCACCGGCGTTACACCAGCTGAAATGTACACTGGTGCCGATCTACGACTTCCGTTGGATTTATTACGAGGATCACCTCCCAACCGAGAAGAATTGTTAACTACTGATTACGTACAACAGTTAAAATTAACACTTAACACTATACACAATTCGGCACGACAAAACATCGCTATTGCTTCTCAAAGAACAAAGAAAACTTATGATAAGACAGCTAGACATGTTCATTTTCCAGTAAACCAAAAAGTATGGTTCTTTAACCCTCGCAAAGTCAAAGGAAAAACACCAAAACTTCAGAGTACTTGGGTAGGACCTTACAGAATCGTCAAAAAGATTAACGACGTGGTTTTCTGCATCCGGCAATCACCAAAACACAAAAAGAAGATTGTACATATTGATAGGTTAGCTACATACCACGATAGGTAACACACTTACCTTTCTCACGGTTATTTTGAGCTGTGGTTTTTCCCGTGAGATATAAGACGAATGTCAAGGTAATATACAAGGTGAGGTCCACAGCATGATAATTCCCCACCCTTGTAAAAATCCAACACGTTATACACTACAACATTACACAACAGACTCAAGGTTTAAGATTGAAGATTCAAGGTTTAAGATTGAAGATTCAAGGTTTAAGATTGAAGCTTTTCAAGACACGGGCTTCTGTTCTTTAACGGAAGAATAAACTCGCTTGACAAAGTTGACATCTTGGTTCAAGGTTTACGATTCAAGGTTCAAGGTTCAAGAGTCAAGATTTCTGAGTATTTTGTTTTATTTAGATTATCGGGGCGACAATTTGAATGAAGGAGGAGCAATGTACTATAGTATATTCGATACGTTCTAATTTGTTGGTTACTAAGTGATTGTTTGGTTGCTAAGTAATCTGTATTATTATTAGTTAGTTAGTTGTGTTCATGAGCTGATATTATATACACACGCTATTTTCAACGATTCTAATACAAGTTTTAGTTTCTTTTACATATCGTTGTATTTTATTTCATTAATTAGTAGTGGTTATAACAATATATAATATATATATATATATATATATATATATATAAGAGAAATCAGTCAGTGCGTTAACATGCCCAGTTCCATCATTTCTGGTTGTCGGATAATTTTTGTAAAACGTTATATTATGTGTATAGCAGTTATGCTTGATTATTGGCATAACCGTAGAACATTCAAGTCACAAATTAAAATAATCAAGTTCTGACGCAATTTCTTATAAAATTTCTTACGTCGAAAATTCACGGATAAGTCTTGCATAAGAACTTATCTAAGTTATCATGGTATTTCTTATGCAATTTCTTACGCAAGTTTTTACTCAAGATCTTACATTCTATTTTCAGGAGAATTTCTCGACCAAAAGAACAAAGCGAGCGATATTTAGCCACATGCATGTAGAGAAAACGTAAACATAAATGTAAGACAAACTAGGAAAATGAGAAGGTGAAATGGTTAATCATATAAACGATTGTCAGCAAGAACTGAAGATCTGTGTTGGCGAAAGAGACTGCAACTCGAACCAGATGAGCTAGATGTGCTAGAAAAATCTCGAAAAAGCAGCCGAAGAGCGTGCAGCTTGCAAAAAAAGGAAGCTAATGCATCTAATAAAGAAGGAAGGGGTGGGGGTTAACTCATTACTATAAAAAGTCTCGAATGTGGAATCGGAAGCGTGCGCTGGATCTAATAAGATCAAGTCATTGCACTGATTTCGCGCCATTGCAGTGGCAGTAGTGCATGACGTGAAAAACAAGTCGTAGAATAAAGAAAACTTTCTTCCTCTGTTTCGCTCGGTTTATCCTTGACGCTACCGCAGCTAGCTGATGAATGACCATAGAGATATTACAGAAATAGTAGGCATGCCTATAGTTGGAAGGCGTCAACGGATAGAAAGAGAAAGAGAATCGAATTGGTAATTCTGTTATTTTCTGTCTTTGCGTACTGCGCATGCGTGACTATAGCACAAGATAACGGCAATGACAACTGCTCTAACCTAAACTTGTTGCAACGTAAATAGTTGTAATTAGAACGTAAATCAATAGACTATTTGTAAATTGTATTTAATATGATGAAACGACAATTCACTGTGTTATGTATAAAAAAGAACCTGTACCTGGAGTCAAAAGTCGAAGTTTTCACAAGTTTAATGGATAAATTAAGCAAAATATAGCTATAAAAAATATTGTTTTGATTGCTAATTGATGAAATATAGTTATACAGCATGTTATGTTCATAATGATTATAGATTAAACCACATATTATCTATTACAGATTTCCAAACAATAATATTCTCAAGCAGAAGTGGATGGATTTATTTGGAATAAAGTCTATTCTAAAAATTAAAAAATTTGCAGTGATAATTTTGCTAAAGATGCCTTTGTTGACACTGATGGATACACAATAAAAAGATGATTATTGGCAACTTTAGTTCCACATAGATCAGTGGATATAATTGTTACATAAATTGAACTAAAAACAGCAGTAGCCATCAGTTGAATAGTATGTATGATAGATAATCTTAGAATAATGATAATACAAATGTAACTATTCATAAGGATTTTTTAAGACAAAACGAACAACATACTAATGAGACCAATTCATTAAGTCAAATTGAGCTAGCAACAAAAACTCAGACTTATCAAATGGTTGGTCCATCTCCAAATGGTCGAATCCCGGAAACTTTTGATTTTGGTGTTACTCGCTTCTACAACTGTGTAAACATGAGTTTGGTTAAGTTGTAATGGCTTAAATTTAAAGGTCTGCAACGTATACGAGGTGTGTTAAAAAAGTACCCGGAATTATCGTTTTTCCAAAAAAATACTTATTTATTCGTTTACATCAATGTGATCCCCTTCAAAGTAATCCCCCCCCCAGATATAATACACTTATGCCAGCGTTTTTTCCAATCTTCGAAGCACTCTTGATATTCACTTTTTGGTATGTCCTTGAGCACTCTTAGCGATTCGGCCTTTATTTCTTCAATCGAGGAAAAACGCCGTCCTTTCATGGGTCTCTTCAACTTTGGGAACAGGAAAAAGTCACACGGAGCCATACCTGGTGAATATGGAGGTTGGGGCACGACTACGGTATTGTTTTTGGATAAAAAATTACGAACAAGCAACGACGAGTGGGCAGGTGCGTTATCGTGATGCAAAAGCCATGAATTGTTTTTCCAGAAATCGGGGCGTTTTTTTCGGATTGCTTCACGCAAACGTCGCATAACTTCAAGGTAATACTCCTTATTAACCGTACGACCTTGTGATAAGAACTCATGATGCACTACGCCCCTGCAGTCAAAGAAAACTGTAAGCAACACCTTCACATTTGATCGAACTTGGCGTGCTTTTTTCGGTCTTGGCTCATCTGGGCTCTTCCATTGGGACGATTGGACTTTGGTTTCGATATCATAATCATATACCCATGATTCGTCACCAGTTATGACCCTTTTGAGTAAATCTGGGTCGTCGTTGACGTCATTCAACAGTTCTTGAGCGATGCTCATGCGACGGTTCTTTTGGTCACAATTTAGCAATTTAGCGTCCAGAGCGAGGCTCGTCATTGGCATCTTCCCGGCCATCTTGAAAGAGTGTACCACTTGTAAACATTTTTTTTACTCAGAACAGTTTCACCGTATGCCACCGTCAACATTTCAAGTATTTCGGAGCACTTAATTTTATTTTTTACATAAAATTTGATGCAAATCCTTTGATCCATATTTTTCGATAGCAAGAAATCGCCGAGCACGCAAAATACTTATAACCTCTACGCCTCTCACAACCAAACAAAAAATGCTATACACTTGAAACTTGGTACAGATGTTCGGGAAGAGTGTACCAACATAACAAAACAAAAAAATTGATAATCGAAAGTACGTTGCCCGTGAAATTTGAAAAGTCACCTTACTTTTTGAACACACCTCGTATGTAATATTTTCGGTACTATTACACTGTTGATAAAAAAAGGGTTGTAGCTGGTGGAGCTTTGTATAAAAAATTAAGCACAGCTATTCTATCAATTCTGACATTAATTTGTATGGTCCTGAACAAATTTTAAAAATGTGCTCCAAAAATTGGCCTAGTCTATTTTTTTTTATGATAAATCAAAAGTTTTTAGGATTTGCCTATATGCGGACTCTTGTAAAGCTAGCAATATTTCAAATAATGCAAATCCTTTTATTCAAATTACAGAAGAGCAACGAGAAAGTCTATCTGACTATCAAAATTAAATTGATAAAAATTAGCTTCTCGCATTCATACATATTCACTTACTTATACTATTATATTTTTTTCAGAAATACTCTACTTTATGAAACTTCACATAAAGTATCTCCAGTTAAATGTTGTCTCCTGGACTTGATCAATCTAAGTCAACAGTTATATAAAATATTCAAAATTTATTACAGTCAGATAAAATGCATTCTTATTTTGAAAGATAAATAAGATTATTTATTCTTAATTTTCGACACATTCGCAGTATTTTACTCATTTATATCGCTTATGTTATTTACTTTGTAGTTCAATATCTATAAGCGATAGTTGTCATGCTTCAAATAACTCTTCCAACAACAAGTACCTTCACTTGATAAATATAGCCTATCGATGCAAAAACAATGTATTGTGAATCATCCTTTAATAAGTCTTAAGCAAATTTGAATAGATAAATATTACAAAATTTATCAGTGACTTTCCGATAGCTTACATGGATTTATTTACATTTATGAGATTGAAATTACATATTCGTTAATCGCGTGTATTTGTAGACCAATGGCATCTATTGACTTTTGATTAGTATCCTCGCAATTTCATGCATCTCATACATGAACGCCTGATTATACTGCCTACTGTATGTTTTTCTTAGAACGTCCCTGAGCACCTTATAGAACTGATATCAAGAATAAAAAATAACAAGACAACAAATTCTTTTCCTTCTCATTTAAACACTTTTGCAAGAAGTTTACACTTTCACTCTCCAGTATACGACATGGGTCGACAAAGTTTTCTCAAGTGCTTACTATACGTTGAAACACTCAATCAATGGAACTGTTTACAAGATTACAAATCAGAAATATTTTAAGATATTGTCGATCACGTTATCACAATGGTTCAAGTAGAATTGGAAAAGGGAAAAAAGTTAATCTTTAATCTAACGTTTCACGAAATAAGAATAAAAGAATAGGCATATTATTGTAAGCAATCGGAAAAAAAGGAGAGGATTTTAAAATTTTGGTGATCAGTTAGAAGAGTCTAACAAGGATGGACGACCTCAAAAAGCCAAGAAAGGATTTGTCTTTATGTTAATCAATATTAATGATGGTTTCAAAACACCAATACCCTATTATTTAACTAATACTTTGAGCGGAGAAGGCAAATTTATCTTACGGCATGATCTGTTATAATTAATTGTCAATATTTTATGTGACTTGTGATGACGATGAGTCCAATCAAAAAGCTTGTAAGTATTTAGGTGCTAATTTCACTTACACAGACGAAGATCATTTTCATCCTTTTTTCCCGCATCCAGCAACGAATGAACCGGTTTATCTGTGCTTTGGCGCATGTCATATGTTAAATTGATAAGAAATTATTTTGCTTCATAAGGTCCGCTTATTTATGACGATAAAGAAGTTGTGGATTGGACACACATAATAAACTTGAATAATAAATAATACAACGAGAAATTACATTGTACTAATAAATTACGCAATAGACATATATATTTCCATTATAAAAAAATGTACGTTTTCCTTGCTGTTCATGTGTTGAGTCCAAGTACGGCTGTTGCTCTAGTGTATTTAAAATTTCAGTTAAAGATCCTATGTATAAAGACTCCAATGCTATTTCTACTTTTTATAAAATGCTTGATATCTTCAACATTTTAAAAGCTATGATATAGGAAAATTTACTTGAATTTCAAGAAAAAATTGATGCCCTTAAAGAGTTTGAAAAAATTCAGTAGGATTTCAAACTGAATTTTCCAGCTAGATTTCTAGCTGAAGTCCACTGGATTTCCACCTGAATTCACTGGATTTACAGCTGAATTTTTAACTGAATGTAGGCGGATTTTTAACGCTGTTGAAAAAATTCAGTAGGATTTCCAACTGGATTTCTCGCTGGATTTGCAAGTGCAAATATTGCACTAAATGGATTTTGAAAAAAATTTAGAAATGCAATTAGTCATATTAGATTTATTTTATTTTAACTTAATAAATATTGGGTCAATTAATAAATATTACTCTCATAAAGTAACTTAATTTGTATTAATTTCTAGTTTCGTAAAATGGTCATAAATATAAATGGTAACTTGTACGTCTTTTAAACATTTTTTTATGTAAGAAATATTGTCATGGATGACAAAAAAGTATTTGTTATATCGTAGCAACTCATAGACGTAAGTCTTAATATTCATACACATTTATATGAAATTAATTCATTTAAATTTAAGTGGTGTGTTCTAAGAGAAAGAGATGTATATATTTGTACAGTAACACATTTTGTAACATCTTTAAAGGTGAATATTTTGTAATTAAAAATTGGTTTAAGAGTTATTAATAAATACATTATTTATTACAATTAACATGCGTATATCTAAAAATTTTATGACTATAATCATGTTGCATACTTTATATTATTTATTTTTTCCTCGATTTCATTATAATTGAATGTAATACTTTGAATATTGTTGACAGCGTAATGTAAAACTTGCGCTCTTTCCAAGAATGACAACTATATGGAAAATCTAACATATATTTTTATTTTTGAATAAAATTTATTTAAAATAACATAGTATTTTCGCAGCGAGTGTTTTAATTATCACCCGTTTAGAAATTTTTAATTTAGTTGTTTTTACGGATTCGTCACCGTAAAAATTACCTGTCTTCCTTGATTGTTGTTCAGGGATCCGAAATTTTTACAGGTCCGTCACTGTAAAAATTACCCGCCCCTCTTAATTCTTGTTTCAGATCCAAAAATTTACAGGTCCGTAACAGTAAAAATTATATAACCTAGTGGTACTTTTTACAAGCCTGTGATTTTTGTCCCTGGATTACAGTGCGTCACCGTAATTTTTACTCCTACCATCCCGTAATATATGTAGAAAAAATTTTCTCCGTGTACATGAATTATTAATCTCAGGACGTATTCTATCCGTTAATGACGCCACCGGTCCTATTTTTGAATCACCATCAGAAATGTTAATCATTTTATCCCGTTCGCTAGAAATTATTGCTGCACTTTATGAGAATAACAATTTGTCATTGCTATCAATATCTTTTGCTTGGTCATTGACTTGTTGATCTTCTCATGTAACCCTTTTTTTAGTCTGACTTTGTTTATTTTCTGTGGATTTTCTCTTTTTTACCGATCTTTCTGTCAGAGTTCTTTTATACTTGTTTTCTGATATTTCACTGGAATCTATTAGCTCCATATTTGAACTTCTTTCTGACTCTGGTATATCGTTTTCTTTTGTTTGATTTTTCAATTTACTAATCTAATTTTTTATTTTACGACAAATTTTCGAAGATTCTAGGTGAGTTTTCTTTTCTTTCTTCTTATGTATTTTCATATCTGCTCATGATTTCTTACCCCACTTCTCTGCTAAGTTTGAATTAGTCACAGCTTCTGGGTACTTGACTTTTCGACTAGATGATTTAGTTTCTTTGGTATTTATACCCATTTCCGTCAAAGCTGCAGTATTTTTTCTGTCATTATCTAAAATGCGGATTATGTCGCCAATACATGATCTAGTGTTTCCTTTGATAAGCTTTCCTTTCATCACTCTTGTTCAATTTCGATATATGCGTCACTTATCCTTGGTATATTTTCATCAATAACATATAAATCTAGTCCATTTCATAAAGCTATGTAAGGCATCTATAGTTCAAGTGCATGCTGTAGAAAGCCTAGAGCGTAGTATATATTTGATACTTTTTTTTCAATCTCCACTTGCTAATTATGTTTTTTACCATAAATGATTATATAAATGTTATTGAAACGATGATAAAATGAAGACTTTTTGTATATTGCTTTTCAAGAGCCATAATTTCAATGTCTCCTTTGGTACTTCATTTTGACTATCTTTTTTTTCTAAAATATCGTTGTTCAGTAACGTTACGTGCTTGTTCCTTAACGATGTTATTACTCTTAGACTATCATTAGCGTTTTTTTGTTCTGTACTGAAAAGCGCATTGCAAATAATTTCGAATAATTCGTCGGCATCAACAAGTTTTCTGGATAAAACTAATAACCCAGAGTAATCATGCAAGACATTTATGACATCTTTTTGTACTTTTTTATCGGCAATTTTATTGTGCACAAAGTCTTAAATTATCTTTTATAAATCTTGATATCAAGTGTTGAAAATGGGAACAACATATTTTAAGATGCACTAAACCTTTAGATAGTTCTGTACCATTGTTACAAAAATCATATAAAATATTATTGTATTTTATTAGTGTCATATCATTCCGTTCATGTACTACAGGATGTGTGAATACCCAAGACCAATCACTAACCACACACTTGAAAAATGGCCACTTATGTCATACCTTCATTATAAAATATTTTTATTCCTCTAGCCATTCACTAACAGATACTATGCCATATTTTGACGTAATCATATGTGTCTATTTGATTATTTCAATATCATGTCTTACCAGAAAAATTTAATAAAATATTTGGTTATAATTGATATCTTGTGGTGTACGTACAATAGATTCAGCCGCATCTATATGAACTATGACATTTTTAATAGATGACAGTAGCTTTAATTCTTGTTCAGCATACATCACAGCAGTTAATGGAAGCTATACTCTTCTTAAAAAAAGATCTTTTAATTTTTTATGCTGTATTCACAGTGCAAACACGTCCAATAAATCCTTGACTCTAGTCTTAAACGACTGTCAGTTGCTTTTTCTGAAACGGCTTTATACACAGCAGAGCTTCGTCTTATCTCCTGTATAAGACCATCAGCTTCAAGACCTAGATCACACTTTCGTATTACTGAATTAACTAAATTATGAACACCTTTGCGTTCTGCTTCTTCTATCCATTGTTTACAGTTTTCAGTTTTTAAGAGTTTCTAAATAGCACTTTGTTAAGTTTTTTCATGTACGACTTTTATATCTTCAGTGGAATACACAAACAAAACCACTAATTTTTAATCCATCTTAGATATATTAAATTTAAAGCGGCAATGCCGATACGTTGCATGTATACACATTCCGTAGGCCACTACGTCTTTTTTATTTTCCGGAACCGCACCGTAAAATTTCAAGGAACAAGTGTATTTAAAATCATACAACAGACAATCTTCTAACGTTACTTTTGCTTTATCTATATAGAAATCGCCAAGCTCATTTTTAAAGACTGTTGGAGATAATATAACTGAACCAAAATCGTACTTAAAATATGTTTTAAGAGAATTTATTTTATTTTTTTCAATTTTTTTACTACCAGCATATACGAGGTGTGTTCAAAAAGTAAGGTGACTTTTCAAATTTCACGGGCAACGTGTTTTCGATTATCGATTTTTTTGTTTTGTTATGTTGGTACACTCTTCCCGAACATCTGTACCAAATTTCAAGTGTATAGCATTTTTTGTTTGGTTGTGAGAGGCGTAAAGGTTATAAGTGTTTTGCGTGCTGGGCGATTTCTTGCTATCGAAAAATATGGATCAAAGGATTTGCATCAAATTTTGTGTAAAAAATAAAATAAAGTGCTCTGAAACACTTGAAATGTTGACGGTGGCATACGGTGAAACTGTTCTGAGTAAAAAAAATGTTTACAAGTGGTAGAAACTCTTCCAAGATGGCCGGGAAGATGCCAATGACGAGCCTCGCTCTGGACGCCCAAGCACGTCAACAACTGATGAAAACGTTCAAGCAGTGAAGAAAATTGTTCTGGAAAATCGTCGAATCACTATCAGAGAAGTTGCTGAGGATGTTGGTATATCGCTTGGCTCGTGCCATGAAATTTTTTCTAACGTTTTGGGCATGAGACGTGTGTCAGCGAAGTTTGTTCCGGAATTGCTAAATTTTGACCAAAAGAACCGTCGCATGAGCATCGCTCAAGAACTGTTGAATGACGTCAACGACGACCCAGATTTACTCAAAAGGGTCATAACTGGTGCCGAATCATGGGTATATGGTTATGATATCGAAACCAAAGTCCAATCGTCCCAATGGAAGAGCCCAGATGAGCCAAGACCGAAAAAAGCACGCCAAGTTCGATCAAATGTCAAAGTTTTGCTCACTGTTTTCTTCGATTACCATGGCGTGGTGCATCAGGAGTTCTTACCATATAGACGTACGGTCAATAAACAGTATTATCTTGAAGTTATGCGCCGTTTGCGAGAAGCAATACGAAGAAAACGCCCAGAATTGTGGAAAAACAATTCATGGCTTTTGCATCACGATAATGCCCCTGCTCACTCATCTTTGCTTGTGAGAGATTTTTTACCGATGCGAAAACAGCCCGACACAAATAATATTTTATAAAAAAAAATGATCACATCTCACGTATGTCTAATTGTACTTCTCGAAAAAATAATTATTTGTTATTGTACCGTTATATTTCTCATAAAAAATAAAAAATATCGTTATCGATAATTCACCTCCTATTTATTCACATAAAAGATATAATAAGCAAAAATAAATTCACAGAAAAATTGTACCTTCTGTAGTCTAAATTGTACCATCAGTACAATTCTATAATTTTGTTTCTAAAAGAAATAATAGGACAATTACAAATTACTACTAATTGTTACAATTTACAAGGATGTCATCCGGAAATGCACTTTGCGCAGGCGTAGAGCTTTGTAATTGTCCTATTATTTCTTTTAGAAACAAATTTATAGAATTGTACTGATGGTACAATTTAGACTACAGAAGGTACAATTTTTCTGTGAATTTATTTTTGCTTAATTATGTCTTTTATGTGAATAAATAGGAGGTGAATTATCGATAACGATATTTTTTATTTTTTATGAGAAATATAATGGTATAATAACAAATAATTATTTTTTCGAGACGTACAATTAGACATACGTAGGGCTGTTTTCGCATCGGTGATTTTTTGGCCAACAACAACACCACAATCATGCCTCAGCCACCATATTCACCGGATTTGGCCCCATGTGACTTTTTCTTGTTCCCAAAACTAAAGAGACCTATGAAAGGACGGAGATTTGCAACGATTGAAGAGATAAAGAAAAGAGCTCAAGGCTATACCGAAAAGTGCTTATGAGAAGTGCTTTGAGGATTGAAAAAACCGTTGGCATAAGTGTATTGTATCTGAGGGGGATTACTTTGAAGGGAACAACATAAATATTGATAAATAAATAAATATTTTTTCTTAAAAATACACAGTCACCTTACTTTTTGAACACACCTCGTACAATAGCCAACACAGAGTCGCAGCAGTATCACCCGGGAGCTATAGTTGTTTGCCGATAATCGGTTACGGCTGATCACCGTAATTGCACCACAGAGTAAGTGCACCACCTTATTTCCGCGCGACGTTTCAATTCCTCTCGTAGGTTAGTAAGCGACCGTTACCGCATTCGCGTCGCCTAGCGTTGTAGTTCGCTGTAGAATTTTGTATTTTCTCTCTCTCTTTCTCCCCGAATAAGTGTTAATCTTATACACGTACGTAAATCTTTCGACCCATCAAAGACTGTAACTAATAATCCTATAAATGGTTTGTTTTCTATTCGCAGCATTATATTCTTTCATTTCCCTTTAATTAAACGGATCCGTTTCCTGAAATCTTTTGAACCGATTTTGTCTAGGGAATAGTATGAAATAAACATTAATCTTTGTACACCTAAGATAATACAAGTATCACAAGTCAGGTGACTAAAAGTGAGTTCAACTGTATTGGAAAGAAAACATTGGAGCGAAAGTATCAATCGTAAAAGCGAATACACGTATGCTCATATGTGAATAACGGAGCGGCGGTTAGCTCTGCATCGTGGGAGATTGTTCTTATACAAATCCTAATTGCAACAGTTAATCAACCCCGTTACATTATATAGATAATATGTATTATTGTTTAAAATATTGACAATTAATTATATTTATAAAATATATCTATTACCATTTTGTAAAACTAGAAATTAATACAAATTCAGTAACTTCATGTTTGTAATATTTATTAATCTACCCAATATTTATTAACTTAAAATAAAATAAATATAATATGACTAATTCCATTTCTAAATTTTTTTCAAAACCCATTCAGTGCAGTATTTGCACCTGCAAATCCAGCGAGAAATCCAGTTGGAAATCCCACTGAATTTTTTCAACAGCGTTAAAAATCCACCTACATTCAGTTGAAAATTCAACTGTAAATCTAGTGGAAATCCAGTGAACTCCAGCTAAAAATCCAGCTAGAAATTTCAGTTGGAAATCCTACTACATTTTTTCAACAGGATACATAGACATAGAAGTAAGTGTCGGAGTACCGTCCAAAATTAGCTTTAGCTTAAAAGACGTGAAATACGACGTAGCGCGAGTAGAATGGACACAGAGGAACTAGGTAAAATGGTAGAGAATCAACTCACAGATGCGCGATAAACATATATTTAACGTTATTTCTCATACAGAGATAACGCGAGAGAGGGAGAGAGAGAGCATGTGTCGTGCCAAGCGAGAGAGAGAGATAGCTATCGAGCGGATACTTACAAATATTGCATCCTCGCTAGTCACAATTATATTCGAAACATTGGCTCCGCCGAATGCGTCCTCGCTAGTCGCAATCCGTGCACCGCACTTGCCACAATCATTACGTGCACAGAGTTCATACACGACAAGGAATCTTCTCCTTTTCTCTGAGATTGTTGTCAATGCGTTGTCGCCGAAAATCCTGAGATGCCGAACCCTTTGTCCTGTCTCCTTCCGTTCTCTTTCGAACCTCTCCGCTAAGTTACTCAACTCGTGGACCCCACTAACTCTCCACACGCTCGTCTACGTTGGCCAATCAGCGTGCGCAGTAACAAGCCCGCGTCGTATGCCCGTGTATCTTTCTCGCAGTCTAACTCACACGTGTCAGGACTCCGTCGCATATATACCTTTCTTTCTCTTCCTACTCTCACCTTGCGCTAGTAATCGTGAACAATAATTAATTGATCCACATACAGCTGTAAATGTGATTCTATAAGGCATAATCTCAAATGCAATATAATATTATTAATATAGAGAAAGGTAATTAACTAATAGGGAGAGAGAGAGACATAACGAGTCAACATTCTTACTCGTTATAACATAATCTTATAAAGGAAATGTAACAGTATGTTTGGATGTGGCGGATTACAAAACAAAGATGGAATTGTTATTTTCGGATAAAAACACGTACAAGATTGTTAACAGAAATCCATTGAAGTCGTTGCAAAACAATGTTTACAAAATTTTGTTGAATCTGAATGACGAGGAAATATTAATGAACTATTGAAACGAAAATTTCATAAAAATTGTCTTACACAAACAAACACAAGGTTAGCAAAAGCTTATGGGTTGCCAAAAATACATAAAATGGGGAATCCTGTTAGACCAGTGATTTCGTTGATTAACAGCCCTACATATTTTTTTATCTAAAGTGTTAGACAAAAATTTGAAACATTGCATAAAAGCACCCAATTCCTGTTTAAAACAGTTTTTACTTAGTAGATCTGATAGGTAAATTGAATATTCCTAATGATTATGTTCTTTTATCGTTAGACATGAGTGCTTTATTTACGAATATTCCATGTGATTTGGTCATTAGAAGTTTGGACAAGCATTTTAATATAATACATTCGGATTCAAAAATTCCATTTCATAAAATTATAGAAATAACAAAATTTTTATTTTCAAACACATATTTTCAATTTAATCATATTATATATAAATATATTTTTGGCACACCCATGGGATCTTCCATTTCTCCTCTATTTGCGGATTTAGTGATGGATGACTTTGAAGCTGAATGTCTCAATATTTTAGCGAACAAATTTCACTGTATTCCGATATTTTATCGTCATTATGTAGATAATACTATATTATATGTAAAAAGAGATGATATTCAGCTAGTTTGAGATACATTTAATAGTTACAATGAACATTTGAAGTTTATACATGAAATAGAATGTAATGGCATTATAAAATTTTTGAATGTGATGCTCCATAACAATAATAATCGGATTATCTCAAATTGGTATCAAAAACCTTTAGCTTCTAATCGGTTATTGAATTATTTTTTCAATCACACGATTCAACAAGAGAGAAATATAATTTCTAATTTAGTTGACAAGGCAATCTGTTTATTTGATGAGTCCTTTCATAACGATAATATAAATTTGATCACTGAAATACTAAAAGAAAATAATTATACTGAATACGAGGTCTGTTCAGAAAGTATCGCGAATTTTGAATTTCCGCAGGCTACGTAAATTTGATTTTTGATTTTTTTTTGTAGCATAATGTTGGTACTCATGTTCCTTACTTATGCTGACAAGGTCGGTAATTTTAAATGTTTAGTTAATTTTTGACAGCTGTTTTACTTAGACTTGTTTTGGCTCGTCTTCGATTTTTGCCTATTCTAAAAAATGGATCAAAGAATTGTAACGGAGAATTTGGGATAGTTCCCGTCTGGGTAGCTGCGGCCGTCCGCACAGATTATTTATTTGAGGATTCGGGAAGCAAAAGACGTTCCTATGAATGAATAACGCGTCGAGCACAACCACGTTAAACGTATAGATTCGAAGTCGGGATGAGGAGTGATACAGCGGCGATTAAACACAACAGCGGATTAACACACTAATCCTTTAATCGTCAACAATCGACTACAAGACGTCGATCTCATGCCGATACACTACGAGCGGGACAATAATAAACGCGAATGCGAACGTGATTCGGCGCCTGGTCAGCCTGCCGATTCTCTTTTTAAAACTAATTATTATAATTAATTTCCAACAAACACTTTCCGCCGTTATTTCATCAACGGGGTAGCCAGCAGATCTGCCGCTCTACCACCCATCAGCTGGCGCATAAACATGCAAGAGAGAGAGAGAGAGAGACAAGAGAAAACACGAAACCGATCTCGACCTTCAGTCTCTCTGACGGCTAGAACGCTTAGCAGTCTAATGTCACTGGTGCGCTCCTTCTCGATGACCGCCTCGCTGGTGTTATTGTCGTCGTTGCTTATTCTCTCGCTCGTCCTCTCGTTCGGTCTTCCAATGTTGCTGTTTTAATTTATTGTTCCGCTCGCTGCTGTCGTTGTTGTTACTTCCGCTGCCCTTCGATTACTCGGTACTGCAGCAGCGTCGAAGGCTGCTCAAGCACGCACCCGCGCACCACGCCGGTTACCCGCACGCACCGGTACCAGGTATCCTTCGGGACAAGGCTAAGTGCGACCCAGCCACACACTCTAATTCTCGTCCGCGTAACGAGCGTGTCTCCGAAAACGAAAAACGTCGATGAGCTCGCGGGGCCAACTCCGGAAAACCGTAAAATTTGGTTTAATCCGCGCGCGCGACTCTCTGCCCAAAGCCTAGCAGATACTCTCTCCTTCAATTTTCCGCGATGATCCGTAACTAGAGCGCTCTCTTTCTTCTTCTTCTTCCGCGCTATATCGATCGCTCCAGCCGTCAGCTCAGCTCGTATACAGTACCTTAAAACAAAAATCAAGCATGAGTATGCATGCCACACGCACACACTCTCAGCTTGGCGCGGCGCACGGACATTTGCGAGAACCAACTGGACGAAATCGGCCTAGCCGAGATTCTCCGTTACACAAGTTTCATTGCAATAGCTGTTTCTATATATGTATTATAGAACTTTCCTTTAAAAGTTCGTAAATCTTTAAAACAAGTTGCTCCCTGAACTCTATTCAATATTAATTTTAAATTATAATTTTCAGTATCTTTTGAGTGAACTACTCTAATTCTCCCTATTGATGGATAATAGCGTGGTTTCCGGACTCGTTTAATCCATGTTTTACTTTTAAAATCATAATATTGAACAATATTAATATATTTATTTTTACGCGCAAAAGCACTATTTTTATTCAATGTAAACCAAGCTGTTAAAGTAGTTACATAATTCGAAAAGCTTCCATTACTTTATTTTTTTCGAAAATAATTTTTGTTGATTTTCAGTATGTACAGCTAATCGTTAAACCCCATGACTTCTTGCACATATATAAAAAAAAAATAATCTCTAAGCACCTTCCATAGAATTTAAATATTTTTCATTAATAAATGTACCAATTGCATACATCTTTTTGTTTACAAGGTGACTTTTCAGTAGGTGGACCGTGTAAGTGGTGATCTATTACTAATTTTCGTAACTTTTCATTTTTAGGAATTTCTGCTGATATATGTTTATCTACGAGTATATCGTTTGGTATTTTTAATTTATCATTTTTTATGTAAGGTTAATAGAAGATGAGCATGTGATAAACCCATTCTTGAAATTAAATAGTATATACCCGTGACAATAATCTTCTAACTAAATTTTGATTTTCAATATCATCTAATAAAAATAAAAATTTTGTGTATAAATTAAGTCTATCCTTATGTTTCATAATAGCTATAGCTGTATTTCTTTGTTATAAAATTTTATTCTACAACTGAGCCATTTTTAATTTTTGCCATTTTCAAGGTCAAAAATTATGTTTACAACTTAGTTATTATTGTAATGAATCATCCACTTTTATTCATAATTTCTTCAATTCATCAAAGTCATACGTAGTCACTTACATGACCGTTCGAACTTGTATTCGAACGGTCCGGAGTGTGAATCAGGATATTACTTAAAACCTGAATAGTGATAGTTTTTTGAATTACTTATCGTCTTTAGATTGGTAGATGTCTAGGAAGGGGTGACCACAGAGCTTGATCGTCGAAATTACGATACCACTGAAATCTTCCACAGTCACAACTACAGCAAAAGGTACAGTTTATTTGAAGGTAAAATGAAAATCAATTTTGATCAATTAGTAACACCTCAGATAAAATTAATTATATCAATATTATGGATACTAGAGCGATAGTGAAAGGTAAAAATGAATATGCAATCTATGCGAGTGAGTTAGATACTGAAGAACAAGAGGCTTTTTCAGAAAAAAGCAATTCAGAAAGTTCTAAAACAAATGATGTACAGCAGGAAATCAAGATTGATGATAGCTGCCAGAAAAGAATAACTACGTAGAAAAGAATAAAATTTCAAATACTTAAGTTATGTTAATAGTTAATAGTAATGTAGGTAATGTGATTCGACGATTTTCCAGAACACTTTTCTTCACTGCTTGAACGTTTTCATCAGTTGTTGACGTGCTTGGGCGTCCAGAGCGAGGCTCGTCATTGGCATCTTCCCGGCCATCTTGGAAGAGTTTCTACCACTTGTAAACATTTTTTTTACTCAGAACAGTTTCAACGTACGCCACCGTCAACATTTCAAGTGTTTCAGAGCACTTTATTTTATTTTTTACACAAAATTTGATGCAAATCCTTTGATCCATATTTTTCGATAGCAAGAAATCGCCGAGCACGCAAAACACTTATAACCTTTACGCCTCTCACAACCAAACAAAAAATGCTATACACTTGAAATTTGGTACAGATGTTCGGGAAGAGTGTACCGACATAACAAAACAAAAAAATCGATAATCGAAAACACGTTGCCCGTGAAATTTGAAGTCACCTTACTTTTTGAACACACCTCGTATATGCTGGTAGTAAAAAAATTGAAAAAAATAAAATAAATTCTCTTAAAACATATTTTAAGTACGATTTTGGTTCAGTTATATTATCTCCAACAGTCTTTAAAAATGAGCTTGGCGATTTCTATATAGATAAAGCAAAAGTAACGTTAGAAGATTGTCTGTTGTATGATTTTAAATACACTTGTTCCTTGAAATTTTACGGTGCGGTTCCGGAAAATAAAAAAGACGTAGTGGCCTACGGAATGTGTATACATGCAACGTATCGGCATTGCCGCTTTAAATTTAATATATCTAAGATGGATTAAAATGTTAAATTAAAGATAATTGTTAATAAATTTAATAAATGTTAATTAAAGATATAAAGGTCGTACATGAAAAAACTTAACAAAGTGCTATTTAGAAACTCTTAAAAACTGAAAACTGTAAACAATGGACAGAAGAAGCAGAACGCAAAGGTGTTCATAATTTAGTTAATTCAGTAATACGAAAGTGTGATCTAGGTCTTGAAGCTGATGGTCTTATACAGGAGATAAGACGAAGCTCTGCTGTGTATAAAACCGTTTCAGAAAAAGCAACTGACAGTCGTTTAAGACTAGAGTCAAGAATTTATTGGACGTGTTTGCACTGTGAATACAGCATAAAAAATTAAAAGATCTTTTTTTAAGAAGAGTATAGCTTCCATTAACTGCTGTGATGTATGCTGAACAAGAATTAAAGCTACTGTCATCTATTAAAAATGTCATAGTTCATATAGATGCGGCTGAATCTATTGTACGTACACCACAAGATATCAATTATAACCAAATATTTTATTAAATTTTTCTGGTAAGACATGATATTGAAATAATCAAATAGACACACATGATTACGTCAAAATATGGCATAGTATCTGTTAGTGAATGGCTAGAGGAATAAAAATATTTTATAATGAAGGTATGACATAAGTGGCCATTTTTCAAGTGTGTGGTTAGTGATTGGTCTTGGGTATTCACACATCCTGTAGTACATGAACGGAATGATATGACACTAATAAAATACAATAATATTTTATATGATTTTTGTAACAATGGTACAGAACTATCTAAAGGTTTAGTGCATCTTAAAATATGTTGTTCCCATTTTCAACACTTGATATCAAGATTTATAAAAGATAATTTAAGACTTTGTGCACAATAAAATTGCCGATAAAAAAGTACAAAAAGATGTCATAAATGTCTTGCATGATTACTCTGGGTTATTAGTTTTATCCAGAAAACTTGTTGATGCCGACGAATTATTCGAAATTATTTGCAATGCGCTTTTCAGTACAGAACAAAAAAACGCTAATGATAGTCTAAGAGTAATAACATCGTTAAGGAACAAGAACGTAACGTTACTGAACAACGATATTTTAGAAAAAAAAGATAGTCAAAATGAAGTACCAAAGAAGACATTGAAATTATGGCTCTTGAAAAGCAATATACAAAAAGTCTTCATTTTATCATCGTTTCAATAACATTTATATAATCATTTATGGTAAAAAACATAATTAGCAAGTGGAGATTGAAAAAAAAGTATCAAATATATACTACGCTCTAGGCTTTCCACAGCATGCACTTGAACTATAGATGCCTTACATAGCTTTATGAAATGGACTAGATTTATATGTTATTGATGAAAATATACCAAGGATAAGTGACGCATATATCGAAATTGAACAAGAGTGATGAAAGGAAAGCTTATCAAAGGAAACACTAGATCATGTATTGGCGACATAATCCGCATTTTAGATAATGACAGAAAAAATACTGCAGCTTTGACGGAAATGGGTATAAATACCAAAGAAACTAAATCATCTAGTCGAAAAGTCAAGTACCCAGAAGCTGTGACTAATCCAAACTTAGCAGAGAAGTGGGGTAAGAAATCATGAGCAGATATGAAAATACATAAGAAGAAAGAAAAGAAAACTCACCTAGAATCTTCGGAAATTTGTCGTAAAATAAAAAATTAGATTAGTAAATTGAAAAATCAAACAAAAGAAAACGATATACCAGAGTCAGAAAGAAGTTCAAATATGGAGCTAATAGATTCCAGTGAAATATCAGAAAACAAGTATAAAAGAACTCTGACAGAAAGATCGGTAAAAAAGAGAAAATCCACAGAAAATAAACAAAGTCAGACTAAAAAAAGGGTTACATGAGAAGATCAACAAGTCAATGACCAAGCAAAAGATATTGA
Organism: Phymastichus coffea; assembly: GCF_024137745.1. Taxonomy (NCBI): domain Eukaryota; kingdom Metazoa; phylum Arthropoda; class Insecta; order Hymenoptera; family Eulophidae; genus Phymastichus; species Phymastichus coffea. Next base: position 5,388,778 of record NW_026706828.1, on the reverse strand, counting down.
TAGCAATGACAAATTGATATTCTCATAAAGTGCAGCAATAATTTCTAGCGAACGGGATAAAATGATTAACATTTCTGATGGTGATTCAAAAATAGGACCGGTGGCGTCATTAACGGATAGAATACGTCCTGAGATTAATAATTCATGTACACGGAGAAAATTTTTCCTACATATATTACGGGATGGTAGGAGTAAAAATTACGGTGACGCACTGTAATCCAGGGACAAAAATCACAGGCTTGTAAAAAGTACCACTAGGTTATATAATTTTTACTGTTACGGACCTGTAAATTTTTGGATCTGAAACAAGAATTAAGAGGGGCGGGTAATTTTTACAGTGACGGACCTGTAAAAATTTCGGATCCCTGAACAACAATCAAGGAAGACAGGTAATTTTTACGGTGACGAATCCGTAAAAACAATTAAATTAAAAATTTCTAAACGGGTGTTAATTAAAACACTCGCTGCGAAAATACTATGTTATTTTAAATAAATTTTATTCAAAAATAAAAATATATGTTAGATTTTCCATATAGTTGTCATTCTTGGAAAGAGCGCAAGTTTTACATTACGCTGTCAACAATATTCAAAGTATTACATTCAATTATAATGAAATCGAGGAAAAAATAAATAATATAAAGTATGCAACATGATTATAGTCATAAAATTTTTAGATATACGCATGTTAATTGTAATAAATAATGTATTTATTAATAACTCTTAAACCAATTTTTAATTACAAAATATTCACCTTTAAAGATGTTACAAAATGTGTTACTGTACAAATATATACATCTCTTTCTCTTAGAACACACCACTTAAATTTAAATGAATTAATTTCATATAAATGTGTATGAATATTAAGACTTACGTCTATGAGTTGCTACGATATAACAAATACTTTTTTGTCATCCATGACAATATTTTTTACATAAAAAAATGTTGGTCCATTGTTGTGGAATCATGATAATGCTATTAATAATTATACTATTTCCTTCAAAATTAATTATTTTTCTAAAAACTACTTTTTTAGAAAACCTAGTAGCTTTCGGAAGCAAATGTTGAATTGCAATAAATTAAGGAATATTTTGAACCCTTGTTTATTAAAGGTTTGATTTCACAAAGTTTTGAATCAATGTCTGCTAGTAAGCGATAATTAAATTGTAACTGATGTTTCATTGATATGGTATGAAAATTATTTACTCTATTATAAGATGATTTAAATGAGGTTATATTGTGACTTGGACGAGAGTAGACGTGTCTTGTGTGAGTGCTGAATATAGGCCGATTCTGGAGGGAAGGAGAGCAGGAAGTGAAGAGAAAAGTGGAGAAAAGGTGCAGGAGGAGTGAAAGGGCGTTCGGAGAAGAGAAAAAGTGAACGAGATAAAGGGTGAAGGAAGAAAGGTGAAAAAGAAATAAAGAGAGAAAGGATAGGTTAGGGTGGATAAGTCAGAAGGCGGGAAAATAGGAGCGTAGGAGAGGGGCATAAAGGCGAAGATAGAGGGAATAAGAGAGAAAGTTAAGGCGGGAGCAAGACGGGGAATAGGAATAGGAAACAGGAACGAGATGTTTACAACGCCAGGAACAGCGAGAGAGAGAGACGGTAAAGGAGATAAGAGGAAGGCAAAGGGGGTGAGAGGTAGAGAGAGCGAAGAGGGCATGAAAGGGGGAAACAAGGAATAAGTGAGACAGGCGAAAAGGTACAAAAGTGAAAGCGAGGGGAGTGAAACAGAGGGGGACGAAGGGAATGAAATGGACAGAACATTGATAGGGGTGGGGGAGAGTAAAGGAGAAGACAATGTATTTGAAAGAGTACTAGCAGAAATGAGAGAGTTGAGAAGAGAGGGAAAGAGAGAGAGAGAGGTAATGATGAGACGAATGGAAGAGGCGGAGAAAAAAAGAGAGGCAAAATGGGAGAGAGGTTTGGAAAAACTTAGAGAAGAATTAGAGAAAGATAGAGAGGAAAGGAAAAAAGAGAAAAGAGAAGAAAACAGAAGACAAGAGAAGTGGGAAGAAAGAATGAAAGGATGGGAAGAAGAGATGAATAAGATGAAAAAATACATAGAAGGAAGAGAGACAAGGGTAGAAGTAAAAGGAGTAGATAATAGGGAAGAAATAGATTACATGAAGGAGAGGATGGATAGAGAAAATAGGGTAAATAATATAATTGTTACAGATCTGGAGAGAGAACTAAAATGGGAAAAAAAAGGAGACGCAGAGGAATGGTTAAAGGACAGAATGGGAATAAAGGGGGAAATAATAAGCCTAAGGAGCATAGGAGGATCAGAAACAAATCAGAGACAGGAAGGGATGGAGAATAGAAGGAAGAGGATGTGGCAAATAAAGTGTGCCTCATGGGAGCAAAAGGAGGGAATAATGAAGAAAAAAAGTAAATTAGGGGAGAAAAAAATATATATAGATCACGACTGGACGTGGAAACAAAGGAAAATAAGAGAGGAGGTAAGAAGAAAAGCAAGGGAATTGAAAAATTAGGGTAAGGAAGTTAAAATATGGCACAATGGGCTAAGAGCAGGGGAGGAAGAGTGGAGGTGGAACGAGAGAGAGGAGAGAATGACAAAGAAAGAAAGGGAGGGGTTTCGGAATTAAAGGGGGGAGAGGAGAGAGGAGAGAAGAGGTGAAGGGAAGGAAAACAGTAAAAATGTTATTTTGGAATGTGGCGGGAATAAAAAGCTTGGAAGAAGAGGACTGGAAATATATTAGAAATTTTGATATAGTAGGACTTACGGAGACATGGGTGAAAAGAGAAGAAGCAGAAATAGGAATAGGAAGAAATCTGAATGGGTATAACATTGAATGGAGGGACTCGAGAAGGGAAGGAAAAAGGGGTAGGGAGATAGGGGGTGGACTGATGGCAGTAAGATTAAGACAAGGGAGAATAAAGGTAAAATGGAAGGAAGAAAGGACAGAAGAAGTCATAGTAGGGGAAATAGAGATAGAGAGAGAGAAATGCACGGTTGCATCAGTCTACATGCAGCACAAGAAAAAAGAAAATTATGAGTACCTAACCGAAGAAATAGAGGAAAATAGAGGAAACATATTAATAATAGGAGGAGACTTTAATGCTAGAACAGGAGGCGAAGGAAGAGAATGGGACAGAGAAGGACAGATAGGAGAAATAAAAACAAAGGATAGTATGATAAACGCAGAAGGGGAATAGATGGTAAAATGGCTAGGAGAGACGGGATTAGTGATTATGAATGGGAAAAAAGAAGGAGATGAAGAAGGAGAAATTACATATATAGGAGCGAGAGGGATGTCGACAATTGACTACATAATAGGAAACATAGGAGGGGAAGAGAGAGTGAAGAAAATGCAAATGGGAGAGAGAACTAAATCGGATCACCTACCAGTAGAAGTGGAACTAGAAAACAGGGTTGAAGAAGAATAAAACAGAGAAGAAGAAAGGTTAAGAGAAGACTGGAGCGAAGAAGGAATAAAAGAGTATCACAGATGGATAGGAGCAGTAGAAGGAACGGAAAAGTGGGAAGAGATAAAAATCAGAGTGCAGAACGCTGTAACAAAAAAGAAAATAAGAAGTAAAAAAGGAACAAGGAAAAGCTGGTGGAGAGAAGAATGTAAGGTAAAAAGGGACAAGGTAATGAATGCTCTGAAGAACTAAGGAGAGGAACTGGGGATAGAAGCAGATACTTGGAAGCAAAGAGGGAATACAGAGAGGAAATAAGAAAGGCAAAAGAAGAGGAAGGAAGGAAAGTGGCGGAGGAAATAAGCAAGGATAAAACGAGAAGGAAATTTTGGGAAAAAGTGAGCGGAGGAAAGAAAAAAAGAACAAAAATAGACAAAAAGATAAGTAATGAGGAATGGCTAAATCACTTCAAGAAGCAGCTGAGAGAAAAAGAAAAGGACTACAATCAAAAAGAAGAAGGAGAAGAACAGGAAAAAGGTGAAAAAGAAGAGGGAGGGGAAATAAAAGTAGGGGAGGTAGTAGAAGTGATAAAGAGAATGAAAAAGAAAAAAGCATCAAGAGAAGATGGGATTGTAAATGAAGCGTGGATGGCAGGGACAGAAAGCCTAATAAAAGACCTGACAAAATGTCTAAATGGAGTATGGAACGGAGAAGGATTCCCGAAGGAATGGAGAAAGGGAATAATAGTACCAGTCTACAAGAAAGGAAAAAAAGAAGAAGTAAGCAATTACAGGGGTATAACGCTGATGGACACAGGTTACAAGATATATGCAGAAATAGTAAGGAAAAGACTAAATAGAGAGATAGAAGAAAAAGGAATACTAAGCGATACGCAAATGGGATTCAGACTAAAAAGAGGAACAATAGATGCAATATACGTGCTGAAAACGGCAATAGGAAAAGAAATCAGGGAAAAAGGTGGGAAATTGTTTGTCTTCTTCGCTGATATGAAAGCAGCGTTTGACAGGATAAGAAGAAAGAAGATATGAGAAATAATGAAGGAAAAAGAAATAGATAAAAGGATCAGAAGAAGTATAGAAGAAATATATAAAGAAACAGGATGCAGATTAAAAATTAGAGGAGAGATAATAGGGGAATTCGACACAAAAAAGGGAGTGAGGCAAGGGTGCCCGCTGAGCACCACGCTATTTAATCTTGCCTTTGCGGAGTTAGAAGAGAAAATGAGTAAAATTCAGGAAGGAGGAGTGGTAATAGGAAGAAAGAAAATCTGGACGATAGGATATGCGGATGATATAGTAATGTTGGCAAAAAATGAAAATGGGATGAAAGAGATGCTGAAAAAACTAAGGAGATTCTTAGAGGAAACAGGGTTGGAATTAAATGTAGAAAAGTCAAAAATGATGAAATGTAAGAAAGGAGGAGGAAGAGGAAAGGAAGAAAGTTTTGAGTGGATAGGTAAGAAAATTGAAATGGTAAAAGAATATAACTATCTGGGATTCACAATAAACAAAAATAATGGGAATAAGAGACATATAAAGAAAACAGAAGGTAAAATAAATATGGGACTAGGAAAAGTATGGGGGTTGGGAGAAAGATTATTTAAAGAAAATTGGAAGCTAAGGATGATGTAATTTGATGCGTTAATGAAAGGCGTGATAATGTATGGAGCAGAAATATGGGGATGGAAAAGATACGAGGAAATAGAAAGACTACAAATGAAATATATAAAATGGGTACTGGGTTTGGACAGAAACATACCGAGTTATCTGATAAAATGGCAAACAGGAAGAAAAGAAATAAAAGAAAAAGCAATAGAGAGAGCGATGAGATATGAAAATAAAATAAAAGAAGAGAGGGATGGAACAATAAAGAAAGAAGCATGGAGAGAAATGAAGAGAAACGAAAAGAAAAGAGAAGAAAGAAATGAAAAAAAAGGAGAGAGAGAAGAAAGACTAGGGGAAAGTAAAAAATACAGAGAGAGAGAAGAAGGAGACGATGAAAGAGAAGAGTTCTGGGAAGAAGTAAGAGAAGAATTGAAGAAAAAAGAAGAAAAAGAAATGGAAGACAAGATGGAAGAATCAAGATATATAAGAGAGTGGAAGGGGATAAGGGAGGAAATGAAGAAGAGTAGACTAATAGAAATACAAAATGAAGGGAAAATAAGAGGGCTACAGATAAGAGAGAGGTTTAGGTTAGGGAACGAGACAAGAGGGTGTAGATACTGGGAAAAAGAGGAAAATAGGAAATGTAGATTATGCCAAAAAGAAGAGGAAGACTGGAAACACATAGTAGAAAAATGTGAAATGACAAGAAAAGAAGAAGAAAAGTGGGAAGAAATAATGGTTGGGAGCAAAGAAAAAATAGCATGGATGAGGGATCTAAAGTGGAAAAGAAGAAGAAAAGAAGAAGAAAAAGAGAAAGAAAAAGAAAAGTGAAAAGAGAGAAGAAAGAAAACGGTAAGAGAGAACCGTAGTAAGCATGAGTGAAAGCAGAGGGAGCGGAGGATACCGCAGTAAAGGTGTAAAAGCCCTAATACGGACAGATGAAAGAAGAGGAAAAGGAAGCGCAAAGAAAAAGAAAAAACACTAAATCATCAAAGCACAATCACACACAAATACAACACAAAACATTAACAAGAAACAAGACACGTCACTCAACAAAATTGAAATGTATATTGTAAATAAACATTGTAACAGTAAGTAGAATAAACTCAATATATAAGATGATTTAACAGTTATTTTTCCTTCTTTGTTTTTACTTTCGTATCGCGTAGAACATAATTTCCATAGAGAACCCACTAACGAAAATATCCTAGAATAGTGCAATAACAAGTGATGCTTAGGGTTTTCTTGTCCTACAGGCCAAGGTCTCAAGTCATTTGCCTTTGAATAAAAACAGATTCAGGGTTATGAATGCCATTATTTAGTAGTTGAAAACCAAATCTCAACCAAACATTCATAAAAACATAGTTAAAAAATCCAACACTCACCATTGCAGTTCTGTAAATAAAAAAGACAAAGTCATGCATAAAGTTATATATGAACGATAGTAAAGGTTATGTTATGCTAAATGTTTCCATAATTATGCAAGCGACGCTATCATTATGACAAATAGTCCAGTCGTCTTTTCAAGACGAACAAAATGATTCCCTGCAAGACAAAAAATATTTCCCCAGACCGATGTTATTGTTAAATAACCATTATTTATTGCACATTTAATTAAACCATAACCAGGAACTTTGGTACCTTCCGATTTACTTCAACCATTTGTTCTTGATAAGAGACAATCTGTGCAAAAGATCAAATTTCTGAGTTGAATATTTCTCGAGTTATAGCGTTATAAACAAATTAACTAATTGTCAATCTCAACAAGTCTGACGGTTATCCGTAGTTGCGCTAATTTTTTTATAGGTAGATTTTACCATAAACTATCGAAAGCCCTTATTATTTTTCCAAAAAACATAATTTTGCAACGTAGGGAATTTTTTATCTAAATTTCCTTAGTTGCAAAATAGAATATTAACAACATTTTAATACTTATGCAATATTTTCTGACGCTTATCGATAGAGCCTTGAAAGATCTTTAATTTAAAGCAAGATTCGTCGAAATTCATTAATAAATAAGGAAGCTACGGGCTCCCAAAGTTAACGGCTTATTGTTTAACAAATTATATGTGTATCGAAAAAAAAAAAATATGTCCGTAAACGGTACACGGAGCAATGTCATTCCGTGAAATATCAAGCTTTCGGTAAAAAGCTACATATGTTTAAATAATTCATAAAACCTCCGCAAGCAACCGAAATTCCAGCGGTTCTCGCTTGGAGAAGGAGTGGGGGGCGATCGATTTCTCATCTAACTACGAAAAAAAAACTCGACGCGCGCCTTCAAAATCGACCGCGCAACTTTCAACGCACTTTTCTCCGGAACTATTTATGATAAACACATCATTTTTTTTTAATTTAGTACTACGCGACGAGAGGAATCGATCTAATTACATATAAATGACGACAAGTAGAAAATATTGCGTTTAATTAGTGTAAAGTTTTTTTTTATTTTATATACAATCATTTTACAATTTAACGACGTATATTATACAACACAACATAAAAGAATTACATCAATTATTTATCAGCGCTTCTATTACTAATTAACTTAAATTTATTACGCAATTATAAATACAATCGATCGCATCAAACTATTTACTACTAACTATTATCGAAGCTATCTTACTAGTACCTATATCTTACTAAACTTTTTTCTTTTTAACGGGTGGTTCATTGTTATTAAGGGATTCGCGAAAAATTCATGTTTTGCAAGCTAAAGAGGATGCCGATACATTGATAGTTGAAACAGCTATTTTAGAAAGCTCAGAAGAAGAACCGGCTGTTATCGTTGGCTCCGATACCGATCTACTTGTTATAATGACGCAACGTACTCCGATTGACAAAAAAGTTTATTTTTTGAAAGATGTCAAAGGTGAAATTTCTCTATATGACTCCGAAAGTTTTAAGTACAAAAGCTTAAAATCATTAGTTTTATTCTCGCACGCTTTCTGTGGTTGCGACACTACTTCCGCATTTTACTTTCAAGGTAAAAATAAATTACTGAAAATATTACTGAAAGACAATGATTTAACGACTAAATTAGCAATTTTCAATAACCCCGAAGCGGAGAAGTCGGCTATTGTCAACGCAGGAAACTTGGCGATCATGGCTATGTATGGTGCTAAATCGAATCAAAATATGACTTTGAACGAATTCAGGTACGAATGTTACGATCACGCTGTTACAAAAAAAACACATTTGACTTGAAAAATCTGCCGCCTAGCGAATCTGCAGCAATGCATCATTCGTATCGAGTTTATCACCAGGTGCAAGTATGGTTTGGCAACACCGATAGTTCGATCGAGTCGGATGATGACACAAGTTTGAAACCAAGTAATTGGGGGTGGAAATTCAGTACGAACGTTTACAAACCTATATTCGTCGAGGGCAAGTTATTGCCAGACGAAATCTTAAAAAGTATTAAATGCAATTGCAAAAAAGGTTGTAAAAGTAATTGTAAATGTAAGAAACACGGGTTGAAATGTTCAGATTTTTGTGGTCAATGTAAAGGCATCGCGTGCGAAAATCGAGAAGAACCGATTGAATTACCGGAAAATGATGAAGGTATCAACGGTGAAGAAGGTGACCTGCTATTGCCAGAAGAGCATGTAGAGCAGCTTCACGATGAAATAATAGAGATTACGTATGATATTCCAGCCATGGATGATTATGATATGGAAGTGGATTCTGATAACGAGAGCGAAATAATATCCCTTGATAACAATGAACCACCCGTTAAAAAGAAAAAAGTTTAGTAAAATATAGGTACTAGTAAGATAGCTTCGATAATAGTTAGTAGTAAATAGTTTGATGCGATCGATTGTATTTATAATTGCGTAATAAATTTAAGTTAATTAGTAATAGAAGCGCTGATAAATAATTGATGTAATTCTTTTATGTTGTGTTGTATAATATACGTCGTTAAATTGTAAAATGATTGTATATAAAATAAAAAAAAACTTTACACTAATTAAACGCAATATTTTCTACTTGTCGTCATTTATATGTAATTAGATCGATTCCTCTCGTCGCGTAGTACTAAATTAAAAAAAAATGATGTGTTTATCATAAATAGTTCCGGAGAAAAGTGCGTTGAAAGTTGCGCGGTCGATTTTGAAGGCGCGCGTCGAGTTTTTTTTTCGTAGTTAGATGAGAAATCGATCGCCCCCCACTCCTTCTCCAAGCGAGAACCGCTGGAATTTCGGTTGCTTGCGGAGGTTTTATGAATTATTTAAACATATGTAGCTTTTTACCGAAAGCTTGATATTTCACGGAATGACATTGCTCCGTGTACCGTTTACGGACATATTTTTTTTTTTTCGATACACATATAATTTGTTAAACAATAAGCCGTTAACTTTGGGAGCCCGTAGCTTCCTTATTTATTAATGAATTTCGACGAATCTTGCTTTAAATTAAAGATCTTTCAAGGCTCTATCGATAAGCGTCAGAAAATATTGCATAAGTATTAAAATGTTGTTAATATTCTATTTTGCAACTAAGGAAATTTAGATAAAAAATTCCCTACGTTGCAAAATTATGTTTTTTGGAAAAATAATAAGGGCTTTCGATAGTTTATGGTAAAATCTACCTATAAAAAAATTAGCACAACTACGGATAACCGTCAGACTTGTTGAGATTGACAATTAGTTAATTTGTTTATAACGCTATAACTCGAGAAATATTCAACTCAGAAATTTGATCTTTTGCACAGATTGTCTCTTATCAAGAACAAATGGTTGAAGTAAATCGGAAGGTACCAAAGTTCTTGGTTATGGTTTAATTAAATGTGCAATAAATAATGGTTATTTAACAATAACATCGGTCTGGGTCAATATTTTTTGTCTTGCAGGGAATCATTTTGTTCGTCTTGAAAAGACGAACAAAAATGATGTTAACTTTTTTTCTGTAAAGTCAACCAGACAAAAGTTATAAACGAAAAACGTGAAATTTTACGAAAATCGTACCTTTCATGGCTTATAAACAAAATCGAGGTCAAATTTGACTCTACGGATAAGTCACATTTTACTATATACCATTTTTACTACCTTCTCACAAAAAATCAGCCTGGCCCAAGAATTATACCCGCAAATCCCTCTTTTTCCTGGACTCTAATCGGTGAAATCTATCGGTAGAAAAAACTTGATAATTTGTCGATAATTAGTTTCCGAGAAAAAGATAAAAGACTGAAATTGTTTAGTAGTAAAATAGAATTTAACAATGAAGCAATAAACATATTGGTATCTAATAAAATTCATTCGATTGACAATTGAAAGACCTTTCATTAAAAACAAGGATCTTTCTACGATAATTAGGAGCCAAGATATTATTATGTCGATTAGTAGTCGACTATAGTATTAGTAGTCGATTCAATTAATCGATCCGTTGGCGATTCGGTAACTCGCGCGTTAGTACGAATAATTAAGAGAGAGAGAGGGCGCGCGAGCATTTTAATTAAATAGTTATGCCTCAGCTATTTATGCGACTTTACCGCCGATTTTGTTTTGCACCGTGTTTCGCCGTTATTAAAGTTTTCTTGGGACAAAGAAGCAGCAGAGTGCAGCAGATTAGAGGCAGAGTGAGGCAGCGCAGCTGATAAACAGGAGGAGCAGTGGCAGCTGATTTATCTCATCAACAATTACGGCTGATCACCGTAATTGCACCGCAGGGAAGGTGCACCTGCCGTTATTATTGCGTGACAAAATACATTCGGTATTTTGTCAATCGTGAGAGCAATTGTTTGTATTCGCGCCGAGCGTTAGTTCGCGGTTAATTTCGAATCTCTCTCTCTCTCTCTCTCTCTCTCTCTCTCTCTCTCTCTCTCTCTCTCTCTCTCTCTCTCACCGAATAATATTTCATTGTAAAATCCTGTTTGCGTGCGTTAGTCTTTCGGCCCATAAAAAACTGTAGTTATTTTTATTAATTAAAGTTAGTCAAATTCATTCACCGAATACGTCATTTAATTTTCCAATTAGCTTATGAGATTTGTAAAGGCTTAGGTTTTAATCTGATTACATCTAGGGGATTAAGCGGATTAGGTGTAAAATCGCCCACACCTATGATTCATCGAGTGTCACAAGTCACGTGACTTAAGGTGAGTTCAACTCTGTTGGATAGAAGACACATAAATGAAATCATCTGACGTAAAGGCGAATATACGTATAGCGATACGTGTTTAACGGAACGGCGGTTAGCTCTGCAAAGTGGGAGTTTGTTCTTAAATAAATTTCTCACTTTTTCAGATAACTTCCCCTGTTACAGTCTAATATAGATTCGATACAATAATTATAATTAAATATACGTAATGAAACACATAAAAGTAGATAAATATAGGTGCATCAATTATTATAATTTTTTTCTTTTGCGAGAAGAAACATTATTTTCTATATCTGTGTCGCTATTACAAGATTCGGAATCATCATTCAGATTGGCGTAAATTGGGTCTGATTCGTCAAAACAAAAAAAATTCATTATAAAGTAGATTATATGCAAAATAATCGTGAAAAAAATTATTTATACCTTTAAAAGTAAAATTTTCCCATTAAGTAGAATATACTATTAAAATATTATTATAGATTCTAGTAGTATATGATGCAACGATTCCGAAAATCGTTATGCCTCGCGTGGGCTGTCAAGCGTGGCTAAGTGTAATAGCCGTGATCGGCTTAGGTGAGAGAGAGAGAGAGGGCGCGTTAGGGGCAACGACCGGGAGGGGAGAGCTAGCGAGTCAGTATGACTGTGTTCTTCAGTCTGGCGACATCGTAGTTTTTTTCCTTTCGAAGTAACAACGTGTAAAGCCGTGCCGAGTGACCTACAGAGATATTAAATAGATAATCTGTGCTGTGAGTGGAGAGATAAGTGCGCACACTGTGTAACGTGTGCAGCATCGGCAGCAGCAACCACAACCTCAGTAGCATCGTCTGCGCAGCATAACAACAGCAACGAAAGGCGGTTGCAGAGGCAGCTCGTTGCTCGCGTAAGCGGATACGGTTGGCCACCCTATCCTCATCAGATTAGCGGTAAGTGCGCTGCACTTTTGAATTGGTTTTGCGTGCGATCCCGCGCAGCGTGCGCGGTGAGTTTTGTAGGCATCGTGCGTGCGACTAGTCCGCGACGTCCGCGAAATCAACTCTCTCTCTCCTCAATCGATGTATTTTGTTGATACAGCGTGCGTTCCGACTCTCGGCAAATCGTTCTTTGTTTAGGATTAATCTCGTCCAATAAAGTGGTTAACTATTAATAAGAGACGACCTTATTATTTCGTCTCACCTTGTCCGGTGTCGGTGTTTATGTTTACATTTTGATTCGAACACGCCGATAGTCCAACACAGATCGCGAATGCCATAGAAAGAGCTGTTCGTCAATCGAGTTGTCTGCAGTGGTCGCTGGAACGCTGGTAAGCAAGCGCATCAGCGCCTCTTGCGGAGAGTTCGCGCATCGAGGTTGGATCGTTGAGAGGACTCGGCGCATGCGTACACCGGCGCAAGGTGAGTCAGTGTGCTCGAAGCACACAGCTAACAAAGCACCGGTTAGCCGTAGCGATAATCACAATTGCCAGGGATTTGCGACTAAACGATAGCCTGTTACAATGAAAATACCTTTGAGATAGAAAAGATTTTTTTTACTATAAATTTAAGTGGAAATTGTGATTTTTTTCGTCCTATAAACTAATTTTTTTTTTTTATAAATTACATAAAATGAGTGTAAAATTGTATGGGATTCATACTAAAAAATATGAAATTTCAATAAATATTAATTTTCATATTTTATTGTGCAAATTGGGCAGGATAGACGATATTTAATGAAATTCTGATAAAAGAATCAGAATGTAGAAAAAAAAATACTTTAAAAAAAAACAAAAACGAAAATTCTACCATAAGAGTATTTAGAAGTAGTGTAAATTAATTATGCAACTAAGGTAGCTCAAAAGCCTCGAAGTCGTGAGGAGAGGATCATTCCCCTGACCCCCACCACCGCCGCGCTCTAATTGTTACAATTAACTTTGCTTATTGAAATGTAAATCCTGCATAGTTTAAAAAATTCAGCGTATAGGTAAATTCTTCTCAAATCAAAATCAACAATTAAATTTGAAAAAAGTTAATAAATAAGACGAGTTATGGATTAAAAATCAAAATAATAATATCTTGGCTCCTAATTATCGTAGAAAGATCCCTGTTTTTAATGAAAGGTCTTTCAATTGTCAATCGAATGAATTTTATTAGATATCAATATGTTTATTGCTTCATTGTTAAATTCTATTTTACTACTAAACAATTTCAGTCTTTTATCTTTTTCTCGGAAACTAATTATCGACAAATTATCAAGTTTTTTCTACCGATAGATTTCATCGTCCTTCTTAGGTTATATTTGATCTATTTTTCGAAATCTGATCAGAACGGCCGCAGTACACCGTCAAAGTTGAAACTTTATCGCGCTCTAGCTCGTAAACAATTAATTTTCATTTAAAAATCGGACCATTATTGTTGTTAATAAAAAAAAATTTAATTTTCGAACATGCTTATCCTTGTGTAGAATTCCGTTGTACTTATATCGATAGGATATTTAGGAAAAAAGATATAAGTGAACAACTAAAGAAAGTGTCTTTTTTTGCAATTGATCATTAATAAAATAATGTTCCAGAAACTTTTGGAAATCAAAACTATTTTTCCCATTATCTACGTGTTATTCCGCGTCGGAATAAAAAAAAATCTCGCGGTTCGCAAAAAATATAGATGTATTTTATTTTCGTACCAGAATAATCGGACTATCAGACACATCTTCGGCACATACTATACACTGCCCGTCAATCACTTTTGCCATGCTTACCTCAAAATTAGACAAACTTGAAAGTTTTGTATCTCGGTCGGAAATCATCGTATCACAAAAAACCGCAGGGCATTTTAAAGGTGATTGCAAAAGCTTCCATTTAAGACGTGCAGAGACTTAAAAATAAAAATATGTGTTTTTTACAGTAAAAAAACTGATTAAAAAAATTTCAATTTTTTTAACCTCGACTTCAATCAATGCCAATTTAGAACCAGGCGGTGGAGGGCAAATCGACCGAAGGGGTTCGGAGGGTAATGTCTTTCCCTTTAAAATTAGCTCCCGCGGGGTTCTATCCGATGTTTTTTAACTGAGTTACGGCGTTTTTTGTAAAAAAATAACCTTTTTTTTCAATCCTCAATTACTTTGACTTGCGTACGTTTTGGAAAAAAATGCCAGGAAAAAAAAAGTTTAATTTTGTGTCCAAGAATACGAAAATAAAGTTAAAATAAAGAAATAGAGAAAAAATTGTTTTTCGGTTTTTTAGCGCATTAAAAAAATTAATGAGTCTGAAGTTTGTAACATTATTCAATAACGAAAAAATAAAAAAAAAAAAAGACTAATTAATTATTTTTATTGGTTCAAAAGATTATTATAATGATATATATCAAGGTGATACATCGCAATTACTAAATTTACCCTTAAAACGGACCCTTAGGATATTTACACATGGCAGACTATAGGGACATGGGATAAAATTGTATGTACATATTATTAACAAAAAAATATGGAGTAAATGAAAACTTTTGTTGTACCTATTGATTATATGCACTTGCATACTATGTTTCATTTATCACCCTCAATATTAACTACCCTTACGGCCCTTAGAAATGCCAAGTCCCAGCGGATTTCAAAGATATTTTCTGTAGCATTCCCCAGCAACACAATATTTTTTAATAAAAGATGGTATTTTTGATAGAGAAAACTAAGGGCTATATACATGCCAAGTTTGGTTTGTCGCGCTCCCTAATAACCACCCCTGCAGCCCTTAGAAATGCCAATTCCCAGCGAATTACAAAGATATTTCCTTCGGCATTCCCCAGCAACACAATATTTTTTGATAAAAGGTGGTTTTTCTGATAGAGAAAACAACGGGCTATATGTATGCCAAGTTTCGTTTGTCGCGCTCCCTAATAACCACCCCCGCAGCCCTTAGAAATGTCAACTCCCAGCGAATTACAAAGATATTTCCTTCGGCATTCCCCAGCAGCACAATATTTTTTCATAAAACTTGGTTTTCCCGATAGACGAAACTCAGAGCTATATGCATGCCAAGTTTTGTTTGTCGCGCTCCCTAATAACCACCCCTGCAGCCCTTAGAAATGCCAACTCCCAGCGAATTACAAAGATATTTCCTTCGGCATTCCCCAGCAACACAATATTTTTTAATAAAAGGTGGTTTTTCTGATAGAGAAAACTAAGGGCTATATGCATGCCAACTTTCGTTTGTCGCGCTCCCTAATAACCACCCCTGCAGCCCTTAAAAATGTCAACTCCCAGCGAATTTCAAAGATATTTCCTTCAGCATTCCCCAGCAACACAATATTTTTTCATAAAACTTGCTTTTCCTTATAGACGAAACTCAGAGCTATATGCATGCCAAGTTTCGTTTGTCGCGCGCCCTAATAACCACCCCCGCAGCCCTAAGAAATGCCATCTCCCAGCGAATTTCAAAGATATTTCCTTCGGCATTCCCCAGCAACACAATATTTTTTCATAAAACTTGGTTTTCCTGATAGACCAAACTCAGAGCTATATGCCTGCCAAGTTTCGTTTGTCGCGCGCCCTAATAACCACCTCCGCAGCCCTTAGAAATGCCATCTCCCAGCGAATTTCAAAGATATTTCCTTCGGCATTCCCCAGCAACACAATATTTTTTAATAAAACTTGGTTTTCCCGATAGACGAAACTCAGAGCTATATGCATGCCAAGTTTCGTTTGTCGCGCGCCCTAATAACCACCCCTGCACCCCTTAGAAATGTCAACTCCCAGCGAATTTCAAAGATATTTTCTTCATCATTCCCCAGCAACACAATATTTTTTAATAAAAGGTGGTTTTCCTACAAGATCAATTTATCTGTTGATACAGGGGAATCCTATGGCAAACTTGATACTATGAACCAATACGTTAAAAAAGCAAAAAAATTAAATTGTTTGGCGCAGCTAATGGTTCTATCCTATCCTTATTCTTGCCTTATATGATTGTAAAGTTTGCAACGTTCATCGTGAACGAAAAAATCGAAAATTTAAATATGAGGATTTGACTCCATACATTGCTATAAATATCAAACTAACAATATAAAATACTATAGTCAGTAGTTGGTTCGATTTCCAACGCCTAAAAACCACCCTTAAGACAGTTTACACACGAGCAAAGGCGAAGTTGGTTCCTATAAATTTGTGTATTAAAAAACACCACAAAATTCAGCGCTTAAAAGAATTTTATGAAGGAGAGAATAATACTCTCTACATGTGTAAAAAGTTTCCGGGATCGGAACGCACCCAACTCACCCTGACACTCTTTCAAAGCATGGTATCCCATACGCGCAAAGGCGAAATCAACACGTTTTAATATATTTATTCTAAAACACCCAAAAATAATTTTACCAAAAGTATTTTATCATAGAGAGCATACAATTATCTATCCGTGAGCGAAGCTTCGTGCGTCGGAACGCACCCTGTACACTCTGACACCCTTGCAAAGCATGGCGTCTCATGCGCGCAAAGGTGAAATCAGCTCGATTTAATTTATTTTTTATTTTATTAAATTTCTGATCTTAGGAGTTATCCCTGTAAATAATTACACACCTTGTTTTTTTTGTAAACGTTTCGCAATTCAATTTATTGCCACCTCAGTATACATTTGTTAAATATATAAAATGAATAATTTCAAATCAAATATAGTAATAAATTAAATATAAACCTACGTTTTTTAATATGCTTTGTACTGCAATGTTGATTAAAATAAAAATTATTTCCTCACATATATAACGTCAATATAAAATTATAACATCAATTAAATAAAACAATAATTTTTTGTCAGTACGGTATAAACACATCATGTCCAAGCAAATTAAAATAAAACTGATAGAATACGTTTGTATATGCTCCTAGTAAGTCACTCACGCTGTATAAGAATAGAAAGAGAAAGATTGAATGGTCTAATAAGAGAGATATGAAGAGTGGGGAATACAAAAGAGGAAAAGAAAGATCAGATCATGTTAATCTCATAATACTATTACTAAATAGACTTAATGATGTTAAATATTCTCGAATATTGGTTGCTGAGATATTTTGTATCTTCTTGTGAATTAATGGTATTATCCGTAATTTTAATGTGTACTGATTCTGCGATGCATCTTTTTTTATAATTCTGTTCTACATGTATAATTATTGTGTTATCCCAATCAAATTCATGTTTCGGATTATTCACTATATGAGCTGGTATAGGTAGATGTCTAAATCTAGAGTTACTTGGATCTTGAATCGTTTTTTTTACCGAATATTTATGTTCATTGATTCTAGTTTTTAGAGCTCTTTTGCTTTCGCCTATGTAGTTAGATGTACATTGTTTACATTGAACATTATAAACTATACCTGTTTTTTCATATTTTATTAATTTATCTTTACCTAGAACAATAATATTGGATAACTTGTTAGTCATTTTTGGTATGCAAACAAGGTTACTCTTCTTTAATGTTGATTTACATTTATAGAAGAATTCTTTTTCGAATGGAATTGGAAAGTATATTGTCTGTTTTTTGTTATTGTTTTTATTTTGTGTAATGTTATGACTGTATTTGTATTTTCTAATGCGATCTTTAATGCACGAATTTACAAATTCTTCAGGATAGTCATTATTATATAATATGTTTTTTACAATAGATATATTATTGCTATGGTAACTTTCATCAGACAACAATATCGATCTATCTACGAGGTTATTAACAATGTTCTTTTTTTGTTTTAATGTGTGGTTTGAGTTTTAATTTAAAATACGTCCCGACATAGTTGGTTTTTGGTACCAGTTTGTAATAATTGTATTATTTCTTCTAGTAAGCGATAAATCTAGAAAATCAATAGAACCATTAACCTCTGTCTCGTAGGTAAATTTTAAATGTGAATTATAATCATTAAATGTTCCAAAAACACGATCAAAATCCATGCTCTTAATGCATATTAATGTGTCATCCACATATCGGTAATAAAAAATTGGGTTGATATTAAATTCCTCCTTCAGAAAAAGTAAACATTGTGTCTCTAAATCCTCCATGACTAAGTCTGCAAATAATGCTGATAATGGGTCTTCCATCGAAATACCAAATATCTGTTTATAAGTAGTATTATTAAAACGAAAAAATGCATTATTGAATAAGAAATTAATTGTTGTTATGATTTCGTCAAACATAATTATCGATTTCCTGTGTAATTTTTGGAACCTCTTATATATGCTGTTAAGTATTAAATATCTAGGTATACTTGTAAATAGTGAAACTACGTCGAAAGATACCAATATATGGTCTGTTGGAATGTATATGTTCTCGATACGTTTTCTTAATTCAAAACTATTTTTAATGTGTGATCTAGGTACGTCTATTTATCTAGGTTTATATTTAATTTATTACTATATTTGATTTGAAATTATTCATTTTATATATTTAACAGATGTATACTGAGGTGGCAATAAATTGAATTGTGAAACGTCTACAAGAAAAACAAGGTGTGTAATTATTTACAGGGATAACTCCTAAGATCAGAAATTTAATAAAATAAAATCATCAAATATCAGGAGTGAAAACATAAGAATTTTTAATTTATTTTTTCCAAAACATCCAAAAATGAAGGACTCAAAAGCATTTTATCATGGAGAGGATACAACTAGCTATCCGTGAGCGAAGTTTCATGCGTCGGAACGCACCCTGTACACTCTGACACCCTTGCAAAGCATGGCGTCTCATGCGCGCAAAGGTGAAATCAGCTCGATTAATTTATTTTTTCCAAAACATCCAAAAATGAAGGACTCAAAAGCATTTTATCATGAAGAGGATACAACTAGCTATCCGTGAGCAAAGTTTCGTGCGTCGGAACGCACCCTGTACACTCTGACACCCTTGCAAAGCATGGCATCCCATGCGCGCAAAGGCGAAATCAGCCTTGTTTTAACCTCCGAGCGTATCTGTGACGTACACAAAGTCAGTCAGTTCGGTACTTTATTACTCGAAATATAGACATTGGATATGCTGTAATATAGAATTTTAAGCTGAGATGAATAAAAATATTGGTTAAAGTTATTAAATAATATAAAATAATTCAAAGAAAAGTAAAATTTAAAAAAATTATCGTATCTTGTTCGATAACTTTATTTCTAAATTGATAACAATTTTTTCAAGCAGTTTTTTCATACAACATGAAAATGACAACTAAGTAGTTTTTAATACTGCAATAGTTTGAATCTTTGCGAGGTAATGTTGTTCTTGTTTGATTTGTCACGGAAATTAAGGCAATTAAGTTTTAAAAAAAGCAACTCCCTTTCTCTCTCTCTCTATCTATCTATCTATCTTTCATTCTAATGTGTCGCTGAGATTTGATTTACAGAATGTTATATGTATTAAACTGTATCAAGTACAGTTTGATGAAATGTTTGGGATTTCGTGGCGCCTAAACTGTAGTAGTAATGTGACCTATACAAGTCATAACATTGGCCGCCGTCGCGCATCTTATATTTCTCGATTTTCGTGGAGTGATTAGCCGGTTGGAATCCTTTTATAGGCCAACCAATGAAGCCAAAAATGAAGTATTTTGTGACATTAATACTAACAGCAAACCGATTATGCAAATTTGTTTATTACTATGCATAGATGAAAACGTATATGTTTCCAACTCGCAACTTTCATTTAATAACTTTTTACAGCCGTTTGAAATTTGCAAAAACATGTTTTTCAGGTATAAAACCAAAACTATTGAAGTTAGGTATGTACCTCAATGGAATAAGTTATTGATAATAGAATTATCTATAAAATGAGTTATCGCTCATCTCAATGGAGTAATTAATAATCAAAGAAAGCGAGTGGCGGGAGATACAGATCCCGCGGAGGGGAAGTATATATAGTAATAGAAAAGATTTCGCCTTTGCGCGCATGAGACGCCATGCTTTGCAAGGGTGTCAGAGTGTACAGGGTGCGTTCCGACGCACGAAGCTTCGCTCACGGATAGATAATTGTATGATTTCTATGATAAAATACTTTTGGTAAAATTATTTTTGGGTGTTTTAGAATAAATATATTAAAACGTGTTGATTTCGCCTTTGCGCGTATGGGATACCATGCTTTTAAAGAGTGTCAGGGTGAGTAGGGTGCGTTCCGATCCCGGAAACTTTTTACACATGTAGAGAGTATTATTCTCTCCTTCATAAAATTCTTTTAAGCGCTGAATTTTGTGGTGTTTTTTAATACACAAATTTATAGGAACCAACTTCGCCTTTGCTCGTGTGTAAACTGTCTTAAGGGTGGTTTTTAGGCGTTGGAAATCGAACCAACTACTGACTATAGTATTTTATATTGTTAGTTTGATATTTATAGCAATGTATGGAGTCAAATCCTCATATTTAAATTTTCGATTTTTTCGTTCACGATGAACGTTGCAAACTTTACAATCATATAAGGCAAGAATAAGGATAGGATAGAACCATTAGCTGCGCCAAACAATTTAATTTTTTTGCTTTTTTAACGTATTGGTTCATAGTATCAAGTTTGCCATAGGATTCCCCTGTATCAACAGATAAATTGACCTTGTAGGAAAACCACCTTTTATTAAAAAATATTGTGTTGCTGGGGAATGATGAAGGAAATATCTTTGAAATTCGCTGGGAGTGGACATTTCTAAGGGGTGCAGGGGTGGTTATTAGGGCGCGCGACAAACGAAACTTGGCATGCATATAGCTCCGAGTTTCGTCTATCGGGAAAACCAAGTTTTATTAAAAAATATTGTGTTGCTGGGGAATGCCGAAGGAAATATCTTTGAAATTCGCTGGGAGATGGCATTTCTAAGGGCTGCGGAGGTGGTTATTAGGGCGCGCGACAAACGAAACTTGGCAGGCATATAGCTCTGAGTTTGGTCTATCAGGAAAACCAAGTTTTATGAAAAAATATTGTGTTGCTGGGGAATGCCGAAGGAAATATCTTTGTAATTCGCTGGGAGTTGGCATTTCTAAGGGCTGCAGGGGTGGTTATTAGGGAGCGCGACAAACACAACTTGGCATGCATATAGCCCTTAGTGTTCTCTATCAGAAAAACCACCTTTTATCAAAAAATATTATGTTGCTGGGGAATGCCGAAGGAAATATCTTTGTAATTCGCTGGGAGTTGGCATTTCTAAGGGCTGCAGGGGTGGTTATTAGGGAGCGCGACAAACAAAACTTGGCATGCATTTAGCCCTTAGTGTTCTCTATTAGAAAAACCACCTTTTATCAAAAAATAATGTGTTGCTGGGGAATGCCGAAGGAAATATCTTTGTAATTCGCTGGGAGTTGGCATTTCTAAGGGCTGCAGGGGTGGTTATTAGGGAGCGCGACAAACAAAACTTGGCATGCATTTAGCCCTTAGTGTTCTCTATTAGAAAAACCACCTTTTATCAAAAAATAATGTGTTGCTGGGGAATGCCGAAGGAAATATCTTTGTAATTCGCTGGGAGTTGGCATTTCTAAGGGCTGCAGGGGTGGTTATTAGGCAGCGCGACAAATGAAACTTGGCATGCATATAGCTCTGAGTTTCGTCTATCGGGAAAACCAAGTTTTATGAAAAAATATTGCGTTGCTGGGGAATGCCGAAGGAAATATCATTGTAATTCGCTGGGAGTTCACATTTCTAAGGGCTGCGGGAGTGGTTATTAGGGAGAGCGACAAACGAAACTTGGCATGCATATAGCCCTTAGTTTTCTCTATCAGAAAAACCACCTTTTATTAAAAAATATTGTGTTGCTGGGGAATGCCGAAGGAAATATCTTTGTAATTCGCTGGGAGTTGGCATTTCTAAGGGCTGCAGGGGTGGTTATTAGGGAGCGCGACAAACGAAACTTGGCATGCATATAGCTCTGAGTTTCGTCTATCGGGAAAACCAAGTTTTATGAAAAAATATTGCGTTGCTGGGGAATGCCGAAGGAAATATCATTGTAATTCGCTGGGAGTTCACATTTCTAAGGGCTGCGGGAGTGGTTATTAGGGAGAGCGACAAACGAAACTTGGCATGCATATAGCCCTTAGTGTTCTCTATCAGAAAAACCACCTTTTATCAAAAAATATTGTGTTGCTGGGGAATGCCGAAGGAAATATCTTTGTAATTCGCTGGGAGTTGGCATTTCTAAGGGCTGCAGGGGTGGTTATTAGGGAGCGCGACAAACGAAACTTGGCATGCATATAGCTCTGAGTTTTGTCTATCGGGAAAACCAAGTTTTATGAAAAAATATTGTGTTGCTGGGGAATGCCGAAGGAAATATCCTTGAAATTCGCTGGGAGTTGCAATTTCTAAGGGCTGCGGGGGTTGTTATTAGGGAGCGCGACAAACGAAACTTGGCATGCATATAGCTCTGAGTTTCGTCTATCGGGAAAACCAAGTTTTATGAAAAAATATTGTGTTGCTGGGGAATGCCGAAGAAAATATCTTTGAAATTCGCCCGGAGTTGGCATTTCTAAGGGCTGCGAGGGTGATTATTAGGGAGCGTGACAAACGAAACTTGGCACGCATATAGCCCTTAGTGTTCTCTATCAGAAAAACCACCTTTTATCAAAAAATATTGTGTTGCTGGGGAATGCCGAAGGAAATATCTTTGTAATTCGCTGGGAGTTGGCATTTCTAAGGGCTGCAGGGGTGGTTATTAGGGAGCGCGACAAACAAAACTTGGCATGCATTTAGCCCTTAGTGTTCTCTATTAGAAAAACCACCTTTTATCAAAAAATAATGTGTTGCTGGGGAATGCCGAAGGAAATATCTTTGTAATTCGCTGGGAGTTGGCATTTCTAAGGGCTGCAGGGGTGGTTATTAGGGAGCGCGACAAACAAAACTTGGCATGCATATAGCTCTGAGTTTCGTCTATCGGGAAAACCAAGTTTTATGAAAAAATATTGTGTTGCTGGGGAATGCCGAAGGAAATATCCTTGAAATTCGCTGGGAGTTGCAATTTCTAAGGGCTGCGGGGGTTGTTATTAGGGAGCGCGACAAACGAAACTTGGCATGCATATAGCCCTTAGTTTTCTCTATCAGAATAACCACCTTTTATCAAAAAATATTGTGTTGCTGGGGAATGCCGAAGGAAATATCTTTGTAATTCGCTGGGAGTTGGCATTTCTAAGGGCTGCAGGGGTGGTTATTAGGGAGCGCGACAAACAAAACTTGGCATGCATATACCCCTTAGTGTTCTCTATTAGAAAAACCACCTTTTATCAAAAAATAATGTGTTGCTGGGGAATGCCGAAGGAAATATCTTTGTGATTCGCTGGGAGTTGGCATTTCTAAGGGCTGCAGGGGTGGTTATTAGGGAGCGCGACAAACGAAACTTGGCATGCATATAGCCCTTAGTGTTCTCTATCAGAAAAACCAACTTTTATGAAAAAATATTGTGTTGCTGGGGAATGCCGAAGGAAATATCTTTGTAATTCGCTGAGAGTTCACATTTCTAAGGGCTGCGGGGGTGGTTATTAGGGAGCGCGACAAACGAAACTTGGCATGCATATAGCTCTGAGTTTCGTCTATCCGGAAAACCAAGTTTTATGAAAAAATATTGCGTTGCTGGGGAATGCCGAAGGAAATATCATTGTAATTCGCTGGGAGTTCACATTTCTAAGGGCTGCGGGAGTGGTTATTAGGGAGAGCGACAAACGAAACTTGGCATGCATATAGCCCTTAGTTTTCTCTATCAGAAAAACCACCTTTTATTAAAAAATATTGTGTTGCTGGGGAATGCCGAAGGAAATATCTTTGTAATTCGCTGGGAGTTGGCATTTCTAAGGGCTGCAGGGGTGGTTATTAGGGAGCGCGACAAACGAAACTTGGCATGCATATAGCTCTGAGTTTCGTCTATCGGGAAAACCAAGTTTTATGAAAAAATATTGTGTTGCTGGGGAATGCCGAAGGAAATATCCTTGAAATTCGCTGGGAGTTGCAATTTCTAAGGGCTGCGGGGGTTGTTATTAGGGAGCGCGACAAACGAAACTTGGCATGCATATAGCTCTGAGTTTCGTCTATCGGGAAAACCAAGTTTTATGAAAAAATATTGTGTTGCTGGGGAATGCCGAAGAAAATATCTTTGAAATTCGCCCGGAGTTGGCATTTCTAAGGGCTGCGAGGGTGATTATTAGGGAGCGTGACAAACGAAACTTGGCACGCATATAGCCCTTAGTGTTCTCTATCAGAAAAACCACCTTTTATCAAAAAATATTGTGTTGCTGGGGAATGCCGAAGGAAATATCTTTGTAATTCGCTGGGAGTTGGCATTTCTAAGGGCTGCAGGGGTGGTTATTAGGGAGCGCGACAAACAAAACTTGGCATGCATTTAGCCCTTAGTGTTCTCTATTAGAAAAACCACCTTTTATCAAAAAATAATGTGTTGCTGGGGAATGCCGAAGGAAATATCTTTGTAATTCGCTGGGAGTTGGCATTTCTAAGGGCTGCAGGGGTGGTTATTAGGGAGCGCGACAAACAAAACTTGGCATGCATATAGCTCTGAGTTTCGTCTATCGGGAAAACCAAGTTTTATGAAAAAATATTGTGTTGCTGGGGAATGCCGAAGGAAATATCCTTGAAATTCGCTGGGAGTTGCAATTTCTAAGGGCTGCGGGGGTGGTTATTAGGGAGCGCGACAAACAAAACTTGGCATGCATATACCCCTTAGTGTTCTCTATTAGAAAAACCACCTTTTATCAAAAAATAATGTGTTGCTGGGGAATGCCGAAGGAAATATCTTTGTGATTCGCTGGGAGTTGGCATTTCTAAGGGCTGCAGGGGTGGTTATTAGGGAGCGCGACAAACGAAACTTGGCATGCATATAGCCCTTAGTGTTCTCTATCAGAAAAACCAACTTTTATGAAAAAATATTGTGTTGCTGGGGAATGCCGAAGGAAATATCTTTGTAATTCGCTGAGAGTTCACATTTCTAAGGGCTGCGGGGGTGGTTATTAGGGAGCGCGACAAACGAATCTTGGCATGCATATAGCTCTGAGTTTCGTCTATCCGGAAAACCAAGTTTTATGAAAAAATATTGCGTTGCTGGGGAATGCCGAAGGAAATATCATTGTAATTCGCTGGGAGTTCACATTTCTAAGGGCTGCGGGAGTGGTTATTAGGGAGAGCGACAAACGAAACTTGGCATGCATATAGCCCTTAGTTTTCTCTATCAGAAAAACCACCTTTTATGAAAAAATATTGTGTTGCTGGGGAATGCCGAAGGAAATATCTTTGTAATTCGCTGGGAGTTGGCATTTCTAAGGGCTGCAGGGGTGGTTATTAGGGAGCGCGACAAACGAAACTTGGCATGCATATAGCTCTGAGTTTCGTCTATCGGGAAAACCAAGTTTTATGAAAAAATATTGCGTTGCTGGGGAATGCCGAAGGAAATATCATTGTAATTCGCTGGGAGTTCACATTTCTAAGGGCTGCGGGAGTGGTTATTAGGGAGAGCGACAAACGAAACTTGGCATGCATATAGCCCTTAGTGTTCTCTATCAGAAAAACCACCTTTTATCAAAAAATATTGTGTTGCTGGGGAATGCCGAAGAAAATATCTTTGAAATTCGCCCGGAGTTGGCATTTCTAAGGGCTGCGAGGGTGATTATTAGGGAGCGTGACAAACGAAACTTGGCACGCATATAGCCCTTAGTGTTCTCTATCAGAAAAACCACCTTTTATCAAAAAATATTGTGTTGCTGGGGAATGCCGAAGGAAATATCTTTGTAATTCGCTGGGAGTAGGCATTTCTAAGGGCTGCAGGGGTGGTTATTAGGGAGCGCGACAAACGAAACTTGGCATGCATATAGCCCTTAGTTTTCTCTATCAGAATAACCACCTTTTATCAAAAAATATTGTGTTGCTGGGGAATGCCGAAGGAAATATCTTTGTAATTCGCTGGGAGTTGGCATTTCTAAGGGCTGCAGGGGTGGTTATTAGGGAGCGCGACAAACGAAACTTGGCATGCATATAGCTCTGAGTTTCGTCTATCGGGAAAACCAAGTTTTATGAAAAAATATTGTGTTGCTGGGGAATGCCGAAGGAAATATCCTTGAAATTCGCTGGGAGTTGCAATTTCTAAGGGCTGCGGGGGTTGTTATTAGGGAGCGCGACAAACGAAACTTGGCATGCATATAGCCCTTAGTTTTCTCTATCAGAATAACCACCTTTTATCAAAAAATATTGTGTTGCTGGGGAATGCCGATGGAAATATCTTTGTAATTCGCTGGGAGTTGGCATTTCTAAGGGCTGCAGGGGTGGTTATTAGGGAGCGCGACAAACAAAACTTGGCATGCATATAGCCCTTAGTGTTCTCTATTAGAAAAACCACCTTTTATCAAAAAATAATGTGTTGCTGGGGAATGCCGAAGGAAATATCTTTGTGATTCGCTGGGAGTTGGCATTTCTAAGGGCTGCAGGGGTGGTTATTAGGGAGCGCGACAAACGAAACTTGGCATGCATATAGCCCTTAGTGTTCTCTATCAGAAAAACCGACTTTTATGAAAAAATATTGTGCTGCTGGGGAATGCCGAAGGAAATATCTTTGTAATTCGCTGGGAGTTGGCATTTCTAAGGGCTGCAGGGGTGGTTATTAGGGAGCGCGACAAACGAAACTTGGCATGCATATAGCCCTTAGTTTTCTCTATCAGAATAACCACCTTTTATTAAAAAATATTGTGTTGCTGGGGAATGCCGAAGGAAATATCCTTGAAATTCGCTGGGAGTTGCAATTTCTAAGGGCTGCGGGGGTGGTTATTAGGGAGCGCGACAAACGAAACTTGGCATGCATATAGCTCTGAGTTTCGACTATCGGGAAAACCAACTTTTATGAAAAAATATTGTGCTGCTGGGGAATGCCGAAGGAAATATCTTTGTAATACGCTGGGAGTTGGCATTTGTAAGGGCTGCAGGGCTGGTTATTAGGGAGCGCGACAAACGAAACTTGGCATGCATATAGCCCTTAGTGTTCTCTATCAGAAAAAACACCTTTTATCAAAAAATATTGTGTTGCTGGGGAATGCCGAAGGAAATATCTTTGTAATTCGCTGGGAGTTGGCATTTCTAAGGGCTGCAGGGGTGGTTATTAGGGAGCGCGACAAACGAAACTTGGCATGCATATAGCCCTTAGTGTTCTCTATCAGAAAAACCCACTTTTATGAAAAAATATTGTGCTGCTGGGGAATGCCGAAGGAAATATCTTTGTAATTCGCTGGGAGTTGGCATTTCTAAGGGCTGCAGGGGTGGTTATTAGGGAGCGCGACAAACGAAACTTGGCATGCATATAGCCCTTAGTTTTCTCTATCAGAATAACCACCTTTTATTAAAAACTATTGTGTTGCTGGGGAATGCCGAAGGAAATATCTTTGTAATTCGCTGGTTGTTGACATTTCTAAGGGCTGCAGGGGTGGTTATTAGGGAGCGCGACAAACGAAACTTGGCATGCATATAGCTCTGAGTTTCGTCTATCGGGAAAACCAAGTTTTATGAAAAAATATTGTGTTGCTGGGGAATGCCGAAGGAAATATCCTTGAAATTCGCTGGGAGTTGCAATTTCTAAGGGCTGCGGGGGTGGTCATTAGGGAGCGCGACAAACGAAACTCGGCATGCATATAGCTCTGAGTTTCGTGTATCGGGAAAACCTAGTTTTATGAAAAAATATTGTGTTGCTGGGGAATGCCGAAGGAAATATCCTTGTAATTCGCTGGGAGTTGGCATTTCTAAGGGCTGCAGGGGTGGTTATTAGGGAGCGCGACAAACGAAACTTGGCATGCATATAGCCCTTAGTTTTCTCTATCAGAATAACCACCTTTTATTAAAAACTATTGTGTTGCTGGGGAATGCCGAAGGAAATATCCTTGAAATTCGCTGGGAGTTGCAATTTCTAAGGGCTGCGGGGGTTGTTATTAGGGAGCGCGACAAACGAAACTTGGCATGCATATAGCCCTTAGTTTTCTCTATCAGAATAACCACCTTTTATTAAACAATATAGTGTTGCTGGGGAATGCCGAAGGAAATATCTTTGTAATTCGCTGGGAGTTGGCATTTCTAAGGGCTGCAGGGGTGGTTATTAGGGAGCGCGACAAACGAAACTTGGCATGCATATAGCTCTGAGTTTCGTCTATCGGGAAAACCACCTTTTATTAAAAATATTGCGTTGCTGGGGAATGCCGAAGGAAATATCTTTGTAATTCGCTGGGAGTTCACATTTCTAAGGGCTGCAGGGGTGGTTATTAGGGAGCGCGACAAACGAAACTTGGCATGCATATAGCCCTTAGGGTTCTCTATCAGAAAAACCACCTTTTATTAAAAACTATTGTGTTGCTGGGGAATGCCGAAGGAAATATCTTTGTAATTCGCTGGGAGTTTGCATTTCTAAGGGCTGCAGGGATGCTTATTAGGGAGCGCGACAAACGAAACTTGGCATGCATATAGCTCTGAGTTTCGTCTATCGAGAAAACCAAGTTTTATGAAAAAATATTGTGTTGCTGGGGAATGCCGAAGGAAATATCTTTGTAATTCGCTGGGAGTTCACATTTCTAAGGGCTGCAGGGGTGGTTATTAGGGAGCGCGACAAACGAAACTTGGCATGCATATAGCCCTTAGGGTTCTCTATCAGAAAAACCACCTTTTATTAAAAACTATTGTGTTGCTGGGGAATGCCGAAGGAAATATCTTTGTAATTCGCTGGGAGTTTGCATTTCTAAGGGCTGCGGGGGTGGTTATTAGGGAGCGCGACAAACGAAACTTGGCATGCATATAGCCCTTAGTTTTCTCTATCAGAATAACCACCTTTTATTAAACAATATAGTGTTGCTGGGGAATGCCGAAGGAAATATCCTTGAAATTCGCTGGGAGTTGCAAATTCTAAGGGCTGCGGGGGTGGTTATTAGGGAGCGCGACAAACGAAACTTGGCATGCATATAGCCCTTAGTTTTCTCTATCAGAATAACCACCTTTTATTAAACAATATAGTGTTGCTGGGGAATGCCGAAGGAAATATCTTTGTAATTCGCTGGGAGTTGGCATTTCTAAGGGCTGCAGGGGTGGTTATTAGGGAGCGCGACAAACGAAACTTGGCATGCATATAGCTCTGAGTTTCGTTTATCGGGAAAACCAAGTTTTATTAAAAAATATTGTGTTGCTGGGGAATGCCAAAGGAAATATCTTTGTAATTCGCTGGGAGTTGGCATTTCTAAGGGCTGCAGGGGTGGTTATTAGGGAGCGCGACAAACGAAACTTGGCATGCATATAGCTCTGTGTTTCGTTTATCGGGAAAACCAAGTTTTATGAAAAAATATTGTGTTGCTGGGGAATGCCGAAGGAAATATCCTTGAAATTCGCTGGGAGTTGCAATTTCTAAGGGCTGCGGGGGTGGTTATTAGGGAGCGCGAAAAACGAAACTTGGCATGCATATAGCCCTTAGTTTTCTCTATCAGAATAACCACCTTTTATTAAAAACTATTGTGTTGCTGGGGAATGCCGAAGGAAATATCCTTGAAATTCGCTGGGAGTTGCAATTTCTAAGGGCTGCGGGGGTTGTTATTAGGGAGCGCGACAAACGAAACTTGGCATGCATATAGCCCTTAGTTTTCTCTATCAGAATAACCACCTTTTATTAAACAATATAGTGTTGCTGGGGAATGCCGAAGGAAATATCTTTGTAATTCGCTGGGAGTTGGCATTTCTAAGGGCTGCAGGGGTGGTTATTAGGGAGCGCGACAAACGAAACTTGGCATGCATATAGCTCTGAGTTTCGTCTATCGGGAAAACCACCTTTTATTAAAAATATTGCGTTGCTGGGGAATGCCGAAGGAAATATCTTTGTAATTCGCTGGGAGTTCACATTTCTAAGGGCTGCAGGGGTGGTTATTAGGGAGCGCGACAAACGAAACTTGGCATGCATATAGCCCTTAGGGTTCTCTATCAGAAAAACCACCTTTTATTAAAAACTATTGTGTTGCTGGGGAATGCTGAAGGAAAT
Source organism: Phymastichus coffea (assembly GCF_024137745.1). Classification (NCBI taxonomy): domain Eukaryota; kingdom Metazoa; phylum Arthropoda; class Insecta; order Hymenoptera; family Eulophidae; genus Phymastichus; species Phymastichus coffea. The sequence goes on along the minus strand of NW_026706828.1, from coordinate 5,358,751 downwards.
ATCTTTGTAATTTGCTGGGAGTTTGCATTTCTAAGGGCTGCAGGGATGCTTATTAGGGAGCGCGACAAACGAAACTTGGCATGCATATAGCTCTGAGTTTCGTCTATCGGGAAAACCAAGTTTTATGAAAAAATATTGTGTTGCTGGGGAATGCCGAAGGAAATATCTTTGTAATTCGCTGGGAGTTCACATTTCTAAGGGCTGCAGGGGTGGTTATTAGGGAGCGCGACAAACGAAACTTGGCATGCATATAGCCCTTAGGGTTCTCTATCAGAAAAACCACCTTTTATTAAAAACTATTGTGTTGCTGGGGAATGCCGAAGGAAATATCTTTGTAATTCGCTGGGAGTTTGCATTTCTAAGGGCTGCGGGGGTGGTTATTAGGGAGCGCGACAAACGAAACTTGGCATGCATATAGCCCTTAGTTTTCTCTATCAGAATAACCACCTTTTATTAAAAACTATTGTGTTGCTGGGGAATGCCGAAGGAAATATCTTTGTAATTCGCTGGGAGTTTGCATTTCTAAGGGCTGCAGGGATGCTTATTAGGGAGCGCGACAAACGAAACTTGGCATGCATATAGCTCTGAGTTTCGTCTATCGGGAAAACCAAGTTTTATGAAAAAATATTGTGTTGCTGGGGAATGCCGAAGGAAATATCTTTGTAATTCGCTGGGAGTTCACATTTCTAAGGGCTGCAGGGGTGGTTATTAGGGAGCGCGACAAACGAAACTTGGCATGCATATAGCCCTTAGGGTTCTCTATCAGAAAAACCACCTTTTATTAAAAACTATTGTGTTGCTGGGGAATGCCGAAGGAAATATCTTTGTAATTCGCTGGGAGTTTGCATTTCTAAGGGCTGCGGGGGTGGTTATTAGGGAGCGCGACAAACGAAACTTGGCATGCATATAGCCCTTAGTTTTCTCTATCAGAATAACCACCTTTTATTAAACAATATAGTGTTGCTGGGGAATGCCGAAGGAAATATCCTTGAAATTCGCTGGGAGTTGCAAATTCTAAGGGCTGCGGGGGTGGTTATTAGGGAGCGCGACAAACGAAACTTGGCATGCATATAGCCCTTAGTTTTCTCTATCAGAATAACCACCTTTTATTAAACAATATAGTGTTGCTGGGGAATGCCGAAGGAAATATCTTTGTAATTCGCTGGGAGTTGGCATTTCTAAGGGCTGCAGGGGTGGTTATTAGGGAGCGCGACAAACGAAACTTGGCATGCATATAGCTCTGAGTTTCGTTTATCGGGAAAACCAAGTTTTATTAAAAAATATTGTGTTGCTGGGGAATGCCAAAGGAAATATCTTTGTAATTCGCTGGGAGTTGGCATTTCTAAGGGCTGCAGGGGTGGTTATTAGGGAGCGCGACAAACGAAACTTGGCATGCATATAGCTCTGTGTTTCGTTTATCGGGAAAACCAAGTTTTATGAAAAAATATTGTGTTGCTGGGGAATGCCGAAGGAAATATCCTTGAAATTCGCTGGGAGTTGCAATTTCTAAGGGCTGCGGGGGTGGTTATTAGGGAGCGCGAAAAACGAAACTTGGCATGCATATAGCCCTTAGTTTTCTCTATCAGAATAACCACCTTTTATTAAAAACTATTGTGTTGCTGGGGAATGCCGAAGGAAATATCCTTGAAATTCGCTGGGAGTTGCAATTTCTAAGGGCTGCGGGGGTTGTTATTAGGGAGCGCGACAAACGAAACTTGGCATGCATATAGCCCTTAGTTTTCTCTATCAGAATAACCACCTTTTATTAAACAATATAGTGTTGCTGGGGAATGCCGAAGGAAATATCTTTGTAATTCGCTGGGAGTTGGCATTTCTAAGGGCTGCAGGGGTGGTTATTAGGGAGCGCGACAAACGAAACTTGGCATGCATATAGCTCTGAGTTTCGTCTATCGGGAAAACCACCTTTTATTAAAAATATTGCGTTGCTGGGGAATGCCGAAGGAAATATCTTTGTAATTCGCTGGGAGTTCACATTTCTAAGGGCTGCAGGGGTGGTTATTAGGGAGCGCGACAAACGAAACTTGGCATGCATATAGCCCTTAGGGTTCTCTATCAGAAAAACCACCTTTTATTAAAAACTATTGTGTTGCTGGGGAATGCCGAAGGAAATATCTTTGTAATTTGCTGGGAGTTTGCATTTCTAAGGGCTGCAGGGATGCTTATTAGGGAGCGCGACAAACGAAACTTGGCATGCATATAGCTCTGAGTTTCGTCTATCGGGAAAACCAAGTTTTATGAAAAAATATTGTGTTGCTGGGGAATGCCGAAGGAAATATCTTTGTAATTCGCTGGGAGTTCACATTTCTAAGGGCTGCAGGGGTGGTTATTAGGGAGCGCGACAAACGAAACTTGGCATGCATATAGCCCTTAGGGTTCTCTATCAGAAAAACCACCTTTTATTAAAAACTATTGTGTTGCTGGGGAATGCCGAAGGAAATATCTTTGTAATTCGCTGGGAGTTTGCATTTCTAAGGGCTGCGGGGGTGGTTATTAGGGAGCGCGACAAACGAAACTTGGCATGCATATAGCCCTTAGTTTTCTCTATCAGAATAACCACCTTTTATTAAACAATATAGTGTTGCTGGGGAATGCCGAAGGAAATATCCTTGAAATTCGCTGGGAGTTGCAAATTCTAAGGGCTGCGGGGGTGGTTATTAGGGAGCGCGACAAACGAAACTTGGCATGCATATAGCCCTTAGTTTTCTCTATCAGAATAACCACCTTTTATTAAACAATATAGTGTTGCTGGGGAATGCCGAAGGAAATATCTTTGTAATTCGCTGGGAGTTGGCATTTCTAAGGGCTGCAGGGGTGGTTATTAGGGAGCGCGACAAACGAAACTTGGCATGCATATAGCTCTGAGTTTCGTTTATCGGGAAAACCAAGTTTTATTAAAAAATATTGTGTTGCTGGGGAATGCCAAAGGAAATATCTTTGTAATTCGCTGGGAGTTGGCATTTCTAAGGGCTGCAGGGGTGGTTATTAGGGAGCGCGACAAACGAAACTTGGCATGCATATAGCTCTGTGTTTCGTTTATCGGGAAAACCAAGTTTTATGAAAAAATATTGTGTTGCTGGGGAATGCCGAAGGAAATATCCTTGAAATTCGCTGGGAGTTGCAATTTCTAAGGGCTGCGGGGGTGGTTATTAGGGAGCGCGAAAAACGAAACTTGGCATGCATATAGCCCTTAGTTTTCTCTATCAGAATAACCACCTTTTATTAAAAACTATTGTGTTGCTGGGGAATGCCGAAGGAAATATCTTTGTAATTCGCTGAGAGTTGGCATTTCTAAGGGCTGCAGGGGTGGTTATTAGGGAGCGCGACAAACGAAACTTGGCATGCATATAGCTCTGAGTTTCGTCTATCGGGAAAACCAAGTTTTATGAAAAAATATTGTGTTGCTGGGGAATGCCGAAGGAAATATCTTTGAAATTCGCTGGGAGTTGACATTTCTAAGGGCTGCGGGGGTAGTTATTAGGGAGCGCGACAAACGAAACTTGGCATGCATATAGCTCTGAGTTTTGTCTATCAGGAAAACCAAGTTTTATTAAAAAATATTGTGTTGCTGGGGAATGCCGAAGGAAATATCTTTGTAATTCGCTGGAAGTTGGCATTTCTAAGGGCTGCAGGGGTGGTTATAAGGAGCGCGACAAACGAAACTTGGCATGCATATAGCTCTGAGTTTCGTCTATGGGGAAAACTAAGTTTTATGAAAAAATATTGTGTTGCTGGGGAATGCCGAAGGAAATATCTTTGAAATTCGCCCGGAGTTGGCATTTCTAAGGGCTGCGGGGGTGGTTATTAGGGAGCGCGACAAACGAAACTTGGCATGCATATAGCTCTGAGTTTCGTCTATCGGAAAAACCAAGTTTTATGAAAAAATATTGTGTTGCTGGGGAATGCCGAAGGAAATATCTTTGTAATTCGCTGGGAGTTCACATTTCTAAGGGCTGCGGGGGTGGTTATTAGGGAGAGCGACAAACGAAACTTGGCATGCATATAGCCCTTAGTGTTCTCTATCAGAAAGACCACCTTTTATCAAAAAATATTGTGTTGCTGGGGAATGCCGAAGGAAATATCTTTGTAATTCGCTGGGAGTTGGCATTTCTAAGGGCTGCAGGGGTGGTTATTAGGGAGCGCGTCAAACGAAACTTGGCATGCATATAGCTCTGAGTTTCGTCTATCGGGAAAACCAAGTTTTATTAAAAAATATTGTGTTGCTGGGGAATGCCGAAGGAAATATCTTTGAAATTCGCTGGGAGTTGACATTTCTAAGGGCTGCGGGGGTAGTTATTAGGGAGCGCGACAAACGAAACTTGGCATGCATATAGCTCTGAGTTTTGTCTATCAGGAAAACCAAGTTTTATTAAAAAATATTGTGTTGCTGGGGAATGCCGAAGGAAATATCTTTGTAATTCGCTGGAAGTTGGCATTTCTAAGGGCTGCAGGGGTGGTTATAAGGAGCGCGACAAACGAAACTTGGCATGCATATAGCTCTGAGTTTCGTCTATGGGGAAAACTAAGTTTTATGAAAAAATATTGTGTTGCTGGGGAATGCCGAAGGAAATATCTTTGAAATTCGCCCGGAGTTGGCATTTCTAAGGGCTGCGGGGGTGGTTATTAGGGAGCGCGACAAACGAAACTTGGCATGCATATAGCTCTGAGTTTCGTCTATCGGAAAAACCAAGTTTTATGAAAAAATATTGTGTTGCTGGGGAATGCCGAAGGAAATATCTTTGTAATTCGCTGGGAGTTCACATTTCTAAGGGCTGCGGGGGTGGTTATTAGGGAGAGCGACAAACGAAACTTGGCATGCATATAGCCCTTAGTGTTCTCTATCAGAAAGACCACCTTTTATCAAAAAATATTGTGTTGCTGGGGAATGCCGAAGGAAATATCTTTGTAATTCGCTGGGAGTTGGCATTTCTAAGGGCTGCAGGGGTGGTTATTAGGGAGCGCGTCAAACGAAACTTGGCATGCATATAGCTCTGAGTTTCGTCTATCGGGAAAACCAAGTTTTATTAAAAAATATTGTGTTGCTGGGGAATGCCGAAGGAAATATCTTTGTAATTCGCTGGGAGTTGGCATTTCTAAGGGCTGCAGGGGTGGTTATTAGGGAGCGCGACAAACGAAACTTGGCATGCATATAGCTCTGAGTTTCGTCTATCGGGAAAACTAAGTTTTATGTAAAAATATTGTGTTGCTGGGGAATGCCGAAGGAAATATCCTTGAAATTCGCTGGGAGTTGCAATTTCTAAGGGCTGCGGGGGTGGATATTAGGGAGCGCGACAAACGAAACTTGGCATGCATAGTTTTCTCTATCAGAAAAACCACCTTTTATTAAAAAATATTGTGTCGCTGGGGAATGTTACAGAAAATATCTTTGAAATCCGCTGGGACTTTGCATTTCTAAGGGCCGTAAGGGTAGTTAATATTGAGGGTGATAAATGAAACATAGTATGCAAGTACATATAATCAATAGGTACAACGAAAGTTTTCATTTACTCCATATTTTTTCGTTAATAATATGTTCATACAATTTTATCCCATGTCCCTATAGTCTGCCATGTGTAAATATCCTAAGGGTCCGTTTTAAGGGTAAATTTAGTAATTGCGATGTATCACCTTGATATATATCATTATAATAATCTTTTGAACCAATAAAAATAATTAATTAGTCTTTTTTTTTTTTTTATTTTTTCGTTACTGAATAACGTTACAAACTTCAGACTCATAAAAATAAAGGAATGTAACTTTTATTTTACGCTTAGTTTTAGTTTTTTTGTGATTTACTACGTCCCTAGACATTTTAAAACGAATTTTTTTGCCGATATCACAAGGTGATTTTTTTAGCAGCACTCGGTGGCTCTTAAATTTATGTGTTTTTATTCTTATTACTCTTCCCTATAAACTTTTTTTTTTTAATGTAAGTAGTATGATGTTTTATAACTAAAAATTTTTCACTATGCTGACTTTTTATGTGTATTCTTTTCCTGTATTTTTTTGAGTTACAACACATGCATACCGATAATCTGATGATGCTGTGATACTAAGACATGTTGCTTTTCAACATTTATTAGACATGCCAGCATTCATTTACATTAGTTGATACACCAACAGAGAAATTTTCAGCAAGGTCAGATATTTTGACCATAGATTTTCTCAATACAACTTTTAAATCTTTAAATAATTAATATTAATATACATATGTATATATATATATATATATATATATATATATATATATATACACACACACATATATTGTGACGGTAAACGTCTTATTAGCGCTAATAGCCCAACCATGCGGCTGCCTGCGAGGGCAGCACCTACCGGTTGAGACAAATGTAATGAGGGAATTCGGCATGCGACGGGACGGAACGTGCGCGTATGAAAATGAACCAGTCGAAGATTAGAACCCGTACACTCAGCTGCAGCAGATATTAGTTCGAGTTTTCCCGAGTTTTTCTTGGAGTGCCAACCCGAGTCAACTGTATACATCGAGAGGAGCGGTGCCTGAGCCAGACCAGATCGAGTGTGTGCTAGTGTGCGTAAGTGAAGGGTTTCGCCATCGAGGGCGAAACATAAAACGGCGAGATACCTCGTGACAAAGACAGATTTTCCCGAAATTAGAGTGCGAACTTTCTCTCTCGTTCACCGTGCGACTGCTAATCAGGTAAGCTGGCCAGCTTAATTTCGCGATTGCTATAATTGCTATTAACTAATCTTTCGTATTCCATAAGAAGCGTACATGTATTAACTCGGCGAATAAAGAGCGGCGAGCGATCCGACACTGCATGTTATTGTCGCGCGCGCGCTTTGTAAACATAAACACGCGGGCCGAAAACATTGTAGAAATAAGACGTAATAAACGATCTCGCATGTGATATTGACCGTAATTCTGATATAATTATTTCGTGTTAGTAGAAAGTTGGTTGACTGACACCTGTTCCCTCCTGCTCTCCGATTTTCGAATTTAAACGTTTAGGTAATCCCGCGCTCTCTTCGATGCGATCGCACGCATAATTAAATAGACGGTTATCAACCCCGTTACAATATATATATATATATGCGTGTGTGTATGTATGTATGTATATATATGTATGATTTAAGTAGTTTTATGAAGATTAATAGCATTTTTGCATTTTCAGTTACACATTAAATAATCTAGTACTTCTGAAAAAAATACTCCAAAACCATTAAAACTATGATAGTTTCAGTTTGTATCTCTCATGCTTCATCTCATATCAAGAATTGTCTAATTTTTGGAATATTTTTATTAACGAAAATAAATTGCATGGCGTTATTAATGAGTTCTGTTATTTGCTAATAATAAATTTAATTTTATGTATAATTTTTGTTGAGGTTAGATTTCACTCGAGGGGAGTGTGGACGTGTCTTGGATGTAAGCGCGAGTTTTGGTGATAAAGTTAAAAAGGAAAAGTGTTTGAGAAGAGAAATAGAGGTGAAAAGAGCGTGGAGGTGGAGGAGGAGTGGAGAAGAGAGAGAGAGAGAGAGGCCTGGAGAAGAGCAGGAAAAAGCAGAGAGAAAGGAATAAAGAAAAAAATAAAAGTTGAGGTTAAGAGAGAAAATTAGAAAGCGGGAAAGGCAGGCAGAGAGGAGGGGCGGTAAGAAGTAAAGACAGAGACAGAAAAGGTAAGACAGGGAATAAAAGTGGGATCACGGGTAGTTATAGAGAGTCGAATTAAGGCGTACGGGATAGGATGGAAAGATTTGTGACAACAGAAAAATTAAGAGATAAAGGTGGAAGGTTGGATAAGAAAGGCCCAGAGGAGGAAAAGAAGAAAAGAGTAAAGGTGGTGAGGGGGAGAGAGAGGTGGGAGGGGCTGAGGGAGAATAATAGAGGAGAAATGAGAGAGGCAAAGAGATGCAAGTGTGAGAGCGAGGAAAGCGAGATGGATGGGGAGGGGGGAGAAGGATTGGACAACACGATAAGAGAAGTGGGAAAAAATAGTGGTGCAGAAGAAGTAATGGAAAAGATACGGACAGACATAAGGGAATTAAGAGAGGTATGGGAGGAGGAAAGGAAAGAATGGACAGAAATGTTTAAAGAAATAATGGGAAAAATGGAAAGAATGGAGGCAGAGGGGAAAAAAAGAGAAGAAAGGTGGGAGAAGGAAATAGGAAAAGTTAGGAAAGAACAAGAGAGAGAGAGAAGAAAGAAAGAAAGAGACGAAAGAAGAAAGGGAAAAAGCAGAACGTAGAGAAAAGAAACTGCAGGAAAAATGGGGAGAGAGGATGGACCAGTTGGAAGAGGACTGCGTGAAACTAAAAGAAAGCATAGAAGTAGGAAACAAGAAGCAAAGAGGAACAGAAGTAGGCAATAAGGAAGAATTAGAGCATATGAGATAAAAAATGGATAGAGAAAGTAGGATAAACAATATAATAGTAACAGACTTAGACGGTGAGTTAAGATGGGAAAAGAAGGGAGAGGCAGAGGTCTGGTTAAGGGAGGTACTAGAAATGAAAGAAGAGATAGTGAATCTGAGAAGAATAGGAGGAACAGCGGAGAGAGATGATCGGAGAGAAAGAAGAAAAAACATGTGGTAAATTAGATGCGCGTCATGGGAACAAAAAGAAGGAATTATGAAGAAGAAAAGGAATCTGGCACAGAAAAAGATATACATAGATCAGGACTGGACGTGGAAGCAGAGAAAGATAATAGAGGAAGTAAGAAGGAAAGTGAAAGAAATAAGAAGTAAAGGTAAAGAGGTAAAGATGTGGCATAACGGGGTGAAATCAGAGGAAGAAGAATGGTGGTGGAGCGAGAGAGAGGGAAAAATGGTAGGAAAAAGGGTGGAAGGGTTTCGAAAACAATAGGGATAAAAGAGAGAGAGAGAGAAGAAAAGGGAGACAGAGGGGAGAAAGGCAGTAAAAATACTATTCTGGAACGTGGCGGGGGTGAGGAGCATGGAGGAAGACGACTGGGAATATGTTAGGGAATTCGACATAATAGGGCTAACGGAAACCTGGGTGAAGAGGCAAGGGGCAAGAACTGGTGTGGAGAAACAACTGAAAGGGTACAGCATAGAGTGGAGGGACTCAAGAAGAGAAGGAAGAAGGGGGAGAGAAATAGAGGGAGTAATAATGGCGGTAAGAGAGAGAAAAGGGATGAATAAGGTAGAATGGAAGAAAGAAAGGACAAGTGAGGTAATAATAGGAGAAATAAAGATCGGAGGGAGGGAATACATGATAGCATCGGTGTATATGCATCATGAGAAGAAGGAAAACTATGAATAGATAAGTGAAGAGATAGAAGAGAACAGAGGAAAAACAATAATTATAGGAGGAGACTTCAATGCAAGAACAGGAACCGAAGGAAGGGAATGGGAGACAGAAGAAAAACTAGAAGAAATTAAGGCCAAGGATAAAGTGTTAAACGCAGAGGGAGAAGAAATGATAAAATGGCTAGGAGAAGTGGGCTTAGTGATAACGAATGGGAGAAAAGAAAGAGATGAAGAGGTAGAAATACCATATATAGGAGCGAGAGGAATGTCAACGATAGACTATGTAGTACGTAACGAGGAAGGTGATGAGGCGATAAAAAAGGTTCAAATAAAGGAGAGGGTAAAGTCGGACCACTTACCAATAGAGGTGGAACTGGGAGACAAAATAGCGGAAGAAAGAAAAGAAGAGGAGGAAAGAATGATAGACGACTGGAGTGAAGAAGGTATAAGGGAGTATCAGAGATGGATAGACGCAATAGAGGGAACAGATAAATGGAAAGATATAAAAAATAGAGTGAAGAACGCAGTTGTAAAAAAGAAGATAAGGAAAAAAAAAAGGATCGAAAAAAAGCTGATGGAGAGAAGAATGTAGGATAAAAAGGGCTAGGGTGATGACAGAGTTAGATAAGGTAAGAAAAGGGGAAGGAGACAGAGGCAATTACCTAGAAGCAAAGAGAGAATACAGAGAGGAAATAAGAAAAGCAAAAGAAGATGAAGGGAAAAGAGTGGCAGAAGAAATAAGAACAGATAAGACGAGAAGAAAATTCTGGGATAAAGTGAATGGCAATAGGAAGAAAAGAATTGGATTAGACGAAAATATAGGAAAAGAAGAATGGATAAAGCACTTCAAGGAGCAATTGGGAGAGAATGAACAGGAAGAAATTAAAGGGGAAGAAACCGAAGACAGCGAAGGAGAGGAAGGTGAAGAAATCAAAGAAAGAGAAGTAAAAGAGGTAATAAGAAAAATGAAAATATATGCGGAAATACTGAGAAAAAAGCTGGAAAGAGAACTAGAAGCTAAAGAAACGCTAAGTGATACGCAGATGGGATTTAGGAAGAAAAGAGGAACAATGGACGCGATATTTATATTAAAAACAATAATAGGAAAGGAAATAAGGGAAACAGGAGGAAAACTGTTCGTATTCTTTGCAGACATGAAGGCCGCTTTTGATAAAATAAAGAGGAAGAAAATATGGGAAACAATGAAAGAGAAAGGGATAAATAGAAAAATTAGGAAAAGAATAGAAGAAATATACAAAAAAACAGGGAGTAAGGTAAAAGTTGGAGGAGAAATAATTGGGGAGTTTGAGACTTACAAAGTCGTAAGGCAAGGGTGCCCTTTGAGCACCACGCTATTTAATCTTGCCTTCGCCGACCTGAAAGTGAAGATCAAGCAGGTGCAGGAAGGAGGGGTAGTGATAGGAAGGAAGAAAATATGGACATTAGGATACGCAGATGATATAGTGATGATGGCAAAGAGTGAAAGTGGAATGAAAGCAATCCTGAAAAAATTAAAAAGATACCTGGAAGAAAGGGGGTTAGAGTTAAATGTAGGAAAATCAAAGATGATGAAATGCAGGAGAGGAGGAGGAAGGGGGAAGGAAGAAGAATTCGAATGGGAAGATGAGAAGATAGAGATGGTGAAAGAGTACAACTACTTAGGATATGTGATAAGCAGAAATAACGGAAATAAAAAGCAGATAAAAAGGTAGAAGGGAAAATAAATATGGGACTCGGAAAGTTATGGGGGCTAGGAGAAAAGCTATTTAGAGAAACCTGGGAGCTAAGGATGAACCTGTTCGATGCTCTGGCGAAAAGCGTGATTATGTATGGAGCAGAAATCTGGGGATGAAAGAGATATGAAGAAATAGAGAGACTACAACTAAAATACATAAAGTGGGTTTTAGGATTAGATAGAAACACGCCAAGTTACCTAATACGATGGGAAACAGGAAGACAAGAAATGAAAGAAACAACATTAGAAAGAGCAATGAAGTATGAAAACAAAATAAGAGAAGAAATAGATGGCTCAATAAGAAAAGAAGCATGGAGAGAATTAAAGAAAAGGGAAAGAAATGAAAAAGATAAAAAGGGTAAGAAGGAGGAGAGAGAGGAAAGGCTGGAAAAAAGTAAAATATACAGAGAGAGAGAGAAGAGGGAGGTGAAATGAGGGAAGAGTTTTGGGAAGAAATATGAGATGAGCTGAAGAAAAAAGATGAAAAAGAATTAGAAGAAAAGCTAGAAAAATCAAGATACATAAACGAGTGGAAAGAGCTGAAACAAGAAATGAAAAGGTATAGGTTAAAGGAAATTCAAGGAGAGGGAAGAATAAAAGGCCTGCAAATAAGGGAAAGGTTTAGGTTAGGTAATGAAACGAGAGGAAGCAGGTATTGGGAAAAAGAAGAAAATAAGAGATGCAGAATGTGTATGAAAGAGGAAGAAAATTGAAAGCACATGGTAGAAAAATGTGAAAAAAGCAGAAAGGACGGGGAAGAATGAGAAAAAATAATAATAGGAAGCAAAGAAAAGATAGCGTGGATGATGGAGATAAAATGGAAAAGAAGAAGAAATGAAGAGAAGAAAGAAAATGAAAAGCAAGAAGACGAAGCTACAAGACCCTAAGGAGAGACGGAAACAGAAGACAGAGAAGCAAGACTCGCAGACACATCTACACACACACACACATACACACACACACACAAAACAAACATTCGCGCAAACATAAACATACACATGCACACACACACACACACACACACAAGACACAAGTAAAAGCAACTACACAAGCGAGAGGAAGCAGGTATTGGAGGATGGAGTAAAATGGAAAAGAAGAAGAATCGAAGAAGAGAAAGAAAAAGATAAACTAGAAGGCAAATCATAAGATACTAAGGAAAAATAAGTGAGGTTGAGGAAAGGAAAGGCAGAGGGAGCAATAGGAAACAAGAAAAAGGTGTCAAAGCTTTAATAAGGAGAAAGATAGATGAAATGATTAGCAAGAAGGAGAGCAAAAGCAAAGGAAAGGCAAAGGTGAAAAGGCAAAAAAAAGTAATAAAGGAAAAGCTGAAAAGAAAACAGAAGAGCGGAAAAGGCAGATCTTGGAGAGAGAAAGAGGAAGAGAAGATTAATCAGAAGTAAAATGAGAAGAAAAGAGGAACAGGCAGGCGCAGAAGACAGGGACACAAGAGTTGCAGACTCACCTACAAAGGCACATATTTACACAACACATACACACACACACGCACGCGCGCATTCACACACACACACACACACACACACAAAACACATACATAATCAACTACACAAACTGGATACGAGACACAAATAGAAATTTAAGAAATGTAAACCAAATGTATCATATAAGTTGTAAATAAATAAACTAAATTATATAATTTTTGTTAATTGATTTTCATCAATTTACTGCTAAGTTCTTTAATTCTTTCAACTATTATAATCAAATTAATTTAGAAAAATATAAAACAAATATACCTTACCTTAGTAAATTGATTTAAAATATATTTAAGAATATCTGATGGGCAGTCAGATAATAATGTTTTTAAAACTTCAATTTTTATACAGTTTTGTAGTACTAATTTTAGTGTCACTTTACATTTACTTTTTAATTTTTTAGAACTCAGTGGACAGTTGTACATCTGAAATATATTGATTTTCATAACAAAACTTTTTTTATAAATAACTTAATATTTTCTTTATATAATGTATATCTAATTTTGTATATAAATTACCGCTAGTACAATAGTCAGAATATCAGTTTCAGCAATAGCATTGGCATGTTCAAAAGAGTGTTTGCCTATTTGTCCTGCAGCCCAAATGCTAATAGCAAATGTATGAAAGTCACTGTGAGTTCTGAAGACTTTTGCTAAGCTATGCAACCCCTGATAATTATTTAATTTTTAGTATATTTACAACTTTTTTTGTGTTTAATGTAAGTCAAACCTTCATTTCAATAATATTCATTGCTATTCTATTAGAATACCCAGCAGCATATCCAAGAGCCAAAATTGCTGATAATATTGTTGGTGTATTTGTACTACTCATAACTTGAATGAGAAATTTAATACCTTCTTCAGTGAACATGCATTCAACAAGCTTGAGGTTTGTGTACAAATGAATTTTATAATCAAAAAATTGATTTTTCATTCATATTCATTAAAAAAGCAACTTACTTCACCACCATGTTTAGATATTTCTTTAACTAAATTTGTTGCAGTTTTTGTGATATAATTATCAGTGAAATTATCATAAGAAAATATATCTGAAAGTAGTTGAGATTGTACAATAGTATTAGATAGTTGTACTGAATGTTTTGCAATACAAACAAGTGTCAATAAGGTTTGGTGCTGTAAATGTAATCAAGAAATAAATGCTACACATTTGTAAATTAGATTATTCAAATTATTACATTTAATTTTGTATCTTCTATTGAACTATTTTTTACTAAAAGTGGAATAGCACCAGCATCAATGACTGCCTGGGCCAACTCAGAAGTATGTTTACTAATATCACACAATGCTGATGAAGTGCTTTGTATTAGCTCGGATTGAGATGATTGCAGACAAGATACTAATAGTGAAACAGCACCTTCAAAAAAGATATTTGAAAATTTTTATTACTTGATAATATAACTATATAAATTAACATTATTTAAAGAAATAACCAATATACCAGTTTCTACAACTGCCAATGCTAAATATTCGTTATGTCGTGCAACGTAGCCTATAGTCCAAGCAGCTGATTTTCTTATATCAGAATTAAAATCTTGCAAACATAAATTTATTGCTTCCATACCACCTTGTGATATTACTGTCAAAGTTATTTCAACAGAATGTTTCATCAACATTCGCAAAAGAAATAAAACTGATTGTTTATAAAATTCCTAAGTATATAAATATAAATTAATTAGTGAAAACATGTTTTCTAGTGATATGATATATGTCACAAGTAATTTAATATATATTAATGTATATAAATGTATATAAATGTATGATTTTTGTAAATAAAAAACCTTTAAATAATAAATGGGTATTATAAAACAATTTAGTATATATCTAGAATGAATCTAAAAAAATTAATTTATGCTTTATATCAGAATATGCCTATAACATTTCTACCACTTTAAAGCCTTACGGATTGTTTCTGTATATTTTCCAGTAACTGGGAGAAGATTATTTTTTTTGAAATCAAAGAAGCAATCATATAGTCTTGATTAGCTAATCTTGCAAGAGCAATAACTGTAAATTGTTTCACTAATGGCAAGACATCATATAATAAAGGACAAAGGAGATCTAAAATATCCACTTCATTGAAATATTCAATGTGTTGATGCAGCAAAGCAATTCGACTAATTGCCTGTACAAAAAGAATCCTTGACTTTTGATACTGATTTAATGCTGAAAGTAATTTCCATTTTATATTCACACAGTTTTAATCAAGTGATTATAAACAATAATCATTACTATTATTTATTACTCTCATGAATAATGCAGGGGGTCATATTTAAGATTTCAATTCTATGTTATTATTCTTATTACTTGTACAATAATTGTTGAAAATGTCGTTAATTAAGTTTAATTTTAAATGTTTTATTGAAAATCATTAATTAAATTATATGGATTAAGACTTATGTACAAAAACGAGAATCCTGATTATGATTATACGTAGTATAGTATATATATAATACAATACACAACAGGAGAGTAACCATGGTTTTAATTTTTTAGTTCTACAAGAAACTTGCTAAGCGCGCGTACATCATCCGTGAGCAGTGTTGTGTAATTAAAATTGGGAAAATGAATGTAATAATTAACATGTAATAATTTATATTTTATTCCCACTGAAAATAGCTGTACAAGTTTTGTACAGAATATGTACAAAATTTGTACGAGAATATATACAAAATTGTTGTGCGAATTTTATTCGAATATTGTATAGAAATTTCGTATATATTCTTGTACAAATTTCGTACACATTCTTTTTTCGGCGACGGAGGATCGAAGCTTTACTATACCACACGCTTGGCAATATAGCAATGCTTACCACACTCTTGGCAATAAAATAACGTAAAGGGGGGCCTATCTAATATGCACTCGACCACACGCTTGGCAATCGAGTGTAACTATCTAAAAAGACAGACCGTCCGCGAAACTAAAATAGGAGAGAATGACAGAAAAGGATGTAAAAAGAAGTTAGAGTAAAAAATTTATTTTGATTTTCTTTACTTACTTTTGCCTTAATTTCCGACACACACACTGGAAAGAATAACTAGAACTTTCGAACGAGACGAACTTTGAAAAACAGCAAACTAATTTGGAATGGTTACACGAACTGAATTTAGAAAATAACTGCCTAATTTTCTTGAAAAGTTCCCTTTTATATTTTTCGCAAGAGACTCCCACTCGAAAATCTTTGTCATTTTTGGACGGGAAGAACTCAAATTTTCTTAACTTAATTGGTTGGAAAATTTGGGGAGTGTCTCAAGCGTAAACGAAATTCGAACCCTAATTGGCCGGGGGCGGAGTGTGCGGGAGTGGCCTCATTTAAGTGCTTTGGGCCTTCTTCACATAGATGGCCCTCTATGTACTATTTTGACCTTTAATTATTTAAACTATTTTTATTTACATTCAATTGTGTGTGTGGTACTCTAATTTTACAAAAATATCTCTTAATCTATAATAAAATTAAAGTACAGAATAAAAGTTAAGAATTATATTTATCTGAAAACAACCAAGATATTAATAGTCTTAACTATTAATTAATTATTAAGAAGCCTTAAAAAATGCTGAAAAATCAGAGTTAATTATAATAAATATAGTCATTAACTTTCTTTCAAGCCATTCTGAAATTTTCTAAAGCAAAGTTGGCATTCAACAATTAAACATACAAAATTCGTAAAAAGAAAATCCTAATAAATACGGAAAGATAATGAATTATTCCCATATTTATATTTAGGTATAAAATTAAAACATATCCGAGCAATAAACAAAAACTATTAATTAAAATAGTCCTTGTTGATTACTCGAATGTTACTTACAATAGATAAATTTCGCAATTTTTTAAGAGACTTGCAAGCAAATGCGCTTCTTTCAATTTAAAAGAAATTAGTAATATTGAGAATAAATTATTTAAAATAAAATAACAGTACTATCGGCAGGATGCACATGTGCGCTGCAGATCTCTAAAGATGCTCGCAATCTGGCTACTCCGGATGGCCCGATCGTAAAATCGCTCTGATTGTTTTCAACATCGGAAGATTGCCAGATGCGCGAGCCGAAAACTGCCGTTTACAGAAAAAATTTCCCTTATTCAGTTGTACGCAGTTTTTCATCTTAATTTACGAGCTATGTGTGTGGCCGGTATTTTTTTTTGTCTTTTTTTTTTTTTGAGCCGCCGTTACACCCCTACACTTAAACGGTTGCTTAAGGAGTGAAACGAGGAAAAGCGATCTAAACTTAAGATATGGTTCTAAAGATTTTGTCGTGCAGAATTATAGACGTGAAGAAAATAAAATTAAAGATATATATGTAATAAAAAAAAAGATCTCTTGGCTTCAACATAAAAGAAATCCAAATGATGGCTTGAGAGACGTAGATTGAGTTGGTGAAGTAGGATTATTTTGTTTATTCTCAGTTGCTTCATTTTCTGTAGGATGCAAAGATGGATATAGATAATCCTTTTTCGGCACTGAAGCGTCATTCTTTGTTGGTTCCGTGATATTTTCTGTCACTGTAACTTTAGGTGCTAAGTGTATCAAAAGCGTAGTTAAGCTGTTCCATATGGCGCCGATTAAATGGAAAGACCACCCATAAATGCTATAGAGAGTTATTCCATTTATTAAAACCTCTATTAGTTTCTTTATGGTTTGTATAATTAACATGATTGCAAATATTCCGGCGCTGAATGTTCCGAAAGTCATAAATTTAGTCCACATTTTGTTCCAGGTATTGATCACTAACTTGTCCATCACATTTTTATTCAAGAGTCCTCCAATTATTCCTTCATGATCCTTGACGGCATGTCCACGAATTACTCGAACTACATCGTTCACTGTTGTGGATCGTTCCATAGGAAATATGATGCGGTTTGTCAGATCTTGTAGGTCTTTTTCCGTGTATATTCCACTTGTAGCAAGTGCGGGAATATTCTGATATTTCCACGATAATCCAGAAAAAGTTTTGAAAGTGGTAGGTGCTTTAGCCTTTACTGCTCTAGGCAAAAACTTATACCAATCTTCATTAAAATAAAAAAATGTGGGTAGCAAAACGTTGCAATCAACTATTGTTTCATGTGCTTTCAAAATGTGAATTTTCGGAGATAAAAATTTTGTATGATTATTATGAATCACTTTCAG
Source organism: Phymastichus coffea (assembly GCF_024137745.1). NCBI lineage: Eukaryota > Metazoa > Arthropoda > Insecta > Hymenoptera > Eulophidae > Phymastichus > Phymastichus coffea. Next base: position 5,341,117 of record NW_026706828.1, on the reverse strand, counting down.
TTCAGCATAACACTCTTCACTTTGCGAGACTTTCACATCAACAGGTATGCATTTAACTATATGTACTACTTCACCTGCCGTCACGGCCATATATCCAGGTTCCTTCATGAGATTATAAGCAAATTGATCAGGAGATTGCGTGGCAATAGCAAATGCATTTTTCAAAATATCTCTTGACTACAACGTTGTACAACAACATCCCTATACAAGTTTGTTATTTGTAACTTAATATAACGCTCCACAAATACAAACTTTGAATTTATATACGCAAATATATCTAAATTACTTAAAGAAATTTTATTACTGGGAAATAACATATCGTTCTTAACCTTATGTATGAACAATTTTGGATGTTCGGTATCACTAATCTCATAACCGCACGTATATCGCTTAGACTTAGTTATTAATGCAAAAGTGATATCTTGCGTAGTTAAAGAGAACAGAGTTTGTCCAGTTTCACTTGTAACTTCATTAGCTACACCGTTATATAACACATTATACCGATTAATAGAACAAAGGTTGAGTGGTGTCCTTTCCCAAAATGTATATCCTCCTTCCGAAACGATACATTGTTCATTCCCAAATTTACATCTAACACCACTACGCAAAATTATTTGATCGTTATTTAAATCAACGGAAGCGGTATATTCTTGAATAGTTATTTTGATCATGGCTTGAACTAACACGCTACTCCAAGTTCCGTAAACATCGGAATAACTACCGGAGGTACACTTCCCATCTTGATTTACAGTGCCGGCAAGTATTGCTGGTCTAATCGTAGTTTGATTAATCTTTATGTCGCGAAATATATGTACATTATCGAAATACAAAGTACCGCTTTTATATAAATCGTAACAATTTTGTCGACTTACAGTGCCGGTCAGCCACTTTTACCCCCCCACGGGCAAAATCAGTCTAACTTCAAAGTTTTATATCTCTGGTAGAAATTAACGTACAGAGACGCGCGTGGGTGCGTTTGAAAGGTCTTTTGGAGAGCTTTCAAATGATATGACTCACGGTTGCCATCGATTGTTTTTTAAAATTTTGCAACAATTATGCAAAATTGAAAATTCTGAAATTTTTTTATTATTTTTGACAATTAGCCAATTTTGGAAAAAAAATCGTACGAAAATTTGAAGTACACCATTTTTTAGCTATTACCAAGCCCTATCTGAATCACTGATCAAAAATTTATTTTCGTCAAATATGACGCGCGCACGGGCATTTTTTCCTGGAAGTGACAGTTTTTTTCAACATTTTTTATCTCCGTCTAATTGTAACAATCGAAAAAAATTTTATAGGAGAAAAAATGTTTGTTTTTTCACGTAGAATACTGCAATAATTTTTTTTTCGGTTTTTCGAAACATTTTTTTTTTTATTAACCTTAAAATTAACTGGATTTATATGTTGATCGTAATATTTCTTTGATTTGAATTTGGAAGCGACTAAGTTCTCGTATACCAATTTTTGAATTCCTGTGAGTCGCGTTACTAAGTCAGTTATATATCCCTTATAAGTCGGTACCATGTCGGCTTTACGTAAGGGGTTACTAGATGGCAATCGGGCTAATCGACCGAAAATAACTTCGAATGGGGTATGTTTAGTACTTTCTTGAACGCAGATGTTATAGTTTAACATGGCTAAGATGAGCCATTCGTCCCAATTATTGTCTATTTCTGTGTACTGCTTTGAGTACTCAGCAAGAGCGTGATGTGATCTCTCTAAAGAATCATTAGACTGCGATCGAAAGGCGGTGGTCCTCAATTTCTTTATCTTGAAACGTTTAGCAATTCTGGTCATCAGTGAACTCAAGAAGTTCTTTCCTTGATCTGTAAGTACGGCTTTGGGACAACCGAAGACGCAAATGAATTTTTTAAGAAAGGCATCAGCTATAGTGGATGATAGTGTATCTGCTAACGGGGCAGCTAGACAAAACTTGCTTAACTGATCTTGTAGAGTTAAGATGTACTCGTATCCTTTAGGGGTTTTCTTGAGTGGACCTACAATGTCCATAGTTATCTTATAAATGTAGTTGCGGAGGTATCAGTGATTATCATTGGTTATTTCGTTTGTAGGCGAGTGAGTTTCTTTCACTGACACTCTAGAAACTACTGTAAAGATGATATTCGTCGTTGAATATCATCTTTCAGATTTTCCCAGTAATAGTTTTGTCTAATCCGGTGAAAAGTTTTGGAAACGCCGCGATGTCCTCCAATAGGAGATTTATGAAGCTCGTAAAATATTGTATCACGTTGCTCCAAAGGTACATATCTTAAAGTATCTTTACAAATTATTACTTTAATACTAGAATTCTTAAATACTTTATTAATTATATATTTTATTTCTATCCACTCTAAATTTTCTATACATTTGTTTTTAGCTATACAAACTTCGATCTGATTCAAATTAAGTAATAAGTTACTTAGAATTAATATAGTCGAATAAATTCGATCTTTAACATAGCTCATCGATTCGGAGGTTTCACCTCAAATGCAAAGTCCAAATTGAGAGTACTTCTTATTTTTCTTTTCTCTCATGACTTCTCCTAAACTAACTAATTGCTTACTAATTATCTTATTATTGTCTATAAGCTTGCGAGCACCTTCATCGCAAGGTTCACCTGTAGTACTTATAAAATAAGCTACATTATTTTTTTGTGTATGGAGAGATTCTTTAATCTCTACAATATTTTCGCTAATCTTATCTAAATTACTTGATTCATCGGAATAACTGATTTCAGAATCATTCTCGAGCTTATTATCTTCAAAAATAGGGGACTTTTGATGAATAGGTATCTCGGGTGCTGCTTTTGTTTTTCCTTGTATTTTGTCTTCATCTTCATCAATATCACCTTTTTCATAATCAGGTAATTTTTTCCGAGTTCTTTGTGGATATCTTCTGGGGGTGACGGCATTTTCATCGTTGTGAAACTATTCTATTATCACAGGATCAAGGTTAGAAGTTAACTTTAAGGCTTGATCCGAAGGGACCTTTTTAGGTCTACCACGTGATCTCTTGATTTCGTTATTTCGAGGCGATGGTTCAGGTTGGAGATCTGGTTTATCGGGTGATTCTAGTTGCTTATTTAATTTACTCCTCCTAGTAGTAACGTTTACATCAAAAATCATATTATCCTGGCTCGCTAGTTCATGCGGGTTCCTCGATAAGGCATCCGTTGTTGCATTAGCGGTTCCTGGCCGATAAATGATTCAGATAACTTAAATCTCCATTTAAGTATTCTAGTGTTAAGATCGGCGGTTTTAAACTAAACTAAGGGCTGATGGTCGGTAATAATAATTATCGGTCTACCGTAGACATAAGACTTGAAAGCATTAACACTTTGTACCACTGCTAAGGCTTTCTTTTCATATACTTCATAATTCAATTCGGGCCCGCGCAAAACCCGTGAGAAGTATGCGATAGGTCGATCAGTGCCAATTGACCCTTGCGAGAGGATCCCTGCAATGGCAAAACCGGAAGCATCCGTTCTGATATTATATCCTCTAGATAAATCCGGGAATTGTAGAAGAGGAGCATTACAAAGTAATTCTTTCAATTCACAAAATGCTTTTTCAGTCTTTTCGTTCCATTCAAATAGGACATCTTTACTTAAAAGTTTCGTAAGGGGTTTAGATATTTTGGCGAAGTCTTTAATGAATCGTCTATAATATCCAGCTAAACCTAGAAATTGGCGAATAATTTTAATATTCGCGCGAATATAATAATTAAACGGTTTTAACCCGTTACAACATACAAAATTCGTAAAAAGAAAATCCTAATAAATACGAAAAGATAATGAATTATTCCCATATTTATATTTAGGTATAAAATTAAAACATATCCGAGCAATAAACAAAAACTATTAATTAAAATAGTCCTTGTTGATTACTCGAATGTTACTTACAATAGATAAATTTCGCAATTTTTTAAGAGACTTGCAAGCAAATGCGCTTCTTTCAATTTAAAAGAAATTAGTAATATTGAGAATAAATTATTTAACATAAAATAATAGTACTATCGGCAGGATGCACATGTGCGCTGCAGATCTCTACTTTCTAAAGATGCTCGCATTCTGTCTACTCCGGATGGCCCGATCGTAAAATCGCTCTGATTGTTTTCAACATCCGAAGATTGCCAGATGCGCGAGCCGAAAACTGCCGTTCACAGAAAAAATTTTCCTTATTCGACTGTACGCAGTTTTTCATCTTAATTTGCGAGCTAAGTGTGTGGCCGGTATTTTTTTGTCTTTTTTTTGAGCCGTCGTTACAATATAATAAAAATTCTTGTATATATATCAAAAGTTTATAAATATGTTCTTTTGTACCCTTTTGTATAAAGTCATGTGGAATCTTCGTAAATTTCATATAAATTATTTATATGCTATATGCCCTGCTAAAAATGTTTCAATGAAAAATTAATAAATTTCAATTGATTTTAATAAAATGGATTATTTTCAGTAAGCGCGTCGATTAAAATTCAATCATTTTTAACCTTTAACTGCTATGTGGGGTAAATTTACCCCAGACAATTTTGAATAATAAATAAAATAAAATTTTTTTTTTTCAACAATTTTTTTCAGTGTGTATAACATTAAAAATTGTTAACCTGAATATTTTTTTTGTAGTAAAAGGTTTGAAATATACTAGAAAAAATTTTCATAGCAAAATATCTAAAATTCTCTGATTTATTCGATGTTTTTCGGGCTGGGGTAGATTTACCCCACCGAGCAGTTATGTGGCCAAAATGAGGTGTATAAATTAAGGGTTAATCACATCCAATTCCATTCACATTTTATGGCAATTCTCAAACAATTTGAATCACTTTGAATAATTTTGAATACCATTTCTATAATTATTATTAATGAATCATTAATAATAATTAATAATTTTCAATATTTCTTTATTGAACACGTTAAATATTAAATCAAATAGATTTTAATATTTATAATAGTTTTGAATAAAAAGAATACTCAATCATATTTTATTTAACAGATGTTAATAACTTCGAATCTACTTCAATAAACTCATGACGTCAGAATTTTCTATCATATTTTTTGAGTACTGTTCTATACGATTCAATGTATTTTAATAAAGCATTCTAATCTATCACACTTAATGCAATAGATATTAATTTGTTTTTACAGTTTCACATTTTAGTTACGAAACTCTTTGTCAACAGGGAGACAAAAACGCGTGTTTGTTTCTCTGTTTTTGGGTTTCGCTTATTGTGCGCACGTGTATTTGCTTTTTTTTTTGGTAATATACGGCTAGTCGTTTTCTACTTGTCGGGATGACTTCGACAATATGGACTATTTTGTTGACTGACCGATTTGTGCGCGCGCGACTCGTAGGCGCGACCTGCTACGCTTTTTGTTAACAATTGTCCTACCTATTAATTTCGTCAGCTATTTGCTGGCGAAATTATTGTTAGTTTCCTGGGCGCGCCGTTCTGTACAAGCTCGTCGTTGGGCGGTTGAGTGAAAAAAGGGAAAACAGCAAAAAAAGTAATATTCGAGTGAAATTCTTAGGATTGTGTCTTCGCGTGTTATGTTATTGTGAGTTCGACCTCGGCCGATGTTTACATCGGCCCAAGCCTAGCTCTATCAAATTCTTAAAATTTAATGCTTTTGTTTCACTCGTGACCGCTCTTTATCCTGCCTGCTCGGTGTTGTTATTATGTACTCTCGGCCTTACAAGAGTTACGCAATTTTTATTTCCGATTAGGCTGGAATTTTTCCGGCGAACTTGTATTTTTGAGTCGCGCGTTCTCGAGCTTTACACGTGCGCTCTTACAATTTGTTTGTTCGACCTATCTTTGTCTTTCTCTCTCGGGTTGTAAAAGAAACGCGAGTGTTTAATGGAGATTTCCACTCCTTACCCTTACCACTAGTTGGGCGCCACTGTAACGGGTGATTTCGGTCGGCGAGTCGACAAAATGTCTCACCCGTTAAAGAAAGGATACTCTCAGCGTTGCGAGGCTAACCGCCGCCTTGATCCGCTCGTCGGAACAGCCTCGATCCTCCGAGCTTTCGCCCCAGGCCCCGTGGAAACCCACACGTGGGAGACACGTGCGGCGGTCCGGATTGCCCAGTGACTCAAGGTCGGGCAGGTTCTGTCGTGGGCGTCTGGAGAGGAAAACCAAAGGGAATTCGGAAGAAGAACTCTTAGCTAGTTATCGGGAGAATTGAAGTCTTTATTCACGTCCATCGCTTCAATCTTATAACGGTAACGCTGTGGCCGAGAGATTTTGTCGGGTATCCCGCGCTCGCGATGAGAGAGAGAAAGAAACGCACTATCTAACTTCGCTTTCCGGTCGCACGCATTCACATTTAAAGTCGGGGACTTACGCTGCGGGGACGAGTCACTGCTGGTCAGGTAGCCTCGGCGGTGTGCACAGGTCGCGCTGGCTTCTGACCCTTCCTCGCGACAGACCTCTCAGTCGGGGTTTTCACTGCCCGAGTCTGCAGTTGCCCGCGATCCTTGACTGTTGCCTCAGATCGCTCTGGGTAACTGACAATATTAGGCAGCGAATGACCTTTCTCTGAGTGGCGATTTCCCAGCGATCTCTGGGCCACCGGGTCTTCGTGTGCTATCGGCCGAGAAGCCCCTCGAATTTCTGACTCAATCACTTGTCACTTACATTTTTCTTGCCCGCAGGTCCGGACTTGACTAGCTTTACGCATTCCTCACTCCCTTGTCGCGCGCACGCCGGCCGGCGGCCTCATCGCTCTCTTTCCCCGTCCCCTTATTCCTACTGTCCCGCGATGCGCGCGCCTGACTCGCGCTGGTCGGCATCCTAATCTCTCTCCTCTCTCCCACTTTTTCGCTCGTTCGTCTCGCGGGCGCTTCTCCTTCTCGGGTTTGTTTTCGCGGGCCGGCTTTTACGTTGCTCCACGCGATAGAGGCGCTTAGGTTTCACCTTTAACGAGTGACACTCGTTACAATACCTCAAATAACAATCGAAAAAACGTCCGAAGACGCAGTGAAATTTAATAATGCAACGTTTATTTGAGATGTTAACAGATTTTTTTTCAATCGATTTATTCAGTATATATTGATGCATGGTCATTATATATTGATGTTAATTATATTAAAATAATTTGAACTGTCTTTTAAATGAGAATTGGAATAGACTTCAAGGGTATTTACACGAGTATAATTTTTTTATAATGATTTATTTACACGTCGATATCATACCTTCACAAGCACTCTTGCTTCGCTCCACCCATCGGCTAACGTGATTGGTCAGACACACATTCTCTTCTTCTCCTCTGTATATTAGACGCACGTTTGGTATTCCCCTCTCGCGCCGAACGAAAATGTGCGTCAGCTTCGGTGCTTTGGCCACTACGGGGCGCTCGAACCAGTAATATTTGTCGGGCACGCTCGGAAACATTGCCGTCAGCAATCTCCCTACTAATCTCTGATGTGCATATGTGGCGAGGGCCTCAGTATCACTTTTTAAGACGCACCTAGAATGAGCCGAAAGCATAGAGATATTATAAATAGAGTAGGGAAGGTAAAGAGCGTAACACCAATAGAAAGAGAGCGAAGATAGAATACCTCTCTCTGTCTCTGTTTAATTGCACATGCGCATGCCGAACAAAAACTGTACTGTTATAACTATATATATTACAAACATGTGTTGTTTACGAGAGTGACTTATGGAGTATGGATTGATTAAAGAGATCCGGACGATTTTAGATTTTTATTTTATTTATATGAAAAATAAAATAATAAAATAATAATAGAATACTGTAAGTAATATATACACGATGACATTATCTTGTGTTTGTTGTAAAAAACAACCTATCCCATTTGATAAAACACGCAGTTTTCATAAGTAAGTATAAATATATTTGCATATAACATTGTTTTTAGTTTAGATGTATTAAAATTTTAAAGGTGTAGTATTTATACATCCTATTAATTGTATCAACAATTTTATTCTTTTAATATATTTCTGTATACACAAATATGTATCAGAATGACAGAAAGTAAATATAAAAATCAGAAAGTTAGGTTAGAAAAAAAACTGTATGTTTTTAAGTGTGACTTATACGTACTATGTATGAATATGATAAATAAGTATGAATAAATAATTTTTTTTTTCATTTTAGATTTCCAAATAACTTAGAGCTTAGAAAAGAATAGATGCGACTCACTGGAGTATCAGTTGTATCTAGAAATTCGACAGTATGCAGTGATCACTTTGAAAAACTTTCATTTCACCAAACAGATGGACATAGTACTGTGAGAAAATTACTTGTGAATGCAGTACCTTCAACTGCATTGAATAAAAAAATATCGCATATTGTAAATGAGATGGGGATTTTAAAACTTAATTCGATGGATAACAGGTCTTATTCAAATGAAAATAATGCCAGTAAACATTAAAACATTTATGAAATAAATCTAAATTTTAGTGAAGTATCAAATTGTATAAGTGACTCGATCAATTTAAGTTCTGAAGATAATTGCCAAATATCTGATAGTGATGTGAAAAATGTTAGTTCTGAAAATAATCACAGTTTTTCAGATAACGAAGATGTAAATGCAAGCGATACTGGATCTGAATCATGGAATTATCATTTTGGTTTAATAAATCAATGAAATATATCATTTCATGGTGCAAAAGGAGAAAAAATTGTCAATAATGTGTCAGCATCTTATAAAAGCGACTGTATGTCAAAAAAAGCATCACCTGGAATAGAAAAAAAAGATAGTAACAATAATGGACAAAATAATGAAAGTTCTAAAAGGTTTACAAAAAATTCTAGCCAATAGTATACTTATATTGTGTAAATATATAGATAATAAAAATCTAAAAACATTTTTTTATTTTTTCAGGAAACGTCCAGTACAAAATGAAAACGACTATGAAATGCAAAAACAAAAGAAATTTCGCTTCATGGATGGGACCCCATCCCAATGCTTGTCAAGAGATGATTTTGTGTCGGATGAAAGTTGGAATAAGTTTATGAAAGATCTAATAAATAATTTAAAAGAGAATGAAGTTTTAGCAGCAGTAGATTACCTAGAGGTTTGATAATTTTTTGTAGAATGACGTAAAGAAGTTTTATATATAAAATCATGCCATGAGATTTATACTATGACGGTAAACGTCGAATTAGCGCTAATAGCCTAACCTAGTGGCTGCCTGCGGGGGCTGCACTTACCGGTAGACGAAAAATGTAACGAGGGAATTCGGCACACGACGAGGCGGAACGCGCGCGATTGAAAACGAACCAGTGCAGGCCTAACTACCGATACGAGGAGCGGCAAGTAAAGGATCAGACATCGACACGTTTAGCCGAAAGGGCGGAATAAGTTGCCGATACACGAGCCGAATTGGAGCTGCGACAGCGGAGCCTATGCCTGCCAGAAAAACGTGTGTGAGAGTGCGTGTGTGAGGAGTTTTGCCAGCGAGGGCGAAACCGAAAACGCGAACTTCCTCATGCAAAAAGGACAGACTTTCCTGCAACGTGAGTGCGCATCGTTTCTTTTGTTCTCCGTACGACTGCAATAAAAGGTAAGCTGGTTAGCTTAATTTCGAGGTCGCGATATAGTTGCTACGCGACTAATGCCTCGATTCGACAAAAAGCGTGCATGTAACATCTCGGCAAACAAAGAGCGGCGAGCGATCCGACACTGCATGTTGTTGTCGTGCGCGCGGCATGTAAACATAAACACGCGGGCCGAATTTGATGTAACATTGAGAGATAATAAAAGTTCTCGTATGTGACGTTAACAGTACTTTCGAAGTGTTCTTCTCGTATTCGTAGTTAGTTGGTTGACTGACACCCGTTCCCTCTTGCTCTCCGACTTTCGTATTTAACATAGGTAATTACGTGTGTTTTTCAATGCGATCACGCGGATAAAATTAATTAAACGGTACCCACCCCGTTACATGGCGCCCAACGTAATAGAACCTATGGTGTTTATGATTGTTCAAAACACCAGTTCTTAACATTAACCTTGCGTTCAGTCAACAAACGACTTAGGTGGCAATCAAGTGTTGTTGTGCACACTTGATATCGAAGGCCACAATAATAAACATAGCCTGTTAGTTAGCTTGCGAAGGCCCGCCGCGGCGAAAAATTGTAAACAGTAGCTGTAAGCGCGTGCGAGTGCGACCGAACGACTCTTAGATAAACGTAATCACCAATAAATTTTGGAAGTTGCCGCAAATCAATAATATTGTACCCGTTGGCCCGGGGAAAACTAACACCGGCAACTTTCAAAACAAAAGAAACTCAAATTAATAATTTTATTTGATATCGTGTTGTCTCAACGTAAATGTGTTTTTTTAAATATTATTAGCAGCGGTTATTGGTGATTACGCGCAACGCTCATTATAATATTTTAGATACTAACCAACACAGCCGCCCTAACAAACAGTTAGTGCGCCTGATAGGCAGGATCATTATATTGCGCAATAACGAGCGAGGAGTCTTTCGGCAAATACACGATTAGACGCCCTTGATCGAGCCTAGTGTCGGCTAATAAAATCTAAATTTTTTTTAATTGCGTACGGATTTTCAGTACAGCACTCGCACTCGCACCACGCGTAACAAACGTGTAAATTTCGCGTGAAATTAGCCGCAAGACAACTAACAGAAGAAAATGGACCGCACTCAAACAGAGGTAGAAAACTAGGTGTTGACGCTCCAGGAGGAAGAAATCAACGAGTACCTCGAACACCTGGAGCTTAAAACAAGCGGGAACAAGCTCTTGTGAGCTGGGCGACTGCAAAACTGGTTGCTGGGCGACTACTCCGCGGCAGATTTCGCAGAAGTCGACAACCAGCACAGCAATCCGGCAAAAAGGGCAGCCCTACGCTCGGAACTGATAGTATCCCTATGCGCGGAACACACAGCATCCGAGCAAGATGGAGAACACCCGCTAGCCCAACTGATGCAGAGTGCGGAAGTAATATCGCGAATACAAGAAACAGCGATAAACATTACAAATGTCCTGGACGACGGCGAGAACACGAACAGTAATAAGTGTATTACGATAACAGCTGACGATGGCAGCCAGTTCCAACTTCCGCCGGCATTTGCTGTGATGATCCAAGACCTCATTTTCCGGTCCAGAAAAATGAGAAGAAGCTTGAGCTGCTAGACTCGTTAAGAGTGAATGTGTCCAGTCTAACAAAAGTATTAGACCAAATCTACAACAACAGCAGCAATGTTAAGAGCCAACTGGACGACCTGTCTGCCAGGATAAGCGCATTGGAAAATGCCGAAAACAGAAATGTACAGCAAGACAATGCGAATCATTCCAGCGAAATGCGTCACCAAGAGAACACGCGTAGGAGCGTAGCATTCCAGGATACCTTCAAATACCATTACGACACCAGGTTACCCCAAAGTACTCCAGATGGACCCGGACAGAGGCCCACGGGAGCCACCGGCGGGACCCCCCGCTGAACGCTCCCTTTCGGAGAGGGTGGACAGCATCAACTCAGTGGAGTTAATGCTGAAGTAAAATACCACCCACCGAGCACGTGATCATTTCAGCCGACACCAAACCCCTGGTCGGCTACAAGGGATATCGGTCGCATTGTCCGAGGATGGAAACTCAAGTTTTCAGGAGAGGGCAATGCAAGCATCGACACCTTCCTGTCTAGACTAGATAACTTGAGGAGTGGCGCAGATCTCACGGAAGACGAGATGCTCATAGCCGTACACGAGCTTCTCGTCGGTCCTGCCCTGGTACGAGGCGCTGAGGGAGGAATGGCTCTTCTACGCTGAGTTCGAGATGGACGCGTGAGAGTGGTTCGGGACCAGCGTGCAGCAGCAATAGCGTTTAATGAAGGAGATTCAGAGCCGATATCAGGGCCCAGACGAACCAGTGAACGTCTACGTCGCTAACATGATGGGCCTGATGAAGCAGCTGAACCCTAAGATGACGCCTGATAGCCAATTGGACCTGCTACACGCCAAACTTCTCCCGGACATTCAAGGTCAAGTACGGAGGTCCGAAGTAAACTCCATACGGACCCTGAATGCGCTGGCCACGGTGGCCCAGAACAGCTTATATCAGCGAAGGATGGAACGGGTGGTACCAGACCCTCAGTCAACTCTGAACCCGGAGTTAGCGTACCACCCTCGTGCCGATGCAAGCAAGGGTCGCAAGGGCAAGGTGGCAGCCATGTTCAGTGACAAACCGGAGGTCACCAACAGGTTGGACCGTATGAAGAAAGTGCTCGAGAAGGTGACGCACCAGGTTGTCTACACACCGACGCCCTCGGGGGCGACACCTAGTCCGAGCCTAGAGGCAATTAATGGCGAGAAGAAGGCTCCACTCACCCATATACTCAGCCAAGTTATCCCTCAAGGAGATATCGGAAGGGATGAAGAATAACTTCGCCGGGGAAAACCTGACCTCTGAGGACCGAGCTAAGAAGCCGGAAATTCTTCGTAGTCGAGAGAGGGATTTCTCTAAGCCACTCAAATGCATCGAGTGTGGTTTACTGGGGTAGAATAGGAATTACTGTCCCCAATACAATAAGGGAAACGAGGAAAGGAGTGGTTAGGTGGGGTTGACCCCACTCCTTCATCCCCTAACCCAAACCCCGTTAACGAGATCTCGCGGCCTTCGTCAACACAGTTCGCACCGTTAGTAGCGAGCGTGTTGAGCGACGAGAGCGAGAACTCCCCTGGTGACACCAATGACGAACGTGGCGGTAGAGTGAACGCGGAGAGAGAGGGTATCGACGTTAGTAAAGCCCAAGACCCTGGACCGGCCGAGGTGGTGGCGAATGGATCGCACACATCCTCGGGGATGCGGGTAGCGGCAGATAAACCGTCGAAGGGTAACCCTGTGGAAACTCCGATCGTCCGTACCAAGGTAGTTCGAACGACAAGTGACGTCACTTTACCACATGAGAGCACAGTGGCTAGCGCTATGGTATGCAAGGAGCAGAGCTGTGGAGCCGCCGAATCTGTTTCCCGATATTCCCCGGAACAGGAAACGCGCTGGTGGCTACCGGTGAAAATAGGAGACTTCCAGATACGGGCTCTCTATGATCCGGGAGCTTCCACCACAGCCATGGGTGGTAATGCTCTGCAGATAGCGTCTGTGCTAGGCGTCAGGTTAGATATCACCCACGCGGGTACAGCAGGACTACCCGATGGTCGTAAGTTGACGATCGTTGGCCATGCCATGTTGTCGTTCACCGTAGGGGAGATGACGATGCCGACGAGGGTAGCTATCCTCCCAACCCTCGTCGAGGAATGTATTCTTGGAACGAACTTTATTAGGTTATTTAGAGCGGTAGTTGATCCGGACGATGATACATTACTGCTCAAGAGATCACAAACCAAGATGAAACTAGAGGTAGCTAGTTTGGAGACTGGTCCGAGATTAGCTACTATCGGACTAGCCGGGTAACAGCCTCTCAACAGGCGATATTGCAGAGGACCATCGGCGAGGCCTTATCGCAGGCCCCCGTGGGACTGGGATGCGCAACAGGCATTGAACACGAGATTCGGATCGGTGATACGATACCACTCAAGACCGAATCTCGACCTATCACTGCCTTTACCGTGCTCGAACTGGGAGATCTCCAGTTCGTACGAATGCCATTCGGTCCCTCGTAAGCCGACGCCACCTTTCAACGGTTAATAAATAGCGTGATCGGACCTGAGCTTGGCGATTTCGCTCTCACCTATTTGGATGATATCATAGTAGTATCGTCCAAATTTGAAGATCACCTATGACATCCTAAAACCGTATTGGAAAGGTTATGTCGAGCCGGACTCTCGATTAAGCGAGAGAAGAGCGTCTTCTACATACCTTGGTTTGTTGATTATTCACGATGGGACCCGACGACGAGATGACGACGAGATCTCTACTACCGAGGGAACTAAGGCGACGAGCGTTCCGCCTAATGCGAGCGATGTGATGATACTACAGGTGATACACTCCGGAATGATAACGCGACAACTTCGAGCCCACCTCGTTACGTCCCTTCCGATCCCTTCATCAAGATCTCGATAAGCACCCCCTCGACTAATGCGGTGAAGCGTCCACGAGGGAGACCTCGCAAGAATATACTAACCACACACACTATACCGCATCGACAGAATCCGCGGATTCCCCCTCCCACCGTCGGGAAAAGGAGGAGGGGTAGACCGCCGAGAATACCGACCGTTGAAGCATGAGGCCCTGCGAACGAAGGACCTGGGAGACCGACGCCAAGGATCCCACCTTCGACCCCGGCGACGAAGGCCCTGGGCAGCCGAACAGGCGCCCACCTTCGATACCCGAGGAAAATATTCTGGATACTGATGTGTGAGATGGTTACAGGATGCAGATCACGCTCGAGCAATTCGAGCAGGCGGCGGCCGCTCTCATCGGACTAGATTTGGGCCCCACCGTCGAAGGCGTCGTACACGCCGCCCTGCACCTCCTGGGGGAGAAGAAAGAAGAAGAACAAGCACGGATGCGAGCTTATGCGAGCTCGTCATCCGTGATCATCGAGGAACTCCCAGGTGAAGAACCATCGCCCCCCTCGACGGTCCAGGGCATCGTACGAAACGAGGCACCCCACTTGCCAGGGGCAACGGCGGCTGCAATCCCGATGAGAGCTCCACCAACCTCCATCGGGACACAGACTGAGGAGACGACCTTCGGCGATGCGACCTGGCGCCCCAGGTTCACTAGCCAAGCATCCTCGCCTGGCGAACGGACCTGGGAGGAAATCGTGAAGGGTTTGAGGGAGGTCGAACAAGGCTGGACTACCCTCAACACCGTCCAGCGAGCCGTATACGCAGAATACGACGCGTATACGGTCTCGGGGCATCGCCCCAGTGACTTAGAACACTGGAGTCAGGTGGTGTCCCGCCGACGCCAGTTCGCGTAGGCGTTGAAAGAGGTCCAGCGCCGTCACCGCCAGGCCCTCTAGGGCCCGGTGAGTGACACATCCGTAGACCTCTCCCAGCCTCCAGTCATCAGAGCCAGCCCAGCGGCTCCGAGGGCCGGGTCGGAGGCCAAGAGACGCCAGGGCCCACGGACGTGCGGGGTAAACCTGGTGGTTAATGTAGACGGCAGCAATGGGGGTCAAGCAACGGGGCCCATCCACATTAATCTTGTGGTAGGGTCCACGGGTGAGGACCCCACGGTAGAAAGGCCGTTGTGGTCCGCCCCGAACCGGCGGAACGGGTTGCCACTGACCCTCAGAGAACGAGGCCTCCCACGGGGCACCCTCTCCCGCGCTCAGTGGGAATAATATTATCGTCGAGGACCGCATAGGTCCAGACTGGAAGGGGGCTGTGACGGTAAACGTCATATTAGCGCTAACAGCCTAACCTAGTGGCTGCCCGCGGGGGCAGCACCTACCGGGAGACGAAAAACGTAATGAGGGATTTCGGCACGCGACGAGGCGGAGCGCGCGCGATTGAAAATGAACCAGTATGGGACTAGCTACCGATACAGCGACCGCAAAAATCGAGGCTCGTAACCTAATCGCCAGAACGCACCGCGGAGATCGAGTGATTGTTGTCGCCGAGTTATCCAGAGAGTGCTGACCAGAGCCTGCAGACACGGTGTCCTCCGCTGCCACCACGAGTGTGTGTGAAGTGTTTCGCCATCGAGGGCGAAACCGGGCGCGCGCAAGTTCGCGACCCAAAAGAAAGGGAGAACAAAAGACTTTATCCGAACGCGCTGTGTGTACTAAGTTTCGTTCGCTGCCGAACACTCGTTATTAAGATAAGCTGGCCAGCTTAATCTCGCGACCGCGATTGCATGCCTAATAACCAATTTTCCGTACTCGAAGCGAAGCGTGCATGTAATAGCTCTGCTAACAAAGAGCGGCGAGCGATCCGACACTGTATGTCGTTGCCGTGCGAGCGCGGTATGTAAACAAAAACACGCGGGCCGAATGTAATGTAACATTCAGAAGTAATAAAAAGTTTTCGTCTGTGATATTAACCAGTACTTTTGACGTGTTTATTCCGTATTACTAGATTTGTTGGTTGACTGACACCCATTCCCTCTTGCTCCCCGACTTTCGTATTTGACATAGGTAATTACACGCGCTCGTCTACACGATCGTCCGAATAAATTAATTAAACGGTAGCAACCCAACCCAACCCCGTTACAATATATATTACATATTTTTTATACAAATCTTTTTCACAAAGTATCCATAATTAAAAAGCAAATACTATACGAAATTGAGAATTCAATTTTTAAATTACTGCCTTTGAAGAACAGTGCATCAATTTTTGAGTACATAGAACTTTATTTTTATTTTTAATAAATTTAGATTGCTACATTTTATATATTAAATATATATATTGCAACGGTAGTCGATTCAATTAATCGAACCGTTCGCGAATCTGCTTCTCGCGCGTTAGTTCTAATAGTTAAGAGAGAGAGGGGGCGCGCGATCTTTTCAATAGGCAGTTACGCCTCAGCTGTGAACGTGAATTTAACGCCGATTTATATTGCACTTTGTTTTCGCCGAATAATTAGTTTTTTTGGGACAATTTCATGCGTGAGTGCAACGGTATTTTCGAGATAACAAGTAGCAGTGCAGAAGCAGCAAATTGTAGCTAATTGGAGGCAGTACAAGGCAGCGCAGCTGATAATCAAGGGGCGGCGGCAGTTGATATTTTTTTGCAACAACAATTACGGCTGATCACCGTAATTGCACCGCATGGTAGGTGCATCTTCCGTCATATTAAGCGATACAAAATACATTCGGTATTTTGTATATTCGTGATAGCGTTATTTTTTGTATTCGCGTCGAGCGTTAGTTCGCGGTAAAATTCGAATCTTCTCTCTCTCTCTCTTTCTCAACGAATATAACTAATTGTAAAATCCTATTCGCGTGCGTTAGTCTTTCGGCCCATACAAAGACTGTAGTAATTTTTATTAATTAAAGTCTGTGAAATTTATTCGCCGTTTTCGTAATTTAATTTTCCTAGTAGTTTAAGTAATTGAAAAAGGCTTAGGTTTTAATCTAATTACATATAGGGGATTAAGAAGATTAGGAGTAAAGTCGCTCACACTTAAAACTTAACGAGTGTCACAAGACACGTGACTTAAGGTGAGTTCAACTCCGTTTAACAGAAGACAACTAGGATAAATCATCTGACGTTAAGGCGAATACACGTACTATCATACGTGTTTAACGGAGCGGCGGTTTGCTCTGCATCGTGGGAATTTGTTCTTATATAAATTTTCCATTTTTCAGATAATCACCCCCGTTACAATATATATATATATATATACAAAATTATAATTTTATGTAATAACAAATATTATATTTTTTTTACATACATTGTATCCCGATGTGACGGTGGGCCATATATGATTAAAATTTTTAAATTTCACAAGAATAATTTTTCTAAGACCAACGGCAGAGTTGAAACCGCTTCCCATGAGCTGTGGGAACCAAGCCGAGTGTCGCAGGGAAATTCTTCTTCATAGTCTCCAAGCAATAGAATCTATAGTCTAAATTTATACAAGCGTGCATTCATTTTTTCAGTACGCTATTCTGCCCTTCGTACCTTCACACTTACATATGAAGTGCATGCAGCCTCCGAACACGTGAGCGTTGAGATGCCGATGAGAGAAGAGGGCCATAAAACTGCAATCTGTTTCCTGTTCTAATTTTTCCCACCGAATTCTTCTCCTTTAAGAAGACAAAAAATTTTTTACCATTCAAAGAGAATGAAATAGAAATATTGAAATTATAAAAATTAACCTTTCACTTTCTATTATAAATAATTATTTATGGTTTTCCTCATTCTTTTATCGACTCACCATTTTCAAACACCAAAACATACAATTTAAGTTAAATAATAGAATCATAAGCAATAATAGTCTATAGTAACTAATAACGTAACACTAAGTTCAGACAAATTCACAAATATTATAAATTCGTTTATAATAATTAATCATAGAATTTTTACATTTTTAGTATTATTACAACTTGTAATCGATTCCCTAGTATTAAGTAATAATGTAATATTACAATTATGTACTCTGATTAACATTCGTTTGCGTTAATTAATTAAAAATAATAGCGTCACTCTTGCTCTCAAAAATGAAACTCTAAGAGCCATCTCTGGAGAAAAGGGCCCAAGTTTAGAAAAGAACCGCCCTCTCTCTCTGAAAACTCACGTCCTCCAATCAATTATGTATTCCGGTTCGACCAAGAAAATCCTTTGGTCAAATACGGAAAACTTTGAGTTTGTCACTCCATGGGCCTGAAGAAGGGGATTTCCACCCAATCGCCCCCAGGTTATAAAAAGCCCTGCACAAGGCCGCGATAGGCAGTCTAGTGAAAATTAATAAAGTCAGATTATTTTAAACAGTTCAGTGGAAATTAGTAAACTCAGATTCAAGTTCAAGTTATTAGAGGAGTCTAATGAAAATTAATAGTCATATTATTTAAGAAGGCTAGTGAAAATTAATAAACTCATATTCAAGTTCAAGTTATTAAAGAAGTTCAGTGGAAATTAGTAAACTCAGATTCCAGTTCAAGTTATTAGAGAAGTCAAGTGGAATTAATCATTAATAATTAATAATTAATTAATAATCAATAATTAATCAAGTTCAAGTTATTTGTGAAGTCCAGTGAAATTTAGTAAAGTCGAATTCAAGTTCAAGGAGCCAAAACTACTTTAAGAAACATCGTCAGCCCGAAGGAAATTAGCCGGATTTAGAGAGAGCGAGAGCAAGATAGAGAGAGCAAGAGTGACTTTTAAGAAAGAAATCTTCCTTACTTCGAAATAAATAAAAAAGAGTAAGTTACAAAATTTATTTGGCTATCTTTTCCTTCAGTGATAGTTATCACTTTTCGGAGATCCATGAAGCCTGAGTCTGGTGGATTTCCATTCAAGCCCTCTTAAGAGCACATTAAGCTAGAAGTCTGGTGTGCTCATAATAATATTTGGTTATTATTATCCCCATAATTAGGAGTTTCTGGAGCAACAATATTGTTCGTCCCGGATAAAGTGCTACGCACAAGCCAAATCAGAGCAACCCTGAGTCTACGCTTACTCCAAGCGTACCTGAGAGTGACTTCTACGTGACACCGCCAAATAAAACATTATTTGCAGTGACCTGTCACTATAAAAACCCTATGAGATATACACATCCACATTTTGGTTTTTTTTAATTTTACATTAAGATGAAATTTGTGAAATAAAAATATATCAGTATATAAACGTTTAGTTATTTATGTGAAACCATTAATATAAAATGTATAAGTATTTATGAGATTTGATGAATTTATATTATTATACAAGTTTCAAATATAAAAACACGTTTTAAACTTATTACAATCTTTAAGTTGTTTCATATTCAGTATTTTTCGTGAAAGTTTCGTTTTTTAATTTAATTTCTTCTCTATTTTCTACTATTCCAATTAATTTTGTAAGTCTTTTTTTTTATAATTACTTTTACAGAGCTTACCTGAGCATTTGAAACAATTGATTCACAGAATGAAAAATAGAAAGCCTACCGCTCCTTTTCCTGCACACTTAAAAAATTTCGCCCGAACACTTTCCATTCTCCGGCTCCGTACGAAATGGTAAGAAGTTTTTTGAAATGTTTACCATGTGTTGATAGACTTAACACTTGGAATAGTTCGAAAAATTATAACCCCGGAATCTGCGGGGAGATTATTGCGCATGTTTCGACAATGGTAAAAAATGAAAAACAGAAAGGCAAAACTTGTGTTTTTAACATAACATTCGACGAAATGCACACAAAACAGTAGGCTTACTATTGCCAAAACTCTCACGAATGGAAAGGAAAAGTAGATTTAGGTGGTCAACTTGAAGACGTCCGTAGCAATGGTAAACACGAAAAAGCGTCGAGAGCTTTAGTATTTATGCTAGTCAATATTAATGGTGGCTTCAAGACACCTGTAGGTTATTATTTAACTAATTCACTCACTGGGGATGAAAAATCCTTATTACTAAAAGACTTACTAATCAAGTTGAATGACAACGGAATTGATGTTGTTAGTGTAACATTCGATGGCGACGACTCAAATCAGAGTGCGTGTAAACTATTAGGTACAAATTTCGATTACACTGATAAGATCAATTTTAAAACATATTTTTATCCGTCAATTTTTGAAATTGTCTACGTTTTTCTTATTCGTGTCATATGTTAAAATTACTACGTATTATTTTGCAATCAAAGGACCGATTATTTATAACGGAATACATAAAATAATGCGGAAATTTATACAAAAATTAAACGAAAAACAGTATTCGGAGGCAATGCATTGCGCGTGTAAAGTAAGAAATAGGCATGTTCATTTTTACAACGAAAAAATGAAGGTTTCCCTTGCTGCTCAAGTTCTCAGTAATAGTACGACAGCAAGCTTAGAATTTTTAGAAGACATTAAAAGATCCCGAGTTTTCTGGTGCCTCTCCAACTCGTCAATTTTGCAAAAATGTTAATGATATGTTTAACATTTTAAATGCGAAAAATAAATTTTGCAAAACACCAGGTAGGACGACAATTACCGAAGAAAAGTTATCTGAATTAAAAAAAAAGTTGAAGAGTTCGTTGATTATATAGAAAAGTTAGAAGTCGATGTTCCGGTAATAATAAAGCAAGAAAAAACTTATACTAAAGAAAATACGCAACAGAATAAACTACAGAATAAGCAGCAGAATAAATTATAAACTAAATTTCAAGCTAAACTACAGTCTGAATTACCAACTAAATTACAAACTAAACTACAGACTTTAAAACTACAAGCTAAACTACGTACTAAACAACAGATTAAACAATTTAAACCAAAAATAACTAATTTTTTTCGAAAATCTCTGTTAAAGGTGTGACAGGGTTATATAGGCACTCTCCTCGCATGAACGCAGCGACCAAGTGTACGCTATATAGCAACTACATACTTGTGTCGTTGCAGGATATGGAGAGAGGAGCACGCGATGATCGGCGAGCTGTCGCCGTGAGTACGAGTGAGAGCGAGAAGAGCGAGAGAGAGAGAGAGAGAGAGCGATTTTGACTGATTTTTGACGGCGAGAGAAGTGGGAGCGCGTCGGCGCGAGGCAGAGAAATTAAGAGAGAAGAAGGGCAGTTAGGCGCGAGCTCTCGAGTAATTAGGGCCGCCTAGGAGAAGACTGGACGAAACGAGATTTTGGCCAGAAAGAAACGACTGCATCGGTGCGACTGCCACGTTTGCCGGGAGGCCAGTTGTCTGAAGCAGAGCCAGTACACGCAGCGATCATTCGCCGTCTACGAGGCAAAGGCCGTGCTGCGGCCCTCCCTGCAGCAGCTTCCATCGTCGCCAGGGCGCCGTTTCCTGCGGGACTACGTTTTCGCCGGCGTCGCCTCTCTGTCGACGGACCATCGGCATCCGGTGGGTCCAAAGCCAGTTAATCTCTCTCGCGCCAGCTCTCGCTCGGTTACAGATATTAGCGTATTTTGAAAATTTATCGCGCACGCCGAGCGACTTCGTTCGCGTGATTCCGCGACCTCTGGTCGCGGAAAGGTTGAGCGAGCGCGCTCATCGCGACGAAATAAATCTTGTAGCGATATTTGTGAAAAGGCGTTAATAAATGAGATCGCCATATGTAGTATAAGTGAATTAAAGTGTCCGATTATTTGTATCAACCTCCCCAATCAGAGCGAACTTCGGCCTGTGAAAGTCAGCGTCGGCTTTCTTTATCGAGAAAGAACCCAGAAAATTTAGCAGAGACCAGCCCAAGGCGCACGGTGGCTGCCCCACTCTTGCAAAGGTAAAATCTCTGCGGACCTGTTTTATAGGTTTTATAGTTTGCTTAAAAAACTTTTATTCTTTGTGTGAGTCGCTTTTAAAATCGAAAACTGTTGACTATGTTTTATCGTACAAGTTATCTCAAGATCATGTCGAGATGCTTTTTGCGCTGATTAGGAGGATAAACGGTTTTACAAGAAAACTGTTTATAGATGTTGCTTGGTTCAACAAATAAAAAATCTAAATTAACAGTTTTAAAAAATCGTGGAGGGCTTAAATTCGGTTCTGACGATGTTAACGTGATATGCCATTGCATAGAAAAAATTATAAGATTAAATAAATATAAGCTATTCTCAAAAAATATTAATTTTATTATCGTTTCAGAAACGTTAAAAATATTGCCTCCTTCCATTTTCAATGACAATGATCATATTTAAGATCAAGAAGTTCTTTATGATCACCGCCGACAACTCATTCATTTAGTTTTACAAAATTACGTCGATAAAAGATTAAAATATGAAGGAGAAAAATTAATTGATTTAAAATATCGAGTACGAATTCACTATAAGAAATTAACTCAATTCAAAGGGGAGTAATATTTAATTGTAATGTTACA
The DNA here is from genome assembly GCF_024137745.1 of Phymastichus coffea. Taxonomy (NCBI): domain Eukaryota; kingdom Metazoa; phylum Arthropoda; class Insecta; order Hymenoptera; family Eulophidae; genus Phymastichus; species Phymastichus coffea. Next base: position 5,318,781 of record NW_026706828.1, on the reverse strand, counting down.
ATATGTAGAAAATATTTAAAACTATATGTTTTCATGGTATTAAAAATATCAACATTGTAATTGTAAGCGTTTTCGTTTTTATATTGTTTGAAACTTTTATGAAATTCAATTACTATCGTTATATTTCGAATAAAAAAATGTTTTTGAATAATATATCACCATTTATTTATTATGCATCAACATATGAGGCTCACAGCTGAAAAAGTGGTTAAGTCCATTTTTTATATTATCGAGAAAAACGTGTTTTGATACTAAAGTAACATTGATCTATGCAGGAAAACAATTTTTTCATTTAAATCTATTCAATTAAATTTTTATGAAAAGGAAACTTAAGTCGATTTGCCTTTTCCCTGTCGATATTATTCTTCAGTGAACGTTTTCGTTATACAAATATTTAATTAGTCGAAATCTATGGTGCATAACAGATATAACGCGTGATAAATCACTCGTTATGTCTCTCTCTCTCTAACAACTACTTATATATATAGATATACTTATATATTTGCATTTAAACCTTCCCATGTAATTATATGTACGAAGCCTGGATGTGGCCGTCGCAGCAGACAACAGCGTGCGAGGTAAGAGAGAGACGGCCGCGCGACAAGAACCGACTTAGGTTCGACAGAGTAGAGGAGAGAGAGAGTGGGGGGAACGCTGCCGCGACATTAGCTTGAGACTCGCGTTGGAGAAAGCACGTATTCTTGCCGACCGGCTTTCAAGAAAGAAAATCGCGACATCGCCCTCCTGCATATAGACATCTCGTTTTGGCCCAGCGGCGGTAGATAATCGAAGCCGGATCTCGTGAATAGTGTACTGTACTTCAAGATAGTGCGTAGGACAATTCACGTGTGAACTGGGTGATTGTTTCCCTGGCAGTCGAATATTTGACACGGCTCATCGGTGGCCCGACGCACTTTTGTAAGTACCTACTTGCGTACCTTGCCACTCTCTCGTTAGCTAATCGTTCTCTCTCTCTTTATCGCCGCACTGCTTTCCTTGTAAACTTATAAGATATATAAATATCATTTATTTTGCGTAACCTCTTTTCTTATTTATACCTGACTCTACAACTTTCCACGCTTTTCCGTCAGTGATTTTACTTAGGGATTAGCTGCTATGCCCACGACGCTCCTGCGGGCCTTAAGGCGTGATTAAGTTTCCGGGCATATCCTCGCGCGGTTGCTGTACACCCGCTTCGAGCCATATAAAATAATACTTGATCTCTCGCGAAATAACGCGGGCAAATATACTCCCCGTTATACAGAAATTATTATATTCATATATTTTTTCATTAATATTACATAGTTAACGATAACTGGAACAAGAATAAATAAGTATATTATTAATTAATATTAATTAAATATGACAAAAAGAGAAAAGAAAGCAGAAATTAAACAAAAAATTACTACTATTTCTGGTACAAAGAAATAAATCCTTTTCATTACGCAAAACACCGTCTGAGTACATCATAATATACAGTATTTTAATTCTTTGAATTTATTTAAATACTTATGATTAGGAAATTTATTTATTCTTTCTTAAGGTTTCAAAATTATTACTAGTCTTTTTTTTACATTTCACGTTTCAGTTATACGAAGATGGCATTGAAAGAGAATGCGCGAGTTATGAGTCAATGACAACAACTCAGTGCTTTGCGCATGCGTGGTTAAACAGAAACATAAAGAGGTGATGTATCTTCTCTCTCTTTCTATTCACACTACACTTCCACCTCTGTGCGCCCCTATATCTCTCCTACTCTATCTATAATATCTCTATAGTTCCGTCGAAAGCGGAAAATAGAAGAAACACATGGAGATCACAATGATGATTATCGTGAAAAAAAGAAAACAAGAGAGTTCCAACCAAACTGTTGTGTATATGGGTTGTTAGCGATAATGTCACGGATTATGTTGATTCAAATAGCAGAAATGAAAATAGTCAAGAGCATGGAAAAAATACGATGACAAAAGAAATTATCAATAAAACCAATGGATGGGTCGTAAGTGATAAAATTGATTCAAATATTGAAAAAGAAACGGAAGATGAGCATGAGAATAATAATGAAGGAAATAATTTTAATGATGAAGATGAGGTCAAGTGTGAGGACGTTTACACAAGCGACGATAGCAATACCGAAAGCAAGAAAGCGAGGAAGAAAGCTATAGAACGAACTCTGAAAAAAATGATATAATGAAAATGATCATGTTTCCTGAGTCGAACACACATGTCTCAGAAGTTTACGCTATGGTGCAAGCTCTATATTTACGCCACTGTCAATCTAAAGAAGCGCGAAAAGATATATTGAAAGTTATAAAACATTTGGCCGGTCCCGGATTTGTAGAAATGAAAGATAGTTCATACTACAGCTCGCAATTATTCCTACCCAAAGCAGCGATTAAGAAATATTTGTTTTACTGCAAAGACTGTTGTATTGCTTTAAATAAGCTTATGTCGAAAAATCAATTGAAAAAACAAGGAACAGCTCAATGCAAGAAGTGCTGCAAAAATTACTCTCTGTCCACAAAGAAGGATAACTACTTTATTATTATGGATGTTGTATATCAATTGCGACAATTACTGAAAAATACAGCAATATTACAAATAATTATTGAAATAGCTTCGTTGTGGAAAGCGAAGAGAAATGAACCTGTTGAAATTATCACAGATATCTGTGATGGAAACTTGTACAGAACAGATAGTTTTTCCAACAGTAAATACAAAGAAAGCATAATTTTAACTCTAAATATTAACATTGACGGGATTCCTCTATTCTATACGACCAAAAAAAGTCTATGGCCTATTCTTATAACGGTCAATGAGTTTCCGCTGGACATACGTTTTAAAAACTTCACAATGGGCGGGGCATTATATACATACACAGAACCCAATTACCGGCTCATGAATTTATATATGGAGACCTTTTTGTCAGAGTTGAATCACCTAATGATTTCTGGAATAAAAATTCATGATATCGCGGGTATAAAGAAAACGCTGTACGCCGTTCCATTATGTTTCCCAGTAGATGCCAAAGCCCGAGTTCCTATTGCTGTGAGAACACAATTCCATGGATACTACGGCTGTCATTGGTGTTACATAAAGGAACTTACAAATATGGATCGATGAGGTACCCGACAGACTCAATTGGTACGACGAATAATCGTACCAAAGAAAAATATTTGGAAGATGTGGCAACTGAAAATTTCGGAGTTAAGGCTCTTCCAAAATTGTTGAAATGGTATTAAATTTTGATCCAGTATGAGATTTTCCCTCGGAAATTTTGCATGGTGTCATATTAGGCCCTGGAAAACAACTTTATTCATACTGGACAAACTACTTGACGTATTTACCGACTAAAGAAAATCCTGATCCAAAGCCAATAAAATTCCTTACTAAGCACCAAGAAATACTAATAGAAGAACGGCTATTGTCTATTAAACTAATTAAAATGTATAGGATGCCAAAGATGTTGTCGAAAAGGTCAAACTGGAAAGCTGCTGATTGGCTGTATTGAGTTTTGTTCTAGAGTCTTCCCTGTTTGGTACAAATTTTAGATATTGAGCTTCTCACTTCTTATGCTCGATTTGTCAGAAGTATATATCGTCTATTGACGGACAAAATCACCGAAGAAATATTAAGGGAATGTCACACCGATCTAGAACAATTCGTTAAAGAATGTGAAAATTTCTACGGCCCTCGCTTCATGACATTTAACGTTCACGCATTGATTCATCTAGTCATGAGTGTACGTCAGACAGGACCTCTGTGGGCGACGTCTGTCTTTTGCTTTGAGAGCCAACTAGGAAGTTTGAAGAAAAATATGAATGGAGCAAACGGCGTTGTTGAGCAAGTGTGTAACGGTCCTATTTATGAGCTGTTTATTAAATGACTGCAACTAGTCTAACGTATTTATCTGTTAGTCAAAACAATACATTAAGCGGCGCTACCTCACTGTTTACGCGACTATATACAAATAAGAGTCGAGTCAAAACAAATAGCGTGACGTCACAAATAATAGACATGGATATAATGAATCATAATATTGAGAAAAATATGTTAATTATAGATAATTTGAATATAACAAAGTATCAATTATATAGATTTTAACATACTGATTCACAATATCTTATTCAATCATAAATTTATAACGAATATCGATATGTAAAGTTAATTTATTTATTAAAATATGAAATATTAGAAAAATATAAATAATTTATATGTAAAATGAATAAGCATAGAACATGAGTAAGAATTGGTTTCATTAATAACAGCTAAATAACAACTGTTATTAATAAATAAACAACTAATAATTTATTTAAACAATAAGCGATATATAGAACGAAAATATTAAGTTAATACTTGATAATGACAATTTTATGATTTAGAAATCTTAGATAATTAACCTAATAATCGCATATTAAGATTAAAAGAAAACCGTTACAAATATGAAAAATTAGTCATAATTCAAATGTTATTAATTAATTTAAATAATTAATTTTGGAAAATACTTCCAAAATTAATTAACTATAAAGTTATATGAAATTTTAATAATTTTCTATTGTAAATAATGTAATATCACGTTAATTAACTTTATTAGTTAATAACTTTTGACGACACTATTGGCGATAATTATATATTGTATAAAATCAACAAATAACTAGTTCTGTAAAATTTACATGTGTTAAAAACTTAATATTAATGGTTATTTACTTATAAATGAAGAAAAATCATTTCTCAAAATTCGCGAATGTCTCTCGAATTTTCGATGAAATCTCTCCTGTAATAATAAGCGGGAAAATCTGTGTATAAATAGGCCCACCTTTGCACAGGCTAGATTCATTCACTTCTAGCCTTGCAAAGTGAGCGCATGAGTTTGAATAGACTTGGATCAACACCTAAGTTCTTTCTCTCATTGTGATTTACTAAGCAAGACTAACCTTTCCTTATAATTTGAGCTCGACTTATAGAACATCTCGCGCTATAAGAAACTTGGGCCGAATTATATCCTATCCAAGAAAGACTTTAGCTCTGCTTATGGGACAACTCGCACCATAAGAAACTAGGGCATTGTCTGACTTTCCTCGATATTTTGCAATTACTTATATATATTTGATTTACTTGATTATCATATTTGTTTCATTTATCTACTTTCCTGAAATTAGAGTAAAATCATCGGAAACAAATTCTTACTCATTAGCTAAATTACGAGAGTTCGAATTATTTTTATTTATAAGTGATACGAACATCACATTTGGCGACCGTGACAGGACACTTGTTACATTAGTTATTGTTAAGTATTTGTCATTTAGTTTATTAGTTTGTTTATTAGTTTGTAATTTTATTGTAAATTGTTATTATGCCGAAAAGAAACAAACATATGCGTGCAGTACTGTGTAAGAATGCGTCATTGGAAAAAGAAATAAATGAACTACGTACATTGTATATGGAACTTGCGGAATCGTTTGTTAATTTAGGCAATAATTACAAAAAGAACATGAAATTGTTTGATACTAGTTTGAGAAATATGAGCTTTGATTTAAATCATTTGGCTGATACCGTAGAACATATGTTAGTATCTAGGCCTGCTCCAGGCGCATAAATTGTATTGTTATTTATAATAAATTTGATTACTACGATATATAATTTGAGTTTGTTCAATTATTTGTTAAATCCTATATATTATTGAAAATTGATTGATTAGTATCATCTATATATATTATTTATTATTGGTATTGAATTGATTGTATGTTCTGGATTTTCTTTGTTGATATTACAATGTCAAACGAAAAACGTTCAATGTATAATTCTACTGAATGTGCTCCCGAAACAATTCTTAACGAACTTAGTGAATCACTAATTGGTGAAGAATTGACCGTGCAACAAAAAAGAACGCACGAATGGGAAAAAGCCGTAGTAGATGAATTAAAGACATTTCATACTGATCAATTTAAATTACAAAATGATTTTAAGACAATTTGTGAAACTATTAACAATTTAAGTAATAAAGTTGATAGATTAACGAATAAAATGGTTGAACAAGATCAAATAATTAAGAGTTTAGAATCAAATTTAGAAAAGTCAAATGAGATTATTGCTATTTTAAAAGATAGATGTGAAGATAATTTTAATGATATTGTTCGAGCAAAAAATAATGTTACTATGGAAATGAATGAAACATTTTCAGTACTTCGTGAGAATATTGATAAAATTAAGAATAATGAACAAAATAGATCGATTGTTAATGAAACTATTATTGAAACTATTAAGCAACCTGCTTTAACGTGTCCAGTTTTTGACGATAGTTATAAATATCGACCAGTAAAATATTTAAATGATCTCAAACGTTATTTGCAAGCAAGTAATTATAATACTGCTCAATTGTTATGTTTGTTATCTCAATCTATGACGGGAGTAAATTCTTCTTGGTATGATTTAGTACAGCGGGAAATTAGAAATTTTGAAGATTTTGAAATGTTATTTAAAGAGAAATTTTGGAACGCTGAAATACGTAGAAATATTACTCGCGAAATAGAATTTGGAAAATATTTTGGTGGAAAATTATCACGTTATAATTATGCTATACGTAAGATTAATCTAGCTTTTGATATAAATGAAAATCTAGATGAAGAAGAATTAATAGATAAATTATCTCGACATTTTGATAAAGATGTGCGTTTATTAGTTCAAGCTAGACATATAAAAAAGATATCAGAGTTTATTAAAGTTTTATCTTCTTTGGATAATGATGATTATATCAGTTCACGTCATGCTCAAAAAGATAGCGGCGGAGAACAACAAATTAATAGCATAACGATTAAAAATAGTAAGTCGAATAATAAGAATAATAAAGCTAATAAAAATAAGAATATTGCAAAACCGATTTTACAAGATGTACCTAGTACTTCCTCGGGAAACGAGTAAATGTTGCTTCTCGGAAATCGGATAAATGCAAAAGCTTGCAACGAGTTGCAACAATAAAATCAAGTAACGATTTATTACAAAAAGAATTATTAACTATTTTTGAAGATCCTAGACATGAAATTAACGGTGAATTATCAAATAACGATAATAGCAATGGGGGCAGAATTTGTCCTGAAATATTTCTTTTATTAGAAAACATTCCAGTAAAAGCTCTACTTGATTCGGGTAGTGAAGTTTCTGCTATTTCAGAAGAATTTTACAATCAAAACTTAAGTAATTTTAAAGATAAACCTACTTTGCCGATTAGTGGACACGTTATTAAGGTAGCTACAGGCCAAAAATCGGTGAGATTGAAAAAACAAATTTATTTGAATGTAAAATGGGGTAGTCAATACATTGATATTATCTTCATAATTATTCCTAGATTAATTAAAGATTGTATTATCGGTTATGATACTATGAAAAATATAAAGCTCAAACTTGACACATTTAAAGTGCAAATTTATTTTGAAATTAATAATACTTTGGAAAACATGAAATATAACGATGCATTTATGGATGAAAGTACATATCAAAGCTTAACTATTCAGTATGATACTGTCTCGGATTTTGGGGATGACATACCATCACTCATTGATCTAACTCGAAATGAAATAGATGCAGGCATTACAAATAATGATTCTGACAATCTAACTCGAGGGGAAATTAATGAGAAAGTTGATGAAAGCTCTAACCTTATCGATGCTCAAAAAAATGAGATAGCTTCGCTTGTGTACGAATTTAAAGATGTATTTCGTAAAAAATTAGGTTTATTGAAAGTATATACTCATAAATTGATTTTGAAAGATAAAGAGCCATATTTCTCAAAACAGTATCCTATACCGTTAAATTATCGAGAAAATGTTCGAATTGCAATCAAAGAAATGCTAAGAGATGGCGTTATTCGACGATCAATTAGCAATTATATTAATCCAATTGTTATAAGCATTAAAAAAGACGGATCAGTGCGATTTTGTTTAGATGCTCGAAAATTGAATAAAAAATTAGTTAAAGATTATGAAGCCCCACTACATATTGATGATATTTTTCAACATTGTTTCGGAGTAAAGTTTATTTCTAGTTTTGATTTAACAAGTAGTTTTTGGCAGATTCCTCTCGATGAAGAAAGTAAAAAATATACAGCATTTATAATCGAGGGCAATACCTACGAATTTAATGTAGTTCCTTTCGGTACATGTACTAGTACAGCCGCTTTAGTGAGAGCTTTAAATTTGTCAATTGGCGATTTAAAACAATTTATAATACCATTTGTGGATGATATACTATGTATTTCTAAAACCTTCAATGAACATATTTATCATTTAAGAACATTATTTACATGTTGTCGAAGAGATAATTATACATTGAAATTTTCAAAGTCTAAATTAGTTCAAGAAGAAATTGAATTTTTGGGACATATTATAACTCCACAAGGTATAAAAGCTCAAAAAAGCAAATTAGAAATAATTCAAAATTATAAAGCTCCAAAAAATTTGAAAAGCTTGCAAAGCTTTCTTGGTTTTGTTAATTTTTATACAAAATTCGCAAAAAATTATGCTGAAATATGTAGACCTTTAATGAATTTATTGCAACAAAGTAAAGGCTATCAATGGTTACCTGAGCATGAAACAGCTTTTAATAATGTGAAAAAAATATTTATTGATACAATCACTTTAAAATTTCCTGATCCTAATAAACCTTACATATTAACAACTGATGCCAGTTACCATACTATAGCCGCCGCTTTGTCACAATTAAATAATGAAGGTGATGAAGAAGTTATAACATTTATATCTAGAACTCTCTTCGCATATGTTAATTCTAAGTTTGTATTTGTCGAGCGTTACATAAAAAATCAAATAAATAGTTTGTACAGAGATGTAGTTGTACAGCGTTGTAGGCAAGAACGTGAGATTTTAAAAAATGCTTTAGCAATAGCCACGTATTCACCTGATCAATTCGCGTACAATTTGATGAAAGGACCTGGATAATGGCGGTAACGGCTGGCGAAGTAGTTCACGTCGTCAAATGTATCCTAGTAGATGTAAAGATTTCGCCGGGGACAGAATGCTATGAAGAATTAAAAGTGGTCCATAACAATGTCACCAAATTTATGACACCCAAAACACATACGAGTATATTCAAGACTCAAGGAACAATAGCGGATTGTAACGCTTTACTGTCCACTCACTTTTATGTCAACGAAAACTGGTACAAGTTAATGCCACGTCCTGTAGACGCCAGAACATCTGAAATCCTGAAGCCTTTTTCCCAAATGACATGGAAATATCAAGATATTCCGACTCTTGCTACAAGTGGTATTTATACTGAACAAGATCTGCAGAATCTTCTAAATTGAATCATGTACCCTCTTGAACAATCAGCTGTCATCAATGATGTTGCTCAAGAAATCAAAGGACATGCGATAAGAGATCAAGAAGGAATAATTAATAAATTGTTCAATGAGAACACTTTAGAACGCTTAGTTCATACCACTTGGAATCGAATGTGGGGCAAATTCATGACGTTTGGAACGTTCAGTGCAGGAGTGATAGCTATCCTTTTTATTATACAAATAATTAAAAAGGTGATAGAAATCTTCATCAATGGTATGGCATTACATAGTATTTATGGGTGGTCTTATCAACTTTTTGGTGCCATATGGAATAGCCTCACAACTTTCCTTATCCACCTTAGCCATTCAATGCAGAAAGAAAATAAAAAATCTCAAGAAGAAATAAGTAGAGTTCCTATGCCAATGCAGATACCCCATTATATACCAGTTAAGATACATGAAACAGATGCCAACGTACCAAAAGAAAATCTAGTATCCTCAATTCAAACTAACAATAGTTTCTTTTCTCGACAATGAATGTAGATAAATCTTGGTTGCCATGCTCTGCAACTACATCTTAATTAACGATAACTTTGCCTCGGTGCGCTTCTTAAGTAACTGTTTAAGTGGGGGAGTGTGACGGCGGACCATTTGAAAATTTTAATTTTTGTAAGAATATTTTTTTTTGTATAGCATCTAAGACAAGCGGAGAAACGAGAACTGTCGCTTAAAAGTGAGGGAGACCGAAACAAGTTATAAGAATTTTCCTCGAAAAACAATAAAACCGCGACTGCATCCGAGCCAGCGTTCTCTAACGCATGCAAAGAGCGCGTAGCCCCCTTGCACGTGTTTAACAAGCGTCAACATGTCGATGAGAGGAGAGAGTCATAAAACTGCGACTACATCCTGTATGACACTTTTCCCAACGGATTTTTTTCCTACTCTTAAGATGCTCAAAAATTTACCATTGAGTTGAAATAAAATTTAAAATTATCCAAATGTAATTATAATCAACTGTAATTACGAAAAAAACCTACCACATTGTCTCTAGCACTAAGTAATTTGTAAGTTATCGAGTTTATACAAAAAAATAATTTTTAAGTTATTGTAAACCCGCTTACTGGATAAATCTTGGTTGAGAACGGTACTCGAGGAGCCATCTCGCGAGCCAAGGCCTGTACCTTTGCGTCCGCGCCCCCGATTTTCTCCACGCCCCCGCTCCAATTAGGGCCCGAAAACTCGGTGAGGAAAATGAGAAGAGACAAACGAGCCAATGAACGCATTATCGCTTGCTCCACTCCTCCCAAAACCAAGACGCTAGGAGAGGGACTTACCACCCAACCACCCCCAGTGTATAAAAAGAGATATACGAGCTTCGAACGTCAGTTGTGGAGAAAAATCAGAGAGTGAAAAAGAAATCAAGCAGTTAAGGAAATACCAGGCCGTGTCAAGGAAAAATCAAGGGAGTTGAAGAAAAATCACGCAGTACCATCAGTAAGGAGCAGGAAGTCAAACAGCCAAGCGGAACGAGAAGTCAAGGGAAAATCAACCGATTTAAAACAAGGACGCACAGGCCGAAAAAGGCGTAAATTAAAATAAAAAACAGTAAGCAAACGAAACAATTTTTATTTCCTGTTTTTCAATCTTTCTTTCTTCTAGTTAAGAAATAGCTCGTGTTTCCCTTTCTTTTCTTCTTTTTTTATTATCTGGAGACTACTTTTGATAGGCTTGTAACGGGGGCAGCGCCTTATTCGGCACTAACGTCACTAATTTATTAAGGGGAGAGTAAGAGAGGCACTTTCACTCTTTAACAATCGGGGAACGAGAGGATAGGTCGAACGAATAAATAATTTTCTTTGCTTGGAACGTACAACTTAAATCTATTCAGACAAACAAATACAAAATCAGTTACAATAACGTTTACATCACGCGCACATATACAGAACAACTTAAACTAACGCGGGAGGACGAATGGCCCGGCGACTAAATCGCCTTGGCCATTTACCTCCTTACAAAGGAAAGAATACGTTAAAACCTCTCTACCGCATTACGATGAGCGTAGCCGGCAAGTGATCGCCTGGCTACCTATCGTTCCTACGCGGCCGCGCATCACCATGAGAGAGAGAAACACCGGGGGAGAGAGATAACCTGACCTTTGTCCTTGGCGATGAGCCGGCAACGGGGAGTTGACCTGGCCGCTGGCTGGATGTCTTCCTCGGCATAGCCCGTGGTGAATCCCCTGGAAGTCATGCCGTGCATGGCGGCGAGGGCGACACTGAATGCCCTGCTGCAGGTGTTGCCTCCACACGTTGCCTCGGCTCGCCCTGGTCTGGTCACTGCTGCTCGTGTACTTCTTCTCTCATTGCGCTGCTACTTCCAACTTCTCTCCTCAACTTTCTTTCGGGAACTACCTCACTCTAGTAAGGCTCGGCTGCGACTCTCTCACGCACTAATTCTTGCGCACATCTTGCAGTCGCTCAGCGGCGCTCGCTCCTCTCCCTACCTTGACCTATTAGTTAGGCGGCACGCGACGCGTCGCTTATCGGTCACGCGTTGCGCGCCTGCCAATCCCTGCATAGGCCTAATACTCTCTTTCTCTCTCTCTCTCTTTCTCACTCTCTCTCTCTCTGTCTCTCTCTCTCTCTCTCTCTCTGTCTCTCTCTACCTCATAGTCGCTGCGCTCTTGTTTCTTCGGGCGCTCTCAATCTTGCTCGGCAATCTTCGGCGGCTGGAAAAACATAAAGGCCAGTGGTTAGGCGCAATAAATATATGCGCCGAACGCTGACCACGTCGCCATGCCGAGCGATAAGAGGGAGAGAGAGAAGAAGGGCAGACGAAGAGCAAGCGTACTGCTTGCTCTCGTCACACTCTCTCCCAAGGCCAAAGCTCACTGCGGCCTGACTCTCTTCCCCCTTCTCCTCTCTCGACCGGCAACTTGCAGCCAGCGCTAGACGCTAAACAAAATAATAACCTTAATTAATTTCTTAATCATAACTTATTCTATAACTTAAATTTATTCTGATAACACCCAGATAGAACCAAGGGCAAACTCTTCATCCCCAAAATCTAAACTTAAAACCCTTACAACAAGTGAACAAACTTCTCTCACCGAAGAATCGACCAACCCCGCTCGCCATCATAGCAATCCAACTCTAAAATAATAAATATTCGTAAAAAAAATTACGCGTTTACTTTCCGTGGCGGTATGTAAAGCTTAATCTCCGAAACATGTACTCTAGTGGTGCGATGTTTTTGCTATTCGTGGCCAATTCATAAATCTCGGGCGAGATTACCAGAACGATTTTAAACGGATCGTCATTTTTCGGATCAAGTTTCGCGTTCTTGCCCGCCGCTGCATTCGAAAGCATATGCACTTCGCGCCAAACCAAATCGCCCACTTGGAAAAAAGCTCGTCGCCTACCTTTATCGTAGTACTTCTTTTACTTTTCCTGTGCTTCGTCAATATGCTTGGCTACTAAGTCGCGCAACGCATTCAAACGTAATAACCTATCTTCCATGCCTTTGTATCCAACTTAACTATCGGCTTTACCTTATCTCCCTCCGGACGCAAGCCCTCACAGTCTAACCTGTACCCAATCGCTTCAAAACCTTTTCTAACCATAACATATGGCTCTCAAAATCTGCATTAACCACCAACAAATCATCAAGATACCAGAAAACATGCGGCTCATACTCTGGACCGAAAAGTGCATCCATAAGGCGCGTAAAAGTAGCCGGCACGTTAACCAATCCAAACGGCATTCGCTCGAATTCCCATAATCCAGAACCTGGAACCGCAAACGCTGTATATTGTTTGCTATTTTCAGATAACGGAATTTGCCAAAACGCCGCTCGCAAATCTATTTTTGACAGGTAAACCGCTCCGCGCAACCTATCTAAAATAGCGTCAATGCTAGGCATCGGATACGCGTCTGCTTTCGTCACCTTATTTACAGGTCTAAAATCGAGGCAAAACCTATAATCACCGTCTTGTTTACGCACGATCACCGGCGCGTTACACCATTGACTATTCGATGGCCTAATTATTTTCGCCTTCCATAGCCGCATGGTTTCTTCCTGCGTGAATGCTAATATTGGAGGCGACATTCGGCGCATCGGCGTCTTTATCGGGCGCGCATCGCCTACGTCGATAATGTGCTCGATAACCCTGGTGACCGCTGGTGATTCGCCAGGTTCCGGGACAATCCGGCGAACGAGCGCCATGATTGTCTCTTTCTGAGCCTTCTCGTATTTACTCAAACCCGCGCATTCGGCGTAAACATCTACTTCTCTACTATCCTACTCTGCTAACTAAAACCAATCGCCTTGGTCACCTGCCCGCCAAGCGCGATTACCGTAGTTGATATTAATATCCCATTTATTCCAAAAATCTACACCTAAAATCAAGTCGTGCCTGAGTGTAGGTACTACCGTCGCAATCAACCAATCAGTCCTGCCACCAATTTCCATACTTAGCTTTAAGTCCCCCCACGTTCGCGGTTTCTCACCTGAGATACCCTGTACGAATGTCGTAGGTGGCCTTAACCGGTCCTTAAACCGTAAGCCATGATTCGGCCCTACCACTGATACCTGTGCACCTGAATCTAGCAGCGCTGTATAGACTTGCCCGCCTATGTCGACCTTAATAAAGAACCTATTCTCTACTACTGCGACTAACGCTGCATCTGATTCATCTGCCGTTTTCTTCGGGATTTCTGAGTTCCACTCAGACCCTCCCCTCACTAAAACGGAAGGTGCGTCGGCACCGACGACCGAACGTCCAAACAACAAAACCCTAGTATCAACAAGCTCACTTCTATCGCGCGTGACCATGACCTTTGTCGCAGCCCGCTCCGACGGGAGCGCAGCGCCTGAGCTCGTTTCCTTACCAACAGATTCTTTCACAGGTTCACCCTGATTTCCTAAAGCAACGGCCTTTTCCGAAGCCTGCCCAACCGTGGGCGAAATACTTGAACCTGTCTCTCTCGCGTTCATGCGCAGCGACGGCAACTCACTTTGCCTCGCTAGGCACTTCTCGAGCGAACTACCCGCCAAAGAATTTCTACCATGCTCGATCGCATCTCGCGCATTTGTGTCTGGTAAAACTTTCTGTCTTTTAGCATTTTGACTAACGCAGAAACCTTCTGCGCCTTCCTGTACCGAGTCGCGAGAATTTACCTGTTCGGGACCATTGCTGGTCTTACTGGGGAAATCCACGGCTACGCTACTCTGCGCCCGGTTCCTGTCTAAAGTCAAACTCGGCAGCTCACTCTCAAACGCAACTTTCCCTACTCTATTTCGCAAACCTCTCGAATCTACAATCTCATTTCTATCCTCTGCTAAACTCTTACCTTCTACTCTAGATACACACTTGACTTTCACATCCTCATTTTCACGCTTATCGAAAATGCTATCCGAGAAAAGATGCGAAGAACTAGCAATTTTTGCCTTGTTCTCGCCTTCCTTTCTCGCCTCAACCACGGTACCCTTGCCTCTTGCGTAAAGCACTCTCTCTACCTGAAGGGCAATCTCTAAAAACGAAACCAACCGTACCACAGACCTAACACGCGGGCGCGCGCTCAGTAGATCGAGTCGGGCAACTATTGGCATAATGTCCCTGTTGCCGACATTTGTAACAGACAACCAGTGGGTTGACTCGAGCCACCGGGCATTGCGCCCTTCTGTGTCCTATCGCGTTGCAATTAAAACATGCCCCTGTGAATGGTCTATGAGAAATATTCCTAAACGCGCCACTATTCCGATCGCGTTGTTGTGGAATCAAGCTAGGAGCTGCATTTGCAGTCGAGGCTAACGAAGCCTGCGCGCTCAATTGAGCCGGCGCGGCTTCTCTTGCAGGTTGGCTTGCCGCCAGCGACTGCTGCCCATCGGCCGCGGCCGCGGCAACTTCGCCTTCCCAATTTTCCACCCACGAATTTATCCTTGGCGCTTGGTACCTTGTGCTCACTGATTTGCTTAAATCAGTGCTCACAAGCGTACTACCTGCTCCATTAAACGATGCGCTCGCATGTGCCGATTGCTCAGTTCCAGCCGCGGGCACGTTTAGCACCGCACGGTTGCCGGACGGCCTGGCCTGAGACGGCATTGAAGCCTGCTGCTCGGCCTGGACCGACCTACTGTGCATCGCTTCTCTTTCGACCCTAAAAACTGCATTCGCACCATCCGTGATGCCCTGTCTAACCTCGCGCCTAAGAATCCACCGCGGAACAGCAGTTAAAGCTCCCCAGATTTAGCTTAGCGCCCCAGTGCTACATTCGCCCCGATCTCTGGCTTCTTGCTCGCGAGCGCGTCCGGTCGCGCTAACCGACGGCAGGCATGTCGCCGGTGGCAACGCGTTTTGTTAACCGGCGCGGCTGCGCTCTCGCCCGGCGACTGAACCCGCTCGCGAGGAGCGGCAACACAAGCAGTTACCTGCGTCGCCTGCTTTCTCGCGCGCGTTAATTCAGTCGCCAAGGGCGTCACAGCCGTCGCGAGCTCATCGCCAAGATCTGCGCTCTGTGCCCTGTCTGCCGCTACTTCTTACTGCTCGTCGCATAGCAAGTCCGGGACTTGGCCCGACGCGAAATCATTAGAATGCAACGGCGGCCGTAAATCTGGTCGTTCTTTCAACATAAATCGAAAATACCGGTCCCGTAATTCTTCTAAATCGCCGCGCAAAGTCAATCCGCGATAGCGCATCAACTCTAACAGAACAGCCGGCTCTGTTGAGTCAATTTTACGTTTTAACCTTTTTGCGTGCGCATCGCGTAATATTCTGCGTAAGACGATTCTGTCTCTACACGCTAATGACATTTTGCGTCTAAAAAAAAAAATTTTTTAAGAGACTGAAATGCGAGCTACAAAAACGAACGTGTCTCAACCACGATCCATGTAATTCGACACTACTGCCAAATAATAAGACCGATTCTTTCTAGGCTCTGAGCCGGCGAGGAATCGCCTTGCATAAGCCAAAGAAAGAAACCGTAAATATATACATGTGTCCACTTACCAGAAAATATCACAAAACAAAACAAAACAGCAAGGCAAAGTTTTACTTTCTAAGAAATAGGAAACTTAAAATGTGTCGAACTCTAGCGCTCGAACGGCTCAATGACGCACGCGCGGCTACCCGATTCCCCGATAAGAAAAGGTCGCCGGTAGGCCCAAAACAAAACAATCCGAGAGAACAACGACGAAATTCCTTCTACAAAAAAAAATTTCATAGCACGCGCGTTTTGCCCTTAGCTAACAAATTATTTTTCCCTTCTTAAAAAAATACCATTACCGCTTGACCATCTCTCTCTATTATTACCCGATTGTTAATCTCCCCACAAGGGATGCCATGTAACGGGGGCAGCGCCTTATTCGGCACTGACGTCACTAATTTATTAAGGGGAGAGTAAGAGAGGCACTTTCGCTCTTTAACAATCGGGGAACGAGAGGATAGGTCGAACGAATAAATAATTTTCTTTGCTTGGAACGTACAACTTAAATCTATTCAGACAAACAAATACAAAATCAGTTACAATAACGTTTACATCACGCGCACATATACAGAACAACTTAAACTAACGCGGGAGGACGAATGGCCCGGCGACTAAATCGCCTTGGCCATTTACCTCTTTACAAAGGAAAGAATACAAGTACACAAAAAAATATTAGATTAAAAGAGAAAAAAAGTACACAAACATTTTTTAAAAATAATAGGAACTTTATTAAAACCAAACAAGAACAAATTTACGCAAAATAAGCATGAACGCGTTTGGTAATAGTTTGACGACATATTGGACAATCGTCAATTCTTGATGCACATTCCATGCATACAGTGATATGTCCACAAGGTAAAAAAAGTACAGCGACCCTATCATCCAAACATATCTTACATCTGGTAATTTCAAGTTTACGCAAAATATTGCCTATATCTCCCTGTGACTTTTCAACCCTTTCGCGAATTTTATTCATTTTTTCATTTTGTTTATCGATACTCTTCTTATAACCGCGTACGAATTCTTTGCAAACAGATACCATACCAACAGTTGCATTTGCTATGGTTTTCGAAGCACATTTCTCCGTCAAATGTAAATCGGAAAAAGCTTTGTAACAAGACTCTCAATCGATAACGATAACGCAGGCTCGTCTGTACTCGAAGGTGGGCTAGTTGTTGCGCACGCTGTTGCTGCCCGATACTCGAGCTTATACGGTCCACAAACATCTTTACTTTTTCTTCGAGGAGGAGGTACTGGTACGGAGCTTGATCTGATCGGCACATTGCCGCAACTTCTGTTACGAATGAAAAGGCAGTCGCCATCCCAGCGCTTATGTTCCGTCATAGGGTCGTCACCTTCTTCCCAACGACAGACTTCCATACCACATTCAAAACAGCGCACTTGATCGATCTGCCCCATATAATAATAGCCGACCGCAGCAAGATCTGCTGATCGTATGTGTGCGCATGTCCATTGAGACGTGAAGCTATCCAGCCTCGCTTGCTCAAATCTGCACAAATAAAAAAACTATTAAAAAAATATATAAAGTATGTTCTATAAACAATAAAACAAATAATTACCTACAGTCAATCTTGTTGGAGCTCATTGTAGAATGTTCGTATAACCTTTTTTCTTTCACACTTTACACTAGTTCACTCTGGATGCGAATGCGACTGCTGATGAGATGCAGCTCATTTTTATAACGGACGATTGAGATTTCCTCCTCCATCCTCCATTAAAAAAATTCCATACATGCCATACGTGCCATACGTTCCATTCATTCCATACATGCCATACATTGCATAAAAAAAAATTCATTCAATTTTTATGAGTTATACATACATGTGCGCGCGCGTATGCGTATGTAAAGCATACAACTTGTGGGGAATTGACTCAACGGCCTATGCGAGTGACGTCATGTAAAACTGTCGCATATACGCACTGATTTTTAGAGACATTTTTGTTGTTGTTATTTTTCATAACGATATTTCAATTATTTTTAATTAAGAAGAAATTACCTGTCCTTTCTGTTGAATTTAATTGTTGACAATTTACATATAAATAATTAATTGTCTACATATAATACTCTATAAGAAAAAATTAGTAACATTATTTATCGAATTTTTTCTCGTAATAATCTTTCGGTAATAGACATACAGGAGAATCGAACCTAGCCTCCTTTGCATCTATACGACAGTGCATACTAACTGTATATTACTTTATGATTTAGGAAAAAAATTATCATTTTTTAGTATTATTTTGTACACTGAATTAAACGAACTATTTTAATTTTGTATATTTTTTAACTAATTAAAAAAATACTTACATTATACTTACCTGCTCGTTTCGCTGAAAATGAAGGGGGTAAGAATAAAGAAAAACACAAGGTTGAATTTATTCGTAATTTCAAATTGTTATTGTTTTAGTACGTACCTTTCCGGCTACGATATATTTGCACATACGTTTGAATAGCACTTAAAAGTGCTGATTTTTTAAAAAATTATATAAGTTTTTTATTAAACAAATAATTAGTCTATGTTATATTTAACCATACGTTTGAATAGCACTCAAAAGTGCTAATTTATAGAAAAATTATATAAGTTTTTTATTAAAAAAATAGTTAGTCTATGTTATATTTAACCATACGTTTGAATAGCACTGAAAAGTGCTGATTTATAGAAAAAAATATAAGTTTTTTATTGAAAATTTAGCACTGAAAAGTGCTGTTTTAAATTTATCTGATCTGATCATGATATCGATTAACTGTCGGGATTGTACAGCTTCGTCAACTTGAAAAAAAAAAGTGCCCCAGAAAAGGGGCGATCGTTCGTTCGCTGCAACTTGTCACTACCAACGGCTTGCCACCACCTACTCTTCGTCCGTTGCGTGAGAAAAAAAGAGCGTACGCGCTATCGCGATCCTATATTAATACACATTGGCGTCTCTTCTCCGCACTAATCACATTTTCATTAGCTACTCCCACCATTAATTATGATCGTCTTATGCATGCGACAAAATCAGTGCTGTCGCGTAGTCTCGCGACCCTACTCCCAAATCTTTAACCAATGACCGAAACGCGGCTAGTGTTTCAAAAATGAATAAAATTCGAACGCCTTGCAACGATACGTCATTGTGATTTTTTTTGTCGTGAAGTTAAGTCGAGTTTAGTGAAGAAAAAATGCAGCATGAAAACGATAGTGAAGTGAGTGATGAATTGTTAGAACAATTGTTTGCGTCGGACGATGTGTCGTGGCAAGACGCATTAAATCAAGCCATCGAAGCATTTGACGAGGACGTCGATCTTTCCGAAGATGATGAAGTCTTCGGATTGATAAATTTACCAGCACAAGAAGCAGCGCTGGACGAAGTCGTCGAGCAGCCGCGAACACCTTCGCCGAGGAGAAACGACGACGACGACATCCACGAAGCGGCAACAATTCGGATGCCGCTGACACCTCCACCTACAATAATATTGTAAGTACCTATTTTTTTCATTCTCTTTTACTCTCTCTCTCTCACATTCTGTTTTTTATAATATAGAGAACAAAATCATTGAAATGTAAATAGATATGTTCTTATTATTATAAAATTTTATATATAATTAATACCATTATACTAATAACACAATTATATTTAAATTTTATTAATTTATCAATATAATGGTATTAGTTATACATTGTAACGGGGGGATAAACCTGCAAAAATGGGAAATTTATATAAGAGCAAACTCCCACGGTGCAGAGCAAACCGCCGCTCCGTTAACACGTATGTTAGTACGTGTATTCGCCTTAACGTCAGCTGATTTAACTTGGTTGTCTTCGATCAAGCAGAGTTGAACTCACCTTAAGTCACGTGCTTTGTGACACACGATGAGTTTGAAGTGTGAGCGACTTTACTCCTTCTCCGCTTAATCCCCTAGACGTAATAGGATTAACACCTAAGCCTATTTCAATTTATTAAACTATTAGGAAAATCATATGGCGAAATCGGCGAGTAAGTTTAACAAAGTTTATTCATAAAAAAATCTATACAGTCTTTGTCGGGCCGAAAGACTGACGCACGCGAACAGGATTTACATTTAATTAACTTTCGGTGAGAAAGAGAGAGAGAGAGAAGATATGAAAATTGGCGCGATCTAACGCTCGGCGCGAATACAAAATTATCAACGCTAACGCGGCTAAACAAAATAATAAATATATTTTGACACGCGATAATAAAGGGAGGTGCACCTACCCTGCGGTGCAATTACGGTGATCAGCCGTAACTGTTGATGCCAATAAAATGTATCAACTGCCTCCGGAACTGTTATATCAGCTGCGCTGTCTCGTACCGCCTATCAGCTGCAAATATGCTGCTCCCGTGATGCTGTAATCTGCCGATCACGTTATTGCACTCGCGCGTGTAATTACTCTTGATAAAACTATCACTAGGCGAGAAAAACTTTGCAAATAAAAATCCGGCGATATCCTCTCGTAACAACAGCTGAGGCGTAACTGCTAATTTGAAAGATCGCGCGCCCTCTCTCTCTCTCAAAACTTAGAACTAACGCGCGAAATTCAGAATCGCGAACGGTTCGATTAATGGAATCGACTACCGTTGCAGCCCCCTCCAAGTCCTGACTACCCGGACAGGACGAATACCCGCGATTCGCTGCCATCAGGAACCTGAAAGTAATAAAGAAGGAAAGGAAACAAAATAAACACTCCCTTCTTTATTTCGGCTAATTTATTTGCCCTCCAGGGCCTACATCATTGTTTGGCTACACCTGGCGCGCGATGTTTCGGGTAGCGCCAGTGTGTAGCCTTCTTCGGGCACCGCTGGGAGTTGGTCACCCCAGGCTCTCCACAGATGTAGCAGCCCCTCAGCTGCGACCGAGATTGAGCAGCCTCCCGTCCTCGTGATGGCTGCTCAGCAGCCAGAGGGGACTGCTGGGCACTGACTCCCTGTGAGGCGACGATAGTCACGCCTCCCACCGTGGCGGTCGCACGTCCATCCTGCGACCTAACCACGATTGTGGTATCAGGAGCCATGCGCCCGTCCACATGGACCGTGAGCGTCGGTCCAGCGTCAGTAGCTCCCGGGGCTCTCTTCTCTTGAGCCGGCGCCGGGAGCGCTGCGGAGGACTCTTGTCCGTTATCCACCCGCAGCAGGGCCTCTCCATAGGCCCTCTGACGCTGAGCCATCCCTGCCCACTCCCCGAGCAGCTCTTCTGCGCCCTGGCGGCTCAAAAAGCGTCTCAGGTGCTCCTGCACCTGAGACTGGAGTTCTTGAGCGAACCGCCAGGCACTCCCCACCTCGTTGATCCCCAGACGCACGTGTCTGAAGTCGAGGAGGAGAGTAGGCTGCTCAGGGATCCGGGGATGATTGCAGACCCAGTGCGAGGCCCCACAGGTTTCCCTGGGTCCTGGGCATTGGCTCGCACTGTCCGACGTAAGGGTTACGCCGGACTGGAGGGTCTGCACCCCCTGGTCCACTGTAGACTTGGGACGTTCGACACTGTCCTGGTCCTCGGTCTGTGTCGAAGCGTCCCGAGAAGCCTTCTTCGGGGCGACCCACGACGAATCCCGGAGAACCTCTGCCACCGAGGCATTGCGCCGATCCCTTCGGGTGGTCCCTTCCAACTGGACCCTGGCGAAGCTCCGCAGATCTTCAATTAGCTGCGTCGCATCAGAGCCCAGTTGCAGATCCAACAACATCTGCGTGACCACCTCGAAGGTCTCCTCTTCGACGACGATTCTCCGGTCCATCTGAAACATCCAAAAAAAAACAAATTTCGGATGAATCTCCCTGCGCGAAGAAACAATCCTAATAATAGCCGCATCCCACTGAGTAATACGCTCCCTCGCGATTCTTTGTGGGAACGTCCTGGCCCTCGTCGGTCACCGCTCGGTTTTATCGGCCCAACCGTCCTTTGTACGACGGGCACGGTCCTTCGAGGCCTACCTCTCCCTCTATTCACCTTCACGGGAGAGTTGTTGCCCCTCGCTGGACCGGTGACCGTCTCTGGAACCTTTCGAGGTCGACCTCGACCTCTCTTAGTTGGGGCAGATACCGGTAACTCCGACGTCTCGGTGGGAACTTTATCTATGACCGTGGGGGCTGCTAACTGGACCCGCTCGCTATCTGATAAATCCCCTCCCGGATTTTCGCGCGCATTCGCGGAGTCGTTCGCATCCTCCGACGGCAGTTCTTCTGGCGGCTCGCGAGGTTCGATGACCTCCTCGCTTTCCTCATCCTCACCCGGACCGTAATATGGTTTAAGGTCTTTGGCATGGAAGAGCTCAGACCGGATCTCCAGCTGATTGCCTAGCCTGTACGTGTTGGAACCACAAACCTCTTCAATCACGTACGGGCCGGCATATTTCGGCGCTAATTTAGCTGAAATACCTTGAGCAGCTGAAGATAGAATCCTGTTCCTCTTCCAAACCCAATCTCCGACCTTAAACTCGGGTTGCCGTCTCTTCCGGTCATAACAAGCCGCCTGACGCGCAGCTTCCTCCTTTGACTTGGAGTTAGCTCTCTCCCACAAATTAGGAAGCTTCTCCATATGTTCAGCCCAATCTTCCACAGCCTGACCCTCCGAACATTCAAGGGCCTGCTGATCTTGGGCTCTTCTGAACGTCAAAGGAGGTACCGGCTGACGCCCAAACATGAGCATCGCAGGACTATATCCGGTGGCGCTATGAGTTGCCGAGTTCAATGCGAAGTTGAACTCTGACAGGTGTTCATCCCAGCTCTTGTGATCACGGCTTACATAAGACGTGATCATGGTTTTGAGTGTCCTGTTTACTCGCTCTGTGGGATTCGCTTGGGGATGATACACGGGAGTTAAGGCGCGCTGGATGCCGTTCATCTGGAGGTATGAATCAACCTCCTGATTCTTAAATTCGGTTCCATTATCCGATAAGAATACTTCTGGCGCGCCAAACCTAGTGACAATCCTCTCGTGTAATTCCCTTGCGATTGTCTTCCCATTGGCCTTGCGTATCGCAACACACTCTACCCAGCGAGTAAACAAATCTATAAAGACTAAGATATACTCAAAACCTCGAGAGCTTTTGGGAAATGGACCAGTGATATCACCGGCCACCACCTGCCAGGGTCGTGATACTTGTCTACGACCCATCAGCCCGCAAGGTGCTCTTTGTTCCACCTTGCACTGCTGACATACCGGGCAACTCTTTACGTACTCCCTGACCTGATCATACATTTTAGGCCAGTAGTACAAGCGCCTAGCCCTGGAGAACGTACGCTCTCGTCCTTGATGTCCTGCTGTAGGAGCATCATGGACTTCCTGGAGCACCTGGTACCTTTTCTCCCTAGGTACCGCAAGCTTCCACGCTTCATCGTTGTCGATGGACCCTTCACCATCCTCATCAGGCTGATAATGATACAGTCTCCCTCCCACCACCTTCCAAGTGGGGTAAGAGTGTGGATCCTGGCATACTTCCTGGTATTGTTGCAAATACTAGGCGTCAGTGGTCTCCGGCCGACTATTTATAGCACTCACTTCAATCCCCTCCTCCT
This sequence comes from Phymastichus coffea, assembly GCF_024137745.1. Taxonomy (NCBI): domain Eukaryota; kingdom Metazoa; phylum Arthropoda; class Insecta; order Hymenoptera; family Eulophidae; genus Phymastichus; species Phymastichus coffea. Next base: position 5,294,979 of record NW_026706828.1, on the reverse strand, counting down.
CATAGGCCCTAGATAAAGCGTCTGGCACCACATTGAGATCCCCCCTTCGATATTCGATATCGAAGACATTACCTTGTAATGCTAGCGCCCATGGCGCTAATCTTCCAGTGGGGTTTCTCATATTGTGGAGCCATTTCAGGCAACTATGATCGGTGACGACCCTGAAGTGATGCCCTTCAATATACGGCCGGAACTTTCCAATGGCCCATACTACTGCCAAGCACTCTTTCTCGGAGACCGTATAATTTCTCTCAGCACTGTTGAGTGATCGGCTGGCGTATTCTATTACGCGCTCCACTCCATCGACATCCTGTGCGAGAACTGCCCCGATCCCACTGTCACTAGCATCAGTTTGCAGTACAAACTGACCGTTCGGATCGGGTGATTGCAATATTGGGGCGGAAGTCATCGCCTCCTGCAATCTCGTGAAAGCTCGCTCTTGCTCCTCCTCCCAAGAGAAACGTACATTCTTCTTTGTCAGGCGGTTTATAGGTTCAGCGATCATGGCAAAGTCGGGTATAAAACGTCTATACCACGAGGTCATTCCCATGAATCGCTTCACCTGTTTGACAGTCCGGGGTGTTGGATATTCTAATATCGGGCGTATTTTCTCGGGATCTGGTCTTACTCCGTCCTGGTTGACAAGAACCCCCAAGTACCTGACTTCCGTCTTACAGAAGTGACTTTTCTCTTTGTTGATGGTTAGGCCCGCACCTAGAATTCTTTTTAATACCCTTTCTAGGTGCCGCTTATGCTCCTCAAAGGACGACGAAACCACAATTACGTCGTCAAGGTAAGCAAAAGCGAATGGATCCATATCCGGGCCTATTACCTTGTCCATCAACCTCTGGAAGGTCGCTCCCGCGTATGACAGTCCGAAGGGCATTCTCTTAAATTGAAAGTGCCCTAATCCAGGAACTGTAAACGCTGATATTGGACGCGATTCTTCCTTTAAGGGAATTTGATGGTACGCACTGCTCAAGTCCAAAGTAGATATGAACTTGGCATCCCTTATTCGTCTTAGGATGTCGTTCATATATGGTAAAGGATAGGCATCAGGTTTGGTAATTGCATTTACCTTTTGATAGTTCACACAAAACCTATATTTTCCATCTGCCTTCTTTACCATTACTACTGGACTTGACCATCCGCTGGTCGCTGGTTCGATAACATCCTTTTCCAGCATATCTTTGACCAGCGTATGCATTTCCTCTCGCACTCTATCTGAGACTGGGTAGTACTTCTGCTTGATGGGTCGAGCATTTCCAACATCTATTTCATGCTCAACCCCCACGGCACAACCTAAAGCCTGACCCCCGTCAGGAATCAATCTTCTGACGAGGTCTTCAATTTCTTCAAGCTGTGACTCCGTGGCTTCCCATAGTCCTACCGGTGCGAGAAATGCCGTACCATCAATTCCAGCCACTTCCATTGGTACTTTCACTTGGGCGTCCTTAAGCCATAATTCATCCTCATCGGGATCCAAAACTGCGCGGAACTCTCTTATAAAGTTCGCGCCTACATAGCAGTCATCTGTGAGCAGCGGCGTAATGGCGACTCTGATTGTCTTCGTGATTCCCCCTACTTTAAAAGGGAACATCACGTGACCAATTATAGGACACAGGCGCCCATCAGCAAGCCTTGCATCGCCCGCCCTGGTCACATTCAATCCGAGTCCCATCTCCGATGCCAATCTCAGCCCTAATTGATCCATGACCGTGGATGAGGCGCCGGTATCATAGAGTGCTCTAATTTTGAAGTCACCTATGTCTATCCGCAACCACCACCTGGTCTCATCCTCTGGGTCATATCCACGAGTCCCATCTCTGCCTCCTTTCATCGTGCCTTTCAGCGGCTTTTTTCCTTCCGCGGCCGCGACAACGGTAGGCTGGCTCTTACTCGTGGATCCCTTCGGCAGAGGAGCTTTTTGCGTGGAGGGGCTCTCCCTGGAGTCTTCCCCCTCCTCCACAACCTGTATGTGGCCATCTGGTCCTTCCAGAATGACCACTGCTCTATTCTGCCGAGGGCTGGCATCGGGTTCGATCGCCTTCTGCTCTAACGTACTGCTAGGTCCTGGACTCTCTTGATGCCCTTCCAGGACCTGTTTGGATCCCTGGGTCGCCGACAACTTGCTGTTTCCCATCGGCGACCCGCAGCGAGAGGTCGAATTTACTGGAGGCGCGAAGATGACCTCTTCTCTTCGCTCTCCTTGTCGTTTCCCTTGTTGCAATCTGGGCAGAACTTGCGACTAAAACCCAGTTTGCCACAAGCGAAACACTGGAGAGGCTTAGTAAAGTCTATCTTCCGCCTCTGACCTTCTCGCCGCTCGCCAGGAGACCTGGAAGAAGGAGAATTTTTCCTTCCTCCACGCCATCGGCTCTTACGCTGTTCTGGAGGGCTGGCTTGCTTGTCAGCGGCCAACTTGCGCAATATCCGCTCGATGCCCTCCAGGCGTTCTTCCATCTTCTTATCAGAAGTGGAAGCTTGCGCAGCCGATACCGATGCTTGTTCGGTAGGCCTCCTGACGGGGTTCTCCACGCCCAGTCCGCGCTGCGGATCTCCCTCCTTCTTCGCACGCGCCTTCCCTTCGCTAGCCATTTCAGCGGTTTGGGATTTACTACCAGCCGTCCTTTTGCTCGGCTGGTAAGCGTGCTGAGGGAAGATCGTCGAGTTGGGGTCAGCGAATACACGTGGACGGCGACCATAAGATAAGGTGTTCTGTACCTCGGTCGCCCTCCTGTTGAATTCGCGTATTGACGTCATCTCGCTCCGACGCAGCTGGATTTGGATGGTTGGAAGGAGGTTTGCATGGAGTAGGTCTAATAACCTCTCCAAGGGCATGGGTGGTTCTAGTCGATTGACAAGAGCCACCAGGTTGGACACGTAGTCTCGTACTAGTTCGTCCTCACCCTGGAACCGGTTCTGGGCTTCCTGCAACAGCCTTTGTTGCTGTTGCGTACTTGTGCCAAACCAATCCCGGGCGTCCGCGACGAACTCGTCATAACTGAGCCACTGGTACTTGTTGTTATCGTACCAGGTCCTCGCGTTACCTTCGAGGATCTCTGATACGGAACAAAGCACTTCGTCGTCAGTTAGTCCTGCACCTACGCGCAGATCCTCCAACCTTGACAGAAACGTATCTACGCTCTGTGCCCTACTGCCCGCAAACCTCAATTTCCATCCGCGGACAATTTTCCCAACATCTCGGGTTGTGGAGAGCCCTGAGAATATCTGATGTCCGGTGCCAGATGATCCGCTTCGACTCCTCTGTCGAACGGGTGCGGATCTCCCATAATCTTCCGGATCCCCTTCCTGTCCTCTTCTTTGGAGAACTTCCGGTGGGGTGACTTCCCTCCTTCTGGGTTGTGGTCTTGGAGGAGCCGGTGTGCTTCCCGGGATCCCAGAGTCGTAGTGACAGGTGTATGTGTCCTGGAAGTCCACATTACGTGCGGAACGTGGTTGAACCGAGTCGCGCAGAGAAGAACGATTTGCATTGGCCATATCATGCATTGTCTCTTCCAGCTCTCGTATTCGCTGACACATATCCTGCGCCTCGCGCTCCGCACACACCTGTATTCCCTGCAGAGTCTGTAGGGTTTCCAGGATTCGACCTACCAGTTTGTGGTTACGGTCGACTCCTTCCTTCAGGTACTCTATTTCTCGGAAGGCTTCTCTCACGGACAATTCTTCCTGAGGCTCCCTCCGGGTGCAGGTTTCCTGCGACCTGAGATCCGGATTGCTCCGCCTCCTTTCCCCCTCCTTCAGTTCTTGCGTGTGGAGGGCCTTTTGGACGAGTTCATCCTCTTCATGGCGGCTGGCTTCACCCTCAGAGTCTTCATCCGGGCAGGTGAATGTCCTTGACATGTCAGTCAATGATATTCCCCCCCTATTGATGATCCTGAGGGGATGGTCGCTGTTATCATCCGTGGTGGAGTTTTCCAACTCGTCACAGACTGTGTCGAGCCACGCTTGTCGGGATCGCCTCCTGCGCCCCGCTACCTCTTTGCTGTGCGTGGTCTCTTGGAAATCTGTGGCGGTGTACTCACCCAGCAACCATCTCCCAAGCCTAGCCGCCTGTTGGATGACACTTCCATCCTTGCGCAGCTCCAAATCCGCTAAATAATGTTCGCGCTGTGCGGAGGTTAGCTCTAATGCTCAATTGTCGATTTGAGCTGACAACAGAGCCATCTTGCCTCCGCACGGGTGTAGGATGCGGTTGAGGTTTAAAATTTTCGGCCTAATCGACCACTACCGCTTCCTATCACCCGAGGTATGAGCGGGGTATACACTATTTAGTGTAACTACCCTTATTGCCTCCTTTTATAAGGCTCAAATTCGCGAGATTATGAGCGCGTGCAGTTCCGCAAACTTTCTATAAATATTATAAAAATATCCTACCTAAGGTCGGAGCCTGCTGTTTGCTTGCTCCGCCTGGCTAATAATTGAACTGCACGCTTGGGTCACGCTCTCTGCCTTTATCGTCGATCAGGTGCTACCAACCCCCCTTTATCCACCAAAACTGTGGCTGAAATGGGTTAACACCTGATTATCACGTACGACCTGAAATCACTTCGACCTATCAATAATTATCGCTTTCGGCCCTTATTACAATATTCTTAACAATTTTTAGCTAAAGGTTCGAAGTGGTTTCGTTTTTTCCCCAGCAGAGGGCGTACCGCTTACGATCTCGCTCTACCACCCGCTCAAACCTCCCTAAGCGCTCGCGCAATCGTCTCTCTCTCTCTCGTGCGTCGATTACCTTCGACGCACAATCCTATTCGCACGACACGGGTCTTAATACCAGTTGGGCGCCATGTAACGGGGGGATAAACCTGCAAAAATGGGAAATTTATATAAGAGCAAACTCCCACGGTGCAGAGCAAACCGCCGCTCCGTTAACACGTATGTTAGTACGTGTATTCGCCTTAACGTCAGCTGATTTAACTTGGTTGTCTTCGATCAAGCAGAGTTGAACTCACCTTAAGTCACGTGCTTTGTGACACACGATGAGTTTGAAGTGTGAGCGACTTTACTCCTTCTCCGCTTAATCCCCTAGACGTAATAGGATTAACACCTAAGCCTATTTCAATTTATTAAACTATTAGGAAAATCATATGGCGAAATCGGCGAGTAAGTTTAACAAAGTTTATTCATAAAAAAATCTATACAGTCTTTGTCGGGCCGAAAGACTGACGCACGCGAACAGGATTTACATTTAATTAACTTTCGGTGAGAAAGAGAGAGAGAGAGAAGATATGAAAATTGGCGCGATCTAACGCTCGGCGCGAATACAAAATTATCAACGCTAACGCGGCTAAACAAAATAATAAATATATTTTGACACGCGATAATAAAGGGAGGTGCACCTACCCTGCGGTGCAATTACGGTGATCAGCCGTAACTGTTGATGCCAATAAAATGTATCAACTGCCTCCGGAACTGTTATATCAGCTGCGCTGTCTCGTACCGCCTATCAGCTGCAAATATGCTGCTCCCGTGATGCTGTAATCTGCCGATCACGTTATTGCACTCGCGCGTGTAATTACTCTTGATAAAACTATCACTAGGCGAGAAAAACTTTGCAAATAAAAATCCGGCGATATCCTCTCGTAACAACAGCTGAGGCGTAACTGCTAATTTGAAAGATCGCGCGCCCTCTCTCTCTCTCAAAACTTAGAACTAACGCGCGAAATTCAGAATCGCGAACGGTTCGATTAATGGAATCGACTACCGTTGCAACATAAATTTTTTTTATAATAATAAGAGCATATATGTTCTTTACATTAAAAAGAGGTTCTGTTATTTTTTTCATTATACTAATAACACAATTATATATCTAATAATATTGTATTAATAAATTGATAAAATTTTATATAGCTAATTTATCAATTTATTAATGTAAAAGTATTATTCATTATATAATATGTATGTATGTGTGTATATGAGAGAGAGAGAGAGTATATACTCCAATTTTAAATTTAACAGCCTTTTCTCTCACGTACTTAAAATTTCTTGTTTTGTTTTTTGTATCGCATTCTTTTTTTACGATGTCCGGTTTTCGTCGTCGTAGTCGTTATTGGCATAGTATACTGTTACTATCACAGTTTTATTATGCAGGGAATTTTAGTATAAATACAAGTGCTGCCTATTACAGGAGGCATCGGTCGCCACTTGAATTACCGCCACCGTCTCCATGCTCCTGATCGTCTTCAAAGGTGAATGTGTAAGTTGAATATTTATTAAATTTTTAATATTTTTATTATACAGATAGATATATGAAATGATTTTTTTTCAAATAAAGAATCTTTTTTTTTTTTTTTTTGCAGGTCTGATAACGATGACGACGACGTGGAGATGGTCTGCAAGGTGATTGTCTCGCGTCGACCACCACCACCACCATCACAACACGTGACATACGTCGACCTGGTGACGCCTCGAGCAGCACCCGTGATCATCGACATCACAACGTCACAACAGCCGCTCTTGGTGAACTTAGTTTCGCCAGAGATACAAGTTTTTTTTCATTTTTTTGTTGCAGGTCGACGACAACTTGGTGAACTTAGTTTCACGACGACGACGACGACGACGATGATGATAATGATGATGATGATGATGATGATGGCGATGATGATGACGATAACTAAGCGTGAGTTTTTTATAAATTTTTATACATTTTTTGTATTTTTTGTAGATTTTTTATATACACATTGAATATCAAACAAATTATTATTATTCGTTATATACCAATTATAATAAATATCTATGTATAATATTTATTACAATTAGTATATTTTGCAATGATTAGCGTAAATCGTTCGACTCGCGCGAGGTTAATGAGCGGCTGATCGAGAAAAGCCGCGATCGGTTCGCGAGAGAGAGAGGGCGCGTAGGGGCAATGACCGGGAGGGGAGCGTTCAACAGGCAGTATGACTCTGTTACTCAGTCGGCCTGCATCGTAGCTAACCCTGTTTTCTCCCGAGCCGGTTACGTTTTCCTGGTGATAGTGCGAGGCTGAACATTGCGAACTTGAGTGCGTGGGTGTGCTAGCAGCAGCAATAGCAGCAGCAGCGATAGCAGCAGCAATAGCAGCAGCAGCAATAGCGACAACAACAGTAGCAGCGACAGCAACAACAGCAACAGTAATCGAGGCGGTGCGGCAAGCAGCGAAGCAGCTTATTAGCAGCGTGTTGTTCGGATACGGTTGGCCACCGTATCCTCATCGTTATCGCGGTAGGTGCACCTTCCCCTTTTTACTGTTATTAATAGCGTGCGATCCCGCGCAGCGTGCGCGAGGAAATCAATTGTTGCGTGCGAGCGGTTAGTTCGCGGTGATCGCGGTTTTCTCTCTCTCTCTCTCTCTCTCAATCTACGTATATTGTCATTCGCGCAAGCGTGAGCAAGACTCTCGGCAAAACCCCCGTATAATTAAATTGCATTAATAAAGTGAACGTTAGCCTTTATTAAATCAAGTAATCGTTATTGTGTCTTTCCTTTGTCCGGAGGTCGCGTCTGTATTTGTTTGTTTTGATTCGAATTCGCCGGTAGCGTAGCACGGGTCACGCGGATACCGGTAGGCGGGAATCGTCAACGGAGTTTCCAGCAGCGGCCGCGCGAGCGCCACTAAGCAAGGGCGACAGCGCCGCCAAGCGGCGAGTTGGGGGAACCCAACTCGGAATAGTGAAGAGACTCTGCGCAGGCGCACTCCGAGACAAGGTAGGTTGATGTGCTTTGAGCACATAGATAACTAGGCGTCGTCTAGTCATTATAAAGGTACATTCAAGAGATTATAGACTAAACGGCAGCCTGTTACATGGCGCCCAACTAAAATTAGGACTCACACACGGGGTAATTTGCACAAAAAGAGAGAGCGACGCGCGGGAGAGAGAGACGTTTGCGCGCGTGCGTAATAAGGTGCGAGCGGGTAAAATAACGCGTGGTTCGTTCGGTACGTGCTCTGCGGTAGGGGAAAAACGCCTCTCCGACCCAATAACACCTGCTTTTGTGAGCCGAGAGCACACTAACCCCAGGGGTCGAAGAGACGTCCGGAGTCGCTCTAACGCGAATAAAAGAGGTGACAAATCGTATTTTGGTTTACTTTTGCTTTTTAAGTGTTTACATACACGTTAAAGTATTTAAGTAGGGGTTAGTCACCGAGCGACAGTACCTGCAGAGCGCGCAATTGGGGTGTGTGTAGGGTTAGATTTACTAACCCGGTGGAGCTAGCAAACAGTTAGCCTCCACCTATAGGCAGGTAGTTGCGAAGTGGAAGTTCGTACTTCCTTAGAGTACGCGGCACCTGCACACACCCACAAGCCACGTGTATTGTTGCCTTGCAATTAAAGGCGTATTTGGGTAGTTGCCAATAAAAATCGCAACACCCCGCTCGCGCCTTGGGCGATAGGAGGCGGTAGTGGTCGACTAGGTAAATTAACCTTAACCGTCACCTACGCCCCAGCATAAGCGATATGGAGGATACCGCCGACCCTATAACCCGGTGGGCTTCGGAACTGCCTTCGACACAGCTGGATAGATACCTGACGCAACTGGAGTTGCGTACAGACGGTCCCAAGCTGATGCAGGCAGTTCGATTAGCGTATTGGTTGTTAGGCGAATATATCGACTTAGACTTCCAAGGAGCGGCGTTGGATAGGGAAGCGACACAACGCAGGCGAAGGAGCTGAGAGAGGTGGCTGGAGTCCAGGCGACAAGAATTAGAAGCAGCTGATGCGGAGGATCTTGTCGCCCACCCACTCATGCTGCTATACAGGGATGAGGCGGTAGAGGCGAACATGACGCGGACTCTCGCGGTCTACGACAATCTAGAGGAGGAGAGTCAGAGCGAGACGGGGGAACGAGAGCCCGCAGAGGAAGGGGTGAGCGGCGAGGTCAAGGGGCCCTCGGAGGGGGCCAGTAGTGAGCACAAGGGCTCCACCGGATCGCCAGATAGGGGTCGGGCGGGCAACCGGGTCGGGATAAACCGCATATTAGAGATGCTGGAAAGGCACGACCAGGTATGCGCGCGGTGGAGTGACCAGGTGACCGCCCTGCAGGTGGAGGTCCAGCAGTTAAGGAACAGGGACCCCACCAATCGACGAACGGTCATACCAGAGCGGCCCAGGAGAACCGTGGACTTCCAATCCACGTATACGTGTCACTACGACCCGAGGGTACCAGGAAGTACTCCGGAACCCCAGCGACCGACCCCTGGTGAACCTCGAGAGGCTCCCCAAAGGCAGGTGCCTTCACGGACGGAACAGCCACCAAGGAGAGGACCAAGAGACGCCGACATAGGTAAAGAGCAGGCGATCCCGGAGGGATCCGCCTGGTACGACGCCAATGCGGCGTCGGGGTACTATGCGACTCGGGATGCGGGCAGGATAGTCCGAGGATGGAAGCTGCGATACTCAGGTACGGCTTCAGAGTGCGTAGACACCTTCTTGTCAAGACTGGAGGATCTACGCGCGGGCTCTGGGCTAACGGACGGCGAAATCTTGTGCTCGGTATCAGAGCTCCTCGAAGGTGTTGCGAGGACCTGGTACGAGCTTAACAAGTTCAAGTGGAGGAGTTACGCCGACTTCGTGGCTGGCGCTCGACGTTGGTTTGGGTCGAGTGAGCTGCAGCAACAAAGATTGCTGCAAGAGGCTCAAGCCCGGTACCAGGAGAAAGGAGAGCTGGTGCGAGAATATGCCTGCCACCTCCTCTTCATGTTAGCCCAGCTACGCACGCCGTTACCAGAGCAGAGACAGTTAGATTTGTTGTATGCAAATCTCCTATCCGCCATCCGGATGCAGCTGCGGAGGAATGCGTTCTCCAACGTGGACGAATTCCACGCCCGGGCGACTGAGATCGAAACCGCTTTGCGGGACAACGAGCGCCCGAGGATCAGGCTGGAGCCTACGTCCACGTTATACCCCGAGCACATGGGGGTGTCAGCAAAAGCACCACCTCCCCGGGCAGGCCCCCAAACGGCGGCCATGTCCAACAAGCCTCGGAGTAGGGAACAGCTGCAACCCGAGTCACCGGTCAAAACTCAGGCCAGGAAACCCAAGGACCGGCCCACAATCGCTGCAACGCAGGCGACAGACCGCATTGAAGATCTGTCGTCGCAGATTGCGACCCTGCGACGCGAGATCGACCGGTACTTTAAGGAGAGGAAGGCTAACTCTCCCAAGCGGCCGAGGGGTCGGCCGCAAGAAAAGGGGAGGAATAAAACCCCCCCTGGGTCTCCTGGCCAGCGACGAGAGGGTCAGCGGAGAAAAATAGATTTCTCCCAACCAATTAAGTGCTCGTCTTGTGGCAAACTGGGCTTTACCAGGAGGTACTGCCCGGATTGTAACAAGGGAAACGGGCAGGGAAACGGAGGACGGAGGTCCCCTCCGCGTCTCCAGTAAAGGTGACCTCTCGTCGCGGGTCGCTTGAACGTGGCAGGGGCCCGTCAGCGACCCCAGGGTTCAGGGAGGTCTCGACAGGGGTATCGGACCCCACGAGACGTGGCAGTGCGGTGGCGTTAGAAACGACAGCGACCGAGCAGATGCCTGATCTGGGTAACCGGGCATTTTATATCCTCGAAGGGTACGGAGGTCGGATTCAGGTGGTGGAGCAGGGGTTTGAATGGATCGGAGAGGAGACCGTCAGACCCAAAAGCTCCAGGAGACCACCTGACGCTCCGGAGGATACACCGGCGACCCAGACACCAGCGGGTGAGAGCACGTCGATGCGAGTAGCGGCTGCCCAGGGCAAGAAGAGCCGTGAAAGCCTCCCGTCCACAGAGGGGAGAGGGACGGAGAAAGCTCCCCGCAGGTATAGACCCGAGGATGAGACCAGATGGTGGCTTCAGGTGGGGATAGGTACCTACAAGTTGAGGGCACTCTACGACACCGGGGCCTCATCGACGGTAATGGGTCAACTCGGGATTAGATTGGCATCGGACATGGGGCTGGGCCTGGACATCACGCGTGCGGGAGAAGCGAAGCTCGCCGACGGTCACCCATGTCCCATCTTGGGTCATGTGATTTTCCCCTTCACGGTAGGGGGAATCACAAAAGACGTAAGGGTCGCTATAACGCCACTGCTGTCTGATGACTGCTATGTCGGCGCGAATTTCGTAAGGGAATTCAGCGCCAACCTGAACCCTGACACGGACCAGCTGTACTTGGCGAAAGCCAAAGTGGCGGTACCGTTGGAAGTGGCAAGCGTCACTGGTACGTCGTGCCTCGCACCCGTAGGCCTGGTAGAAGCCACGGAAGCACAGCGTCAAGAAGTGGCTAGCCTCGTCGACGGATTAATTCCAGACGGAGGCGAGTGTTTAGGCTGTGCTGTGGGGGTCGAGCATGAGATAGACATCGGAGACGCTCGACCCTGTAAACAGAAATACTACCCGGTCTCCGACAGGGTGCGAGACGAAATGCACGCGCTGGTCAAGGCCATGCTGGACAACGACGTCATTGAACCAGCAACCAGCGGGTGGTCAAGTCCAGTGGTGATGGTTAAGAAGGCAGATGGCAAATATCGGTTCTGCGTAAATTACCAGAAGGTAAACGCAGTAACCAAGCCGGACGTCTATCCATTACCCTTTATGAGCGACATCCTGCGAAGGATCAGGGATGCTAAGTTCATCTCGACACTGGACTTGAGTAGCGCGTACCACCAGATACCTCTTAAAAAGGAGTCGCGCCCCATTACGGCGTTCACAGTCCCCGGCCTGGGGCATTTTCAGTTCAAGAGAATGCCCTTCGGATTGTCTTACGCCGGCGCGACCTTCCAGAGGTTGATGGACAGAGTGATTGGCCCGGATTTAGATCCTTTTGCTTTTGCTTACCTCGACGACGTGATTATTATCTCGCCGTCCTTTGAGGAGCATAAGCGACACCTGGGATTGGTTTTACAACGAATCCTGGGTGCGGGCCTCACTGTGAATAAGACCAAAAGCCACTTCTGTAAGTCGGAAGTCAAGTACCTAGGGGTCCTAGTGAACCGTGAAGGGGTAAGGCCAGATCCAGAGAAGATCAAGCCCATCATGGAGTACCCAGTACCACGGACGATCAGACAGGTGAAGCGGTTCATGGGGATGATGTCGTGGTATGGTCGCTTTATACCCGACTTCGCGACCATCGCTGAGCCGATAAACCGCCTGACGAAGAAGAGCATCCCGTTTGCTTGGCAGTAGGAACAGGAGCAGGCTTTCGAACGGTTGCGAGACGCAATGGTCTCGGCACCAATCTTGCAGTCGCCAGATCCCAGCGCGCAGTTCGTGTTACAAACGGACGCGAGCGATAGTGGGATAGGCGCGGTGTTGACGCAAGAAATCGATGGACAGGAGCGCGTAATTGAGTACGCCAGTCGCTCCCTAAACAGTGCGGAAAGGAACTATACAGTCTCCGAACGAGAGTGCCTGGCAGTAGTATGGGCTATCGGGAAGTTCCGGCCTTATGTTGAGGGGCACCACTTCAAAGTAATCACCGATCATAGTTGCCTTAGGTGGCTCCACAGTATGAGGAACCCTACAGGAAGGCTAGCGCGTTGGGCGTTAGCACTACAAGGGCATGTGTTCGATATAGAGTATCGAAAGGGAGACCTCAACGTGGTGCCAGACGCTTTATATAGGGCCTATGAGGAGGGGGTGGTAGAAATGGGTGCCATGACTCATCAGCCGGAAACTGCCGATGCCTGGTACCTTCAAGAGTATAGAGAAGTATGCCAGGATCCACATTCTCAACCCACCTGGAAGGTGGTTGGAGGGAGATTGTATCACTACAATCCGACTGAGGAGAGCGAAGGGTCCATCGACAACGAGGAAGCCTGGAAGCTAGTGGTTCCTGCCGAGAAGAGGCATCAGGTACTCGAGGAGGTACACGATGCGCCAGCAGCGGGACACCAGGGGAGAGAACGAACGTTCTCCCGGGCTAGGCACCTGTACTTCTGGCCAAAGATGTACGAGCAGGTCAGAGAGTACGTGAGGAGTTGCCCGGTATAGCAGCAGTGCAAGGCGGAACATAGGCCGCCTTGCGGGCTGATGGATCGTCGAGAGGTCTCGCGACCCTGGCAGGTGGTGGCCAGTGACATTACTGGCCCTTTCCCAAAGAGCTCGAGAGGGTTCGAGTATATTTTGGTCTTCTTAGACCTGTTCACTCGATGGGTGGAGTGTGTACCCGTACGTAAGGCCAATGGAAGGACCATCGTACGGGAATTGCACGAGAGAGTGGTAACCAGGTTCGGCGCGCCCGAGATATTTCTTTCGGACAACGGGACCGAATTTAAAAATCAGGAGGTCGATGCCTACTTGCTGAGGAACGGCATCCGGCGCGCCCTTACTCCAGTTTACCACCCACAGGCAAACCCTACAGAGCGAGTGAACAAAACCCTCAAGGCCATGCTCATGTCGTACGTGGAGCGAGACCTTAAGAGCTGGGATGAGCACCTGCCAGAGTTCAACTTCGCGTTGAACTCGGCAACTCATAGCGCGACAGGCTATAGCCCGGCTATGCTGGTCTTCGGTAGACAGCCCACTCCCCCCTCGACCTTTAGGAGAGCCCAGGATGAGTTGGCTCGGGAAGCTTCCGAGGGCCAAGAACTGACCGAATGGGGCGAGCACATGCGCCAGTTACCCAATTTATGGGAACACGCTGGCTCTAAGTCCAGGGAGGAGGCGGACCGTCAGGCGGTCTACTACAATCGGAGGAGACGTCAGGCCGATTTTAGGGTTGGGGACTGGGTGTGGAAGCGGAACCGCATCTTGTCTTCCGCAGCTCAGGGCGTTTCGGCGAAGTTGGCGCCGAAGTATGCTGGTCCATATGTAATTCAGGAGGTATGTGGGACTAATACCTACCGCCTCGGTAACCAGCAGGAAGAGTTGCCCGAGCTGATCCACGCCAAGGATCTCAAGCCCTATTTCGGCCCATTCTCGGATCAGGACGACGAGGAGCCAGGAAGAGGGGACTTAACACCATTGGAGGAAGAGGAGGGCGTAGGCGACCCGCCAGCGAAGGTTGAGGAATCCAGCGAGGATCCGATATGCGAGCGCGTCGCGAATGCAGCCCCCGCGAACGAGTGTGAGGAATCCGTGGCGGCTCCAAAGATACTGACCGAGGCGCCGGCTAAGCGCGGCCGTGGTAGGCCGCGCAAGAACCCTGCGTGCGAATCTCAGGAACCAGGTGGAGATGACCTGGATGGCAATGCGGCAAGGGGAAGAGGCAAGCCCCGTAGAACCACTCAGCACGTGCGAAAGGTGGTCCCGCCAATTTACCCCGCAAATGGGCCATATTCGCGAGGAAAGCGCAGGGGACCGGGACGTCCTCGCAAACAATAGCGTCGAGCGTGACGCAGCGACGGTTAGGTTAAGGGCTAAACCTGAGACATCCCTTAACTCCCCTCTTCTTCTTTTTCAGATGGAGAGGATGCTGGTAGTGAGTGAGGAGGCCTTCGAGACGGCCACCCAGATGTTGCTCGATCTAAGGCTGGATCCGGACGCCGATCGGCTGATCGGAGATATCAGAAGATTTGTCCGGGCCCAGGTCGAGGTGGCCGCCAGAGAGGGCCGCTCGCGCCAGCGGGTGGACGACTTCCTCCGGGAAGGTATGCGGGCTCAGACCAGGAGGCCTGAGACCCGAGAAGCGTCCACCTAGACCGACGGCCCGTCCGAAGAGGGCCGTCGGTCTAAGTCCACGATGGACCAGGGGGTGCAGACCCCAGAGCCGAACCAGCCGACGACGGCTGACGGCTCAACACAGTGCCCCAGGCCGAAAGAGGCCTGTGGCCAGGGGCAGTGGGTCTGCAACCACCCCCGTGTCCCCCAGCAGGTTGGGCTTGAAAATTCCTGGAGGCACGTGAGGTTGGGCCTCCAGGAATTAGAAAACGCGTGGGAGTTCGTCGGGGAACTTCAGCGCCGGGTGCACGCACACCTGGGGGAGTTCCTCAACTTCCGCGGCGCCCAAGAGATGCTGGGGGAGTGGGCTCCTGTGGTCCGGCGGCAGAGCGCATATGGAGAGGCCCTGCTGCGCGTAGACCGGGGACCGGAGTCCCCAGCGGCCGCGGGCCCGCCGGCGGTTTTACCACCGACGGCACCAACGGATAGGGCCGCGGCCAGGACTCCGGCCAGGCCCCCGACGCAGACTCAAGCCAAGAGAGTCTCGGGGGCCCCCGGCGCCGGACAGGAGTTCACGGTCCGCGTGGACGGGTCGGTTTCCGACCCTACCGTGGTGGTGCGCACCCAAGGAGGGCGCACATCCGCCACGGTGGGCGGCGTTACATTCATCGCCGCCCCGGCAGCCCCAGTCCAGCCGCCCCATCCACCAGCAGGGAGCCAGTGCCATGGAGCAGAGCCTGGCCCCAGTGGGCGGCCGAAGAAGGGCTGTTATATCTGCGGCCATCCCGGGATCACCACGACATCGAAGTGCCCCAACAAGTCGGAGCACTGGCGCTATCCCAGGCATAAGGCGCCAGGGGGCTCCGGCAGGTGATGCAGGGGAGTGGTGGCCCGGGATGGGCAAATAAAGCATAATGTAAATAAGGATGGATTGTGTTAGTTTCTCCCCTTTCCCAATCCTGTCCTTGGGGTCGCGAGTCGGTGAAGTAGTTCGGTCCGGTAGTCCGAAGCTAGGAGGGGGCTGCAACAATTAGCGTAAATCGTTCGACTCGCGCGAGGTTAATGAGCGGCTGATCGAGAAAAGCCGCGATCGGTTCGCGAGAGAGAGAGGGCGCGTAGGGGCAATGACCGGGAGGGGAGCGTTCAACAGGCAGTATGACTGTGTTACTCAGTCGGCCTGCATCGTAGCTAACCCTGTTTTCTCCCGAGCCGGTTACGTTTTCCTGGTGATAGTGCGAGGCTGAACATTGCGAACTTGAGTGCGTGGGTGTGCTAGCAGCAGCAATAGCAGCAGCAGCGATAGCAGCAGCAATAGCAGCAGCAGCAATAGCGACAACAACAGTAGCAGCGACAGCAACAACAGCAACAGTAATCGAGGCGGTGCGGCAAGCAGCGAAGCAGCTTATTAGCAGCGTGTTGTTCGGATACGGTTGGCCACCGTATCCTCATCGTTCTACAAGCTCATTGGGATTATTCCAATATATATAATCAGTAAGATTATTAGGCCGTGCAATTTTATAAGATGACTTCAAAGAAAACCCTCTGCCACTTGGTGAATTATAAGGTGTAACTCTGATCAACTAAGATATGATATCTCGAAATTTTTCACTTGATTGATAGCGTATTTCCTCGTCAGGTTTGTAATGCTTTTTATATGCATTCGTTTTATTTATAATACGACCGTAGGTACCTAAATCGTCTTGAGTTACAATGGAGCTATCAGGTTTTTTTTTGAATAACAGTTCAATCAATCCAGAGCTTTTTTCATAAGTATCTTTACCTATAATAATTTTATTATTTTCAAAATTCACTGAGCTATCACCAATCTTAAGAGTACCATCTTTATTTTGACGTACTCCACAGATAGTATCTAATGTTGCTACTTAATTTTTCCGCAATATTGATAAATACTTATTAAGTGGATCACTTTCAGGAGTATGAAATACATCAACATCATTATTTTTCAATTGTTCATTAGCATTCAATGCTTCTTCCAATCCACTATCATATAATTTTTCTAATGGTTTTTCCTCTTTTTTAGATAATTCTCGTATGTCATAGCTATCTTTTTCTTCTTTTTTAGGTTGCAATAATTTTTTACGTTTGGTTTTTCTCTGCTGACTAAGT
The DNA here is from genome assembly GCF_024137745.1 of Phymastichus coffea. Lineage (NCBI taxonomy): Eukaryota > Metazoa > Arthropoda > Insecta > Hymenoptera > Eulophidae > Phymastichus > Phymastichus coffea. Next base: position 5,278,271 of record NW_026706828.1, on the reverse strand, counting down.
GTTGTTTCATCAACCAACTTTTCAAGTGGTTCAATCACAGGCTTGAAAGTCTCTTTGACAAATTTTTCAGTTACTAATTTGTCAGACTTCAACAAATTATATTTATGTTTTATGGCTTCGCGAGCTTTTTCCACTTGACGAAGAATACCAATCTGTTAACCTAACTCAGTCATGTTGTCTATTTGCAAATGTTGTCTACTGTCGGTTTTATGTTGAGTGATTCGCATTTATAATGAACTTATCAAAACCTTTTCTGAATCTGCCAGCATCTATTTTTCGATCCTTGTCAATTACAAGAAAGCTGTAATCTTCTTTCCAACACGAAGAACAAATTTCTTTAAAACATTGCTATGACATATCACATGATCATTATAGATATGTTTTAAATTCATATCATCTTGGCGGAAAATTATTAAAAAATTCACATTATCTCTCACTAAGTGTTTGGATACTTGAGCATATGATTGACATAAGTAAAAGCAATCAACATTTCTATGTCTTCCCATACAATAAAAAGCTTTCACATTATCTTGTTTCTCACAAGCAATGTCATCAAAAATCATAATAGAATTTGGACGTGCTTCGTATGGTGATACAACGAGATCATGCTCGCTAAAAGGTAAGTAGTCAACACCTTTGATGGGTTCAAGAAGTTGCTCAAGAAATTTGTATTTTGGTTGATTAAGCGACTTAGAATATATGTAAATATTTTCAAACTTTACACCATTAGGATGGGTTAAAAGAGCTAAGAGCGCATTCGTCTTACCACAACTAGATGCACCACAACATACTGCACGTATGCTGTCGGGCAATAGATCCCCATGTCTTTTACTTTTCTTTTCACTTTTGTCTGTCAACGCGTCAAAATTTATCACAGGAAGCATGAGAGACTGTTCCTCTACATCCATCTCACTCTAAATTCTGAATCACAACTGATAATCTATGCTATAAAAGAGTGTTTTTAAAAGTGTAAGGAACGGGGAATAGTAGGGTAAATGAAGAGACTCTCTGTGCGATCAAATACAGATTTAATTAGCTCCGTAAACTTGGAACAACCTCCCGAGACCTGTTACTCATATCGCGTGTCTCTCCATACTGAGGCGCTCAGCGCGCTCTCTCGCACTCGACACTTGCGCCGCTCACGCCGCTGATTCGCAGAAAAAATACATCGGCTCATTCCAGATCATTCCAAACATCCTCCCACCTTGAGTCCTTGACTCAATGACACCAAAAATTGATAATAATTAGGTTTCTTAACCACACGTCCACTCCTGGTTTTTACTACATTTGGACTAGGTTCAAACTTATTTTCCTCCGCAGCTGTTTTGTCGTTCATCGATTGCTCTTTACCACACATTAACTCTATTTCTTTTCTATCCTCGCAACCAATTTCCAAAGGGTATATACGCTGCAATGGACGCTTTAAAATTCCGTCTTTGGTTTTCAATACTGCTACTCTAGCTACGCCGTCGCGACCTTGAATCAATTTCTCAATTTTTGCTAAAGGCCAATCAATACGTTTTTTGTTGTCATCGCCGATCAGAACAACCTCGCCGACTTTTATTGAGCGAGACTCTTTTACACTATTACTTTTTAGTATCAGCCGACTCAAATATTCCGTGCGAAAACGTTGGCGCAAGTGTTCTATTATTTCTTGCTTTTTTCTATAGCTAGCAGTCAAATTTACTTTATTGATAATATCTAAGTCAGGATTTTCGAAGCCTTTGTTTTCGCGCAGAAACATTGATGGAGTTAATGGTATCAAATCGTTCGCGTCTTCGGAAACATGGGTCAAGGGTCGCGAATTTATTGTATTTTCGCAGTCGCAGAGAACTGTACACATTTCTTCATATGTGAGACAACTCTTTCCAAGCACTTTGCGCAAGATGACTTTACCATTCCAACTAATTTTTCCCACCAGCCTCCCCACCATGGTGCCGAGGGTGGATTAAAGTGCCACGTTATTCTCTGTGCTGAGCTATACGTCTCTATGACTTTCCAATTAAGATTTGATAACGCAGAATCCGCTCCAACAAAGTTCGTTCCGTTATCACAATAAATATCGACCGGACGTCCACGACGATCGATGAAGCGACGCAACGCCATCAAAAACGTCATTGTCGATAGAGACGTAACTAATTCTAGATGTACCGCACGGTATACGGCACATGTGAAGAGACAGATCCAGCCCTTTTGCTGCCCACGAAGGAATACAGGTCCTGCTAAATCGACTCCGATTACTTCAAAAACAGCACAATCTCTTACGCGATTGAGTGGCAAAGGAGGTGGATCTGCTTGCATTAGCTTTACCGAAAAACGTTTACAAATAATGCAAGTCGCAATTACCTTTCTCACTGTCTTTCGCATGGCTAGAATCCAAAATCTCTCTCTTAATCGACACATCACAGTCTGTACACCTGCGTGGTTCATACTTTCATGTTCTTCTAATATAATTAGCTCTACAATTTTGTGATTATTGTCTAATAGAACTGGATATAAAAAGGGAAATTTATCATTTCGTGCGCTAATTTTTGTCTTCAATCGTAATAGACCATCAGTGTGTACAAAAGTTTGCAAAACTTTTAGCTTCGGATCTTTTTTGGGTAAAAACATTGTTTTTTGTATGCAAGTTAATAATTTACATTCTACACTACGTATTTCTCTGGGCGATATATATTTGTTTTGTGCCGCTTTTTTACTTATGAGAAAATTCTTGAATCTAAGCATTATCGTATAAAATTTTATTAACTTCACGTACGACGAAAATTTGTTTATGATACTGAAATCAACTTCTCCACATAACATCGATATTTGAGCTGATTTCTACATTTCACTGTTTACCTCCTCTTCGTTTGTCGTGTCTATTGCATTAGGCCAAGTTTTCGAGGACTCGCGTAACCAAGGCGGCCCCTCCCACCAACGCGATTCGAGCAGCTGTGTAGCCTGACATCCGCGTAACGGAAGGTCAGCTGGATTTTCCGTACCGGGCACATACTGCCACTGCCAAGACGCTGATAGTTGCCGTATTTCCTGAACGCGATTCTAAACGAATGTGCCCCATTGGCTATCTCTCTGTAGCCACGCTAAGACAGTCGTCGAGTCCGACCAGCAGTAGATCGGTACGTTCCCATAGTGCAAAGCGTTCACTATCTCGGCGGTCTGACGGCTAGCAATCGATGTGACCAAGAGCTCCAATCGCGGTATCGTTGTTTTCTTCGGAGCGACTCGCGCTTTCGCGGCAAGTAGCCTAAGCTCTACGTGAGTCTCGTTCTCGACGCGCAAAGATATAACTGTGGCGTACGCCGTCTGACTTGCGTCTGCAAAAGTGTGCAGGGATAACGTGCCTGATCCGAGTTTCCTTGGGATTTCTATCTCGCTCAAATGCGTCAATTGCTCATACCACAATAAAAACTCTTTTTCTGAGTTGTTATCAACTTGAACATCCCAATCGACATTCAACTCACACAATTTTCTCAAAATTAACTTCGGTATTAAGGTTACGGGAGCGGTAAATCCGATTGGATCAAAGACTTTATGCGTTGCTGAAAGAATTTTTCTTTTTGTTATCTCCTTGTTATATTCACCAAGTAAAATGGGATTGATTGACAAAGTATCGCGTAATTTATTAAACGAAATACCGAGTACTGGAGTCATTTCTTTCTCTTGGCCGTCGCCCGTATACTCCCACCCTCTCAATTCGAAACTGCCTTTTCTCATCATTTCTTTAGCTTCCGTGATGAAAGAGATTAATTCTTCGGCTGTTTGAACGCTCGTGATATAGTTATCGACGTAAAACGATCGCGTCAATTTTTCAATATTTTTACTCGACCATAAATCGAGAAAACACTTTGGAATCGTATGCAAAAGGTGATACTCCAAGACTGCTCCTAACAAAAATGGACTACAGGTCAGACCGAAAACTACGCGCTTGTGGCGTAAAACTGTCAGTTTTCCATCTAAGAACCACAGAAAACGTAGGTAGTCTCGATCTTTCGGACTGATTTCTATTTGTAAGAAAGCCTTGCGAATATCCGCGATTACTCCAATCTCATGTTCGCGAAACCTGAGCAGTGTCGCCGGAATCAACTCAATCAGATTCGGTCCCTTTTCTAAGCATTTATTGAGAGGAGGGTAACCCTTTTCACTAGAGGACGCGTCAAACACGGGGCGAACTGGAGTAGTGCTGTCTGTTTTTACTACCGGACGATGAGGCAAACAGTGAGAGAAAAAATCAAGCTCCTTTTCGGGTACAACTTCAATGATACCTTCATCGAGCCATTCTATCAAAACATTATTGTATTCATCATATAAATTGATCTTTTGGAGTTTCTTTACCGTGCTTTCTAGCCTACTCTTACATAACTCAAAATTACTCGAGACTGGAGGATGGTCATCATCCCACGGCAAATCAACACTATAACGCTCGTCTTAGTAAGAAACAGTATTCATAAAATTTTCTCTGATAGTTTGTTCTCTCACAAGTTCGTTGCTTTTTTCTATTGGATCTCTTATCCCAAGAAGGTCTAACTCCCACAAGTTTGATACTTTCGCTTCGTTGACAAACATGGATACAATGTTCAAAGTACAATCTTCTCTCTTACTACTTGGCGCTCTGCCCATAATCATTCAACCTAAGCGTGACTCGAAAGCAGTTATACCATTTTCCAAATCATATTTTTTGCCGGTAAAAAGTTTTCCTGCAATATCAGCACCTATTAAAACATCGATCGAATTATCGCTATAAGTGGTGTCAGCTTCCAAGTCAGAGAGAGAAATATTGTGTTTTTTCAAATCATCAAGCCAATCAACTCGCTTGATACGTGGTATATCCGCGCAGATAGTTTTCTCGTCCATTACTTGAAAATTGCACGCGTATGTATCGTCCAGGCTTCTCATACGAACCGAATAAAGGTTATGCACTTGTGTATCGGATTTCACCCCTCCGAACAAAGCATGCGTCACTTCGCGCTTTCCAACGGGTTGATATCCCAAAAACTTTGCCGCGTCAGAGCGAATGTACGACCTCTGTGAGCCTTGGTCGACAACTACGCGTGCAACCTTCTCCCTCGTATCAGAATATATCACGACGCGCAATGTTTGTAAATAGACGTCAGGCGCACTGCAAAAGCTGGCGAGAGTTTGCTCCGGTCGCGAGCTTTTCACGGTAGCATCGTTCTTTCGCTCGCTCGGATCACTCGGTTCTTTATCTTTATTCAACTCCCAACAAACGAGAATGTGATGACGATTTCCGCACCAACCGCAAATTATTTTAACCTTGCAATTTTTCGATCGGTGATAAGACATTTAAAACAACAATTTTTATCTTTCATTATCTTTTTCCGACCTTCAAACGACATCTTTTTCGCTTCCTCGCAATTCGCGCTACCGTGACTTTCGCCGCAGAATACACATTTCGTACCTTTGTGTTCGCTCGACAAGAGTGCGCTCGCAGTTGCTGGCTCCTTCGACGAAGTCCCCTTGTTTTCCTTTTGTTTACCTTCTTTCGGCTTCTCCGTCTTCTTATCCGACGCTACAGCGAAATGAGTGACCGCCATGTTGATTCTCTCCTCGTTCGTCACCTCGGTCTTCAGAAATTCTAATAACTTCGTCAAACGGTCTGAAACCGGAGCTCCCCCTTGTCCTTGGTTTCCGTTGTTTGTTGACGAACTCAAAGGCGAGCGTTGCCACGTTCGCAGAATTTCTTCCGGGAGAGACGACTCCACAAGCGGGTAGAGCATCGTCGCACAATTGTCCGTTTTGACACCCAGCGTGTCCAGAGCGCGAATGTGAGCTGAAAGTCGGTCGTAAATCGATGCAATATCCGATTGCTCTTCTTTTTTCTTAGTGGCATTTTGTATGGCCAAGGTTAACAATTCCCTGGTGTAATACTCAATTAGTAAGTCGTCTCGTCCATAACGATCTTTTAGGCTCTCGAAAGCTGAATCGTAATTCTCTGCCGTGGTCGGAAAACCGTGTACGATCACAAATGCCTTGGAATCGACTGCCATCATGCCTTTCAGATATTCCAGCTTGTCTTCCTTGGAAAGCACGGGATCCTCGTGGTATTTGCGAAAATGTGACCAAAACTGTAGCCACTTATCGACTCCTCCGGAGTATTTTGGCACCTCGAGTGTAGGACGCTTGTACGGCTTGTCACTGCGATATACTTGTTGATTAGCACCAAATTCGCTATTTCCCGTACGTGTTGCACTAACACCACTCAGATATTTCACTCTCGCTTCCAAAAACTTCTTTTGGTATTCATCGTGAGACTCTATCTCCTTCACGAGAACGTCGTCATCAACCGCTTCGTTCGATAACAATTCAATGTATTTTGCATTTGCGTTTTCAAGCTCTTGTACTCTGGTCTCGAGCATCTGTAGAGCGACATGCCTGTCATCGGCTGTAACAGTAGCGTTGTTGCATTTCGCGACAAAAACGTTGAGGCACTTTGTGAATAAAGTGCGTTGCACCGTTCTTTGCTTTTTCGCGACGTCCATCTTTGAGGTTATCTCGAACGCCGCAGAAGCTTTTCAACAATTACTCCCTCCCGCGTCCTGTCACGGTCGCCAGATTTTAAAAGTGTAAGGAACGGGGAATAGTAGGGTAAATGAAGAGACTCTCTGTGCGATCAAATACAGATTTAATTAGCTCCGTAAACTTGGAACAACCTCCCGAGACCTGTTACTCATATCGCGTGTCTCTCCATACTGAGGCGCTCAGCGCGCTCTCTCGCACTCGACACTTGCGCCGCTCACGCCGCTGATTCGCAGAAAAAATACATCGGCTCATTCCAGATCATTCCAAACAAGTGTATTTATAAGTTTTTACGCATTCACTACTAAACACTCGACCATGATCGCCCACGAGAGAAAAAAGAAAAGGAAGACTGGTAGAGGTTTAGTAAATAACTTGATAAATAATCTACCCTTTGAGGTTCACATACCAGGTTATCAATATTGCGGACCTGGTACAAAACTATATAAGCGATTAAATCGAGGAGACCCTGGCATTAATCCTCTGGACGCTGCATGTAAAGATCACGACATTGCTTACTCTAAAAATAAGGATATTCAAGCACGAAACATTGCAGACAAAGTATTGGCTGAAAAAGCTTGGCAACGTGTACATAGTTCTGACGCTAACTTAAGTGAAAGAGCTGCAGCATATGCCGTTACAAACATCATGAAAGCAAAATCAATGTTCTAAATGGGACTTAGCAAGAAATGTTCTAAGAAACGGAAGACTTCGTCGAAAAAAAAATTCTAAAATAAGAAAGACTTTAACAATGAAAAAACTTATCAGCATGACAAAAAAATGTATAACTCCTAGCAATGATTCGAAAATTCTTATCAAGAGTGCTTTAAACGCAGCACGAAAAACCATAAAAAATGTTGGTGGAAAGAAAAATATTAATTTACCAAGAATACTTCCAATCCCTAAAGTTGGAGATTTCCTACCAGCACTCGTTCCTGTTTTCGCGGGACTTAGCGCACTTGGATCTTTGGCAGGTGGTGCAGCAGGAATAGCACAAGCTGTAAACCGAGCGAACGCTGCTAAAAAACAATTAGAAGAACAGTCTAGGCATAACAAACGTGTTGAAGCTTTAGCTCTTGGTAAAGGTTTATATTTGAGACCATATCAAAAAGGTTTTGGTTTAGCCTTTAGTACAAATAATAAAGTCAAGAAGCCTAAAATAAAGTTATTAAGAAAAACAAAATTACAAAGACATTAAAAAAAAAACTTTGATTTAAAACTGCCACGTCGTCCTTTAACAGACTACAATATAAAAAAGTATGCTCATGAATTACGAATTCCAAACTTTCGTGGTGTTTTTATGAGAAACTCTCTACCCACGCGACCACGCGTCAACGAGTGTGCAGTTGTAAGCCTTGATGATAATTCTGGACCAGCTACACATCGAGTGGCATATCGAAAAAATGGTAAAAATGTCTTCTACTTTGATAGTTTTGGTGATTTACGACCACCTCTAGACCTCTTGAAATATTTCAAAGTTGATCAAATCAAGTACAATTATAACAAATATCAAAATTATAATACTTACACCTGTTGCCATTTATGTTTAAAATTTTTATGTAATTTGTTAGAACATCATGACAATTATCATTTGTATAAATAGTAAGAATTGCGAATAAAGAATTCAGTTGTGTACAATCACTCGACATGGTTGAATCCTTGACCCTCAGTTTGTCTGGTACATCATCTGTATTAGAAACATACTATTTTCCACCTATAGAACTGGATAAGGATAAAACTTATACTCTTGGTTTGGTAGAATTACTTACATTTAATTCGATACCAAATATTGACATCGGATACAATAAATTCAAAGTTGGTGATATCGAAATTGAACTACCTACAGGTAGTTATGAAATTGGTGACATAGATCGATATTTAAAAGAAAATTTAAAGTCAACAGATATAAAAATTGAAATAAAACCTAATAACAATACTTTATGCAGTGAAATAATTTGCAATGAACTTGTCGATTTTCGACCAACTAACTCTATAGGACGTTTATTAGGTTTCACTAAACGATTGTTGCCAACCAATATAAATAGTGTCTCCGAACTGCCTGTAACCATTCTCAAAGTAAACGCTCTACGCGTTGAATGTAATATAACATCTGGAGCTTATATTAATCAAAATAGAGGTCATATCATTCATGAATTCTTTCCAGCTGTACCACCAGGATATAAGATCATTGAAGTTCCTAAACAGATTATATATTTACCTCTAACTGTCAGAGTTATTGATCATTTACAGCTACGACTAATTGACCAAGACGGTAATTTGATAAACTTTCGTGGAAAAGTAATCACGATTCGTTTACATATAAAGAGAGTATAATGGGAATAGTTTATAATGCTAAAGTAGGGAGTGGCTATATAACAACACCGTTATGCGCTCAAAAAGTCAGTCATCGACGGATAGTCAGAGGTCTAACACGTCGAAACATTTAGTTCCTGAAAAGTCTCGGGCTGAAGATTGTTCGAGACGTCGCAACAAAAAGAAGAAAAAGAAACGTCAACAGTTTAAAAAATTAACGTGTATATTTGTATGCTGTTGTCATTTCAAAGACGGAAGAAATACTTAGTGTGCAAGCACCTGTCATCTTTGATGAATCTATAGCTCATTATGAAGTTCATGCATATCAACCTTACAATTCACAAATATTTAACAATAGCGATGAAATTCCTATATTAATACAACATCAAGATTTATGTCTCTTACCATCGAAAAGTTCTCTACACATTGTAGGAAAAATAAGAAGACGTGATGGTAATGGGACAAAGTTCGTAAATAATGCTATATGCCATCTATTCGAAGATATCCGCTATGAAATTAATGCCATTGAGATAGACAGATGTAAAAATGTTGGATTGACGAGTACTATGAAAGGTTTGATTTCATTGAATCAAAATCAAAGTGCATTCCTCGAAAATGCCGGATGGCTCGATATTGAAGAAACTAAGACAATAATTGACAACAATGGTTACTTTGATGTGTCGATACCACTTTCCATGATTTTAGGATTCGCTGAAGACTATCACAAAATTGTTGTGAATGTAAAGCATGAACTTATTCTTACCCGATCAAGAGATAATTTAAACGCAGTCATACAAAACTTGGTGAGAATTGATGATACTGAGCAGTATGAACCTTTTAAAATAGAACTCATACGAATCGAATGGTTGATGCCTTATGTAATTACGATAAGTGTAAAATACAGTTGTTCAATTTCACTCAAAAAGATATTCCTATTTCTATGAGTTTTCGATCGTGGGAACTTTATGAGTATCCAGCATTACCACAAACGTTAAAACATCTTTGGACAGTAAAAACATCCAATCAATTAGAAAAACCAAGATATATTATATTAGGTTTTCAAACAAAACGCAAGTCTGATTAAACTAAAAATCCCAGCAGATTTGATCGTTGCAGTGTAACCAATGTTAAATTTTTTCTCAATTTTCAGCAATATCCGTATGGAAATTAAAATCTTGATATAAGTAATAATCATTATTCTATGTTATATGACATGTATGCTAATTTTCAAGTGAACTATTACAACAGAGACTGTATGTACAATCCACTTTTGAATAGAAAACAATTTATTTCGTATGTACCTTTAATAGTAATAGATTGTTCTAAGCAAAATGAATCATTGAAACAAGCTGCTGTAGATGTACGTCTAGAGTTTGAAACAAAAAATGATATACCTGCGGAAACAGCTGCATGTTGTTTAATTTTACACGATCGTATAGTTAAGTATAATCCAATAAGTGGTAACATTACAAAACTTGTATAAGTATTATTATAAAATAAAAATGTATACTTTTTTTATCAAATAAATGTCTTTTAAACATTTTAAACGTATTAAATATTTTTAATAATAATAAACCTTATCCCCTACCTCATTCCATGAGATATACCGACTAGGCGCGTCATGCCTGTACGCCACCGTCGATAATATTCCCGCCTTAATCATATATCTTTTTTTCCATCAATCGGACACATCATCGATCGATCATCGGGAGAGGGCCATGGGGCATGGGGCATGGGGCCTGCGGGGGCATCACTCACGTCGATAACTACCGACCGGCCGAGCATACACACACACATGCACATGCACATGCACATGCACATGCTAATGCACGGTCGGCTACAATGCAAACCGTCGATACAAAATCCGCCGATAAAACATTTCAGTGGCCGGTAATGCAGGATTAATCGTGTTACCGACTGCTGGTAAGGAAGGAATGAATACTCACATGGTAAAAGTGGCTTCGAACCCTTATAGCCTATACTACTTTCATGTTCTTTATATTTTATTTGAAATTTCTATTAACATACCCAGGGATATTTTTTTCATACTAAATTATTGATTATTATCAGTATCTCTTTTTCTGATAAAATGGTTTATAATTTTTATAACATAATATTATGTTATAAAAATTTTGAACATAATATTATGTTATAAATTTTGAAAAGAAATTATATTACGATAAAAAAAAGAAAAAGAAAAAAGATACTCATATCGATTATATAAAATCTTATATAAAATCATCTATTGAATAAATTAAAACATTTAAAGGTTTATAAACAACAAAGATTACTATATAAAAAACTCACTCTTCTAATAAATTCACAATTAAATTTCAAAAAAAATTAATTTTTAATAATTAATAAATATAAATAACTTAGAAACTGATTATAAATTATGTCACAATTACTTTCGTATAACTAATAATTGAAAATGAATTAAACTGGTGTCTAATCAATCCCAGGTCACTTTCATTGACTACAATAATTAATTTTATAGTTTTAGCAGCAATGTTCGTATTATATACGAAAAAATTATATACGCTTTTTTAATATTATTTTATTTTCCATAGTATTATTTATTAAACCTTATTTGTATGAATAGTGTCTCTCGATTTTTTCAAATTAAAGTTTTAAAACCATCATATTCAATATTTAAACAAAGATATTGCGACGGCCGGACGTACCTTAGTTTTTTTATCCTAATTAATTAATGAAAATAAATATTAAGAACGGAGTGGAAACCTTCATGATTTCCCACGATGAAAACGCATCTGAGATAAGGTGTTTATATAAAACTTGATGGTGGCCTGAGACTGCGTACCCGGCCATACAATCGACGCTCTATCCTGCTTTGTCCCACACGCATGTGTTGACAGGAGCCTATGATCATCTTTTTTTCCCGCCAAATTTTTTCTTTCTAAGAAATTTTACAATCTACCATTTTTTTTTTTTTTTTTTTTTTATTAGATGCATTAAATCTACATAGATTTATTTGCCTTACAATAATTGGCTATAAAGTTTTGTTAAGAAATAATGGAAAAACATTTGTTACATTAAACTTTTAAGTCACATTTTTTAAGAAACGATACGATTGATTCGCACGCTTTAACATTAGGTTTCGCTATTAACATTTCTATATTTAAAGGTAGTTGTAATTTCAGCTGTAATAATTCTTTAATCAATTCAATTCTTTGATTGTCATATAATCGACATTGCCAAACAATATGGTTTATATCTTGAGAAAAGTATGTACATGTACAAGACGGATCGCTTACAATTTTAACTCGAGCCAAAGAAGCCGCGAGGTTGTAGTGATCAGCTCTGCAACGATTGATTGTAACAATTACTTCCCTTGAAATTTGTTTTTTGTAAAACCAGGGTTTGGAAGATTCAGAGTAATACTTTTCATAGTAATTTTTCCCTTTTTTAATACTTATTTCTCTGATGGTTTGCTTGGTGTTTTCATTCATATCATTTTTTAAATTTTCCTATAGATCAATGAAAGGAAGCTTAGTAGAATCATTCGTTACAGAGCTGTGAGCAGTTTTAGCCGCAGTATCAGCTAGTTCATTACCAATAATTCCACAATGAGAAGGGATCCAAACTATTACGATTGAGTCTGTATTAACGTTATTGTTTTTAAATTCTAGGTATTTTTTTTTTATTTCAAAGATGAATGGATTAGTTTTTATGCTAAACGTTGGTGTTTGAAGAGCTGAGACAACGCTTAAAGAGTCTGTGAATATTAAGTTGCGATTGTTTGGGTACTTTGAAGCGATGTCAAGAGCATCTGTAATAGCTGAACACTCTGCTGAAAATATTGAAAAGTTTTTATTCAAACTTTTTGTAATTATAATATTTTTTTTTGGTGCAATACAGGCAGTGCCAACAGAAGGCATTTCTTTACTTTTACTACCATCCGTGAATATTAAATTAACATTTTCTGAATTAAGTTTTTCGAAATATGAATTTGGATTTTTGGATTTTTTGATGTATCTTCCCATTCTGGCATTAGTGGGAATAACTGATGTTATAATTTCGTAGCTATAAGAGTAAACATTGTATTTTTCATTTTTTTGAATTAGTTGAGATTGTTCGTCTATATTTATTAAACATTTATCGATTAGTCTTTTACGTTTGTGTTTATCTTTTTTAATTTTCTTTTGATATTTACATACAGTTTTAAAAATAGGTAGGCTTTCGTTTGAAAATATTTTAGATATGTAAGTGTTACATAAAAATTTCGTTCTTTCAATTAGTGTAGTTAATTTTGACTCTGCAAGCAATACATTTATAGGGGTGGTTTTTCGTAGTCCTAATGCTAGACGAACAGCTTGATATTGTATACGTTCTAATTTTTCTATCAAGCCTTTTCGAGAGGGAAAGTACACAAAATTACAGTAATCTAATATTGATCTAAGATAACTTTTATAAAAAATTAGCATGGTGGTAGGATCAGCACCCCACCAAATTCCTTGCAGAAATTTGAGTATATTAAGAGATTTTTGACATCTGTTGTACAAGTGATTAATGTGAGAGACGAATGTAAGTTTGTAGTCAAATATAACGCCAAGAAATCGAGCAGATTCGCTAGAGGTAATAACATTATTTTGGATTTTTATAGAAGTTTCTCCAGGAAGAGTACTTAGATTGTTAAAATCAATAAACAGAGTTTTATGAGCAGCAAGATCAAGTCCAATCAAAGATAGTTCAGTATTCAGTATGGTAATGGCTTTTTGTAATGTATTTAAATTTTTAGAGTAGAAAGTGATATCATCTGCAAATTGAGATATTGTGACTGACTTTGGTATATTTTTAACAATATTTGCTACATATATTGTATATAAAAGAGGACTAAGTACTCCTCCTTGAGGAACTCCTTTAAATGTATGTCGAGTCTCATTTATATCGCCATTGTATACAATTCGTTCGTATGTTATAAATTTTATAAAATTAATTAGAACGTATGGACAACCGATATCAGCTAATTTTTTTAATAAGATATCTGGTAGTACATTATCAAACGCTCCTTGTACATCTAGAAATGTAGCATACATATGTTTTTTATTTTTAATTGCTTCATTAGTATCTAAAAATAGTTTAGTTATATTATCTGTGCAGCTTTGGCCTTTGCGAAATCCAATTTGAGTGTCTGGTAATATATTTTCTTTTTCTACCCACCACTGAAATTTATTTTTTACTATGGTTTCAAATAACTTACAAATAGCAGAAGTCAGAGCTATAGGACGATATGAGACACTGTTGGGTTTTTGGATAAAGTGTACATATGTTTGTTTCCAATTTTGAGGAAAATTTCCAGTTCTGTACATTTCATTATAAATGTCAAGTAACAAAAGTTTGTATTTTACTGTTGAATTTTGGAGTATAGTGTAGTCTATTCCATCTATTCCTGGAGATGAATTGGCATTTCGAGTATCTAAGGCTAAATTAAACTCAACATAGTTAAAAGAGCTTTCTAAGAATTCATTGGATTTACATTTTGGAAGAAATTCAGGATTTGTGACAGCCCAAGGTGGAGATATTTTATTCAGTGCTTCTATCTTTCTGCTTATTTGCAAATTCTCTGAAGTGTGTAATTTTTTAATTTTAATCCATTTATTTTTCAAAATTTTACATGTGTTCCATACATATCGGCTGTCAGTTTGTAGATTTATCTTTTCTGCAAATTTTACAAAGCTATTTTTCTTTTTGATTTTAAAAGTTCTTTTCGCAAACGCGGCAAGTCTGTTATATTCAATTAAATCAGCTAGTGATTGGGATTTTATCCAGTTTTTAAGAGCTTTGTTTCGGTTTTCTTTGGCTTCCATGCATTCATTATCCCACCATGCTACTGGATTTCGATAAATTTTTGAACTAACATTTTTCTTTGTTGGAGTACTTATTTTGACTGACTCGGTTAAAATTTGTACAAATTTGTTATATTTTTCAACAGCTGAGAGGGTGTCATATTCTTGTGTAAGGAAATATGGATATTCTTCACGAAGATTTAGTAAGAATTTTGACCAGTCAGTTTTTTTGGATCTAATTTTAAATGTTTTCTTTTTATAGTATGTTTTTTCTGTATTTATATTTATAAAAATCGGAAAGTGATCTGAACCCCAGGTAACATCATGCACTTTAGTTTCAATTTTGTCTGAGAAATTATTGGATGATAGAACTAGATCTATATTTGATTTTGATTTTTTATCTATATGAGTATAAGTGTCAACATTATGAATAAAAAAATTATACTTTTCTGTACATTCATAGAAGTTATTGCCATTCGTATCCGAATTTTCGCAATTCCAGAAAACATTATGGGCGTTAAAGTCGCCAACAAATAAGTTATTTTCTAAGGAGTTGAAATTATTAAAAATTTTATCCCATTGATTTAGTGCAAGAGTGTAACCCGGAGCTCTGTAACATACAAATAAGTTAAAAGCAGGGTTTGTGTCTATTTGAACACCGGCGAGTTCAACAGTAAAGTCAGGGGACTGAATATTTTTAATTTCTTTGTATGGTATGCTCTCTCTAAAGAGTATGAGGATACCGCCACCATTCGCATGAGTTCTATCTTTTCTAAATGTGACGAATCCGGGGAATTCAAACTCACTTACAGTAGAGTTGAGCCAAGACTCAACACAAACAAAAATGTCGGTTTTGCTTAAAATTAGAGGTAGTTCTTCCTTCCGTTTTCTTATACTTCTAGCATTCCAATAGGTAATCTTTAATTCAAATTGATTTTTGATTTTTTGATTTTTAGAAGCCATCTTGGAAATTAAATTCTAAAAGTCGCTAGAATTACAATCACTTGTTTCTTCTTCTGTAATATGCTGTACATTTTCAGGTGTGTCTAGACTTTTTCTGATTTTAGTGATCCGGGTTTTCATCATTCTTTCTTCAATCAGTGGATATATATTTTTAAGCATTGTAGATGGCGTAGTTATTTCTGTAGTGTATTGGAGTGCGATTTCTCGAATGTTCGTTTGACCGTATGTGTTTGAGATAAATAACGAGAGTTTGTCAAAATCTAGTGGGTGATTTCCAAGATAGCTTTGAATTTGCTATCTTGCTGGTTGTAACATTACTCCAACTTCTTCTGGAGTGCGAACTGTAGTTTTATTTCTTTTGTTATTATGAGTAACTTTCTTAAATTTATCATCGTCGATTAAATTCTTTTCTTGCGCGTCACCGATTGAGGCGTTTGAGCTTGAAGAAGATAGTTGCCTTTTGGTACTGGTCGCCAGAGTTGTCTGCTTGTTTACCTCGTTTTGAGCTGAGGGAGAGTGTGCTGTATTGATATTTTCCACACTTTGAATCGCATTTTGTTTGGGGTCTGTTTCTTGTTGTGTAATTGATGGAAAGTTTGATTGCGTATTCTGCTGTGGCTTATTCGTTGTATCTTCAATATTTTTGCAATGTTTGGCAAGGTGTCCCTCTTCCTTGCATAGGAAGCAGGTCAATTTTTCAGCAGAAAAATATATCCAAAAATTGATATCGTCGTGTTGTATTTGCATATTTTGTGGAATTTTTTCAGCATCGTTCGGGTTAACATACATTTGACGCCTGAAACTCATTATATGTGAATATTGAGGATCACTTACTCCAGCTCTTATGGATGTTATTTGCGAAATCGGTTTAATATCTAATTTTATTAGTTCATTTTCAATAGTAGAGTGCGGTATGATTGGACTAACGTTAGATATGATAATTCTTTTCGCCTTTGAAACAAGAGGTCGAATAATCAGATTTCTATCACCTATCTTGATTGTCATTTCCTCATCTATAAGCTTGTCAACTAGTTCTTTGCTTACTAGGTAAAAACAAATTCGGGCATTAGATATTCGAGACACATGTGTTATATTCGATGGGTTTATTTTGCTTCCTAAAGCAATGGCGTATTCATGCACAGTATGACCGTCGACAGCGTCAAATATAACGGCTTGATGTTTTGTTGGAAATAATCCTTGGTTTACTATTCTTGAGTATGCAACGTTTTGGTTTTTTTCCGGTAGAGAAGACATTTCGGTGGATGTTTTGTACGTATCACTGTACTCAGCGATACTATGCGGTTAATACACTAGGTATTAAAAAAAAAAAAAAAAACAAACGAGTAAAAGAATAAGAAACTTAATAAATTTAAGCAAGGAAATGACAAGCACTAAGCAACTTGATGTCGCCATACACGCGCGTACTTGCGAAAACAAATGCGCAGAAACGGAATTACTCGTAAGGAACGTGTGAGTAAACACGTCTTACCTCGACGGCGTCTCAAACGCGACTCCAATCTACCATTGAAATCGATTAAAACAAAATTGATGAGATTCGGACATTTTTCTTATTAATAGATAATTATAGCTTCCTGAAACCTCTAGTCGAGTTTTTATTTTAGTCAGAAAACACTAAAAGAATATCCATAATATTTAATGGGTTCTAATCAATTTTGTAAATTACTATGAAATAGCGATTGTTCTAATAACCATTGTACCTTAATGCGCATCTTTTTAAGATATATTATTTATCCAGTTCAACCCTTGCAAGAACAAAATAATTAATAAATAATTTCATGTTTTAAGCGAAAAAAACAATAGAACCGTAATGCATTTTATAATAACTCTTAGAAGTTTATGGATTTTTCTAAATATTTATAATAGTTATTTATTGAATTATTGTAATTTATTGTTATTATAATTCCCTCACTATTAATAATCACCAGGTATTATTAAAATTAACGAAGTCTAGTACGATTTTGTATAAGTAATTATAAACCATAGAGTCATTCTTGCTCTCAAAAGTGGCACTCCAAGAGCCATCTCTGGGGAAAAAGGTCTAAGTTAAAAAGGGACCACCCTATCTCTCTCTAAAAATTCACGTCCACAGACCAATAAAGAAATCCTAGATATAATTATAAAATTTTCCACCAATACAAAACTTGGCCGTTATCGCTTCATGGGCCTGAGGAAAGGGATTTCCACCAACTACCCACTGCTTATAAAAAGCTCTGTACAAGACTGTGGGACCAGTGCTGGAGGAAACATAGAAGGATAGAAAATTTTTTGAGAAGAATTGGTAGTGCAGTGTAGTAGAACTCAGCCAAGAACTCAGCCAAAAACTCAGCCAAAAACTCAACCAAGAAGTCAGCCAAGTGCATCTAGAATTGAAAGAGAGAGAGAGGTCAAAGAGTTGAGAGTGTGCAGCCTAAGTATCAAGCAATTAAATAAATTTAAAAAAAGTAAGTAAAATCTTATATCTGACTGTCCTTGTCTTTCTTTAAGTAGTCCCTTCTTTGGAAATTCATTAAGCGAGAGTCTGGTGAATTTTCTTTAAAGACCCTTAAGAACACATTAAGCTAGAGTCTGGTGTGTTCGTAATAACATTTGGTTATTACATATCGCGCTAGCATACATTTTTCTTCACGCAAAAATATTGCTCGTCCCGGCTTATGTGTTACACGATAGCCAAATCGAAGCAACCCTAAGTTTACGCTTACTCCAAGCATACCTGAGAATGACCCTGACGTCATAATATTGTATTATTTGTTTCTTTAAAGATATATACAGATTTTAGACTCAAAAAAGTCATATTCTATTATAATTATGTCATAAACCATATATCTGATCATAAAAGCAATGATACCTAAAAATTTAACACGTATCCATACAACAGCTAACTACAATATTATTACAGTACAATTATAATCCTGGTTCAGGACTTACTTATTTTATTACACAATATTAAGTGAGTCGGTATGGTGAGCATCCTTTTAGTTTTGACCTAAAATTCATTTTCCGTATAATTGGGATATGAGTTGTCAAAATAATATTTTTTATATCGATCATAAGTTTCCAACTACCTTCTTTATGAGTTCCGTTTGTAACACTCCCTGTATTTGAGTATATGCTAATTGCAAGTCTGTAACATCCCCTACCTCATGACACTTTGCAAAATATTTCCAGTTATGGTGTTCCTGGCTTCTTAGAGGTAAAATGAAGACATCTTTTCACTGAGATTGTATAAAAAAATTTTCTCAAGTAATTACGACCATATATATCCAGTAAAATGGTAAAAAATAGCAAAAATAATAGCAGAATGAGCTTCTAACTAACGCCGTCTTGCACTACCGAGACGTTCAAAATCATCAATCAAGTAACGTCTACGGTCAATTGACGCAAAATGAAGAAAATACTTTCTAGGATACTCGAAAAAACGATTACAATTTATCTATAGCCATATGTGTACAACCCGACACTATAAATATATGACGTGATAAACAATAAAGTTTACTTTCAACAAAGCAAATTTATCATTTTTTTGATATACTATTAGATACTTCTAACATCGATCGTTCATTTAAATAACAACGCATTCCTGAAACTGCTAAAAATCTTTTGAAACTGCGTTTTTAATCTTTTAAAAATACAATTAAATTATTACATATGTAACCCAATTCTTCTTAATTATTTTCTTGTAACCCCCCATGTTGAAATGTGTCTAATATATTCATATCTCATTTATAATCCCCTTATAAAAAAGTGATGGAAGCCATGTTGCAGTATTTTATTCATAATCTAATTGGTCGAGGCGGAAAAAAGCGCGAAAATTCAAATTAATTTTAATTGAATTTGAAATATGGTTTGTTATGGAAACTACGAGAGGGGGTCAATAAGTCTTTACAAAAAGAAGGAAAAAAAGTTTAGTGTATGTAATTTTTTTTTATTTTTTAACATAATCTTTTTGAAGGACGATACATTTTATTAAACGGCCTTCCAATTCTGTTAAGCCATCAGGAAATATGATTTCTGAAAACCCTCAAAATAGGCATTTGTTTCGGCAATGACTTCCTCATTCGACGTAAATAAGGAAGTCATCGCCATGGCAAGCCATTTTTTGAGGTTAGGAAATAAGAAAAAGTCACTGGGAGTCTTTTGTCAAGTGAAGACGTTTTTCTCTGATTTTTTCTTTCAGCTAACCTAATAATGACGCATAATAGTGTCCAGTGATCGTCTGGCCCTTTTCCAAGTAGTCGATGTAGATGATTCCATACGCATCTCAGAAAACCGTGGCCATAATCTTGCCAGCTGACTTTACTGTCTTTGCCTTCTTTGGGGCTGGTTCTCCTGCGGTAATCCATTGTTTGGACTGTTCTTTGGTTTCAGGATTGTAGTGGTGTACCCATGTTTCGTCTACAGTTACGAGTCGACGCCAAAAGTCTTCCGGATTACGACGTATGCGTGCCAAAAGAGCCTCAGAGGTGACCACGCGGGTTTGTTTGTTTTCAACAGTGAGCAAACGCGGCACCCATCTTGCTGATATTTTTTTTATCCCCAATTTTTCATGCAAAATTGAAATGATTGTACCTTTTGATACCCCTGTGGCCTCAACTAATTCTCGCAATTTGAATCTTCTATCACTCAACACCGTATCGTGGATTTTGTTGACCATTTCAGGCGTACTCACTTCTACGGGGCGTCCTGAACGAGATTCATCTTTTGTTGTTATACAGCCGCGTTTAAATTCATTTACCCAGTTATAAACAGTCTTAAACACAGGGGCAGACTTGCCATGAACGGCGTTCAACTCAACTGTGATTTCTTTTGGTGTAAGGCCTTTCAAATGAAAATGTTTTATCACCGCTCGAAACTCTGTTTTTTCAATTTTTCAAATAAACCAATAACTTTTTGTTCAACCAACGCTAACAAAAAAAACGACTTAATGAATCGAGCTGAAACTTTGTACGATATCTAGTTAATACTATTGCTTGCCATAAACATTATAATTTATGCGTGACGAGCGCCATCTTTTGGATTTTGTAAAGACTTATTGACTCCCCTCGTAACTTTAAATGATTGACATCATAATTGCATGTATTAATTTTGAAAAAAGTCTGGTAACATAATTTAAACGTTAATATCGGACTAAAATTATAAAAATCCCCTTTATTTACTTTAAATTTTCAAATCGAAATTTCGAACTGAAACAATTTTACCAAACAATGTATTCTGAATAGAATTATTTATTTGTTGACCGTACGATGTCTATTAAACTTTTGTGTTTACAACATAATCATAAAATAATGTTTAACAATTTTTGTGTGTATTAAAAATTATTAAATAAATTTTATACTTATGGGTAATCTATTTTTAAACTTATTCCAAATTGAGTTGATTATTTGCTTATTTTATAATCAAAAATTAGTAATTTATTTTAAAATTATAATAAATAAATACTAATTAAATTAGTACTATATTTCAATTTTTCGGTCATGTATCAAAGTTTTAAAATATACTTTTTTATTTTAATCAAATTTGTTCGCATGATCGAAATTGGCTTATACAGCCTCCATGCTTATAGCTGATTAGTGTCGTGAGTTTAACGTCTTAATGCGCATGATTAAAAATGGTTTGATTTGCACTTTTGTTCTTTTTCTTTTCAAATTTCCGCCCATTCTTTCTCCACCTTTCGCCGGAGTGCGTACACGTTCTGCAAAGGACACTTGAATAACTTGGATTTACAGTAAAAAATAAGTAAATTTTTATGTATTTTAGAATATTATTTTTCACGTGATAATCGTTTGTTACTTTTTCTGAAAAGCAACGAATGATGAAAAATAAAACCGCCCTTTGTGGAAGTGAAATCTTTCAAATTTTTCAAACTTAATATGTCCACGTGGTGTATTCCCTGCTAAAAATGTCGGACTAAGAATGATTAAAAATAAACCAATCATTTTCAATCCTATATCCAAATTCTTCAAAAGTTAATTAAAATGAATTAATATGTTATATTATAAAGAAAAATGATTGAAACTGATTAATATTGATTAAATTATGATTCAAATGGATTAAATCGAATAATATTGGATACTTTTTAATGACAAATATTCGCATTGAATGTATCCCATTCAATAAATTTTGATATAATCCTAATATGTAGGATTAAAAATGATTAAAAATAGACAATAATTTTCAATCCTAAATCTGAATCCTTATGAAGTCGATTAAAATGAATTAAGACCATACAACATATAGCAAGCTGATTGAAAGTGATTATAATGGATTGGATTCATTATGATTTGAATGTATTAAATCGAATAACATCGAATACTTTTGAATCAAAAATATTCGCATTTAATGAATTCCATTCAATGAATTTTAATATATTCTATTCTGACATAACGTTCTATCTATTGTGACGGTAATCGTCCTATTAGCGCTAGCAGCCCAATCATGCGGCTGCCTGCGAAGGCAGCACCTACCGGTTGGGGAAAATGTAATGAGGGAATTCCGCACGAGACGGGACTGAACGCGCGCGAATATTAATGAACCAGTCGAGGATTAGCTATCCGATCATTCAACCGTTTAACAGCAAGTCAGAGTTCTCCGCCAAAAATTTCCAAGGGAAAGAAGCAGTGAGCCCGCCGATCTTACGAACAATAGGTGTGACATTTCCGCGCTCGCGACAACTGAGTGTGTGTGAGTGAGCGTGAGTGGGTGTTTTCGCCATCGAGGGCGAAAATCGAGCGTTAACGAATTGGCCTCTTTTCTCGTTGCGAGTAGTGCGCTCAATACAAAAGTAAGTTGGCCAGCTTTATATCGCGACTTTGCTTTATTTTTCTCACGATTGCGCGGAATTAATTGCTAATACCTCGTACTCGGTAAGAATCGGTAGCGTGCATGTGCTAACCCGGCGAACAAAGAGCTACGATCGCTCCAACGCTACATGTTATTGACGCGCGCGTACTTTGTAAACATAAACACGTGGGCCAAGTGTACTGTACAGAAAAGGGAAATAAACTAACTCGCATGTGATACTGATTATAATTTTGATGCTATTTTTTCTCGCCGGTGGAAGGTTGGTTGACTGACTCCCGTTCCCTCTTGCTCCCCGGTTGACGAGTTTGAACATTTCGACAATCCCGCGCGCTCTTCGATGCGACCGCTCGCATAAATAAAAAGACGGAGCACTCACTCCGTTACATGGCGCCCAACGTAAAAGAACCTACAGCGTTTATGATTGTCCAAAACGCCGGTTCTAAACATTGACCTTGCGCTCAGTCAACCAGCGACTCAGATGGCAATCAAAATGTTGTTATGCACACTTTGAATTAAAAGCCACATAATAAACATCGCGTCTCTATAAGTTAGCTTGCGAAGGCCCGCTGAAACGATAATTTGTAAACAGTCGTTGTAAGCGCGTGTGAGTGCGACCGAACGACTCTTAGCGAGCTATAGCGTAAACACCAATAGGTTTTGAAAGTTGCCGCAAATCAACAATATTTTACCCGTTGGCCCGGGGAAAACTAACACCGGCAACATTCAAACAAAAGAAACTCAAATCAATAGTTTTCTTTGGTAACTTGTTATCTTAACGTAAATGTATTTTTCGAATATTGCTAACTGCGGTTATTGGTGGCTACGCATATAGACGCTCGCTATAATAATTTAGATACTAACCAACACACAGCCGCGCTAACAAACAGTTAGCGCGCCTGATAGGCAGGATAATTATATTGCGCAATAACGAGCAAGGAGTCTTTCGGCTAGCACAACATTAAATGCCCTTTATTGAGCCTTTCGTCGGCTAGAAAAATCTAAATTTTTGCTTGTTTGCTTATAAATATTAAATATAGCGCTCGCACTCACATCATCCGTCAAACAAGCGGGTAAATCTGTGTAAAAATTAGTCGCGACAAAACAAACAGATGACAATGGACTGCACTCAGAAAGAAGTCGAAGACTGGGTATTGACGCTCCAAGACGAGGAAGTAAACGAATACCTCGAACACCTGGAGCTCAAGACAAGCGGGAATAAGTTCTCGAGAGCTGGGCGACTACAAAATTGGTTGCTAGGCGACTACTCTGCGGCGGATTTCGTAGAAGTCGACAACCAACACAACAATCCAGCAAGAAGGGCAGCCCTACGCTCAGAGCTTGTCGTATCCATCTGCGCGGAACACACAGCATCCGAAGAAGAAGGAGAACTTCCACTAGCCCAGCTAATGCAAAGCGCAGAGATGATATCGCGGATTCAGGAAACAGCGATAAACATCACAAACGTACTGAAAGACAGCGAGAGTACTAGCAGTAATAAAAATATTACTATAACGGCTAATGATGGTAGCAGCAGTTCCAACTCCCGCCTGCATTCGCTGTGATGATCCAAGACCTCATCTTCCGGTCCAGAGAAAACTGCTAGACTCGTTAAGAGTAAACATATCGAGTCTAACGAAAATATTAGACCAGATATACAACAACTGCAACAATGTTAAGAGCCAACTGGACGATCTATCTGCCAGAATGAGCGCATTGGAAAATCTCGAAAACAGGCATGTACGGCAAGATAATGCGAATAATTCTAGCGAAATGCGACAACAAGAAAATACGTGTAGGAGCGTCGCATTCCAAGATACCTTCACCTATCATTACGACACCAGGTTACCTCACAGTACTCCAGCTGGACCCGGACAGAGACCCACGGGGGCCACCGGCAGGACCCCCCCGCCGGACGCTCCCTTTCGGAGAGGGTGGACAGCATCAACTCAGTGGAGTTAATGCTGAAGTGAATAACCACCCGCCGAGCACATGGTCATCTCAACAGACAACAAACCCTTGGTCGACTACAAGGGATGTTGGTCGCATTGTCCGAGGATGGAAACTGAAGTTTTCAGGAGAGGGCAATGCGAGTATTGACACCTTCCTGTCTAGGCTGGACAGCTTGAGGAACGGCGCGGGACTCACGGAAGACGAGATGCTCCTAACGGCATCGGAGCTACTTGTCGGTTCCGCCCTCACCTGGTACAAGGTAATGAAGGAGGAATGCCTCTCCTACGCCGAATTTGAGATGGACGCAAGGGTGTGATTCGGGACCAGCGTGCAACAGCAACAGCGTCTGATGAGGGAAGTTCAGAGCCGATATCAGGGCCCCGATGAACCCGTTAATGTTTACATCGCCAACATGATGAGCCTGATGAAGCGACTAAACCCCCAGATGATGCCTGATTGCCAACTGGACCTGTTGCACGCCAACCTTCTCCCGGACATTCAGGCCCAAGTGCGGAGGTACGAAGTGAGCTCCATACGAACCCTGAACGCGCTAGCTACGGCAGCACAAAACAGCTTGCACCAGAGAAAGGCGGAACGGGTGGTACCGGATCCACAATCAACTCTGTATCCTAAGTTAGCGTACCACCCTCGCACCGATGGAAGCAAGGGCTGCAAGGGCAAAGTGGCATCGATGTCTGGCGATAAGCCGGAGGTCAGCGACAAGCTAGACCATATGGAGAAAGTGCTTGAGAAGGTAACGCATCAGGTCGTCTACACCCCGACGCCCTCGGGGGCGACACCTAGTTCAAGCCTAGAGGCAGTTGATGGCGAGAAGAAGGCTCCACCCACCGATATACTAAGCCAAGTGCTATTATCTCTCAAGGAGATATCTGAAGGGATGAAGCACATCTTCATTGGGAAAAATTTGTCTTCAGAGGACCGCACTAAGAAGCTGGAGGCTCCTCGAAGACGGGAGAGAGACTTCTCCAATCCACTCAAGTGTATCGAGTGCGGATTACTGGGATACAGCAAAAAGTGCTGTCCCCAATGTAACAAGGGAAACGAGGAAAGGAGTGGTTAAGTGGGGTTGACCCCACTCCTTCATCCCCTAAAACAAACCCCGCAAACGAGATCTCACGGACTTCGCCATCACAGTCAGTACCGATAGTAGCGAGCGTGTTGAGCGACGACAGCGAGAATTCCTCTGGTGGTGCCAATGATGAACGCGGCGGTAAAGTGGACGAGGAGAAAGGGGGTATTGACGTTAGTAAAGCCCGAGACCCTAGACCGGCCGAGGTGGTGGCTAATGAATCGCACACGCCCTCGGGGGCGCTGGTAACGGCAGATAAACCGTCACGGGGTACCCCCATGGAATCTCCGATAGTCCGAACCGAGGTGGTTCGAATGACAAGTGGCGTCACTTTACCACGAGATAGCATGGTGGCTAGCGCTATGGTGTGCAAAGAGCAAGGCTGTGGAACCGCAGAATCTGTTCCGCTCTATTCCCCGGAACAGGAAACGCGCTGGTGGCTACCGGTGAAAATAGGAGACTTCCAGATACGGGCTCTCTATGATCCGGGAGCTTCCACCACAGCAATGGGTAGTAATTCTCTGCAAATAGCGTCTGTGCTAGGCATCAGGTTAGATACCACCCATGCGGGTACGGCAGGACTACCAGATGGTCGTAAGTTAACAATCGTTGGTCACGCCATGTTGCCGTTTACCGTGGGGGATATGACGATGCTGACGAGAGTAGCTATCCTCCCAACCCTCGTCGATGAATGTATCCTAAGAGTGAATTTTGTTAGGTTGTTTAGAGCGGTACTTGACCCTGACGATGATACGTTATTGCTCAAGAAATCACGAACCAAGATGAAGCTAGAGGTAGCTAGCTTAGAGGCTGGTCCGAGATTAGCTACGATCGGACTAGCCGATGTAACAGCCTCGCAACAGGCGACATTGCAGAGGACCATCGGCGAGGTCTTATCGCAGGCCCCCGTGGGACTGGGATGTGCGGCAAGCATTGAACACGAGATTCGGGTCGGTGATACGAAACCAATCAAGCAGCACTACTATCCAGTGTCACACAAGGTCGAGCAAGAAATGCATAGATTGGTAAGGGAGATGTTAGACCAAGGGGTGATCGAGCCAGCGGACAGCGGCTGGTCGACCCAGTGGTTATGATACGCAAGAAGGATGGCTCGTATCGATTTTGTATAGACTTAAGGAAGGTCAACAAGGTCACCGAGCCAAACGCGTATCCCCTACCATTTATGCAAGATATATTGAGGCGCTTACGAAACGCACGCTATATCTCCACACTCGACCTCAGTAGTGCGTATCACCAAATACCACTCAAACCCGAATCTCGACCTATCACTGCCTTTACCGTGCCCGGATCGGGGCATTTCCAGTTCGTACGAATGCCATTCGGTCTCTCGTACGCCGGCGCCTTCTTCCAACGGTTAATAGATAGCGTGATCAGACCTGAGTTTGGCGATTTCGCCTTCGCCTATGTGGATGATATCATTGCCCAAATTCGAAGATCACCTGCAACATCTTAAAACCGTATTGGATAGGTTATGTCGATCCAGACTCTCGATTAATCGAGAGAAGAGCGTCTTCTGCAAACCTGAGGCCAAATATCTGGGTTTGTTGATTAACCGCGAGGGTATCAGGCTCGACCCTGAAAAGGTGCGCTCTATCGTAGAGTACCCACGACCAGGAAACGTGCGACAGCTGCGCACCTTCCTGGGGGTTGCTTCATGGTACCGCCGATTCTCGAGTGACTTCGCCACACACGCTCAACAGTTAACGAAATTAACGGCGAAAAAATGCGAATATGTGTGGGGATCAGACCAAGAACAAGCCTTCGCCAAACTTAAGGCACTCATGATATCCGCACCCTGCCTCGGGTTACCGGAATCCGACGGGCAGTACGTATTGGAAACAGACGCTAGCGCTACGGGAATCGGCGCCCTCCTGATTCAAAGAGTAGGAGACGGGGACCGGATCATCGCGTACGCTAGGAGAGTCCTTAACCCGGCAGAGCAAAATTACTCTGCCACGGAGCGCGAGTGCTTGGCGGTCGTATGGGCTATACAGAAGTTCCGCCCATACATAGAGGCAAGATGGTAACGGACCATAACATTCTGAAATGGCTATATAATCTGAAGAACCCAATAGGACGTCTAGCCCGATGGGCCTTGCAACCAAGGCCATATTTTCGAGATTGAGTATCAAAAGGGGGCCGACAACGTATTGTCCGATGAGTTATCACGCGCTTTTGAGCCCACGAAGGCTGAAGTTAGTGCGATGAACCAGCCGAAGTCGGGGGACAAAGCCTGGTACGCGGAACAGTTCCGGCGCGTCGAGGATAACCCGGAAGACTACCCGGACTGGAAAATAGTTGACAAAGTGATATATCACCAAAAGCCAAGCTGTGACTACCAAGGCGAATATGGGTACGAGAATACTTGGAAGTTTGTCGTGCCACCGGAGGACCGAAGGGCGGTCCTGTTCGAGAACCGCGACCTGGAGACCGCGGGACATTTGGGATGCGAGAAGACCTTCGCCCGCGTCGCCCAATCCTACTATTGGCTAGGGATGTACGCCGATGTCAAAGGTTACGTCCAAAAGTGTCAGGTTTGTCAGCAGTGTAAGGTCGAACAACGACTGCCACGCGGACTCATGAGGGATCGGATGTTCTCCGCGCCTTGGCAAGTGGTGGCGGGCGACATCGACAGACCATGTCCGAGGAGCCCTCGAGGGCACGAATACGTATTAGTGTTCATCGACTTATTCACACGATGGGTCGAGTGCATACCTATACGTAGTGCCAATGGTAAGACGATTGCGAAGGAACTCCGGGAACGAGTGATCCGGCGTTTCGGTGCGCCTAAGGTCTTCTTGTCCGATAATGGCACCGAGCCGTTCCAGCTATATTTCCGTAACCAGCTTGTAGACGGGTACCTGAGAGACCAAGGGATAAACCAGGCCTTTACGCCGACCTATACCCCACAGGCTAACCCTACCGAAAGAGTAAACAGAACTCTGAAGACGATGATAACCTCGTACTTCTGCGGGAATCACAAAGAATGGGACCGAGTACTACCTGAACTCACGTTCACCTTAAACACTGCCATAAACAGTTCCACGGGAACCAGTCCTACTATGCTCAACTATGGTAGACAACCGGAAGCGTCGAACACCCTTCGTAGGCAAATGGACGAGCTGGCAGCCCGAGAAGGAGATTTGCTTCGAATAGAACAGTGGAATGAGCATATGAAGAATAACCGATTCGTTATTCAAGAAGCTCGAGAAATCGCTTCGAACGAGTCCCTTAGGCAGGCGAAATATTATAACGCCAAGCACAGGGCCACGGTATTTAAAGAAGGGGACTGGGTATGGAAGAGAAATCGCATACTATTCAGTGCGACGCAGGGTATTTCCGCAAAGCTAGCACCAAAATTCGTGGGTTCCTACACTAAGGCACTCGGGGTCAACTCATACCGCCTTGCCAACCAACAGGAAGAGATCAAGGAATTGGTTCACGCCAAAGATCTTAAACCTTATTATGGACAGGAGAAGACCTTGCCGGAAGATGAAATCCGACAACGAGATGAAGACGACGCCCCTACCGCCCAGGCGACGAATGTCCCACCTATGGCGAGCGATGCGACACCACGCGAAAACAGACGCGCCGTTATCAAGAATGACACCCCCTGGAACAACAGCGCGAACCGTTTGAGCCACCCTCGTTACATCCCTTCCGACCCCCTTGACAAGACCGTGACGACCTCGCAAGAACGCATTAACCATTCGGACCCCATCGCGTCAACAAAATCCATATATCCGCCCTCCCGTCGTTGTGAAAAGGAAGAGGGGTAGACCACCGAACACACCGATCATTGGTGAATGAGGCCCTGCGAACGAAGGACCTGGGAGAACGACGCAAAGGACCCCACCTTCGATCCCAGCGGTGAAGATCCTGGGCAGCCGAACAGGCGCCCACCTTTGATAGACGAAGAAAGGGGTATCGATATTGACATGTAGAACTGTTACACGATGAAGATTTCATACGAGCTCTTCGAGCTGGACCTGGGTCTCGCGGTCGAGGGAGTCGTACACGCTGCTCTACACCTCCTCGGCGAAAAAAGGAAAGAAGAGGAGCGAACACGGATGTGAGCTCACGAGATCTCGTCATCCGTGGTGATTGAGGAGGTCACGGTCGAAGAGCCCCAGCGCCCATCATCGGTGCAGGGCGTCGTGTGCGAGAAGGCTACATCGCTGTCCGGAGCACCAGTAGGTGCCATTTCCATGAGAGCCCCACCAACCTCCACGGACACCCAAACGGAGGAAGTCTCCATCGACGCGATCTGGGAGGAGATAGTGGAGGGCTTGAGGAAGGTCGAACAAGGCTGGACCACCCTCAATGATCTCCAACGAGCCGTGTACGCGGAATACGACGCATATACGGCTGCGGGACACCGTCCCAGTGATATGGAGTACTGGAGCAAGGTGGTATCCCACCGGCGCCAGTTCGCCCAAGCGCTGAAGGAGGTTCAGCGCCGTCACCGCCAGGCCCACGGGATCGCGGTCGGTGACGCACCGGCTGGCCCCATCCAGCCTCCAGCTGCCGGAGTCAAGATAGCGGCTCCGGAGGCCAGGTCGGAAGCCACAACACATCGAGTTTAGCGGACGTACGGGGTAAACCTCGTGGTGAATGAGGACGGCAGCAACGGGGGTCAAGCAACTGGACCCATCCACATAAACCTTGTGGTGGGGTCTACGGATGAAGATCCCACGGTCGAAAAACCGTTGTGGTCCGCCCCGAAACGACGTGACGAGTTGCCGCTGACCCCCATGGAGCGAGGCCTCCCTCGGGGCACCCTATCCCGCGCACAGTGGGAAGGGTGCAACGTTTGTCATTACCCCGGGATGACTGGCACGGACCGTTGCCCCTGTGTCCGGCAACATTCCGACCTGGTCCAAGAGGGGCTGAGCTGGGAGGCACGCGGACGCCCCCCCATTGGACGACGAAGGCCAGGAAATAACCCGGTGACCATCCCGGTGAAAGGTTCCTGCCTCCGTGGGCAGGGCCGCACCCCCATTTATAACTAATAAAAACTTCAAATACCACGCAGAACATGACCTTTTATTGACCTTTACCCTCTTAACCTCAAAAGGAATGGTACTGATGATTCTATCGTCGAGGACCCCTTAGGTCCAGATTGGAAGGGGGCTGTGACGGTAAACGTCCTATTAACGCTAGCAGCCCAACCATGCGGCTGCCTGTGAAGGCAGCACCTACCGGTTGGGGAAAATGTAATGAGGGAATTCAGCACGAGATGGGACTGAACGCGCGCGAATATAAATGAACCAGTCGAGGATTAGCTATCCGATCATTCAACCGTTTAACAGCAAGTCAGAGTTCTCCGCCAAAAATCTCCAAGGGAAAGAAGCAGTGAGCCCGCCGATCTTACGAACAATAGGTGTGACATTTCCGCGCTCGCGACAACTGAGTGTGTGTGAGTGAGCGTGAGTGGGTGTTTTCGCCATCGAGGGCGAAAATCGAGCGTTAACGAATTGGCCTCTTTTCTCGTTGCGAGTAGTGCGCTCAATACAAAAGTAAGCTGGCCAGCTATATATCGCGACTTTGCTTTATTTTTCTCACGATTGTGCGGAATTAATTGCTAATACCTCGTACTCGGTAAGAATCGGTAGCGTGCATGTGCTAACCCGGCGAACAAAGAGCTACGATCGCTTTAACGCTACATGTTATTGACGCGCACGTACCTTGTAAACATAAACACGTGGGCCAAGTGTACTGTAGAGAAAAGGAAAATAAACTAACTCGCATGTGATACTGATTATAATTTTGATGCTATTTTTTCTCGCCGGTAGAAGGTTGGTTAACTGACTCCCGTTCCCTCCTGCTCCCCGGTTGACGAGTTTGAACATTTCGACAATCCCGCGCGCTCTTCAGTGCGACCGCGTGCATAAATAAAAAGACGGAGCACCCACCCCGTTACACTATATCAATCTTATCCAATAATTTCCAATGACTTAATGGGGATTATTGAAATAGATTGAAATTGCATAATCTTCAATCAGTTTGAATACTTTTTAATAAAAAATATTCGCATTAAATGAATCCCATTCAATGAATTTTAATATATACGATTCCAATATAATATCCTATTAATAGCAATCTTATCCAATAACTTTAAATGACTTAATGAGAATTATTGAATTAGATTGTACTTTCATAATTCTCAATCAGTTTGAATACTTTTTAATAAAAAGCATCCGCATTAAATGAATCCCATTCAATGAACTTTAATATATTCGATCCCAATATAATATACTATTAACAGTAAGCTTATCCAATAACTTTAAATAACTTAATGGAAATATTGAAATAGATTGAACTTTCATAATTTTCAATGGGTTTTAATGTAATGATTAATTCCAATCAAAGCTTGGATTAAAAGTCTATTTCAATAATTTCTGTTATTTATATGTAAATAAATAAATGTATAACTTCAGGTTATTAGATATAAATTTATTACGCGTCAACGTGGTCAAGTACATGCGTGCGTTGTGAGTCGCGATGCGTACGGTTCGACGGTATAACGCTATCTGAGAGAGAGAGAGATTCGCGGTACAGATACATAAACAGAAAACGTCTTTTGGCTGTTGCACAATATTATAATATACAACAATACGCGTTCGCGGAGATTCAAATCAGTACACACACACACGTACATATAAATCGATACAAGAAACAATCATATCTTAATACTCCCGCTTTTCGAGTACATACATATTAAAAATTAAGCATAAGCACATTGGTATAACATTGTGTATTTATGTGTCACACATACCAATCAGTTTATAAAATTTTTCGAATAAAACTCTGTTCAACGGTTTCGTTAGAACATCCGGAAGTTGGTTGTCCGTTGAGACAAATACAGGTTTGACAATTTCACACTCAAACTGCTCTCTTATAAAGTGATATCGAATGTCCATGTGCTTCGTACGTTTATAGAATTCCGGATTTTTAATTAGCCTTATGGCACTTTGGTTGTCAACCATCAGTTCTATTGATTCAGCATATGGGCATCCGATCTCATTCACCAATCGGCGTAACCACACTATTTCTCGCGGATATATATTCGGCCTCTGTGGTGCTTAACGCAACTGTCGTTTGTCGGTGAGATACCCACGCTACAGGTCCGTTCGCTATTTTACATAGAAAACCTGAGGTTGAACGACGAGTGTCGGAGTCCCCGGCAAAATCCGTGTCATTGTAGCATTCTAATTTTATAGAACTTCCGCTGCTACAGTAAGGTATGCCTTTAGTGGGCGTGCCTTTCAGATATCGCAGTATCCATTTCGCTGCTGCCCAATGGTTGTGAGTATAATTGGTTAAATAACGACTTAATTTGTTTACGGCGAATCCTAAGTCCGGACGCGACATATTTACCAAAAACATCAGTGAGCCTAAAAGTTGTCAAAAAGGTATATTTTCGTCGCATTTATCGCCGTCCGTCGCGTCTAGGTTCGTATCTACGTCCATGGGAGTGCACACCGGCTTGCAATCAGACATTCCAAATTTACTAAGTAGCCGAGTAACATATTGACTTTGATAGATAAGTATTTTACGATTCATTCTGTCTCGCTCGATTTGCACTCCCACAAACGTGTCAGGATCTGTCGTCGTTATATCAAAATCAGACTTTAATGCATTGAGTACACATTCAATTGATTTGCGCGTTTTTGACATTATGAGCCCGTCGTCAACGAATAACATCAACCACACTTTTTCGCCATTCGTGTTACCAATAAAAACTGATGCATCCGAATTACAATTCTTAAAACCGTATCGCGACAAAAAAAAGATAAACGTTCGATTCCAACAACGCGAGGACTGTTTCAAGCCATACAGAGACTTATTAAGTTTACATACTAATTCTCGGTCGCTCGAAGATGTCTCGAGTCCCTCAGGTACTTTCATAAATATTTCTTCTTCTAACTCGCCATAGAGGAACGCCGTTTTAACATCAAACTGCGCCATCTCGAGATCCGATCGTCCTCAGATGTGCTATTTTCGGTTTTCTTCCAGTCCAAACTTCGAACGAGATTGTCGTGTCACTTCTGTAGTTTGGCGTTCGGTTGAGCAAATACACGACTGTGTTCACAGCTTCTCCCCAGAGGTGATGTGGGAGCCCTCTTGCATTTATTATCGCTCGAACGCTTTCCAGGATGGTCCGGTTCTCCCTCTCTGCTCCACCGTTTTGTTGAGGTATATGTGGCGCCGTCGTCTCATGTGGAATGCCCCTCGAGATTAAGTATTGCTTCATTTGACCATTGACAAACTCGAGACCCTTGTCAGTCCGTAAGGCCTTCATGGAGCGACCAAAATGATTTACTACCAACCTCTCGAAAGCCCTGAATGAATCGAACGCTTCAGACTTCTGCTTCAGCATATATACGGCCCTATAACTCGAACACTATCTTTAATTACAAAGAAATATCGGGCACCTCCAAGGAAGTTAACAGGCATCGGTCCACACAGGTCGCTGGAATAGAATTCGCCGACTTTGTAGTTAATTTTTGTTTCACCGCTTTTGTTGAAGGGAAGTCTGTGTGACTTCGTTAACCGACATGCCTCACAATTAAATTCGGCTTTTCCTCGTAGCTTGGCGCCATTTACCAACTCCTTGGTAAATATGTTACTGAGCGACTTTTGATTGATGTGACCGAGCCTTTTGTGCCACGTATACGCAGCAGCAGTAACAATGTTACTTTCGTATTTCTTCGAATGAATTCTAATCGACATGTGGTATATATTATTTGATTTCTTAATCCCAGTGGCCGTCAACTTCTCGCCGTACAGGATTCTAACCTCGTCTCCGAAAAACTAGAGCATAAAACCGTTCGACGCGCACACACCTATCCAGAATAAATTCTTCTGCAGCTCGGGGACATACAAAACATTTTTAATTTTTCCCTGGATTCATCCGTTTTCTGTGTAACTCTCTATTTGTATTGAGCCTTGTCCTTTTACTTCGCACTCGCGTCCATCTCCCATCACGACGTAGTCTCCCGACGTTGGCGTGAACTCGTCAAATCACTCGCGTCTCGGCGTCATGTGGCAAGAAGCGCTACTGTCTGATACCCATATGTCCGAATCTGCTATGTCGTGATGCGAGGAAACCACCCTGTCGACGGACAGTGCGGTAGGCTTATCGTGCTTGCTCACGACCGTCGCTATAAAAGAAAAAGATGTTTTGCCGGAAAATTTTGAATGTTCCTCACCTGTACTTTCGGTTTGTTTACTTCGTTTTCGTAAACGGCAATTTCGAGCTATATGGCCTTCACATTTACATGCGTAGCATTTCGTTTTGTTTTTTTTTCCTTTCGATAATTCGCCGTTTAAGGATTTGTTTTTGTTTTCAACTTTGCTTTCAGCTTTTGTGCTCGCTAGTGCTACGACCTCTTCGACCTTTTCAGATAAACGTTTTTCTTCTTTCAATAAATGTTCTCGAAGATTCTCGAAAGTGTGTAATTTTCCATCAGCCATATTCCATGCCGAAATAAAAGCGTGATACCTTGAGGGTAGGCCTACGAGTATTTTTGCAATAATCGAAATTTCCGATATGGTCTCGCCAATGTCCTCAAGCGCTCTTGCCTCATTACGAAAGTGCGTTGTATACTGAATTATTGACTCACCCGGCTCTAATTTGTTTAGAGTGTG
The DNA here is from genome assembly GCF_024137745.1 of Phymastichus coffea. Lineage (NCBI taxonomy): Eukaryota > Metazoa > Arthropoda > Insecta > Hymenoptera > Eulophidae > Phymastichus > Phymastichus coffea. The sequence goes on along the minus strand of NW_026706828.1, from coordinate 5,243,117 downwards.
AAATCTTTGCAGCATCGCCATTATATTATTATCCGATTTTTCCTCGTGTAGATTCGTCAACTGCTTCCAAATCTCCGAAGTTGTATCACACACGGTTAAACTTGCAAATTGGTCGGGATTCATTGCTGTCTTAAAATAACCCGTGTTTTTGCGTCGTTTTTTCGCCACTGAGTAGTGGCGATCGTGTCTGTCTTCGAGTCGGGCTTCTCGCTCTTACTAAGGACAATATCGTCGAATCCACTGGCAGTCATCACAGCCATGATTTTATATTTCCACATCTGAAAATTGGTGCCATCAAATTTTGTCATGTGCTGTATCCCGAACTCTGCCATTTTGCCTTTATTGTAAATAATACACAAACACCGATTAACGCACTAATAATCGATTTACAATTCCCGCGTAAACGCACAACAACAAAAATTTTCACAGCAATGCATTAAACTTGTATGCGGCCTGGGCCCATAACCTGTTATTTATATGTAAATAAATAAATATATAACTTCAGGTTATTAGATATAAATTTATTACGCGTGAACGTGGTCAAGTACATGCGTGCGTTGTGAGTCGCGATGCATACGGTTCGGTGGTATAACGCTATCTCAGAGAGAGAGAGAGAGAGAGAGAGACTCGCGGTACAGATACATAAACAGAAAACGTCTTTTGGCTGTTGCACAATATTATAATATACAACAATACGCATTCGCGAAGATTCAAATCAGTACACAAACACACGTACATATAAATCGATACGAGAAACAATCATATCTTAATAATTTCCAATAACATAATTTCGTATTTTATTTCATAAATGTTAATATATTTACTATCTCGGTATGACACTCAATTAATATTAATATTATTGTTTGGCATTCAGCAATACCCTATATTTAAATAGATTCAATGTTAATAATCTTATATTTTATTATATTTTAATTATTTATTAGAAATTTTTTCATAATCATTTAAGGTAATGATGTAAATACGATATCGCTAGATTTATTTATAAAATAAATTTTTTATCTACATCATCGGGCTCACTTAACTGTATAATTAGTTATTGGCGAATAAATTGGACTAACTTTAATTAATAAAAATAACTATAGTCTTTATTGGATCGAAAGACTAACGCTCGCGAACAGGATTTTACAATGAATACTATTCGGTGAGAGAGAGAGAGAGAGAGAGAGATAGAAGATTCGAATTTTACCGCGAACTAACGCTCGAAGCGAATACAAAAAAAAATCACTATCACGATTGACAAAATACCGAATGTATTTTGTCACGCGATAATGACGGTAGGTGCACCTACCCTGCGGTGCAATTACGGTGATCAGCCGTAATTGTTGATGAAATATATCAACTGCTACTGCCCTCGTATTTATCAGCTGCGCTGCCTCACTCTGCCTTCAATCTGCTGCAATACTGCTTCTGCACTGTTACTACTTGCTGCTTCAATACCGTCGTTGCACTCACGCACGTAATTGTCCCAGAAAATCTTTAATAACGGTGAAACACGGTGCAAACCAATATCCACTGTAAACTCGCGTAAACAGCTGAGGCGTAACTGTTTATTCAAATGATCGCGCACCCCCTCTCTCTCTTAATTGTTCGTACTAACGCGCGAGAAGCAGAATCGTGGACGGATCGATTAATTGAATCGACTACCGTTGCAAAATATAATAAATATTATTCTATTTTGAACTACAAAATAACTTCGGAGCATCTCGAAAGAGAACTTTTAATTATTAAAATAATATTAAATAATATTGTAATATTTTGAATTTCGCAAAACTAAATAAATAAATGAATATAAATGGTTAAGGAAAATTAAATTGAATAAATACACGCTACTACTATAAGTCTAAATTGTCATCCTCTTCCTCCTGCTCTTCCTTCTCCTTCTCCTCCTTCTCCTCCTCATCAGAAACCAATAAATTTTCATTCCATATGTCCTGAAAACCCTTCTTTTCCTAAGTACTTCCCACAACGGAATCCGTTTGACAGTTAAGATCATTTGAATTTGTAGATGCAAATTCAAAGTTTAAAGGATCGACTTCATCTAGTAAAAATTTTTCTTTATTCTTCTTTTTTAATTTTGGTAATTGTTTCATATTGGAAATTTTCTTGGTGGCGTAGACTTTGAAATCTGCTATTTCCGTTAAACGATCATCATACTTCGCCTTTTGTTTCTTGGTTATTTCTTTTTCATAATAATATTCAAGACAATGACCGTAATATTCTAAAAAATGAAAATTCAAGATTTTTTATCGTTTTCCAGTTTGATTCATATATTTATATATTTTTCAAGCAATTTCTATGTTTTATAATTTTTACCTTTGCAAGCATTGACCTTCCTAGGATCTAATTTCTTTATCTTACTGAGTTCTTTCCCTGTTTTACCCTATAATACAGTTTCATTATCGTCACCTTTTTCACCTTCTGCTTTTCCTTCTTTACTGATTTTATGGTTGCTCTCACAGCCAGTCATTGTACTAACCATCAAGACTTCCTTTCCAAAAGTACTGAGAAGTATGTTACCGACAAACACGCTCGGGCTTGTAAAATCGGATATTAAATTTGCATGCGTGATTTCATCCATGTACTCGTATTCCCCAAGCCCCAAGTGTATCTGTAAAAAATATGTAATTTCCATTCTACAGATCTCATCTTAAAAAAGTATTTAAAATCTCGCGTTTATTAATATATCCATACACCTTTACCCTTGGCAAAATATCCAACCGGATAATCATTGATGGAGGATCAATGCTTTTACCAGAACATTCAATTTTACTTTTCTGTTCAAAGAGGACTGAAATAAAAATACAAGATATATTACGACAAGAAAATACTTCCAATTCAGTTATTTTAAAAGAGAAATACACACTTTTGTACATAATGATTTGTGAGGATAATGCTATATATCATAACAGCAAAACCAAATCGTTTAATTGGAAACGTAATGTCACTATGTAATGTTATACAGTGCCGGTCAGCCACTTTTACCCCCCCACGGGCAAAATCAGTCTAACTTCAAAGTTTTATATCTCTGGTAGAAATTAACGTACAGAGACGCGCGTGGGTGCGTTTGAAAGGTCTTTCGGAGAGCTTTCAAATGATATGACTCACGGTTGCCATCGATTGTTTTTTTAAATTTTGCAACAATTATGCAAAATTGAAAATTCTGAAATTTTTTTATTATTTTTGACAATTAGCCAATTTTGGAAAAAAAATCGTACGAAAATTTGAAGTACACCATTTTTTAGCTATTACCAAGCCCTATCTGAATCACTGATCAAAAATTTATTTTCGTCAAATATGACGCGCGCACGGGCATTTTTTCCTGGAAGTGACAGTTTTTTTCAACATTTTTTATCTCCGTCAAATTGTAACAATCGAAAAAAATTTTATAGGAGAAAAAATGTTTGTTTTTTCACGTAGAATACTGCAATAATTTTTTTTTCGGTTTTTCGAAAAATTTTTTTTTTCGGTTTTTTTCAATTTTTTTTTCTCACAGTCGGTACGCTAAAAAGATGAGAAACCACAAAAAAAAATTTTTTTCCACCCATTCAATAATACTACATAACAAGTATCGTAAATTACATCAAAAAAAAAATCTTTTTTTTTTCGACCTTGAAAAATAATTTAAACCGAAAAAAAAAATTTTTCGAAAAACCGAAAAGAAAATTATTGCAGTATTCTACGTGAAAAAACAAACATTTTTTCTCCTATAAATTTTTTTCGATTGTTACAATTTGACGGAGATAAAAAATGTTGAAAAAAACTGTCACTTCCAGGAAAAAATGCCCGTGCGCGCGTCATATTTGACGAAAATAAATTTTTGATCAGTGATTCAGATAGGGCTTGGTAATAGCTAAAAAATGGTGTACTTCAAATTTTCGTACGATTTTTTTTCCAAAATTGGCTAATTGTCAAAAATAATAAAAAAATTTCAGAATTTTCAATTTTGCATAATTGTTGCAAAATTTAAAAAAACAATCGATGGCAACCGTGAGTCATGATATTTGAAAGCTCTCCGAAAGACCTTTCAAACGCACCCACGCGCGTCTCTGTACGTTAATTTCTACCAGAGATATAAAAATTTGAAGTTAGACTGATTTTGCCCGTGGGGGGGTAAAAGTGGCTGACCGGCACTGTATGTAATACAAATATATACTTTCTACAGTTATAAACAATTAATGTGAATAAAGTATATCTTTTTCCGCGCTGATAATCACATCGTATTATTTTCAGCTTGTATAATAAGCTGACTCTCAGCGCATCGATCACCGGGTCGGAAAAAAATTGACTTGCAGTTTTACTACGCACTATATTATTTTACTTTTGTTTTATACTATTTCTGGTGAACAGGTGAAAAGCATTTTTTTGTGAATGAGATGAAGAAGTAGAAGCTAGATCCCATTTATTTACCTCTCTAGCAAAATAAAAAATTGTAGAATTGATTCAAACTTTGTACATATACAGAGTAAATATGATTATGAATGACTGTGCAAAGTTTGCAATCGATTCGCCGCACCGTTTTCAAGTTATTGTTGATCACAGTTAAACATTTTTATACGCGAGTAATGGTAGTGGCCGATCAGAACCTACGGTCTTTTAGTATAAATATTTAACTAATATGAAGATCAAGGGTCGCGGTCGAGAGCCGTAGGCGAGTAGGCCCGAAGTGGTCACGAGACTGCTAGCCGGCCGCGACACTATAATACAATGAAATGGGAAAACGTCAGATTTGTGGAATAGATGTACTTTCTTTTCATGTTTCCACGTATCGATTTCCTCATGTGGTATATGGTTTTAAAAAGTCTAGATTCTTTTCTATTATCCGGAAAAAGTTTCACTTCGATAGTTTTTGATTTTAGAAAGTTATTTGAGTTTGAAGTTCTGAGTAATGTTGCATTCCGCCATTTTAAGATCTTCTAACGCTTGGTTTTATTTTTATACATCTCTACGTCTTTTACGTATGTTACGTCTACTCCTCACGTACAAAAATAATGACGAATATCCTTATAAATGTAATCAATAGTCCATTCAAAATCTAAATATTTGTCATAAGGTTTAATACGATTGCATACAAAATTAATAAATAATTTTCATGAACGAAACATTCGTAAACAAAATGCAATTTATATGGAGAAGTAGCTTTCATTATTGTCTTGCGACTTGTGATTGTACTTTTAGAAGGGCATGAAGCTAACTTTTCAGATTCTAATAATTTAAATTTTATATAATTTTATCTCTTTGACATTTTTTCTAGATACCAATGACGAAAATAATAGCTGCATTATGAAAATAGCAAATTTAGTAGCTGACTTGAATGGGAAAATAAATAAAATGTTAAGTACGTAATTCTTCATATCAAAAGCTGAGTTATGTAGTCAAAAGTGCCTATAATAATAAGTAGCTAGACTATTACATTAAAGTTAAAGTTTTTGTTAATAACTTTCCATATAATTTTTTATTTAAAAAATTTAATTTCCATTGATTAGTAATTCATCATTATTCATTGTAATTTAAATATTAATCACCTTGAAAGTCGATTTTTTACCTACGTAATTCGCTTTTCTGGATTAGACTGTTTCTTCGGTAAACCATGCCGCTTGAGTATCACAATACCAAAATAATGGCAACAGCATCGTTCCATATACTTCGTTTAATCTTCTTTTCTTTTATGGAAGAAACTGTCTAAATTTCTTTTGTAGTACATTTGACGTCACCATTTTATGTACTTTCATAATCGCGCTGACATTATAACTTGACAATACCGTCTGCGAGGTAGCGCAGTTGTGGGATAGCCATTGATTTATAGCTATCCGGTTTCTTATAACATTTTTCTATGGTCAAAAATGACAGATGAGCTCAAAGAAACTCAGACCCAACGAGCCAACGATTGACATCGTATATTTTCGTTGCATCATTTAGAGTTGGACTGCAGTTCTCAGAAATGCACATTTCGTAGTTTTCCTTGCCCTAAAATATTGTTCATAAAACACTCATGATTATTTTTTTACATTGATTTTTTAATTTATTAGTTAACTTAACAAATTCATGGACATCACGGAAACTGTTTGATTTTGTTAAAAATGACAGTAATCTTCATAGAATTTACTGCCTGACATGTGTTCTCCTACTTAAGTCTGACCTTTTCCGGATTTAATCGCGTCAGCACTGACCACTAGATTGAAATACCACTGATTTGTCCTAAGCGATTTCTCGTCTACATTTTTCTTTTAAACATGATCTTGCGTAAATCCACTGCAAACTGTTATTGAATCGGACCAAAAACGTTTCTGGTTTATATTGTGATGTCAAGTACGATGTATATAGTCATAACTAATTACAATCCGAGAATAGCGGTTTGAAATTCTGATTGTTAAGATAGCAAAGGCAAAATCTCTCATTTGTGCGTTGGGAATCACGATAACGACCTCATTTTTTATCGACACGCATGATAGCTCACTTACATTCTGTCTCTAATTCAACTTCTGGTTGCACGATGGCTCCTTCTATAACTATATCAATCGTGTCAATGGCCACCAACCAGTGTGTCGCTTAAACCCTACCATCTAACACTTTGATTCTATCTTTTTGCTAAGAAAGTCTTTACATTTATAAGCCTGTTTTTTAATTGGAAAGGTCCCGAATATAATAGTCTACTTTTTTATAAATCGCCGGAAAGAAAATTGGACTACTTCAAAGCAATCATGAAGCCATTTTCATATTCTCTGTAACTATAATTTTGATTTCTAAAAAATCAAGAGGTTATAATAGTAAATCAATGTAAGTCGAGCGTCAGCGGTATACCGGCACCAAATACTAACCAGACTATGTATGACCAAAAATGGGGTGAAAAGAAGATGCTACTACATTCATATTTTAAAAAATTAGAAAATGACAAATTATTTCAAACTTTCGACTAAATGATAACACAGTCGAAAAAATTTCGAGCAAAAATGGTAAGTTTATGTAGAGTCTGTAATAGAAAATCATAAAAATCTATACGAGAGTTATATATAAAGTGTCCAATTAACCAACAAGCAAGACATTTTTTCTCTAAAATCATTTTTATTTTTTAACATAGTTATCTTCAAAGTCGATACAGTTATTCCAACGATACTCTTCGTTGTCCCTTTCAAATAATAGTTAACGACTTTCTTCTCAAAATAAGCGTTTATGTATATGTGATAATCCCCTCGTTCGATCAAAATCTCTCACTCCTACAAGTGAAACTTTATAGTTAAGAAACGGGAAAAAGTTATTGAGGGCCAGATCTGGCGAATACAGTGGATGGTCTACTAATTCGAAATACAAGTTTTCAATTTTAACCGGGGCGATCACTCTAGTGTGAGCAGGAGCGTTGACTTGATGAAAAAGCACTTTCTTTCATTTTTAAAATTTCTGCCTTTACTTTATCAATAGCAGAGGATGTGATATACGCAACTGGCGTTGTTTTACTTCCTTGAAATAATCGTTCAATGCAATTCCGTGACTTTTTCAAACGCAGTCGGCATCATTTTTCTAGTAGATTAAACCTTCATTACATTTTTCGTAGCAAGTTCGCTTTTTGCAATACACTATTTTAATTGTTCCTTCTTTTCAGGAGTATGATGATGGATACACTTTCATCTACAGTTATAAATCTACGCAAAAAGTTCTATTTTTCTTCCTTCTGACTTGAAAGTATGACCAAAATTATTAATAACTGTAAAAGATAGCGTAATCGGCTGCTTGCTTACATGCCACCATCTTTTACTTTCGAGGAAGCTGCATAGCGCATGCTCTTTCGGTCATCTCTCGCCAGACGATACCTGAGATGGAGTCGGAATAACCTCCTCGGGGTTTATTTTTTTTCTATTCTATATCATATTTTGAGTCATTTAACCTTTTCTTCAAAATATTTTTTATAAAACCCTTTTTAAGAAAGATATTTTTCTAGTGAAAAAAATGTTTTTTATGAAAAGTTATGATAGTAGCAAAAAATTTAAAAAAAAATGGATTTTAACACTGATTCACAATATTTCTTTACAAAATATGTCCATTTCAGGTATATTTTTTAATGCTAAGCTTATTGTGATGTTCGTATCACTTATAAATAAAATAATTCGAACTCTCGTAATCTAGCTAATGAGTAAGAATTTGTTTCCAATGATTTTACTCTAATTGTCAAGAAAATAGATAAATAAATCAAATGTAATAAATAAGTAAATCAAATATACATAAGTAAGTGCAATATATCGAGGAAAGTCAGACAATGCCCTAGTTTCTTATGGTGCGAATTGTCCCATAAGCAGAGCTAAAGTCTTCCTTGTAGAGGATATAATTCGGCCCAAGTTTCTTATAGCGCGAGCTGTTCTATAAGTTGTGCTCGAATTATAGGAAAGAAAAGGTCTTGCTCAGTTAATCACAATGAGAGAAAGAACTTAGGTATTAGCCAAGTTTATTCAATCTCATGCGCTCACTTTGCAAGGTTAGAAGTGAATACCAGCCTGTGCAATAGTAGGCGTATTTATACATAGATTTTCCCGCCTATTTTCGCAGGAGAGTTCTCTTCGAGAAGTTTTCGAATCTTTAAGAAACATTCGCGAATTTTGCGAAATCAATTTTCTTAATTTACAAGTAAATAAAGATCAATACTAAATTTTCAATACATGTGAACTTTACAGAATTAGTTATTGGTCGATTTAGTGTAATTTACAATTACCGCAAATAGTATTGTCAAAAGTTATTAACTAATAAAGTTAATTAATGCGGTATTACAATATTTACAATAGAAAAATATTAAGTTTTTACATAACTTTATCGTTTATTAATTTTAGAAGTAATTTCTAAAAAGAAATATTCAAATTAGTTAATAACATTTGAATTATAACAAATTTTCATAATTGTAACGGTTTTTTCTATAAATTTATACCGTAATTACTAGATTAATTATCTAAGATTTATAAATTACAAAGCTATCATTATTACTTATAAAATTAACGCTTTCGTTCTATATACAACTTACTGTTTAAATAAATTATTAATTATTTATTTATTATGCAACGGTAGTCGATTTAATTAATCGAACCGTTCGCGATTCTGCTTCTCGCGCGTTAGTTCGAACTATTGAGAGAAAGAGGGGGCGCGCGATCATTTCAATAAGCAGTTACGCCTTAGCTGTGAACGTGAATTTACCGCCGATTTGTATTGCACTTTGTTTTCGCCGAATAATTAGTTTTTTTGGGACAATTTCATGCGTGAGTGCAACGGTATTTTCAAGATAACCAGTAGCAGTGGAGAAGCAGCAGCTTTGTAGCTAATTTGAGGCAGATCGAGCCAGCGCAGCTGATAATTAAGGGGCAGCGGCAGTTGAGATTTTTTACAACAACAATTACGGCTGATCACTGTAATTGCACCGCATGGTAGGTGTACCTTCCATCATATTAAGCGATACAAAATACATTCGGTATTTTGTTTATTCGTGATAGCGTTATTTTTTGTAATCGCGCTGTGCGTTAGTTCGCGGTAGAATTCAAATCTACTCTCTCTCTCTCTTTCTCACATAATTAAATTGTAAAATCCTATTTTCGTGCGTCAGTCTTTCGGTCCAACAAAGACTAGTGATTTTTTTTTTAATTAAAGTCTGTTAAATTTATTCGCCGTTTTCGTCATTTGATTTTCCTGGTAGCTTAAGTATTTGAAACAGGCTTAGGTTTTAATCCAATTACGTCTAGGGGATTAAGAAGATTAGGAGTAAAGTCGCTCACACTTAAAACTCATCAAGTGTAACAAGACACGTGACTTAAGGTGAGTTTAACCCCGATCAATTGAAGACAACTAGGATAAATCATCTAACGTTCAGGCGAATACACGTATTATCATACGTGTTTAACGGAGCGGCGGTTTGCTCTGCATCGTGGGAGTTTGTTCTTAAATAAATTTCCCATTTTCAGATTTATCTCCCCCGTTACAATTAATAACAGTTATTATTAAGCTGTTATTAATGAAACCAATTCTTACTCATGTTCTTTAGATATTCATTTTGAATATGGACTATTTACATTTTTCTAATAATTCATATTTGTAGTGTAATAAACAAATTAACTTTGCATATTAAAATTCCTTATTAATTAATAATTAAACGCAATTCGTATTACTGTATTCTAAATCTACGTACTAAAATCTATATAAGAAATACTTTGTTATATCAAAATTACATCTAATTAACATATTTTTCTCAAATAACCGAAATCATTATATCTATATCTATTACTTTGTGACGTCACGCTCCTTATATGGTTATGAAATTAGACTCTTGCATTATGACAATTGAATAATCGGTTAAGTGGCGCCGTTTAAGATGATAATTTGTGTAAACAGATAGATGCGTTTGACGGGTTGCAGTGATTCAGTGAAATAATAAACTAGCTCATAGATAGGACCGTTACATTATATTGATTCGCATTTGCCTATCATACCGAAAATACACGCTGTACGAGGTGTGTTCAAAAAGTAAGGTAAATTTTTATTTTTATGAACAAATATTTATTTATTCATCAATATTTATGTTGTCCCCTTCAAAGTAATCCCCCTCAGATATAATACTCTTGTATCGACGTTTTTTCTAATCCTCAAAACACATAGCCTTGACTTCTTCCAGCGATCTTTTTTTATCTCTTCAATCGTTCCAAACCTCCGACTTATCATGGGTTTCTTGAGTTTTGAGAACAGGAAAAAGTCGCAGGGGGCCATATCCAGTGAATATGGTGCCTGAAGCATAATTGTGGTTTTGTTTTTGGCCAAAATGTTCGATACAAGCAACGATGAGTGAGTAGGTGAATTATCGTAATGCAAAATCCATGAATTGTTTTCTCACAATTTCGGATGTTTTTTTCGTATAGCTTCTCGCAAACGACGAATAACTTACAGGTAATACTCCTTATTGACCGCATGACCTTGCGGTAAAAATTTCTGATGAACTACGCCACGGTAATCAAAGAAAACAGTGAGCAAAACCTTGACATGTGATCGAACTTGACGTGCTTTTTTCGGTCTTAGCACTTCTGGAGTTTTTCATCGGGATGATTGGGTCATAGCCATAAACCCATGATTCGTCACCAGTTATGACTCTTCTGAGTATATCAAGGTCATCATTGATGTCGTTTGACAGCTCTTGAGCGATATTCCTTCGACTAATGCTATTATCACATATTTGTAACTATTAGAATAAATATTCATGGAAACTTTTTCACCATTATCACATAATTGTATCGTAGGAAAACGACATAAATATGAAGTTACTTAGATGCAAAATAGAATTTTACGATGAAGCAATAAAGCTTTTGCATTGGAATTAAAGAAATAGAATTTGGTTGTTAATAAAAAGATCTTTGATTTAAGAAGAATTTTTATCATTTTTTATTCAAATTAAAACACAAATGATTATAACAGTTTTTAATAGATAACACAGGCCAACAAATCTCAGAACCTGAGACCTAGTGTACCCGAAGTATTTTGGTGCGCTGAAAACGAATCCGAGCTCAGAATTTAGCCTATACGTCTGAGTTGCGAGATATCCTAACCTAAAAGTGCAAAAAACACCGTTTTTTGCTATTTTTGAGGTTACATAGCATCTTGAATAAATTTTTTTTTCCAAAACGAGTAGAAGCATCACAAAGAAGCTCTCTTGTCCTTTGAAATCCATTTTTCAGATTCAAGATGGCTTTTTTTTCGTCGAGATATCATTGATTGAAGTTAAATATATTCGGAGTTTTGTAACAACGTTAAAACAGCCTATGTAGCATATGTGAGGCTATAAGCCCAATTTATAAGTGATCGTATTCGATCGAAAAAATCTATATATGGGTTTTTGAGGTTGCTGTTAAAGAATATAAGGACAGATTTTGAAAATTCAAAATGGCGGATCCAATATGGCGCACCTAAAATTTTATAAGTGATCTCATTCGACCGAAAAAATGTATACATGTGTTTTTGGGGTCACTGATCACGAATACGAAGTCAGATTAAGAAACTGAGGCAACCCTAAACCCTGTAACCTGCGAGGCTATAACCCCAAACCCTCTAACCCCAATTTCCTTAACCCCCGAACCTTGTAACCTGTGACCCTGTAACCCCAAACCCTCTGACCCCAATTTCCTTAACCCCCGAACCCTGTAACCTGCGAGGCTATAACCCCAAACCCCGTGAACCCAATTTCCTTAACCCCCGAACCTTGTAACCTGCGACCCTATAACCCCAAACCCTTTAACCCCAATTTCCTTAACCCCCGGGCCCTGTAACCTGCGACCCCAAGACGCTACACCCCCACTTACTCAACCCACAAACCCAGTATCTTGCCGCCCTAGAGTCCAAAACCTTTATATCTACCGTGCGATTATGAGGAAAGTGGCCATAGGCCATCCCGTGTTACCATTTAGTTTACATGGAAAAGCAGGTAGGTGACCTGAAAAGACCCCCTGCAATTTATACCTGCTTTCCCATATAAACTAAATGGCAACACGGGATGGCCTATGGCCAATTTCCTCATAATCGCACGGTATATCATACTTTAGTTTTGGTAATGTCACCAACCAATAGTTGACAATTGAAATGTTATTTCCAACATTGTCTGAAAATTACATGACTCCATATGCTAAACATTGTAAAAAATACTGAACTTAATCGATTTTCAATTTTTTTTATCATAACTTTACTAGAGTTGGATCATGAGACTTGATTTTCTTAGAATATTCAAAAATGTGATAAATTTTAAGTTATCATAAATTAGAAATCACGTTTCAGTTACAGACGGAAAGTGTTATCCGCTGGTTCAAATTGTGATCATTGTTCAGAAAATTTTTTCTTCTTCGAGGTTGCTCTGGAATAGTAAGCTGACAGTTTAAGAGATATATGAAAACACTCGTTTCTTTTTATTCCTTCCGTGTTAGAGATCACGTTTGAGTGTCAGGCTAACGGTTCGGTGCACATGAGAAAAAGTGTATTACTAGCAATATTTCAGTAGCATAGAAAAATTGATAGAAGGAGTTTCGCCTCTAGAATATTTTAACTACGCGATTGATTTGAATACTCGATTTACAAGATATCACGTTTGAGGTACAGGCTAAAATTTACAGCCACCGGTTTGAATACCTTTTGGAAGTCTTTTCAACTTCGAAGTTACTCCGAAATGCTAGGCTAAAGAAATTTTATGTTTTTTTAGTTCCTTCCGTGTTAGAGATCACGTTTGAGTGGCGGGCTAACGGTTGGATGCATACGTGAGATTGATATTGGTATAGTTTTTTACTAGCATTTTCTCTTCATTAGAAATTTATTTATAAGTGCGAGTGTGTGATTAAAAATTGTGGAAAAGGTCTCTTTGAATAGGTAGTTGGTCCAATATATTTTCTCGTGTTGGAGATCCGGCTAACTTGTTGATTCTGTGTGAATGGTAATTGTCAAAGTTCATCATTTCGTAAGACAAATTACCGAAAGATACATTTAATTATTATGTTATTATTTAATTTACTATTTACAATGAGTTCGCGAGTTTCTTGTTTTAATAAAGTAAACACATTTTGTTATATATGTGGAAAATATGATACGGAAAAATACCGTAGACCAATAACTACATCTATACAGACATTATACAATAATTGCTACGGGCAACAGATGACGAGTTTAGATAAAACATGGGTACCTAAGTCAATTTGCAATACGTGTAGACAATTTTTGATGAAATGGAATGGAAAAGATACAATGACAGATGTCGTCATTCGGCCAGCTATATGGCGCGAGCCAAGAGATCATACAACAGATTGCTACTTTTGTTTATGCGATACAACAGGTTTCAAAAAACAATATTTGTACAAAATAGAATATCCTTTTGTAAACAGCGTAACACCAGCAGAAGTAGGAACTATGAGAGGTTCTGAGAAAAGAGTCGATGAATCTGACCCGGTATCAATGGATACCGAGGAAACAGATGAGACTGGAGAATTTCCTTTTGAATCTAGTTCGGATGATGAAAGTCCTAAATTGTTTGACCAAAATGCATTGAATGATCTTATTCGCGATCTAAACCTACCGAAAGACAAAGCTGAGCTTCTTGCCTCCAGGCTTAAAGAAAGGAACCTACTGTCATCCGGTACTAAAGTTACTGTTTACAGAAAAAGAGAAAAAGAGTTTCTTAAATTTTTTTCAAAAGAAGATGGAATAGTTTTTTGTAATGACATTAGAGAACTTATGAATTTATATCAAAGTGGTATATATAAGCCAGAAGATTGGCGTCTTTTCATAGATTCCTCAGTGAAAAGCCTGAAAGCAGTTCTGTTGAATAATGGAAATACATATGCTGCACTTCCGGTAGGCCACTCTACTGTACTCAAGGAATCTTACATGAATTTCCAATTACTTTTGGAAAAAATAAAGTATAATGATCACGGCTGGCTTCTTTGTGGTGACTTTAAAATGATCAACCTTATAGTAGGTTTGAAATCGGGTAACGTTAAATACCCTTGCTTTCTTTGCCTTTGGGATAGCCGTGCAAAACAGGAACTGCAGTGGAAACAAGAGAAGTGGCCAAAAAGACGTGAGTGGAAATTGGGGAGTACAATGTGGTTGAAAAATCTCTTATTGACAGAAACAATATATTATTACCACCATTGCATATCAAATTAGGTCTCATAAAGCAGTTTGTGAAAAAGTTAAATCAAGAAGGTGACTGTTTTAAGTACATTAGGTCTACATTTCCTAATTTGAGTGATGCAAAAGTATCGGAAGGTATTTTTGTGGGTCCTGATATTAGAAAGCTCATAAACGATGATGAATTTATAAAAACAATGACGCCCATTGAAAAAAATGCTTGGTTAGGTTTTAAGAATACAGTGCAAGGATTTTTAGGAAACAAGAAGGATCCTCATTATAAAAAAATTGTGTCTGATATGCTAGAACACTATCGAATATTGCAATGCAATATGAGTCTCAAATTGCATTTTCTCAAATGTCACTTGGACTATTTCCCTGAAAATCTTGGAGCGTACAGCGAAGAGATGGGCGAAAGATTTCACCAGGATTTGTATCAACAAGAAATGCACTACCAAGGTAGGTATTCGGTCGCAGGATACAGAGTTTGTGGGGTTAGTAAGTGGGGGTGCAGCGTCATGGGGTTATTGGGTCGCAGGGTACAGGGTTTGTGGGTTGAGTAAGTGGGGGTGTAGCGTCATGGGGTTATTGGGTCGCAGGGTACAGGGTTCAGGGGTTAAGAAAATTGGGGTTAGAGGGTTTGGGGTTATAGCCTCGCAGGTTACAGGGTTCGGGGGTTAAGGAACTTGGGGTTAGAGGGTTTGGGGTTATAGCCTCGCAGGTTACAGGGTTTAGGGTTACCTTAGTTTCAAAATCTGACTTCGTATTCGTGATCAGTGACCCCAAAAACACCAAAAACACCCAAAAACACCAAAACACCTAAAAACGCCATTTTGATTTTTCAAAATCTGACCATATGTTCGTAATCAGCAACCCCGAAAACCCATGTGCACATTTTTTCGGTCGAATGAGATCACTTATAAAATTTTAGGTCCGCCATATTGGATCCGCCGTTTTGAATTTTCAAAATCTGTCCTTATATTCTTTAACAGCAACCTCAAAAACCTATATATAGATTTTTTCGATCGAATACGATCACTTATAAATTGGGCTTATAGCCTCACATATGCTACATAGGCTGTTTCAACGTTGTTACAAAACTGCGAAAATATTTAACTTCAATCAATGATATCTCGATGAAAAAAAAAGCCATCTTGAATCTAAAAGATGGATTTCAAAGGATAAGAGTGCTCCTTTGTGATGCTTTTCCTCGTTTTGGAAAAAAAAATTTATTCAAGATGGTATGTAACCTCAAAATGAGCAAAAAACGGTATTTTTTGCACTTTTAGGTTAGAATATCTCGGAACTCAGACGTATAGGCTAAATTCTGAGCTCGGATTTGTTTTCAGCGCAACAAAATACTTCGGGTACACTAGGTCCGGTCTCAGGTTGTGGAGTTTGGTCAAATTTTGTCGGCCTGTGTAACTTACCTTATAATGCCTTTCAGTGAAAAATTTTTTCACATGGCAAATTATCCACTTATTATATAAGTTGAATTTTTTTTAAAGTTTTTAAAACATAAATATAAGTTTAAGCAATTTCTTAAAATATTGCGAGTGATGCGTATTTTTCCAAATCAAATGATTAATAAAACAACAAACAATATTTTTTCAGATGAAATATTTAATGAAAAAGATTGACTACGACGGAAATTGGCGATTGTCAACAAGATTGCTGTTGAACGCAGTTATGAACATTCATGTTCAGAAACGGCATAGTGCGAAGGGTCAAAAAGGGAAGAAAGCATTGAAAAGCACAAATTTTTATAGAATATTAGAAGGTAACTAACAATTGTTATTTAAAACTGTACTCATAACAGTCCATTTCTTTTGTTAAAAATAAATATTATTTTTTCTTTAAATCTGTTAATCGTGATTTTTTTCACTAATTTGTTCGAAAATGACATGCAGTTAAAAGTAAAAATAGTTTTGTCCTGTAGAAAAAGTTACTGATGCTTTTAGCAATATTTATTTGCAAAATTTAGATTTATATAATTATTTAGAAACATCACATTGCAAATATCACAAAATTGAAAATATTGTTACGTTTACATTGCAACGATTGCCGAAAATCGTTTAGACTCGCGTGAGTTACTCAGCGACTGAGCGTAACAGCCGCGAACGGTTTGAGAGAAAGAGAGAGGGCGCGTTGGGGGAAATGACCGGGAGGGGAGAGTTAGCTAGCCAGTATGACTGTGACCTTCAGTCCGGCTGCATCATAGCGATTGAGTTCGAGATCCCAACGTGTTTTATCGTTTTCTGAGTGAGATCCAGGGAGTGCAGCATATAATTAGTGAGAGTGGAGCGAGAGGAGTGTCAAGTGCTCGCACTGTTAAACGTGCGCGGCTTCAGCAGTTGCTAGAGCAACCTCGGCAACAGCAGCAGCAGCGAGTCAGCCCCAGCGCAGGAGCAGACGCAGAGGCGGTCCGGCATCCAACAAGTTTAGAAGGATACGGTTGGCCACCGTATCCACTTCGATTCCGCGGTAGATGCATAGCACTATTTATTGTAATTAGCGGGCGATCCCGCGCAGCGCACGCGGCGAAATTATTATAAGCGTGCGAGCGAATAGTCCGCGACGATCGCGAGATTCACCCTCTCTCTCCCCGATTAAATCGTCATTCGAAATAGCGTGCGAAAGTCTCTCGGCAAATCCCTCTCTTATACACGTTTTAAATAAATAAAGTGATCTGAGATTAACACGCAACGATCTCATTGTTTTGTCTTCCCTTTGTCCGAAAGCAGTGTTATTGTTTACGTTCGATTCTAACGCGCCGGTAGTTCAGCACGAATCACGTAAGCAACCTACGAAGCTGCTCGCCAACCGAATTGTCAGCAGTGGCCGACGGAGCGCTGCTAAGCGAGCGCGCCAGCGCCCCTAGCGGAGAGATCGAGAATCCAACTTAGAACGGTAAGAGAACTCGGCGCAGGCGCACACCGGGACAAGGTGAGTTAGTGTGCTTACAGCACATAGATAACACGGCGTCCTTAGACTATACGAATAGTCATATTCGATAGGGATTAGAGGTTAAACGGCAGCCTGTTACAACGTATAGTCAATAAAAATATGCAAATAACTAAACTTTATTGAAACACAAACGTGATGCTTTCAATTTGACGCTCAGGCATCAACTAACTAAACAACAACAAAAATATTTATTCTGACGTTGCCGTGGATACAAACGTACGAATTCGATATTATAAATCGCATTCGTCACACTACCCCCTCCTTTGAAAAATAATTGTCGTCCTCGACAATAAGAAAATCTTGAACGAAGCGGGTTAATCCGTCTTCAACCAATAAAGGCTCCAAGGTTGCCCAAGATACCAAATCTTCGAGCAAAACCTAACCAACATTCCAGAAGAAAACTGGGACCCTTCTCTTGATTCTTGAATCTTCTCTCTTGACTCCAAGCAGGTTGGTTTTCAGTCTTCCAATGACGACTCTAGGCCCCAAGCCAATCATAATTCCAGAAAACAAAGGGCCCGTTTCTTGAACGTCAAGAAATTTCGAAAGGAGTATTATGGGGGATATATAGGAGATTGAACTTGGTTGGGAGTTGACGCTCTGTGGTCCAACCCAAGTTCCTGTTCTAGCATTTGCCCACAGCTTGAGGGAAACCACATCACCAAAAACTCAAGGAGGACAGTTCTCCAATTAACGACGGTCAACGTATTTCGCAAGTCTATCACTATGTACAATTTTATTCTTATGTCTAGGGGATTGTCTTATACAATAAACAACGTCGTTAATTTTTCGAATAACTTCATATGGACCTTTCCAATCGGATTGCAACTTCGGGGTTTTTTCAATTTTTGTCTTCGGATTGAAGAACCAAACTTTTTCTTTGACTTCAAATGATTTGAAAACAGAAGATTTATCATAGGTTATCTTGGTACGGTTGGATTGTAAATTCATCTTTTTTCGAGCAACATCATGAATTTGGTGTAATTGATGACGAATTCTTGTGACATAATTGGAGGGAGTTTCGGGAACAACGTTGGATGGACATCCTTGGAGTAAGTCAATGGGCAATCGAAGATCCTCTCTAAGGTACATCTCCGCAGGAGTCATCCCTGTTGTCTCATTTCGTGAAGAACGAAATGCCAGAAGAAAAAGTGGAATAAGTTCATCCCAATTCCGTTGATTTTCTGAAACGAACAACGACAGATACTACAGAATTATTCTATTAAGACACTCGACTTGACCATTAGATTGTGGGTGTAAAGGTGTCGTTCTAGTTTTATGGATACCCAATAAAACTGTTAACTTTTTGAACAAATTTGACTCAAAATTCCTACCCTGATCTGTATAGATTTCTAATGGAACTCCATGACGGGAAATGACTTGGGAGACTAATGCCCAAGCAATTGGCCTGAATATTTTTTAGAGGAATTACTTCAGGCCATCTTATAAAACAATTCATTATAACCATTAACTACCTATTACCTGATGAAGAAGGAGGTAATTTGCCTAAAATATCGATTTGAAGTCTTTCAAATGGAGCTCCAACATTATAAATCTGTAAAGTACTTTTACCTCTTGTTTAATCTGTACGATTAATTAGTTGCAATAAAGGAGAGAGGCAAGGGTAAGTTAATTAAAGCAGGTGGGTATGTGAGGTTGTAAATAAAAGTTATTTAATAACAGAAAGATACAAAGAGATGAACTTATAACTACAAAGAAAATCTACTATCTGCTATGCTACTTACAGATTGCTCGTATAGCCTTTAAACTACTAAACGATACCTTATATGAATCGCCATTCACTAAACAACGCTGACCGAGTGATGCCGCATACACGACTCGTGCGAGAAGGAAGACGTCTCGTGGAGGAGCGTAGTGGCAACGTCTTGGACACGAGCACGGCCCGCACTACGCAACTCCTAGTGTTCGAGGTGGGCCGAGTGCCGCTGATCGGGCTGTCCAGGGTTCAGAAACGTCTCAAAGAGTACGGCACGTACTCTCAGCTAGGCCGATGATTGCTGTAGCTCTTTTGAAGCGGTCGCAGGCGAAGGAGAGAAAGAGACACACACACGTACCAGTTGCTCGATGCAACTCAATAATAACACTTATAACTAAGGCGCGCGGAATACAGCGCCTGAACAGAACAATGAAAACGCACACCTATAGTAACTAACTACACGCAACGATCTACACTCAATGCAGAGTGAGGAAGAACTCTGCCTCATCAAGCCGTTAACCCATAGAGCCGAAAAACTGGCACGATATGGCCTCATCAGGGCCAGCCAATCAGGGAGACTAAAACAAAGAGAGAGAAATAAAAACCCCCCTTCTTATCTTGGCCTTGAGAGTGGGGCTGAACAGCAACCGGGTAATTCCACTATGCGTCAGTGTGGCCCTCGATCGCCGGCGTGCAATCGGACGCTCGAGTGTGACCGCGCTCAACACGTGAGCCACAAACCGTCGCATTCTTCCACGGTTTGGGTCTTTCACCTATCCAGACGTGTTAAGACGCAAAAGAAAGCGAGACCACACACATACACTCGCAATCACACAATAAATATAGCAACCTCAAAAAAAATGAACGTCCACTCCTGCGTCGTTAGGAGCGCAGAATGCCGCGAACACCTCTCCCTGATGGTCCCTTTTTAGCAATACAAAGATCACTAACTCTTACACCAATTTTCAACATCTTTTTTATAGGAATCCCAGTAAAAACGACGTCGAACCTTGTCCAGAGTTTTGTTTATACCAAAATGGCCACCAGTAGAAGAATCGTGAGCTTCTTTGAGCACTTCATTGATCCTACTCTTTGGAACAATTAATTGCCATACACATGTTTTCAAATCATGTGATTCCTAACGTCTAAAAAGAAGATCATTACGAATAAAAAGAGAATCCCACTAAGGAGTATAAAATTTAAACGAAGGACTTTTTGAAGAAACAATACGTCTATCAGGGCGTTTATCCTCCTTTTTAAATTTAAGTAGGACACTAATGTCCTCATCTTTTCCTTGTTCTATTTTCCAATCAATAGGATTATTTTCAAGAAGACAGATTCGACCGACTACCTTTTCAACAGCATAGTTGTTTTCAATTTTTGAGCAATATCTACAAAAAGAATCATCGCAGGGACGACGTGAAAGTCCATCTGCATTACTATCAGAAGATCCTTTCCTATGAATAACCTCAAAATTAAATTTACTTAATTTTCCTAACCACCTAGCTAACTGATCGTTTAAGTTCCGAAAAGAGATTAGCCATGTAAGAGCTGAATTAAAAACTTCTTACCAATGAGATAATGGGAGAAATATTCAGAAGAATCTATAACCGTTCAAAGTTCTCTTCTAGTGACGCAGTAATTGCTCTCAGCTTTGGATAGAACTCTACTATAATACGCAATTGTTCGTTCTACACCATTCTGAATTTGTAAAAGAACAGCACCAATCCCATATATCCTGATGCATCAGTATCTAAGATAAATTCGTCATCTTTATCTGGATATGCTAAAATAGGAGGGGATGTCAAGGCCTGCTTTAACTTATCAAAAGCTTTCTGACATTCAGAAGTCCAAACAAATGGAATGTTTTTCTCAGTTAACTTATAAAGAGGTTTGACTATGTCAGAAAACTTTGGGACGAATCTTTTTGAATATGAAGCGAACCCAATAAAACTCCTAATCTGTTTCTTTGTCTTAGGAATTGGCCATTCCAAGACAGCAGAAACTTTCTTGGGGTCCATACCTATACCCTCCTGAGATATAATATGACCTAGGTATTCTGTCTGCCTCTTAAAAAGTTCGCACTTTTTCGTGTTAAGTTTCATATTCACCGTATCTAAACAAGAGAAAACCTTATCCAAATTATCTAACATTTCTTCGAAGTTCTTAGCCTTAACCATAATATCGTCTAGTTAAACTAGACAAATTTTGTGGATCAAATCTTGAAGAATATCCTCCATTAACTTTTCAAAGGTAGCTGGAGCATTGCACAAACCGAAAGCCATAACCTCAAATTCCCAAAGACCATTACCTACAGAAAATGCTGTTTTTTCTTTATCCTGAGATCTGAGTTTAATTTGCCCATATCCTAACTTTAAATCTAATATTGAAAACCAAGAATACCCTATTAGATCATCGAGAATTTCTGAAATATTTGGTAAAGGAAAAGAATCTTTAATTGTAACAGCATTTAACTTTCTGAAGTCTACACAAAACCGTAATGTACCATCTTTTTTTTTTATATAACTACAGGGGAACACCAAGAACTTTTAGATTTTCTAATAGCTCCATGTTTTTGCATTTCCAAAATCATTTTTTGGATTTCTGCATTGTAGTGAAAAGGGGGTCTACGAAGAGGTTGTTTAATGGACGGGGGTCAGAAAGCTCTATCTTATGTTCGATCTTATTACATGCACTAATATTTACTGATCCATCCGTAAAAGACGACTTATGTTGAATAAGGAATTCTTTGAATTTCTCTTTCTGAGAAATATTCAATTCAATGCAACTTCTCTCGTACAAGTCTTGTAAATATTCAGGAATTTCAGAGGAAGAAGAAGAGGAAGAAATACAACCACAAGTTCGTTGTTCGGAAACTGGGAAATTACCAAAGAGGCCTGTTTCTATATAGGAAGTAATGCCTGCAGCATCAAGAAAATCTAACCCTAAAATGCAATCATCTCCTATGTCAGCGACATAGATAATTAAATCCAAACGGTGTTTTCCTAATTCTATATTAACAGGTGTCTTAAAATATACAGGAACATTTTCGCCTGTAGGGTATTTAAGGTTAGAAGAATCACAAGGAATTCTTTCTTTACTGGGATCAAACAATTTAAAATTTAAAATTGAAATATCAGAGCCGGGATCGATTTTAAATGTACATGAAGTTTCATTAGCTTTACCAGAAAAATGAAAAATTTTTGGATTCCTTGAGATTCTTCCGAAATGAAGAGAATTAGGATTACGTGGTTGCAATGGGGCTTTATTGCTATTTGTCAAACTCACCCCAGAAAGTTCTATTTGAGACATTCTAATTTCCCTTCTTATTAAGCTTAGAGCAATTAACGCGGATATGATTAGTGAAACCACACTCCCAACAACACCCGGGGTCAGTGAACTTCTGAATGGGGGCATGTTGGTTACTGGAAAGAGGTTTTTGTGGTTGATAAAAATTTCGGACAGTCACAGTCGGGATAGCAGGAACAAAACCAAGTAATGGTGGTGGAACCTGTGGGGTAAATCTACGATTTTGTTCTCTAATAGCTTTTATCTCAAAATCACGAGCGACAGCATTTTTTAAAGAGACTATATGTTCTAATTGTAACTGTTCGCGAATAGAATTATCAAGCAGAGCAAGGATAAATTGTGAACAAGCAATTTTATCTTGTTCTTCCGGTGGAGAACGAGCAAATACTGATCTGGCTAATCTTTCCAAATCCATAGCGAGTACAACGAAATCCTCATTCGTTTGCTGACGTCTACTTTGAAATAACGAAAAACTATTTAATGCCTGAAAACTATTGCCAAATCGAAGGTCTAATTTTGAACGTAAATCTGCAAAATTAATACAGCCATGTTCGAAACTATCTAATACGGTTCGAGCTTGTCCACGTAAACAAGAAATTAATGCAATACAACTTTTGTTGTCATCCCATCTAATAAACTAAGCAATAATGTCGAACTGATGAATGAAATCGAGGAAGGATGAAGTACCATCAAAAGTGTCGGGTTGTAGGTTATATCCTAAATTGATGAAGAGAATGAATGTGTAGAGACAATATATAGTAAATATCTTTATTAATATGTGATTATGATTTGGCTGTCATGATAACGACTGAAGAAAAATCATGTAGAAACATTGGCGCGTCGAATATAACAAAATCAGCTCTACGACGGCAACTTCACAATCGAATATCGAAAATATGCCGTGCGCGCGTCGCCACACTACCCCCCTGCGGAGTGAAAAAGGTCAGGGTTGGAAACGGTCCGGGAAATGCACACGTCTTCCGGAACGAGTTGTCCGCTCTGGCTTTTTTAATAGTGATGCAGATGGAGGCAAAGGTTTCACTGGTGATGGTGCAGGTGGAGGTAGAGGCTTCTCAACTGGTGGTGAAGGTGAGGGCGTAGGCTTCGATGGTGATGAGAAAACTGGTGGTGGTTCATTTAAAATAAACGCTGGTACACATCTGTCAATCGTAACTTGGTTTGGTTTGTTGTTAATTTTTAGAGTCATAGTTTTATCGTTGCGGTCAATAATTTCGAAAGGGCCTCTGTATGGTTGTTGCAGAGATCGTCGTTCTGGCCCTTCACGTAAAAATACGTGCGTGCAGTCTCGAAGTTCCTTGTAAACGAAAACTCCAGGCTTTGAATGTCTTGATGCTGGCGTTGGTCTTAGGCGAGCCATGCGATCACGAAGAGCGGCCAGGAAAGTCGGATGATCTTCAGCGGTCTGAGCGTTGGCTGAAATAAACTCGCCTGGGAGACGTAAAGGTTCGCCGTAGACTAATTCAGCCGATGATGAATTAATATCGGCTTTGAAAGCAGAGCGAATACCAAGAAGAACGAGAGGAAGAGCTTCAACCCAGTTTACATCAGAATGAGCCATAATAGCAGCCTTAAGAGGTCGATGAAGACACTCGACGAGGCCATTAGCTGGAGGGTGCCAACTAGTGGTATATTTGTGCTTGATGCTGAAATAATCGTCGAGTACACGAAACAAAAATGAAGTAAATTGAGAACCTCGATCTGTTGTAACGATTTGAGGACAACCAAAACGAGAAATCCAACCGCTGAGGAATGCTTGAGCGACAGATTCTGCAGTGATGTTCTCAAGTGGAAAAACTTCCGGCCAACGAGTGAAACGATCGACAACAGTCAGACAGTACCTAAAAGAGCGAACGGAAGGCAGAGGACCAATGATATCGACGTGAACATGCGAAAAACGATGAGCTGGAAGATCGAAAATGCCAATAGATGATTTCACATGACGTGAAATTTTAGAACGTTGACAATCCAAGCAAGCTCGAGCCCAAATACGGCAATCCTTCCGCATGGAAGGCCAAACAAAACGATCGCTAATAAGTTTTACGGTCGTTTTGACTCCAGGATGACTGAGGCTGTGGAGCTGTTCAAAAACTTGACGACGAAATGGAGCAGAGATAAAAGGTCTTGCCTTACCAGATGAAACGTCACAGTACACTGATCCTTGACATCCAGGAACTTTGATCTTCTTAAGCTGAAGAGATGTATGTTGATTCAGAAAAGTCTTGAGTTCTTCATCGTCTTCTTGAAATCTTGCCAATGACTCGTAGTTCAATGGTTTTGAAATTGCCTCAATGCGGGAAAGAGCGTCTGCAACTACATTATCTGCCCCGCTGATATGTTGAATATCTGTAGTATATTCAGAAATAAATGCAACCTGATTTCTTTGCACAGGAGGTAAATTGTCACGCTTTTGTCCGAAAACATAAATTAAAGGTTTGTGATCGGTGAAAATAGTGAAGTGATGTCCTTCGAGAAAATGACGAAAATGGTGGACTGTCATATATGTACCAAGAAGTTCCCGGTAATATGCCGGTAACTGCGCTTGTTTAGGAGTCAACTTTTTTGAGAAAAATGCGAGCGGCTGCCAAGAACCATTAACAAACTGCTGAAAACTTCCGCCAGCAGCAAAGCCTGAAACGTCAGCGAATATACCGAGAGGTACACCAATTCGTGGATGAACTAAAAGAGTAGCCGAGGAAAGACAATCTTTGCAAGCTTGAAAAGCTTTTTCAAGCTCTTGAGTCCATGGTACCTTTTGCTTACCTTTCAAAGGTGGGTTACTTAGTGCGTCGTGAAGTGGTGCTTCAAACTCAGAAGCGTGCGGAATAAATAGTCGATAGAAATCCATCATACCGAGAAAACGACGTAAGCCCTGCGCAGTTTGAGGCAAAGAAAAATTTTGAATTGCCGTGATACGCTCATGCGGAGCTTGAATACCGCTCGAAGATACCATATATCCAAGAAAATTGAGTTCCGGAACACCGAAAACACATTTTGACGCATTAACTAAGACACCGTATCGAGAAAGACGCTCGAAAACAATTCTGAGGTGCTTTTTATGCTCATCAATAGAACGAGAGAAAATTAATATGTCGTCAATATAAGCGTAGCAAAAATCTAAACCGAACAAAACTTCATCCATAAAGCGTTGGAAAGTTTGACCTGCGTTACGAAGACCGAACGTCATATAAGGAAATTCGAAAAGACCGAATGGTGTAGTAATGGCAGTTTTGCAAATGTCGTCAACGAAAACAGGAATTTGGTTATACGCTTTGACAAGGTCGATTTTTGAAAAGATCGTGCAACCATCTAAATTACTTGTGAAATCGTGGATGTGCCGAACAGGATAACGATCCGGAATAGTACGGCTATTGAGATGACGATAATCACCACAGGGTCTCCAGTCTGACTCGCCTTTTGGAGCTAAATGCAACGGTGACGACCAACAACTTGAAGAAGGGCGGGCTGTGCCAGCCTCGACCATGTCCTTAAATTGTTTCTTGGCGACGTTGAGTTTGTCCGGAGCTAATCGACGAGGAGTACTAGAGACTGGAGGACCTGGAGTAGTGTGAATGTAATGAACAGTATTGTGTTTAATCTCACGATCTTTACCACAAGGATGAGTCAAATCAGGAAATTCAGCGAGAATATGAGAAAATTCGGGCGAAGAAGACATTGCGACGGTTTTCACACTGAGCTGAAAAACTTTTTTTACCTGAGCGTTTGTTCGTAAATTAGTGGTACCATCAACGAGAAGTTTCATATGACAATCAGGTAGCAAATGGAAGTGCGACAGAAAATCCGAACCGATGATTGGGACATCAACGTCAGCGATGACAAACTTCCATTTGAACTCCCTCCGCAAACCAAAATTAAGATTAAGCGGGAGATAGCCGTACGTCTTAATTGCACTGCCGTTCGCTGCAACCAAGTTAAAATTAGTAGGTGAATAACGCTGACGAAGAAAACGACGAGGATAACAACAAATATCAGACCCTGTGTCAACAAGAAAATTTCGCTTGGAGGTCTGATCGGTCACGAAGAGATGGCTGCCCGGAGACAAACAGTTCGACGCCGTCCTTACGAACTGCCGTAGTCGTTTCCCGGTTTGTAAGCACACGGCTTGGTGCACTTCGTAGCTTTTTCCTGGAATTTGCGATGGTACCAACACAGACGAGATGAATCAGGACTGAAATCTTGCTTATATTGGCTGCGTTGACGTCCTCGGCTGTTGCTTCGATTTCTACGAAGCTCTGCGACTTCCTTTGACAACGATTCGATGGCACAAATCAACGCGTTGTTTGATACTTCTTGTTCGGTGGACGTTGAAACAGAGGTGGCTCGGACGGATAAAGGCGTTGCTGGAGACACCTCGATGATTTTGTCAGCGATTTCGGACTGATTATCGAGGGTCAAGGTCGGTTGAGCCGTCATTTGCGCAGTGATGATGGCTTGAACGTGAGACGGAAGACGCTGGAGACAAAACTGACGCAAGAGATTATCCGGGATGACTGTCGTGCCAATAAGCGTGCGAAGGTGGCGAAGGAACTGCGAGGGTTTGCGATCACCTAGTTCCTCCTCACTAATCAGGCGCCTCACGCGTTGTTCCTCTGAGGCAGACAAACGCTCAATCAGTTTGGTGCGCAAAAAAGTATACGGATTATCGGCGGGCGGATTGACGATGACATCCTCAACTTCGACAGCTATACGAGTATCCAATTGTGAAACGACGTAATGGAATTTTGTTACTTCGTTTGTGATGTTGGAGATAATGAATTGCGAATCCGCCTGCGCAAACCACATGCTAGGCCGGTCCGACCAAAAGGGCGGTAGCTTGACAGCAACACGATGAACTGCCGGTGCAGGGATGGGGTTAACTGGGACGGGTGCGCCGCCTGCTGCAAGGCCATCATTGTTCTGCTGTCGCTGTTGTTGCAGTTGTTGCTCCTGCTGCTGAGCCAGTTCCCGAGTGAGTCGCTCGTTGTCGAGGCGAAACTGTTCGAGTTGTGCACTGAGCTCTTCTTGCTGGTTGTCTCGGGGTAACACCATTCTTCACTCTCAAAAGTTAACTTTCTTTTTTTTTTTAAATATACTTTAATTCGGGGTCACCAATGAAGAGAATGAATGTGTAGAGACAATATATAGTAAATATCTTTATTAATATGTGATTATGATTTGGCTGTCATGATAACGACTGAAGAAAAATCATGTAGAAACATTGGCGCGTCGAATATAACAAAATCAGCTCTACGACGGCAACTTCACAATCGAATATCGAAAATATGCCGTGCGCGCGTCGCCACATTGATATGGGTATTCGCAATTGGAAGTGGTTGAGTGTTAGAAAGGTTGGCTGTGTTTACATTTATAGGTGATATAGGGGTATATAGCGAATGTTGAGGGATTGAAACAGATGTATGTGTAAGAGTAGGGTTATGTGTTTGTGGGGAGGGTTGGGTTGAAAAATAGAGGTAGATGGAATCGGTACAACATTACAAGAAACCGATGGTGAAATGACAGATGTACTGCAGTTGCTTAGCTGTGTTAATCGTAATTGTGTCTCTGCTAGTTCTCTGCGAAACTGTGATTCAATGTCGGTTCGTAAGCGATGTTCGTCTTGGTTAGCTTTCTCTAATGTAGCTTGTCGTTGAGATAATCGGTCACGTTCTTCTCGGTTAGCTTGTGCATCTTTCTCTCGAAGACGACGTAAAGCTGCAACTTCTAGACGTAGTTTTTCTGATTCTGCCTTTGCTGCATTAAGTTGGCGAAGAAAAGACTGTGATTCATCAACCGGCAGCACACCATATTGTACTGGTTTCGTGACGTATATGTTGTATTTCATTCACCGGCAGAGAAGTTAACGAGCATGGACCTTGATCCAGCGACAGCGGGTCGTTCGGCAAACTCGAAGGCAAAATTGTTTGTTGAGCAGATGTAGAATTAGAAATATTAACGGATGATATATTTACATTTTCGACGGTGGCTTCCACTTCGAAAATGTCCGATGTAGCAGTGTCGTTTGAAGCAGCAGCAGTGGTCGCAGCTTCAATTGCAGATTGTGCCCTCGTCTTTGTCTGCAGCGGCACGCGTGATGGTGTACGTGTTGTTTTTTCAGATTTTTGAAAACTCATGTTGTACAAACAGTTCACTGTCACAAATTCAAGAAAAGTCCGGACAAATTCAAAAACGGACGAGCCCCCAAAATGTTACGTTTACGTATAGTCAATAAAAATACGCAAATAACTCAAACTAAACTTTATTGAAACACAAACGTGATGCTTTCAATTTGACGCTCAGGAGTCAACTAACTAAACAACAACAAAAATATTTATTCTGACGTTGCCGTGGATACAAACGTACGAATTCGATATTATAAATCGCATTCGTAACAATATTATAACGATTTGTCTTTCATATTTCTTATTCCGTTTCGGCTAAATACGTTTTTATTACGTCTATTGAATCATATTTCAACCTTAATTAACAGAGCAAACCTCACCATTAACGTGTTGATATACAACCGACGTCACTTTCTGACTAACCTAAAAATATAGAAACTTAAAAATGCTTATTTTGAAACGTGTGACAGATATGTCCCGTAGCCACCACTAAGCTGCGCATCTGCCGCGCAGTTACGACAGTCTTCCTCAGCTGATATACATAATCGGAAAGCGACACCGATCAACTCAGCCTAACATCAATCTCCTATATAATATAAGAGAACCCGGACGGGCCAAACCTAGTGATTTAGTGATTCACCTAATCACTCTTTTTGTAGAGACTACGGAGTTTGATCGGGAGTCTCCCCCTTGTAAATGGCAAGTACGTTCTCGCTGATCGTCTAGCTTCCTAGACTTTCATACCGTTACTGCCGCTGCCCCTTCACTGGAAGGGTGGAGATTTAGCAACGACCAGCGAATACGAGTCCTTTGCGACAGTCGATGACGATATGTTGACCCTCGGTCTTGTCGTGCTCTCGTAGATAGGCATGCAACTCCGATATCCGATCGAAATTATGAGAGACGGGTTTTTATTTCCTTTTGTTACAAAGGTGCATCCGAGACCTCCGAAAATCCAGACACGTTGTAATTTAGCATTTGAGATTATCTTTTTTTATATTCAATAAATCTATTTATGTTTGATTCTAATTATGCTTTACATTTATTCCAATCCCGAATCATCCTACGGGAAGGTTAATTGACAGTTCAAATAATTCACGGCTATGGAGGTTAACTCCACGCGTGTAGGTATGCTGCATTAACCGCCACCTCCTGTATGCTTACCTTTAACGTTACAAACTCTTATTTGAAAACTCAAAATAATTCTTTAACAACAATATCTTTTCATATAATTTTTATAAGTGAATGAACTAAGCTCCTCCAAGCTAGTCGGTCACAAATAAGTTACCTGTGAAAATATGGAAATTATTGGGAGTATAATCTCCCATAATCGATTAATCAATACAGATACTGAAG
The DNA here is from genome assembly GCF_024137745.1 of Phymastichus coffea. NCBI lineage: Eukaryota > Metazoa > Arthropoda > Insecta > Hymenoptera > Eulophidae > Phymastichus > Phymastichus coffea. The sequence goes on along the minus strand of NW_026706828.1, from coordinate 5,212,997 downwards.
TTTACAATCTAATCCCGTCAGTAAACGGAATTGCGGTGATTTATTAAAGGAGATTTTTTGCTCGACCATAAATTTCTCATTAATTATAAGCGTCAACTCAATTGGGACTTCTCCTGACGGCTTGGGTGATTTCGTCTTGAGTAGATGACAGTTAGCTAGAATTTACTCTTCATCAGATTGTCAAGGAAAAAAGGTTCAGCCCTCTCTAAGCTACAGGTTGACAGGCGACTTTAGAAACTGGCGGATAAAGAAATGAAACGATTAAGCAGATGTAACGTTCAATTGCCTATCCAGGCAAAATGGCCTGGAAAATCGCTTTTCATGTTGGGGAAGCACCGATTTTCTTTTTTCCGCCATCCTCCATCCGCCATCTTAGACTAGAAAAATCAGAATTCTGATAGCATATTCGTTATCAGCGACTATAAAAAGCTCTGAGTAAACATTTATAGCCAAAAATATATTGATTCTTAAAAAAATTTGATTCGTTATCTTGAATCCGCCATCTTAAATTTAGAAAATCAAAATTTTGACAGCATATTCGTAATTAGCGACTCCAAAAACCTCTTTAAGTAAATTTTCATTTCAAAACATTTTTTCATATGCATAAGAGCAGAGTTTCTTATCATTTAATCAAAATAAATTTATTTGAACAACTTTTTTCACATTTTCGTATAGATTCGGATAGAGAATTAATTAAAATCTATTTAAAAATGAATATATTTTTATTATTATTTTGAATCAGTTTTTAGCTGAAACGACGAAATCTCTGAGCGACTTGACATAAAAAATATACGATGATCAACGGAGTGAGGAACCAGAAACTGAAACAGAATGTTAATTTTAAAATTAATTAATTAATTTGAATAATGGTATAATAAATTTTTATGTATTTTATTGTATACTGTGTAACGAGCGACGAATTCGAATTGAATTTTAGTGAGAGGGCGAGAGAGAGCGAGAGAAGAAAGCGATGCGCACGTGTACCGGCGTCCTAGCTTATCAACACGTGCCACTGTATCGAACTTCGACAACCGTTGGTTCTCGGAATTTCGGTGCCGCGACATTTCGGCAGGGTAGGAGATTCCTCATCGCGCGTGGTATCCATGAGAGATTTACGACAGATTCAAAGTTTGTATGATACGGCATCGAGTCTACAATTGCCCCATAGTGATGTGTTCCGTGCTGATCGTCTCCTGCAGTGCTTTACAGCCGACGTTAGACAAAGAAAATCTCCGAGTTACGGGCTCGAGACAATTCGACAACCAGCGAAGGCGAGCCATCTCAAAAGGAGACGATTGGTTCTAGGCCAACTTATGCGAGGCGATTAGGGTTTGTTGACTGGCCAGTAACAAACGAGGTATTATATATTCTGTAGAGTTAGCGAGCGAAAGTGCGCGCAACCTCGACTTAGCTTCGCGAGATAACGGCTCTCTCTCTTTCACACAAGATAAACACTTCAATTCCCCGCTTCTCGCAAAACGAGCTCACAAGAAAAGCTTTATGCTAGTAATCGCGGCCGCGCAACCATTCGTGATCTTCCTCCCTTAACACGACAACAATAACTTCGGCGTTTCGTTCTTTTCGAGCACGCTCTTAATGGGGGAACTTCGGTGTCGAACACCATCGTCCATGACGCAGAGGTAGCCGTGCATCGGAGCGTCAAGCCACGTGGTGTCAAAAAAGAGAACGATGTCGTTCAAAAAAGAGAACGGTGTGTTAAATGTTGGGATCGGCAGACAACTTTCGATCGTTCGATCTGCCATCGCAACGGTCTCTCTCCAGACGTCAGGCAGTTTGCGCGTGCGGTGATAACCCATAGCGACGTACGTAACAATACGTAATTATAAAAAGTAGAAAAAAGTATTGATTGATATTAAAAGTATTGAATAAATTAATCAAATAAATAACATAAACGTTAGAATAGTATGGGACTGGCTACGTGAAAAAAAAGTTGTATAAAAAGATTAAAATTTTTTAATAAAAAGAAAATATTTTCAAAACGTATTTGAATATCAGCTCATTATAAAAACGTGTTACAAACGTTTTTAAAACGTTTTTTAACGCTAAAAAACGCAAACGGAACCGGGGGGGGGGAGTCAGGCGCAAAGAAATGAAGAGCGTATAATAAATAATATGACGAACTTTATACACTCCCGCCCAATAATCTTTGCCCACCTAAGAACAAAACGACTATAATTTTGAAACTCCATATCTCGGCTGGAAATACACCTACAGAGCTCTGCGGGGGCTCATTTGAAAGGGTTTTTTGAACACTTTTCAATGGTTTATATTAAAATTATGCTTAGATATTTCCCTTGCAGATAGGATGGCGAATATCAAAACAAAAATTACGAAAATTTTTGCTTTTTCTTTAACCGCTTGCCATTTCGAGAAAAAAAATCGTAGAAAAATTCTAAACTTAGCATTTTTTAGCTCTTATCCAATAACTTGATAACGTTTACTAAAATCTCTCGGTGCCATACTTCAATAATATGTTACTATGGTAAACAATTTTTTAGAAGATTAGAACAACATTAAAAAAAAATTTTTTTCACTAATCATTAGTTATGTCAGTTTTGGTAGATTAGATTAATTTTTCTACTTAGATTTTTCGTTGATCGAGATTTGCATACAATTAATATTTGTCTACAATTAATAGAATAGCTTCGAGTATAAATGATCTGTTTTATTATTCCAAAGTGAAATATTGAAAAAATTAGACTACTTGATATTACGACTGAAAAAAAAATGTTTTCATATGATTATGAAATTTCGTTCACGTATTCTACTTACAAAATAGAGCATTTTCTTCTAAAAAAATTTTTTTCTACAATTCGAATTTTCCGAGATACAGAGCAATGAATATAGATGCTGTTTTTGAATGAAATGCTCATATAATCGCTGAATTTAGACGAAAATTATTTTTGAATGAGTGTTTTGGATAGATCAGAAAAGGAGCTAAAAAATGCTATGTTTAGAATTTTTCTACGATTTTTTTTCTCGAAATGGCAAGCGGTTAAAGAAAAAGCAAAAATTTCGTAATTTTTGTTTTGATATTCGCCGCCCTATCTGCAAGGGAAATATCTAAGCATGATTTTAATATACACCATTGAAAAGTGCTCGAAAAACCCTTTCAAATGAGCCCCCGTAGAGCTCTGTAGGTGTATTTCCAGCCGAGATATGGAGTTTCAAAGTTATAGTCGTTTTGTTCTCAGGTGGGCAAAGATTATTGGGCGGGAGTGTACATTAGTCCATACTGGAAAACTGTGCAATAACTTTGTAAAAATTTTCAAATAGCCGATGTTTTTATACGCGTTCCCTTCATTCCCAGTTCTACTACAATGGTTTTTAGATTCTTTATACCTTTTGTAAAAATAATTAGTGCTGTTCTGATTCTGACTGCAATTCAAAACGTCGTGCAGTGTATATCCCTTCATTTCGTCAACATTGTAGGCTTCACATTTAGTTTTCCACGCTTGTACTTCTTCACCAGAACCGACTGCTCTTAGATCCATTATAAACCCTCTGATCTCATCATTGATGTAGTCACTTTTGAGTATTAAAAATATTTTTTTAATGGTCTATTCAAATACAATAAAGTCAGTGATAGATGCGAGATAAATTATACATTCGTAGTGAAATTTTCGTACTTCATCATAACCATCGCCATCAAAACAGTTATCTATTATAATTTTCACATTTTTTGCAAAAGAGATACTTTCAATTTTTACCACAGAACTCGGCAGCTCACTTTTAGAATTCTCGAAAAAACCTAGTTATTTTGAACAATACTCGTTGACAGTCATAAAATTGAAAGCAAGCATCACAGCGTTTAAATCCGAAAGGGTGCAAATTACATATGTAGGAGCTGGTATTTTCTCTCTTAGCCATTCACTGAGAAAGTAGTGTAGAATATCTTCATCTGTTCTTGTCATCATAGATTGGCAAAATGAAATCGGGTGTCCGTTAATTTCACTATGAACAGCGACACAGTTTATCCTCTCAGTCTCTTTGTTCCCAATTATTTGAAGATGCACTTGTAGAGAGCTGGACAGTATAATTGGGAAATCCACTTTCTTGTAAAAGTCTTGATACAAGTTTCTCTGTTCCGTCCACCAGTAAAATACGTGAAGAGGTTTGTTAGAAAGCTCTATAAGCATGGATTTGTAATAAACATCATTGAAAACAGCCTCTAAGCCTCGAAGGGTTTCACCTTTCATTGCAACACATTCGCTCGACACTGACTCTCCATCTACCCCGGAAAACGGAGCTTGATGATCAAACTTGGCTGAAAGGAGTGTCGATTGTATCAGATCGTCGTCATTTAAGACTTTTAGATACAATGTATGCTTTAGTAGTTTATTACCAAACTTGAATTTAACAGTATTCCAAATATCATCTGATTCTTTCTTCAATTCCCCATTTTCATGAAATATATCTTCATCTTTCAATTTCTCTACTATATCATCAGCTGTGAACGCAGGCTTTCTTCCTCTTCTTTTCTTCTGTATATACATATTTACTTATGTCAAGGATCATTTAGAATGTGAAAAAATTACCAAACATTCTGAAGTATTTGAAATGTCATGGGGCTCATATGGATCATCTACGTCGTCGTCACTGATTGAATTGATGCTTTCATTCTCTTTGATGTTAGTTTCGTTTACTGATTTCTTGCGTTTTGTTATTTTTGGACTCTTTTGTATTTCCTACAAAAAAAATTACTACTTATTTAAAAAGAAAATTTTTTAGTATAGTTTGATAAAAAAAATTAACTCCAACCTCGTCTGCGCTTTGTAAAATTTTGTTGAGAATAGTAGGACAGAGAGACGGCGTGAAAACATTTATCGAATACTGAGTGGCGCGCAAAATTCGGGGTTGTGTATACGTATAAAAATTAGCTTGAAAGCGTCACAAGAACATTGAATAAGAAAGGTGGGAGAACGATTTGTGATGCGTAGAAAATGAAGCGCGCAGAAATAGTATTAACTACGTGAATTCAAACTTTCCGAATTCAAATATTATCGGACAAACAATATGATTTCGTCTTTGAGCACACCACAATAAAGTTTAACTTGATGCAACTACACGATAATTCATTTGTAACTCTTGGAACGCGTGCTATAATTTACTGTTTACGAAAAAAAATATTCATATTAAAAAAATGATTGAGTAAAAGCGTTACTTAACAAATTTTCAGTATTTCAATAAATTTTTTCTGAAACTTCAAGTGAATTCGAGTGATATCGTTGCTTCAATTGAATGGTAGCAGATGATTTCCTCTATCATCATTCCTTTTTTCCACTTATTTCAATTTTCATGGAAAACAAAATTAATTTTTTAGCCTGATATTGACGTTGTACCTTATTTGTTTTGATCGTGTTATGATTCCGCTTCTTTTCCGTACAACTTTCATTTTCATTCATTATAGAATTTTCTCTGTCGTTTTTTCTAAATGTACATCGAACTCTTCTCGTCGTTGCTAATGCCTTCATCTCCTGAAAAAATGAAACAACTAGGTTAAGTACGATGTTCAATCAATGATTGCTCTTATAATATATCATTGAATTTTTACCATCTCAATATTTTATATTCCTCTATACAATATTTTCTATAGTGCTGTTAGTTCATAGATTTGTTATAGTCTATGTGATAACTTTGAAACTAGTAAATTCGATTGCTTATTTCACCCACTATAGTTATATTCTACATCAACTGTCGAGCTAATCTTTCTTCACAGGTTACTACTTGAATACGAAATATCCGCTCTAAACTTCTATCCATAATTCTGTTCATTTACAATGAATTATATAACTTTGACCAATAGACATTCCAAAACATAAAAATGGAAACAAAACCCCATGATTTTAAGTATATTGCATTTTTTGACCGTTATGCTTATCTGGACATCGTGTTTACAGATTGAAGTAATATGACTCCGAAGCGCCGATCTCGAAGACCGTCTTTTCGCAGAAAAGAGCAGAAGGCGCCGAAAGTCAGTCTCTTCCAATACATTGTGCGCAAGTGTAATTGCCAATCAGCCGCTACGAGTGATATTTCTACAAAAAGGGTAAAAAATAAAACGACGCGATTGATTTTAGTGAGACTTTATTATTTCAATTAGAATTGATTGAAAACGTATGGTGAAAATTGTGTTGTTTTTTTTTCAGATGTCGGTTCGTGCAAGTATAGTTGTGGTTAATTGAAGGCCTTTGTATAAAGCTATTTTTTCTATGAAATATTGAGATGATTTCTATGAAATTTTGAGGCCTTATAACAACTCTCATAGTTCACCCATAAAGGTAACATATTAAAGAAAAAATACCTTCCTACAGTTATATCAACGGTTTAAAAAAATTTTTTATAGATGCCGAGCAAAGCTAAAGTGCCTTTTCAAGTCAGATTTAAAGTTTTAAAGAATTTGCCGATTTTTCACCAGAACGGAGAGTTGAAGCCGGAAAAAATTTATGTCTGGACCAGAGCAAAACGAAATTTACAAAAATTGTACCATACAATAGAAATTCACAATTTATACATATCGGTACTTCAAAACAAAAATACATTGTTAAGTGCTCTAAGGAAAAAAGCTGAAGTCGCAGAGACTAATAAGAAAGATTTTAATAGATTCGGTAGCGATGAGTCTGGTGAGAAGACAAGTGATACAGAAGAGGAATCATGTGATTCTGATGAAGAGTTCGACGTTGATGGACTGCCAATTGCAAATAAAAATTCCCATAATTCTCCACCACTCAATTTCAGATTTTATTTAAATCCGATTGAGTATGGTAAAGTTCAACCAATTGAAGTGTTTTACAAGAATAGTCGATACCCAGTTTCGAGGTTGAATAAGGGATGGACAGATATATTTGCAAGGAAAATCTACTCGACTACCAAGTTGAAATGCTGTTTTTCGTTTAAAAAACAGACTGTCTAACAAAGTCTTGACCGTCCACTATTCAATTTCTACGGCTAATGTAGAGAATGTGGAACTTTTATTTATGGATTTTGCGATAGTTTTCAGATGGAACAAATAATGCTGTGATACATATGAAGACGTTTGATACATCTGGAATATTGCACAGAGGAAAGCGATTTTTGAAAGGGAAGCCGCTGAAGATAGCAAGAAAAACTTTAAAGTATGTAAAGGCTAGTCGATATAGAACCTTGGTTGCTGATAAATTTTTTCAGTTTGGTGATCCGGAACCAGCTGATCTTCAAACGACAGTTACGTTAAGGAAGGCCAGGCAAAGAGCTATTGAGAAAGAGTTAGATATCAAAGGGCCAAAAGACGTATACTCTTCATTAATATACATGTCAGAGACACCTAATTCGTGTATTCGTCACCTGCAGGCACATCCATTCGTGTTAAAATTCCATACGGACAATCAGATAACTATATGGAATAATATTGCTAAAAAGGGCAGATTGTGTATTTCTATGGATGCATCCGGCAGTTTTGTAAAACAATTACGCACACCAACTCACGAGACAAACTACATTCTATATTACGCTGCCGTCACGATTCTAGACAATAAAATCGTACCCTTACAACACATGGTATCTAAAAAACATGATACGAATACGATAAAAAAGTGGCTGACTGACGGTATACGAGATGGAGCACCTTTTCCAGATAAAGCTACGACCGATGGCTCGTTAGCCTTTCTCGGTGGCGCATCTTTGGCGTACAACAAATGTACATATAGGAGATATTTAGAAATCGGGTTCCAGTATTCGTTGGATCAGATGCTTGGAAAACCTTCTGAGATGCAGCTACCAAGGATTTGGATTCGACAAGACAGAGCCCATGTAATGAAAGCTTCTGCAAGATGGGGATGTTTCAAAAAAGTCAGTTATAGCACCAAAGATAATATATATCTGCGAATAATTGGATATTCTTTAGAAATCGAAAGTTTGCAATTATTAGGAGATGTACTGTTCGCAATATTTATTCTGTCAGAAACGATATACATTGTTCCCGGGACTGAATGTGAGAGACAGTTGAATTGGATAATGGACAAAATCAAAACTTTTGATAGGAATGATGTCCACCAAGTCTTACGAGAACCAACCGAGGCCGATTCAAAAGTATTAAATTTTCAAAATGAGGACGAGTTCAAGGATATCGTAACAGAAAATTGTATAAATGGTTTCATCAAGGCAATTCATCAGAGAGTAAAATCAAACTGTATTAATGAGATCACCGACGGTGCGATGAGTAATATGCTACGATGCCCAGATATCAAAGATAACATCTTTTATCTTTACGTGCAAGCACCTGCGTGGACCAATTTATTGAGAAAAGCATATAATTCGCCGAATATTAAAGCCATATCTGCAGGATCCGAGGCAAATTTCAAAAACTTAAAGACATTGGATTTTATCACTTATCCAATTAGTGCCAATAAATTTTTCAAGAATCTTGAACAGCAAATCGAAGTAACAATCGCTTTTGCTCAGAGCAGAATCATGGACAACGAAACAGAAGAAATTGAATTTGCAAAAAATCAGCCAAAGTCCAAGATTCCTATCCAAGCGAAAAACTTTACAACCACGACAACAAAATCTCAATCAACAACAAAAGGGGCGTCAAAGGAATCTACCAGCAATCATAAAAAACTTAAAAACGAAAATTATCAAAAGATTGACGATAAGAATCAGAATACGATGAGTGTTAGTGGAAGCCATGATGTCATGGATGTTATTATAATAAATGGAAATAATAAAATACATCCTGTTATGATTCAAGAGAACGGGCAGACAAAATTATACTACACTACCAACACGTGTCCTGTTGATTCAATTTCAAAAATATTCTCGTTTTCCTATGAAACATTGGAACGCTTTCAAAGATTAGTAAAGGATCGAAGTAATAACGACTGTCTAAGGGTCATCAAATTATACTGTGAAAGAAATTTTTGCAAAACTTTTATCTATCAAGAAAGAGCACGACTCATGCAATCATTACCAACAACTGAAATAACAGGTTCAACGATCACCTGCGTGTATAATGTCAGTGATCTTCTGGAAAAATTCTTTTCCGATCGACCTTTGATTAAAAGGACCGTCAGTTGCACTAATTGTGATTTCATCAGAATTGATGAATACTCCATAGCCATTATACCTGTGTCACAAGTTAACAATTTCCAAAATCAAGGAATGGATTCTCTTCAGCGCTACTTGAATCTACATTTTTGTCGTGGAAATACATTCTGTTCTCGATGCAAAACTCCAAATAGAATTAACAATTATATCGTCGACTCACTGCTATTAGTTAACTTGGAATACTTATTTCTCAACAATGGTAAAGTCAATAATGCAAATGGAATTCCACCGTCGTTACGTGTCCAAAAGACAAACTACAAATTGTCCGGAGTTGTCGCTTTTATGGATTTATCGAGACCAAAGTTGTCACTACACTCACGTCTTCCTCCACAAACAGTTCCTGATTTGCATTACTACGCCTATTTATTAAAAAATGGTACGTGGGAAAGACGAAATGATATGGTAAATCAAATAGAACCATTGAAATTTTTACCAAGCGATGTGAAAATTTCTGTTGCCGTGTATGTTGCTGATTTCAGTTGAAAATTAAGGGGCCCCCCTACCCCTATATAGATATACAAAGCCAATGTTGAGAGTGACCAACTTTGCTCCATAGTTTAGCAACAGATAATGCTCAAACTATATAAATAAAAATGTTAATCGATAGTTTTAACCGATAGAAATACGATGAATCAATTCCAGTTCTCCAAATCCAATAGGTTTTTCAAGATTTATTGTCGAAGAAGAGGTAGCAGAAGTAAACAAACCTAAAAGCTGAGATGGCTAAACAATTGAGAATCGACTTCAATGTTGATTTTCATGAACTTATTTTTGAGAATTATTTTTGAAGAAACCATTGGATTGAACGAATTGAAGCTGATTCATCGTAATTCTATCGGTAAAAACTATCGTACAACATTTTTGTTTATGGAGTTAAAGCATTATTCGTCACCAAACCATGGAGCAAAGCTGTTCACCAACAACATTGGTTGGTATATCTATATAGGGGTAGGGGGGGCCCTGAAAAAGTTATTTTCAATCGCATCGGCAATCCTAGTATAAGTATACTCAGTTTTCGAGTAGTGACAAGACATTGCACACAATACAGAATGACAAATGATAGGATGACAGTGTTAAAAAATAAGTATGTACATTTACTGGTTCTAGCATTAAATGATCACAATATTTCTTTAGTAATGATTGTGTTGGTGAAAGTAATAAATGAATTTAATAAGTAATCTATCAAAAATGTATAAAAAATTCCTTCATATTCCTTTCATGTATTCAGCATAAGTTACAATATTTTACATTTGCTGTGATAATATGACTTTGAAAGAAAACTGAAAGTGTTGGAAACGTTTAATGTTACTATATAAAACGAAATATGCAAGATAAAATAAATATATGTATATTTTTTAATTTCAAGGCCTTAATTTAGAATTATCCGATTCTGTCTGCCAAAGAACAGCTTGATTCAGTGTTTCTGGTCCAACATTGAGCTCTTTCAGTGTGCTACCTTCTACAATCATGTAATAACGTTTACTCCGTTTTCCACCTAGTACAAAATCCACCGAAAGACCGAACCATGAAAATTATTAAAATTCTATGCCGCATAATTCATGAAGAATTGTAGCAATTTACAGCTGCATATAACAGTCGGCAAGTAGTTGCCAAATCCCAAGAAATACCAAATTACTTTCGAAATCGCCGGCTTCGGCGACGAAGTAGTATACGCCTTGACGTGATCCAATATGCTTGTCATCTTGCTTTTCTTACACCGAGGCTATTTTATTGTTGCTTTTGGATTTTCGTGGAATTGAGATGATGAAAACTGAATCCTTGGAGAGGAGAGAATATAGGGCCGATTGTTGTGTATTTTTTTGGTTTAGCGAACACCTTGAATGGCACTCACGCGCAGAGACGAAATGGAACGGTGCGCTCGCCAGTGCGCTCGCCAGTGCGCTCGCGTGATACAATGCATATTTATAATAAACAAAATAATGCAACCGCGAGTCTCTGTAAATTATAAAAATGCCAAGTTCAGTTCATCTCACACGAATTCACTCCCTTACAAATAAATTGAATTGTGGATTTTTATAGGTGGATTTTTTATTTATGGATTTTTCAGTTTGGTATTCATTTTATGTAATCGAGATACTATTTTTGTTTAAAGTGACCGTTCAAGTTCGCGTTTCATGTCAGTTCTAACTAATTAAGACTTTTTGTCGATATGCACGGCGAATGAAATTGTCGAGCACGCTAGTCCTTGACCGTATTGTATATGTGATGTGAAGTGCCGTACTCGGACGTCGAAACTTCGAAGTCGTACGCTGTGAAGAAGTAAAGTTTCTTGTGCGTTCCTGTTTGTAACAACCTGTAAACAAATAACATCGAGTAAGCGTTAACAAACGAGCAAAAAAGAATAAACCAAAGATCACAGGAAAACATTGTGCAGGAAGTGATACCTGAAGAAAAGAATTGTGTACTTTTTGAGAACGCTATTCATCATGTACTTTTCCGGCAGGTGTTTCAGTTTGTAAATAAAGTTGATCATTTACTCGCACATGGGCGAGCAGTTGATGCGGTAGACGAACCTCCTGTTCTCGAACCTCGCGTATTCCGTTTCCACCTTCTCGATGACCTGCTTGCCGAAGGAGCAGACTTTCGTCAAACACCTTATCGTCATCTTCTCGTTGTTCTCGTACCTGTTGAAGCAGATCAAGCGGATTGAGCGAATGCACGTGACAGTGTGCCGCTACGATTCTTCATGACATAGAAAGTCACGCGCGAGTGCACAAAGACGGCACACTACTTTCCAAGTCAAAAGATAGAAAAATTACTGGCTGGTAACGCTGTAGAAGGCACCGCCTTCGTCCTGGATGTTGGTATTGAGATCAGCCCAGAACTTGACGAGGAAGAAAGCTGCCTGGGGACCCTATTCGTACAGTTCTTGAAGGCCGCCATTCTTCTCCAGAAACTTGTCTATTCTTTGCCTGACGTCGATCGCCTCGAGCAGCCGGTCGGTGTAACTTGCTGAGCCGTTTATAAGTACGAACAGATGCCTGTGATACTGCAACCAAAACGATCGATCGTTAGTTTCTTTTTGTTTGTTTGTATTTTTTTTCGGCTTTTACGAATAATCTGGAACTTAAAGTTTAATGGGTTTGAGGTTCGAGTGAAATACTGACATGGTCGTGATCTCTCGGTTGTTCCATAAATGCGGAGAACTTGACGAACTTGAGTTCGTGCTTGGCGATGCCTCGTCCTTCCCGGTGGCGGTGGCGGTGGCGGTGGCGGGTGTGATGTTCGTATCACTTATAAATAAAATAATTCGAACTCTCGTAATCTAGCTAATGAGTAAGAATTTGTTTCCAATGATTTTACTCTAATTGTCAAGAAAATAGATAAATAAATCAAATGTAATAAATAAGTAAATCAAATATACATAAGTAAGTGCAATATATCGAGGAAAGTCAGACAATAAGCAGAGCTAAAGTCTTTCTTTGATAGGATATAATTCGGCCCAAGTTACTTATAGCGCGAGATATTCTATAAGTCGAGCTCAAATTATAAGGAAAGGATAGTCTTGCTTAGTTAATCACAATGAGAGAAAGAACTTAGGTATTAATCCAAGTTTATTCAGACTCATGCGCTCACCTTGCAAGGCTAGAAGTGAATGCTAGCCTGTGCAAAGGTGGGCCTATTTATACACAGATTTTCCCGCTTATTTTTGCAGGAGAGATTTCATCGAAAATTCGAGAGACATTCGCGAATTTTGAGAAATGAGTTTTCTTAATTTACAAGTAAATAACCATTAATATTAAGTTTTTAACACATGTAAACTTTACAGAATTTGTTATTTGTTGATTTTATACAATATACAATTATCGCCAATAGTGTCGTCAAAAGTTATTAACTAATAAAGTTAATTAACGTGATATTACATTATTTACAATAGAAAATTATTAAATTTTTATATAACTTTATAGTTGATTAATTTTGAAAGTATTCTCCAAAATTAATTATTTAAATTAATTAATAACATTTGAATTATGACTAATTTTTCATATTTGTAACGGTTTTTTTCTAATCTTAATATGCAATTATTAGATTAATTATATAACATTTCTAAATTATAAAGTTATCATTATCAAGTATAAACTTAATATTTTCGTTCTATATATAGCTTATTGTTTAAATAAATTATTAATTGTTTATTTATTAATAACAGTTATTATTTAGCTGTTATTAATGAAACCAATTCTTACTCATGTTCTATGTTTGTTCACTTTGCATATTAATTATTTATATTTTTCTAATATTTCATATGTTAATAAATAAATCAACTTTTGCATATTGATATTCATTATTATTTCATAATTGAATGAGATTTTTGTTATAATATTATAAATCTACATGCTAAAATCTATATAATCGATACTTTGTTATATTAAAATTAACATATTTTTCTTAATATCCTAAATCATTATATCTATGTCTATTACTTTGTGACGTCACGCTGTTTATTTTGATTCGACTCTTATTTGTATACAGTCGCGTAAACAGTGAGGTAGCGCCGCTTAATGTATTGTTTTGAATACCCTGCTATAAAAGTTCCATTGAAAACCATTGAAGAATTTCTGAATGGTTTTCAATCTTCGATCTGAACACTCCAAATGACCATTGAATATGATTCCTCATCCAACAAGAAATGTCAAGATATTAAATACTATTGGTTCCAATAATATAGATTACTATTGATTCCTAATCGAGATTAATCATTATCAATAGAAAAATATAATATTAAAGTAATGGTTTTCAATAGGATTCAATGAAATTTCTCATGTATGTTACCCAATCGATTTCAATGGTAAAATTCGTAGTCAAATCGAAGATTTGAAACCATTCGAATGCGATAATCAATTTGATTGAATTGATATCAATGGTTTGTTATTGCAATATTCAAGTCTCGTATCGTTGAATAATTTTCAATAGTTTTGAATACGAAAGTCGTAACAACTCAATAATATCCAGTAGAAAATATCAATCTAATTGAATGGGGATTAATGGTTTGTTATCGCAGAATCAACTTTTTTTTTGACGTTGAATAATTTTCGATAGTTTTTAATGTGAAAATCACATTAATCCAATATTATGCAATAGCAGAAATTAATCCCATTGAATAAGTATGAATGGTTTGTTATTGCATAATTAAGGATTGGTGCATGGTTTACAAAAAGTGTATTTATAAAAGCACTGTATATCACAGTGAAGAATACAATCGAGCGAAGAAAACTGATGATACTGTCGTTAGACTTACTAGTGGACAATACGCTAGAATAACAAAAATTCTCGAACATGACGACGATTCATACATTGTTGTACAAACGTACAACGTATTTCCAGAATATCCATTTGAAGGAGTAACTCATATCCGAAAAATTCAAAGCGAAAACGAGATTGATCTCATCAAACCCATTGGTGAAATAGATTGCAAAATAATTTTGGTAGACGTTAGAAATGCTAGATATTTATGCAAAATGCCCAATTCATTTGAAATCCAATAATAATGTTCATGTCAATTTTTGTAATTTGTTGATGTACATAAAAAACCATTTATTTACAATTGAAAAAAAATCGAATACCCATTAAAAATTATATTCGAATATGTTTTTACTTAAAAACTATTAAAATTGATAAAAGTCTATTCAATCAAATCATATACGGAGTTTTTTCATTCATGACCTATATAAAATTATAATATCCAAAGCATAAGATACGATTCTTCAATTATAGTATCGAACAACTATTCAAATTTATAAAAAATCATTCAATTATGGAAATTTTTTCTTTCATCATCAAATGAAAAATTATAGAATAAAATTATATTTGATAAGTTTGTAGAATGAAGGATTATTCAAAACTATACAAACAACTTCTCAATAGAATACGATTGAGTTTTACTTGCATTTACCAATCATTAGATTTCATTAAAAAATATTCCATTGAAAATATTTGAAATTTTTTTGTTTGCCTTTCATAAGAAATTATAGAATACTATACCTCATTGAATGCGATTGGGTTATTTTTATATTGACCAATCATTAAGATTAAAAAAAAAACTATTAAATGAAATATTGCTAAAGTTACAGTATTGCTTTTGCTCATATTGGCATATATGGAAAACCATTCTATAAAATATTATTGACCAACCGTGTAATTGGATAAAAATTAATATCCATATAATATGATTCAATAAAATATGATTGGACAATTATTGTATCGAAAAATTATTAAAATTCATAGAAAGATATACAATAAAATATCATTGATTAATTATTTTATTGAACTGTGATTGATATTCATTCAATGCAATTGGATAGATTATCATTGAAACCATTCCTATACAAAGTATTATTCAGAAAGATTGAATTCTATTATATTTAATGGTAAGTTTTACTATTAGTTATGTTTACCATGAAGTATTATTGAAAACCATTCAGTTTCAATCGTCATCGGAACATTGAACCATTCAGTTCATTGATTACCATTGAATATGAATGATCCCGAATAGGAATGAATGGAACTTTTTTAGCAGGGTAAACAGATAGATACGTTAGACTAGTTGCAGTCATTCAGTGATTTAATAAATAGCTCATATATAGGACCGTTACACGGCTGTGGTTGTATCATTTCGCTGCTGAACACCGCCGTAGCTAGTTTACCCGTGTAGGTCGGCTGCGGGAAAGGCTCGCTGTCCTATGACGTGCCTGGCTGCAGATCCGGATACCAGAATTGCTGCACAAAAAGACCCGTATTTGTCGGTATATATATATACTAGTGGGGCTTCGCCCCCCTACTCGCTCCGCTCGTCAACCCCCCAAAGGAGAGTTGAGTAAAATTGAGTTACATGTTGCAATTTAAAAAATAGGAACTGATAATATTATATTCAATGAATGATATTATTTCCACACCACCATGGAAGTAAATATCATGGCGCATTAATAATAAAATCCCAGTCAGTTTACATTCGATTGAACGGTTCGGTCGATCAAGCTGAGCATATCGGGAGGCAAAGCCATTTTTATATAAAACTTTACTTCTTGAAAATTTTTAGATTAACTTTTAGTTTACTCATCCTTTCTGTATGCATGGCGAGGTTTCAATACGTGAGCTAAAACTTTCTTTGAACTTCTACTATTGATATGCTATCAATATTAGAAGTAAATACATGGCATTCATTAAAAAAAATGCAAACATAAATATATTTTGTTAAAATTCGCATAAAAACATGTAAATGAACAAATGGGGAGGGGGGGGGGGGGCAAAATTGTGGGGAGGGGGGGAGGGGTTATTTTTTATTTTTTGATGTGGGGAGGGGCCATGAAAAATTAAAAATTTCATCCAATCACTCAAAAACACGGTAAAAACACGGTGATTTTTTCTGATTTTTATGCAATCTTAAAAATATCAATTGGGGAGGGGACGGGGAGGGGACAAAATTATGGGGAGGGGGGGGAGGGATCAGATTCCGAGGCCCCCTTACGACTATATATATATAGTTAGATATATATACATATATATATATATAAATATGACCAACGCGAGTATTCAAGCGAGTCTTCGCCGCAAGCTTTTTCAAATTAGAAAAGAAGCCACATTTGCAGGCAGGGCATGAGTTGTGTACACAAAATTAACAACATTCGAAAAGAAACTGTGAGCGAACGATCAGTTGTGCAGTAGTCAATCGCAGAATTCGACATACGGTTATTGGCATTTGGGATCAAATTAGGTTTAGCGATAATATACTTTTTTTTCAATATTTAAAAAAATGGAAGTTCTTGCGAGCCTTACTCTCAAGTACGTATGTTCTCTTTCAGCATTTAAAACCTCTTTTCGTCTACGTTGGAATCCACCCTGTCCTCGAGAATCAACTTCTGAGGATCTATGCGAATATATGCAAAGATTGAAATTATTTATCAATCCCATAAAAAAAAAAGTTGTAATATGATATATTAAACAATAAACTACCTTTGGAGCATCCTGGAGTAAAATCATTTGGTACAGCAGAAGCAATGATATGCTTTCCAGCAGAAAGTTGAGTAAGATCAATTTTATTTGCAGGAGTATCTTCAAATAAATCTATTGCCGAGAGTCTGTTTCCAAACTGAAAAAATAATCAATACTTATCATTCTACTTGAACTTTTATCTAATGTAGTTGAATCTGTGTTATTGCACTATTTCATATATAAAACGAGTCTATTTTCTTTGTAGAGGTTGTATTATATTGTATAAGCATAAGACTGTAAGTTTCTAAAGGATGTGCATCCAAAAATTATGTTGACATTGATACGAATAATAAACATTACTTAAAACATAATACTTACAGCAATGGCCATGTTTTGTAGAGTGATATGATTTCTTTGATGAACAAGTGAGTGCCATGCAACCAAATGGTAAATTAGTACGATGAGTGAATTGGCTGATTTGTCCTGATTACAACTGTTGTAGATGTATATAGGATGTTGGAGCCGCTATTCAACTGCAATAAAAATCAACAATGCGAATCAATCATCTGCTACGCAGCTATTTTCAACTTAATTCTCCATAAGTATCCATACATTCAATATCAAGTTGTCGGCACAAGCATTAGAATAAGTAAATGCAAGGTTTAATGAGTTGCGCAATGACCACTGATAATTACATAAAAATATAAATCATCCAGCAAGAGCTTGAAATTTTTTATGTTCAAGTGTCTTCAGTAACAGACAACATTAGAAATGTGTAACTAAATGTGTAACAAACCTACATCCGTATACTGCTTATTGCATCTTCAGTAGCTGCTTGCGCATCTCTAGAGACAGCCTCTCGCTTTCCTCATCCTCCTTCAGCTTTCTGTCTGACACCTTGCTCCAGCTGATTTGCCCTCTTCCTGTTTCTTGGTAACTCCTCTTGATCCACCTGCAGCTGGATCTCAAACTATCTCTCCTCATCTCGCTAGTAGCACTGAGCGTCACTTAAGAAATGAATCATGCTACCAGTCAAAACCAAAATATAACATACAACTTGTAATTTGTTAGCATGTTCAATGTAGTACCTATCATCACGGCACATTTCACTGATAAGAGAGAGAGAGAGAGAGTGTAATCCTTATGTGTAGCCAGAGCATGTAGCTGTCCACTTCAGTATTGCAGTGACACGACCCAGAAATATTAAATAAATCACAAAGCATCTCAATCAAGCAGGTGATTGTTAAAGTGTTTATAAAAACGATGTATAGAAAAATAAATATACTTATCTAAGTGACGAGTCAAATATTGGTAGGTTATGTTCGTCCTGACCAGTCCTGGCAATTGTATCTATTGCGCAATGTTATGTTTCATTCAATTGAGTATTAAAAAAATCAAACTACCCTAATGTGAATAACGACACCCCAAGATCTTCACTTTTTATATAGAAAAAGTGTGCACGAATTCGTTGAGACTAGAGAGTTGCCTCTATCTCAGTTGTCTGCTCGACTCACTAAAGCTTGACCTGCACATATACATATATATATATCAGTACTGAGACTACTGAGTACAGATGATTTTTTATTGCGCATGCGCCATAAGCCAGTTTTATAGCGAAATTAATTATTTAACTATTTTAGTGAAATATTCATTGTTTTCGACCGTATAAAATTTTTTATCGATTGAATAAAATTACCGCAATCGATTGGCGTCATCAGATTATCAGAATAATGAACCGTTGTTGAGATATCATTTTTAGAAAAAGGACCCAGCACAAACATGTTTTTAAACAATTACTTAGCAACTAAGGGACGCGGTATTTTTTTAACAGCGGATTTGGAACGCGCAGATTACGCGGAATTTTTTGATACCTGGGTTGCTAATTTTTCATGAATAAATGTGCTGAGGTCACGGAAATAGTATTTTGGGCACTTTCTAACGCCGACGGCTTATACATTGTGCTTCCACTCCTGTATATAGTCTCCATGGCCAGAATAGTAAACAGAACAAAATGAAGACTGCAGAAGGATCTGTAATTGTCAGGAGGACAAGATCTGGAACATCGGCAAAAGTAAAAATTAGTCCATAATTATAACGATTATAACAGTAATAAATAATTGTATTTAAAATTTGATGTATTTATTAATTCTTTAAGTTGTTTTACTTTTCGTTTAAGATTTCATTTATAGATATCTTATTTATATTTATAATTCTACAAAATTTTCTTCTATAAATTATTAAAATCTATGTTTTTATTTCTCTTTGAATTTGTATAGGTATAAATAAACTATACACATATACATATCTACTTTATTTATAGAAAGCTTGTAACTTTCTATATATATATATTAGATTGATAATTAAAAACTAATTAAGATTTTTAGTCTATTTTTTGCATTGATGGTTTTAAATAGGTGATCGACCTTTCATGCTGTGATATTTTGAAGTTATCTCAGTTTCAATTAAATAATTTATTAATTTGCGGTGTTCTTAGGATTTTTATAGATGGCCAGATGAGCCTTTTGAAGAAATGGATAGTACATTAGCTGTTCAACAATATATTCAACAAACTATTAGAACTGATTCATCAAATATTGATTTCATTCTTACAATGCCAGAATCACAAGATGAAGGAGTATGGAAATATGAACATCTCAGACAATTTTGTATGGAATTGAATGGTTTAGCAGTAAGATTGCAAAATGAATGTCATCCAGAAACATGCACACAAATGACAGCTACTGAACAATGGATTTTTTTATGTGCAGCACATAAAACACCAAAAGAATGCCCTGCAATTGATTATACGAGACATACATTAGATGGTGCAGCTTGTTTATTGAACAGTAACAAATATTTCCCAAGCAGGTAAAATAACTTTCTGTATTAAAAATGGTCACTATCATTACAAATTTATAATTATTTATATTGGTGGGGGATCTCTTCATATGAGATTATTTTTACAATTTGAATATGTTAATAATTTAAGTCTTGGGTTTAAAGGTTTTATATATATTTAGTATTAATGCTAAAGTAAGTCTGCTTTAATTTTGAATTTTCTCTGAAACTACATTTTCACAAAATGTTTTGCACTGTAATTCAGTGCAAAATCTGTAGATTTAAAGCAAAATGAAAATGGGTAGAATAAACCTGCAACAAATTTGTGGTGATTGACATAGAATTTAAAAAATAAATAAATTAATATGTTGACAGACTTTGTATACTTAATTGTAAAAGATTAGTTGGTTTAATAGTTAGGTCATTTAAAAAATTTATTACCTGTTTTGGAAAATGAAGGATTTCTTTTTTTTTTTTATATAATTAACATTTTTATGTTGTATATAAATTTAGTTTCACTTAAAAATTAATGAATTGAAAACTATAAATAAGGGTGAAATATGCCATCTGCTTATTTATAAATTTTTATGTAGTTGTACAGATGTTTTTCTATATAATTTTGTTAATACTTCTGGTGAAAGTTTTATTTGGTTTATTAAAAATGTAAATATGTATAATGATTAGGAATATACATAAGAATAGTTGAGAAGAAACTCAGTAGTTAAATTTAAGTATGCAGAGTTTGATATCATAATGCAGATTCTGTATACTACTTTGTAAGAAATCCAATACTCAAAACTACTCTGAATTTTCGCTGGAAAAAATTGATTACAAAATTTTTCAATGAAATGATTAGTATTGATTAAGTAGAATCTCAGCTACTATAAATTTGTTGACGTTAAAAATCTTTACAGTAAGTATGATATAATAGGTAAAATATATATTATATATATATATATATATATATATATACATATATATATTAATAGGTATAATATAATATATAGTAGGTATGATATATACATAGTTCAAAGTGTTAATTGAGAAATGATTTCAAAACAAAATTTAAAATAGTTTTATATGTCATGGGCCAGTGCAAAAGAGCTCTTCTATCTGTAAACTAAATTAATAATCAGTGTTGGCTTCCAATTTCTTTGTAATAAAATAATTATCTTACAAAAGAGAGTTAAGTATAATAAAAATAGTAATGATCACTTTCTTGTGATTTTTCATTATACTTATTTTTGCATGTGTCTTTTTTGATATGAGCTAAATGAATAACATTTTAATTGAGCTTGTAAACTTCAATGTGTTTTTGTTGAGCAAGCTGAGCAGTGACAATTGTGACAAAAAAAACCAGAAACGTGATAATAATATATTTCCAAAAGTATT
This sequence comes from Phymastichus coffea, assembly GCF_024137745.1. Classification (NCBI taxonomy): domain Eukaryota; kingdom Metazoa; phylum Arthropoda; class Insecta; order Hymenoptera; family Eulophidae; genus Phymastichus; species Phymastichus coffea. Next base: position 5,191,712 of record NW_026706828.1, on the reverse strand, counting down.
CATTGCGCTGAATCTAACTTCAGAATTAATACATCACCTAAGATTTTCGAGATATTCTAACCTAAAAGTGCAAAAATCATATTTGTTATATTTGAGGTTACGTAACACTGAATAATTTTATTTTTCAAAAACCAGTAAACCTATCACAAAGCAACCTTTTTCTATTTTAAATCCTATATTTTTGGATTAGAAATCTTTTTTTTATGAAAATATCATTGGTTAGTATTAAGTATTTTAGCAGATTCGTAATAACATTAAATTGGGGTTTGGGGATCTAGGGTTGTAAGGGTTTGGGGTTCAGGAAACCGGAGTTCAAGGATTTAGAGGTCACAGATTGTAACCTATACAGCCATTGGGGGTCACGTCATGGCGATTGGGTTGTTTTAATGTAGTCATATGAAACTGCTGAAATACTTATTACATATTTATTACATTGTCCATTAGATAAAATAATAATTTATATAACCTTGAACATAGAAAATATCATAATTTTCGCATTTTCAGGTTAGGATATTTTAAGAACCATAGGTGATGAATCAATTCTAAAGCCAGATTCGGATTAAGCATTTTAAAAACCTACGGAAATATAATATCACTTGTATTATTTTATAATATTTATATTTAACAGAAAAGATTATAATATGCTAAGTTGGAACGCAAGAAAAAAAAAATAAAATCTATCTAAAAATGTCACGTATCGTATCCCATAACAATTACCCCAAGAGCCACGTCAATATGGTACTTTCGCGAAATTTCTCAGTCTTTCGTAGCACGTTTCTTATTAATATATGTGACGGTAAACGTCGAATTAGCGCTAATAAAATAACCTGATTGCTGCTCGCGGGGGGCAGCACCTACTGGGGAAATTAGGAACGTAACGAAGGAATTCGGCACGCGAGCAGACGGAACGCGCGCGCTTGAAATTGAACCAGTGAAGCTCTAACCACCATCACGCTTGCCCGTAAATGAGGATTCTTCCATCATCGTGCTCGTCCGCTTACTAGACAACTACCGATTCGTAAGCCACCAATATCGGAAATCGAAAGGAAATAGTCCGCGCCAGTGATCTAGAGGGGCGATCGCTGTTGCCAAGGTGCTGTACAGCTGCCGAAGGGAGAGACCCGACCCGGCGGAGAAGCATCACCTTCCACGAGACCGGCAGAGTATGCGTGAGGTTTCGCCATCGAGGGCGAAACCACGTGTGCGCGAACTCGCGATCCGCGGCATTGACAAAAAAAACAGTTCTCACGCAGTGTGACTCTCTATCGTCCGCTTCGTACGCCTGCAATATTAAGGTAAGCTGGCCAGCTTAATTTCGCGGTCGCGATACAATTGCATAAGTGACGACTAATTTCCGGCATCCGAAGCGTGCATGTAATAGCTCTTTCAACAAAGAGCAGCGAGCGTCCCGACACCGCATATTGTTGTCGATGAGCGAGCGCCGATGTCAACATAAACGCGCGGGCCGATCCAGTGTAACATTTGATAGGCAATAAAAGATTCTGTTCGTGTTGTTAACAAGTGCTTTCGACTCGCTTATTCCATATTGCTTCCACTCACATTTTCGTAGATTAGTAGATCTATTGGTTGACTGACACCTGTTTCCCCATGCTCTCCGGATTATGTATTGAGCATAGATGATTACATTCGCCCTTCAATAAAGTTGCGCGAATAAAAATAATTAAACGGTATCTACCCCGTAAAATTATTAAGCCATCGGTGAATTTTACAAATGATATTGTTGTCGAGGACCCGCGGAAAAAGTTTCGTTTAATGTACCGTTTTTTACTACAGGCAAGTACGTGATTTTGGAGCAAAACTAGCAATAAAAGTATTAAAGCTCTCATTCATATTAACTGAAATATCTGCACAAAATTCTGGTCATTTCTTTGCCAAATTATTCAACTAACATTGTAAATCTTCAAACAAATTGTCATCACTCAGACCATTCTTAATATTAGAATGTTTATATGTATCAGGATTTTTTTTATATCCGTACGAATCACCACAGTTGTAATAATTGAAGTATATCATAACTTACCTGACCTCTTTGTTGTCCAGTCAAAATCAAAAAGTGAAAATAAACGCACTGATTGGTTCAGTAAGTAATCTGTGTCAAAATGTTGTATACTAGTAACAATAAGTAGGGTAGGAAAAATAACTGACAAGGAAGGTACACCAAGTGTAAGTAACCGATTTCGATGAAACTTTGAATGTGGTAGTGGACTGACAAATAGTCGACGCATTTTTTTTTTATGTGCTAATACATGGTTTGAAAGGGTGAAAACTGCCCTAAAGTTCACTCCCGAAAATCGTTTTTTCGATATATTTCTTCTAAATAAGATATTCTCTTGGAACCAACTGGATATTCATTGTTGCTGTATAACAGTGTCACGTAGCGTACCAAAGCTCCAGAGGGTTGCAACCCTTACTTTTTATAAGGAGGGAAGTGATTTTTCTCCTACATTTTTGTCTGATAAAATTGTGAATTTAATTCAATTCTCTTCTAACTTTTATTATTTAGAAGGGCATTAAGAATCAAAGTTGACGTGTTTTTTATTTTTTCCTAATTTAAGATTAAACTACCCTTGAATTAATTTTTTTATTTTCATTGAAATTAAGCGCTTTGAGTTAACTGTATAACTGAAATTAATGTAACTAACATTGAATCTGTTCAATATGCTATGCACGACTAACAAAAAGCCAGAAGTGTTCATTCGTGAGGCGAAGAAACCATTTAAGGGGTGGAAACTACTCATCACGTTCACCCCAAGAACCGTTCTTTCAGTTTTATTATTATTATTATTATTATTATTATTTATTTCCTGATTTCGGGTAAAGACCCACTACAGATAGTTGAGAGAGTAGCTCAACATTTGTAAAAGGTAATGTATAACATCGTGATTTAGAGCAATTCGCTGGTAGTGTACAGATAAAAGGAAATATATAATGTACAAGATTTTACAAAGTACAGAACGATTAAAATAAAACGCGTCGTATTATAGTAGATAAGATAATGTCTAAATTAGGATTAGAAACGGTTGCGTTAAACATGAGAAAAATTTAGTCCTTTAAGTCAGATATACTGAAATCTCTTATTCTTAAAATACTAGACAAAAAGTTGTAAAACGATGAGACAGATTTAGAATCAGCAACATTCAATATTTCAATTAAACTCGAATCTTTAAAATATTTGTCGCGTAGGCTGTAATACATTGGACACTAAACTAAAGTTACCAGATAGTCTGGCCGCGGCCAGCATCCTCTTGTACACCAGGGGTAGAGCAAGCGTGAGGTATCGTTCGCAGTAAGGCGACTGTAGGTTATTTAAGTTTTTGTAGTTGGGACTAAACGAGGAATGCGCGGCTCGATTGACGTCGCTATTGAAGCAAAGCCCCTTAGTCTGCCGTCAATGGTCGGAAGAGCAAGAAGAATTGAATTAACATCCTCACTGTCCAGTAAATAGCCATGTCCGGATCTATTCAATGCCGACAGGAGTTGCGAGAACCAATTAAGTTTTGAGCTATTCGATACGGAATTATCGTTCCTTTTCAGCTTATCGTACATGCGTCTGGGGTACCTGGCAGGTTCATAGGAAAGAATTTTTACCCAGTATTGTAGCGCTCTCATTAATACCTTTACTTCAAGAGAAAAAGATCCAGTTTCAATACGTGCCATATAACCAGGCGTGAAACGAGGTAGGTTTAAAAGGCGTTTTAAAAACAAAGTGTGAATTTGCTCAAGTTTCTCCGTATGACTAAGAGCCTAAATTTCCGAGGCGTAGAGTGCAGTTGATGACACCATTGAATCGAAGAGAACCGTAGCTGTTGCGAGAGAAGAATTGTTACCAAAGCATAGAATCTTCCAGACGGCCCCAAGGGCTGATTTTTCTTTGCTGAGGGCGTTATTCAAGGTCGGCTTAAACGAACCAGTTGACGAGAACACGATTCCTAGATAAGTGTACGATTTGACTAGTTTTAGAGGTACGTTCTCGAACTTGATGGATTTTTCTTTTTTGATTCGTCCGCCGTTACTGCATTTCAGTACTACAGTTTTATCAATGTTGACCTTTAAACCTTTGAGTCTGCAGTATTTAGCTAAAACATCAAGCTTCCCTTGGAGATCAACTATATTATCAGCTAGTATGGTGAGATCGTCGGCGAATAGTAAAATGTCAATCTCCTCTTCAATCCTTGTGTATCCTTCCTTTATGAAGAAATCAATTATGTCGAAGAGAAAAATAATAAACAGAAGAGGACTTACAAGGAAGGTACCCGAGGTGTACCTCACCGATTTTCTTGAAATTGTGATATGTTGTAGAACATCAAAAAATATTCGACGCGTATTTTTTTATACGTGCCCATAAGCCTATTTAAGGGGTGAAACCCACCCTTGAAGTTCACCCCTAAAAACAAATTTTTTTTAATTTCTCGAATACAATTCGTAATTTTTTACTGAAACAAAGTGGGTAACACTTGTTATTGAAAAGCACATATTTATGCATTGTTTTTAGTCATCAGACTCGTAACCCCCGTTTTTTATTAATGAAAAACTATATTTGATGACCATTTTTTTCACTATACACATTCCAAAATCTGTTAAATCTTGACAAAATTAATTTTTTTATGCACAATAATCAAAAATAAAGTTGACCTGTTCTGGCATTTTCAAAAAAAAAATCCCTTGAGGGGGTGAGCTACCCCTAACATTTATACTATTATATTTCATTATTCCATTACGATATCATGGTGTAAATCTCTTGGATACTATTAAAATTGTTAAGTAGTTGATGTAGTTTGAAATTTTCTGAAATCAGCCCTTACAAATGAATTCATCCCTAAAACTCAATCTCAAGTATTATTTTTTCATTACTTGAAAATACCCTAGGACTATTCAGTGGCGTAAAACGTGTAATAATATTAGTTCACATCCTTGGTATTGAATTAGAATTCTTCACCCCACTAATGTATCAACCCCTATTTTTCAATAAAAAAATGACACCCTTTTCCATATGAAAATACTAGTTTCTTGAGTTTGACGAAAAAAATTTTGGCAGTATGCACAATATTCAAATACGAAATCGACTGTTCTCACCTTAATAAAAATAACCTATAATAAGGGGTGTACCAGCCCCACAGGAGATATTGTCGTATCTCTATGATTTTATTCTTTTTCTATGGGACTTTCAAAAGTAATAAAAAGTTAATGATTCAAAGTACAAAAAAATTTTAAATTTAATATTTCAATAGTTTCGAGTTTTAATGTTACTTTTTATAATCCTGGCAATAATGATAATCATTAAAAAAATGTTTCAAGCATAATGATTTCTTACACCAAGAGCATCTTACAATTGCTGAGTTAGAGCAACCAGGAACTTCACAACGCTCATTACAATCATTACCAAAACTAAAATCTACGGGGTTATCAAATTTATCTGGCTTTGATTCAACGTAGCCACTTTTATACCATGAATATTTGAATAGGTTATTGTATCGAGGAGATGACAATTGATTATGTACCAAGGATTGGAGTTTTATAATGTTATTTCTTTTATGAAGTTCTATATCCTCATTCATTAATGTTACACTGTCCTCGAAGCGACGGACGTAATTTTTCCACACTCGGAAGCCGAAAGCATCTAGTGGCTGAATTTTGCCTGTTGTTCCTTTTGGAATTATTTTTACATCAACAATTTTGTTTGGAGGTGCTGCTTCCTTTACAGCATCAGGGCAATGCCCACTCCACGAATCAATTAATAAGACACTTGAATGCCCAACATTGGGAAAATACACATCCTTCAGCCATGTTTTGAAATGTTCTGTAACCATTGAAAAAACTCATTTTTATTCACATGACATAAGTTAAAAACTGTAATCATCAATAATAAATATCATACCTGAAGTCAGTTTGCCAGAAGCGGAAGGCATCGCGTAAATATTTGATGGCTTGAATAATTTGGATTCTACTACCGGTCCAAAGGTTCCTTTACTTTCTTTTAAAACAATGAATAATGGGGAAATCAGTCTCCCATCACCTGAAATGAGTGGTTGAATTGTGTAACTGTGAGTCGTCGAACTTACAGATTCTACAAAACATTCAATTTGCTTTTCGCCTTCAATAGCTAGTGTTCTTCCCGAGTGCATTTCAATTTGAAATCCACTCTGATCTGAATTGTAAATTGATTCTAAACCTTTGCTTTTAATTATTTTTTTCACATCTGAAACAAAATCATCAGCTGTTTTTTGTAAATATTCTCTCCCTTCAACAGTCTTTTTTGTTACGAATTTATTTATCTTTCTGCTGACTATTCTGTGAGCCTTTTTAAAATTTTGTAGCCAATGACGTGACGCTTTAAACCTTATATCTTCATGTCCAACGATTTTCTGAGCTTGTAATGCCCATTTTTGTAAATCTCTATCGTGAATTATATAACCGGCATCGGAAGCCGACTGAAAATTATCTAATACAAATTTATTGATTCTTCCAATTTTTTCTTTATAAGTGCCTCCTTTATTCAAAGTATGCGCCCATCGTTTCAACTGTGTAATTGATTGGACTTTTCGAAATCTATGCTGCACGGTTTGCAGAGCGAGATTTTTCGTAACTCCGCTTCTCCAATAGTCCACAGCTTTTCGTTTGTAATCCCAAGATAGATCTTCTGTATCCGCTTTACATACTAGTGAGTGTTCATCAACATCCGCTGACCAGATTTTATCAATATCTTCAACAATATGCATTTCAGTATCCTTAAATGGTTCTTGAAAAGCTAATGTAGATTCCACAATGAATTCTGGATCCTCAAAGTTATTTATACAATCAAGTAATAGTTTTTCTATATTATCCTTCAAAGCAATTTCATCTTTAGTAATGGGACTTTCTTGTATATTCATAGCTTGAAAAGATAATAATAATAATTGTATAACATTTATAGGATTAATAGTCATTTTTCCAATACATAGAAATAATAATTATTATTTGTTTTTTATATGATGAAATCCGAAGCGCATTAATTTGAATATTTTTTTACAAAGTCAGGCAATAATTTTTAATATCATTTAAATCAACATTACACTGACAATTACGTATCAATTTCATTTCTAATTTCTTCGAACGATAATTGAATATTGAAAATTCCAAAATTTCTTGTCCATCTTTGATCCCTCACCAATTCTGGAAAAAGACCACATAAAAATATGAAGTATTGCATTTTATAACTCTTTATAAGCTATATCTAAATCACTAATTAAAAAATTATTTTCGTCAAATACGATGTGAGTATGAAAATTTTTGAGCTTTTCTCTTCGGAAAAATATTTAATTCAAAAATGTAGAGTAAAAAAAATGATGAAAATAATTTTTTATGGTTTCTTTAGATAGGGCTTGTAAAGAGCTGTAAAATAGAGTACTATCAATTTCTGTGCGTTTTTTGAAAAATGGCGAGGGCATGTATACAATATCTATCAATTACCGCGTTAAGAAATTTTACGCAAAAGGAAATTTTACTTACAATCAGGAAATAAGTATTGACCAAAAATTATATGGTAGAATTAATATGTACGAATTCCAAAATACTATGTTATACTTTGATGAAATTTGAAGTTTGAAATTTGGTTGCACATTTATTGGATTCCAATGTAATTTCTTGTAAATTCAACAAACACTGCACTCACAATTAATATACTGATTCAAACGAGCTCGATGAAGCTCTGACTAAAGACTGATGATGAGAAGTAATATCAAATATTCGTGTGTTGTTTTGGCGAGGTGATTGTGAGTTCAAGAGTGTGATCGCATCGTCGAAAAAGGTCTTATCTATCCAAAACATAGCAAGACGATAATTTAACCGTTGAGGTTTTTCCCACCGTCCGATCTCGACAACAACAACAAGAAAATGATAAATTTAATCTTATCTTGTTATTTTAAGCTGTTCACTTCTCTTAATTTGTTTTCCAAGCGTTTATACGTTTATTCTTCGTATGCATTTATTCGATAATTAGTTAGTTCTTCTTGCTTTGAATCATTAATTTTTTATTACTTTTGAAAGTCCCATAGAAAAAGAATAAAATCATAGAGATACGACAATATCTCCTGTGGGGCTGGTACACCCCTTATTATAGGTTATTTTTATTAAGGTGAGAACAGTCGATTTCGTATTTGAATATTGTGCATACTGCCAAAATTTTTTTCGTCAAACTCAAGAAACTAGTATTTTCATATGGAAAAGGGTGTCATTTTTTTATTGAAAAATAGGGGTTGATACATTAGTGGGGTGAAGAATTCTAATTCAATACCAAGGATGTGAACTAATATTATTACATGTTTTATGCCACTGAATAGTCCTAGGGTATTTTCAAGTAATGAAAAAATAATACTTGAGATTGAGTTTTAGGGATGAATTCATTTGTAAGGGCTGATTTCAGAAAATTTCAAACTACATCAACTACTTAACAATTTTAATAGTATCCAAGAGATTTACACCATGATATCGTAATGGAATAATGAAATATAATAGTATAAATGTTAGGGGTAGCTCACCCCCTCAAGGGATTTTTTTTTGAAAATGCCGGAACAGGTCAACTTTATTTTTGATTATTGTGCATAAAACAATTAATTTTGTCAAGATTTAACAGATTTTGGAATGTGTATAGTGAAAAAAATGGTCATCAAATATAGTTTTTCATTAATAAAAAACGGGGGTTACAAGTCTGATGACTAAAAACAATGCATAAATATGTGCTTTTCAATAACAAGTGTTACCCACTTTGTTTCAGTAAAAAATTACGAATTGTATTCGAGAAATTAAAAAAAATTTGTTTTTAGGGGTGAACTTCAAGGGTGGGTTTCACCCCTAAAATGGGCTTATGGGCACGTATAAAAAAATACGCGTCGAATATTTTTTGATGTTCTACAACATATCACAATTTCAAGAAAATCGGTGAGGTACACCTCGGGTACCTTCCTTGTTAGTGATACAATTTTCACCATCATTCCAGACGCATACACCATCGCCGACTCTAAAGTCGCAAGCTCCACTGCGACTGAGACATTGATTTTTGTGTGCCTTATGTGCAATAACATTATTAAAACTTTCATTACCTTGACTAGAAGCTGCTACTGAAAATTTTCCAGCATTTGCAGCATATTTATTGTAAAATTGCACGAGCTTTTCATGTAAAGTTTCATCTGTAAGCTTAATCGTATGGTTCTCTTTATTTTTACACCATAAGCCACAGTTTTCATGACGATCATACAAATGGTCTGGCATCCGGCGAAGTTCTCTTGCTAATCTATCACTATTGCCTTTATTTTGAGCAACAGCATAAGCAAAGCATTTTTTTATGTGAGGAATGATACCCTTTCTATTCAATTGTTTATAATCTTCGCTCATCTCATGCAATTCGCTAGCAAAACTTTTGACTAAATGATTTTTATCAGCTAACTTGTGAAAAGAAACAGAAAGATTATCTTTCCTAACAGCTGCAATTATGGAGCTATCTTCGTCCCCAATAATCACACGTACTTGTACTTTAGCATCTTTCAAAATATTACTGTGGTTAATTAATTGTACACCTGCATCCGCTTCCATCCCTTTCGCACTACCACGATAATTAAGACGGCAATCGTGATCACTTTTGTCGTGACCCAGTTCACACATCCGACATTTTCGATTTCTTGTTGCATAATCTAATATCTTGCCCGTCAAAAATCCAATGATTGCACTGTAGCCGTTTAGGCTGTCGTAGCTTCGTCCGTTGCCGTGTTTAGTCCAACCTGTATCGTATGAGACTATGATATTGATAATTTCACCTAGAGCTGAATCAAATGTTGAGTTTGTACTTTCATTAGTTTTATTGGATTGAAGGACTTGTAGGTGAGGATATATCTCTCGAGCTACATGGTCTGGTCTGAAAAACAGAAAATTATAATCACACGTAGGTCATTCAAGATAAAAAGGTTGTCTTCATGATTTTAGTTCTTTATTTTTTATTGATTTTTATTGAGTGATACATGCATTGTACATGAAGGTCCAGACGGAGGCCATCCCACTTGCCACATGGGCGAGTAGCAGCAGCTCCTTGCCTCGCATGGTGGCCTGGTTCGTTCTTCACCCTGTTGGACGTGTGTGGGTTGGGAACAAGGAGAGGACGGCTGGCGTTCTCTTTTTCCACACCCGCCAGCTGGGCCCGCAGAGCGTGTAGTTCTTGGAGCTTCTTAGCCTGCTCTGCTATGATACGCTCTCTTTCCTGCTCTGCATCCAGTCTTCTCTTCCTCTCCGTGAGCCAGGCCGAGCGTGTCTCCTCGAGGTAGACAGCTAGGTCAATGGCCTCCTGTACTTTGGGGAGCCATTCTTTCGCTAGCTCCGCTGCTTGAGGACATGGATGACCGGTGAAGTCGAGGACAGCCTTGTAGGCCTCTTGCTCCAGCTTGGTGGCTTCAATGCGGGCTTTCCTGGCTATCTTAGCTCGAGCCAGGATCTCGCCCCACTCGTCGGACGAATCTTTGGCCACTGTTGGTCCTGGTAGTGGACTCGGGGCTACCTCGTCTTCAAAGACTGCCCCGATAACTGTTGGAGAGGTCTGAGTATGCGTTGACACAGGTGAGTCCTTTGGGCCAGGCAACGGGATCGGTGTCTGCTTGCCCTCAGATGTGGCTTCAATGATCCCTGGAAGGACTTTATCGTGTGTGAACGCTGTTCGGTGAGCTGATCCGTCCGGCACCATGACCGAAGCGATTGCCTCGGGGATGTGCGATGACGCCTCCGATGGCGCGCCAATAGCCGGTAGGCTGGGGGTACCTGGTAGCCATGCCAGATCGGCCGTGGCTGGGGTAACCAAGCGCACCAGGATAGGTGAAGCTCCTGCTGCCAGTAATTCATGCGTCAGTCGCGCAATCCCTTCGATCAGCTCCTGGGACACCCACAGTTGTCGGTCCGCCGACATTATCTGTAATTAAGTCAGATACAATCAGTCAAGATTTCAGGCGCTAATAGGAAGGAGGGGAGATGGGTCAAAAAGTCTATTCCCGTCAGTGGGTCCTAGGGCGCAGACGTCGAGGGGATGCGGCCACTGGGGTTAACGGAGGTTTCTTCGATCCTCGAGGGCGTCCTCTCCTCTTAGGCACTACGGTCGGCGTAAGTTCCGTTTTGGTGATTTCCTCTCGACCTACTTCTGCCGCATCATCCCACGTAACCGCTACCGACCGGCCTAACTGAGGTTGAGCTTGGTCGGGTTCGTCGTTGAACTCGTCACCTTCACTCCCCTCGTTGTCGGGGAGCTGCGCTTGGTCGAAGCAGGGCTTCAGACCTTCCAAGGCAACCTTACCGAAGTCTATACCATTCTCATCCCTGAGCTGGTAGGAACTTGGACCGTTCTGATGTGCTATTACAAAGGGGCTGCAGTATTTCGGATCTAACTTGGCTACGATGGTCTTGGCTGACGACGACAGTAAGTGATTCTTCGCCCACACTTTGTCGCCTACGTTGAAAGTCACATCGCGGTGTTTCCTATTATAATAGATCTCCTGGCGATCTTGAACGGCTCTCGAGTTCTTTGACGCCTTTGCTCTGTATTCCTCGAGCCTTTCCATGCGTGAGCGCCAGTCTTCTAGGGCTTCTCCTTGAAACTCGTCCTCCGCTTTCCTTTCCTCGTCCTCCGCTTTCCTTTCCTCGTCCCTTTTTGTGGAGTTAGGCAACTCAGGGTTCCTTCCATATTCAGAAATGCGGGGTTAGAGCGAGTAGCTTCCTGCACAGCAGTGTTATATGCGAAGGCGAACTCTGCCACGTGCTTATCCCAAGTATTGTGACGCTCTTTGATGAATGCCGAAATCATGGTCTTAATAGTCCTATTAGCTCTTTCCGTGGGATTGGACTTCGGGAAATAGAGTGTGCATGTCGCATGAATCACACCCTTAGACTCAAGGAAGCTATCCACAAGCTTGTTCTTGAACGGTGTCCCATTATCCGACAGGAATTTATCAGGGACACCATACCGGAGAAATATGCGCTCGTTGAGCTCCCTTTTAATTGGCCTTCGCATTGGCCTTCCTAATCGGAATACACCCGATCCATGTTTTCTGTACCATGGGTCCTTGATGTTTTCATCAACTTTTAACGAAGCAGCGGCGGCTATCGCGTCCGTATCACAATCAGTATTTTTATCAAATGAAAATAACAAAAGGTAAATCATTCACTACTTGCAGACGGAATTAATGAAATCGAACTATAGGGTAAAGCATGCAAAGGAATACGCGGACGCGATGATTATACACACTACAATTCACGAGGCGGAAGAGTACGATTCGGTTATCGTAGTTGGCCAAGATATAGATCTTCTTGTGTTACTAACATATCTTACACCCGAAAATAATGCATGCTTTTACAGGCTGTGATACGACCTCAACTTTTTATGGAAAAGGAAAAGCTAGTTTTATTGATCTTGTTCAAAAAGATTCGATGTTACAATATTTATGTAGAGAATTCGGTATAAGAGATCAACTATTATCTCAACAGATAGTCGCATTATTAGATTTTAAATTAATTGCTTATTTGTATGGCGTAAGAGAAACATTCGAAGAAAGAACCCTTCCAAAAATCCGCTACGAAATGTTTAAACAAAAAAAAAACAAATTCCGGCTTTCAAATGAGTATAATGCCTCCTTCAGAAGATGCTGCTATTCATTACTGTTTGCGCGTTTACTATCAATTAAAATTGTGGGACAATGTAGAATTAAAAGCTGAAGAATGGGGTTGGAGTAAAACCGAATATGGTTTGATGCCGATCACAACCACAAAACCATTGCTACTGGAATGCGTAACTGCAGTAATATCATCATGTTCATGGAAAAAATTGTTCTAATTGCGAAAAAATTGATTTTGTAGAAAATTATGAAGAAGACGAAATTGAAATCTTAGAAAACCAAATAAATTCAGCTTATACAAATATTTTCTCTTCGGAAAAACTGTTACATAACGATGGACTTGAATTAAACCAAGAATTTGACGAATCAGACCCAAATAATATGAATCTGAATGATGATTCCGAATCTAGTAATAGCGACACAGATATGGAAAATAATGTTTCTTCTCGCAAAAGAAAAAAATTATAATAATTGATGCACCTATATTTATCTATTTTTATGTATCTCATTACGAAAATTTAATTATAATTATTTCATCGAATATATATTAAGACATATGATTTATAAAAAAACATTTTATTGTAATTGTTATTCTTGTATAATAAAAAAAATGTATTATATGCAAAATAATCATGAAAAGAATTATTTATACCTTTAAAAGTGAAACTTCCCCATTAAATAGAATATACTATAAAAATATTATTATAGATTCAAGTAGCATACGAAAATATCTTTGAGATAGACGAGATTTTTTTTTACTATAAATTTAAGTGGAAATTTTGATTTTTTTCGTCTTATAAACTAATTTTTCTTTTATAAATTACATAACATGGGTGTAAGATTGTATGGGATTCATATTAACCCATTTCTTCCCAAGGCGCCATTTTATAGTCGATTTGTTTTTGACCGAGGAAAACCTCAAAATAATCGAAAATGTATACTAGAAGTCACTTTTCTATTGTAAAATTTCCCGCTCTTTACGAATCTGCAGTCAGAATTAGGATATTTTTCACGGAAAATTACAAAATGGCGTCTTAAATGTTGATGAAAATTTAGTATTACATTAGAATTTTTCTTTCAGAAATTAGTTGCTGAAATTTATAGAATCAGGATGAAAATCCTGAGCGGCCAGCAACATGTTGACAAGCGGGGAAATCTAAAATTTTCTAAATAAAAGCCGATTTAGAGAATGAATATATACTACCTATACTTTCGATGTCGCTGAATACAATGCTAGTGTCAATTTCAATTTTACAAAATGGCGGATCCAATATGGCGTCGGTAATACCAAAATCAGTTTGTGTTGATAAAATCGCAAATCTAAGTGCTACATTTTGTCTTGAATTTTTAGCACTTTTTCTAGTATTTTCCAAAATAATTGATGCAATAGTGGAAGAAATTATTCATCAAGCGTACCTGTTTTTTCAAGATGGTCAGAGTCAAAACAATTTGCACATAGATACTCTTGACATTGTTCGCAATAAATATTCGTACGTTTCTTGCAGTCATTGCTAGCTTTGCATATTCTTTGTGAAGATTTTGTGGATTTATTGTGAATATGATGATACTCTCTGAAACAAGTATCACAGAAATGAGTTTTACAGTTATAGCAATAAAATATTGTTCTTATGGTACACTTTATACACATTCGTCTACGATCAGGTATTGTGAGTTTCAAATGCTTTGATAACTTTTCAATCGGTTGCTCTAAATAAGACTTTGCAACACTTTTTGCAAAATCTTTACTAGACATTCTCTTTTTGTTCACCATATTGTACAAAATCAAAGCATTTGTCAGTGAAGACTCGATCAATCTACATAAAATAACCCATGTCCATTTCTTTGAACCAATATTCGTTTTTAGATCACTGCAGTATTGATCATGAAGATCAACTCCTCCCATAAATTTGTTGTATGGCTTGAATGTTCCAGGAAATTTAATTGGTACTTTACGTTTAGCTGTTTTATCGAATCGTTCCATTGGAATAGTAGGTGTAACGCCAACGGCTGTATATAATATGGACACTGGTTTCGAGTCCATTACCGTAATGTAATTTATACCACTGGTTTTATCATGACTTACAACATAAGATCCTCTAACAGCTTTCTTTTTATCTAGTTTATGTTTATCTATCAATGTCTTCTGTTCAGGATTTTTGATCAATGTTTTCGAGTTTTTACTTGATTTATCCAACACTTTTGGAAATATCTCCTTTGTAAAAACACGATCATCTCTAACCGTACCTGTTGCACGCAGGTTTTGTTTTTTCAAGTGTACCAGTAAATCAGGGGATGTGAAAAATCTATCAAAATATAGATGATATTTAGCTACATCATTCTTATCGACCGATGTTAGAAAAACATGAAGCATATTTATCACTGCCCGAGATCCTAAACTGCATTTAGAGAACTTCGTGTCACTTTGACAATTATTTTTTCCACAATAGATATCTATTTCTAAAACAAATCCATTAGAAGTACAAAGGGCCCATAATTTTATTCCAAAACGTATTGGTTTGTCTTTGATGAATTGTTTTAGAAGCGTGCGACCGAAAAATTTAATCATCATTTCATCTATTGATAAAGAAGAGCAAAAAAATCCAAACTGTTTTACATTTTCTCTGAAAATGTTTAAAATTACACGAACTTTCCAAACTTTGTCATTATCAGTCTTATCCGAATTTTTCGAAGTTTTCAAATTAGACTTAATTTTTTCAAACAAATTTCTATTCATCGTTACTAAAATAACATCGGAATGCCACATTTCATCAGTCGACCAGTAATCTCTATAGCTTTTACGAATATTGGAAGTGGAAAAAATGATAATACCTAAAAATTTGTTGAAATGATCTGGATCTAATTCAAATCCATTTTCAGTTATCGCTTCAATAATGTAATCTCTCATTCTATCACAAAAAAACATTTCAAATAATTCTCGAGGTTCCTTTCCTAGTACATTTTGTTTTATTGCTTCAAAATTATATATTTCTGATTCAAGTTGAACATCGTATGGTCTTTCTTGATCTATCTATTCGTATTTATGTGAGGCTTCTAACTTTTTCTCGTTTGCGGAAAAATTTTGATACACTTCTTCATAAGATAAGGCTACTGCATCAGTGAATCTAGAAGTTCCATCAGCTTCTCCGTCATTATCGAGACCTTCTACGTCACTATTATCATCATCGGGTATCCACATAACTTCATGATCATTTTCATCTTATTCACTATGATCATTGTTTTCTACAACACTGCTATCAACACTGGCATTCCTCATCGACTTACGTTTCGGCATGATTTTGCTAGTTTTATGAAACTTCTTTTAGAGTCCGAATCTGATAAATATTTATCTTGAAAAAATACTCGGTGAATAGTAAAGCTCGCCAATTATCCTGAAAAGGACTATTGGAGAGACAGCCGAAGAAAAAGAGTGAATATGCTCCAACTATCTTAAAAAAGACCGTTAGAGAAATACGCACTTTTCAATCCTCCACAAGATGGAAAATCTCGCCAATTATCCTGAAAAGGACTATTGGAGAGACAGCCGAAGAAAAAGAGTGAATATGCTCCAACTATCTTGAAAAAGACCGTTAGAGAAATACGCACTTTTCAATCCTCCACAAGATGGAAAATCTCGCCAATTATCCTGAAAAGGACTATTGGAGAGACAGCCGAAGAAAAAGAGTGAATATGCTCCAACTATCTTGAAAAGACCGTTAGAGAAATACGCACTTTTCAATCCTCCACAAGATGGGAAAGTTCGCCAATTATCCTGAAAAGGACTATTGGAGAGACAGCCGAAGAAAAGAGTGAATATGCTCCAACTATCTTGAAAAAGACCGTTATAAAATACACACTTTACAATACTCGAGAAGACAAAGGATTTATCCAACTGTAGGGACAAAGAATCCAGAAAAAAATATAGTAATTAGATTCGCAATTTTATTAACATTACCTGATTTTGGTACTACCGACGCCATATTAGATCCGCTATTTTGTAAAATTGAAAACGGACATTAGCATTGTATTCAGCGATATTCAAAACATAGGAATTGAGTACCCACTCACTGGTGCTCATCATTTTGGTATTAACGACGCCATATTGGATCCGCCATTTTGTAAAAGTGAAATTGATACTAGCATTGTATTCAGCGACATCGAAAGTATAGGTAGTATATATTCATTCTCTAAATCGGCTTTTATTTAGAAAATTTTAGATTTCCCCGCTTGTCAACATGTTGCTGGCCGCCATCTTGGA
Organism: Phymastichus coffea; assembly: GCF_024137745.1. Taxonomy (NCBI): domain Eukaryota; kingdom Metazoa; phylum Arthropoda; class Insecta; order Hymenoptera; family Eulophidae; genus Phymastichus; species Phymastichus coffea. The sequence continues at coordinate 5,174,822 of NW_026706828.1, read as the reverse complement.
AAAATGTTCCAGGAAAATTCGTAATGCCTAGGTTTATCAAAGAACTAACATTTTCAATGTAAATCTACATTTTCATCCTGATTCTATAAATTTCAGCAGCTAATTTCTGAAAGAAAAATTCTAATGTAATACTAAATTTTCATCAACATTTAAGACGCCATTTTGTAATTTTCCGTGAAAAATATCCTAATTCTGACTGCAGATTCGTAAAGAGCGGGAAATTTTACAATAGAAAAGTGACTTCTAGTATACATTTTCGATTATTTTGAGGTTTTCCTCGGTCAAAAACAAATCGACTATAAAATGGCGCCTTGGGAAGAAATGGGTTAAAAAACGAAATTTCAATAAATATTAATTTTGATATTTTATTGTGCAAATTGGGCAGGATAGACGATATTTAATGAAATTCTGATAAAAAAATCAGAATGTAGAGAAAAAAATACTTAAAAAAAAAAAATTCTACCATATTTAGAAGTGGTGTAAGCTAATTATGCAACTAAGGTAGCTCGAAAGCCTCGAAGCCGTGAGGAGAGGATCATTCCCCTGACCCCCACCACCGCCGCGGGGGACGCGCGCGGCCGTGTGGCGCGCTCCAATTGTTACAATTAACTTTGCTTATAGAAATGAAAATTTTGCATAGCTTAAAAAAATTCAGCGTATAGGTAAATTCTTCTCAAATCGAAATCAGCAATTAAATTTGAAAAAAGTTATAAACAAGATGAGTTATGGATTAAAAACCAAAATAATATCTCGGCTCCTAATTATCGTAGAAAGATACTTTTTTTTTAAATGAAAGGTCTTTCAACTACCAATCGAATGAGTTTTATTAGATTCCAATATGTTTATTGCTTACATTTGGTCCTCTTTTCGAAATCTGGTCAGGACAGCCGCGGTAAACCGTCAAAGTTGACACTTTTTTGCGCTCTAACTCGTACACAATTAACTTTCGAAATATCGGACCGGCTTCCTATTATAAATTTTTTAAAGATGTATCGGCTCTGAAAGTTTAGACCAAATTCATTGAAAATTAAAGAAGATATAAGCGATTGTTTTCTTTTGCAATCTTGGAAACAGCCCAAGATATTGTTTGTTAATAAAAAAAATTTAATTTTTAAACATGCTTATCCTCATGTAGAATTATCTAAGGAATCGAATTCCGTTGAGCTTATATCGATAAGATAATTAGGAAAAAAGATATAAGCGAATCACTAAAAAAGTACCTTATTTTTGTAATAAATCGTTAATAAAATAATGTTCCGGAAACTTTTCGAAATCAAACCTATTTTTCCCATTATCTACGTGTTATTCTGCGTCGAAATAAAAAAAAATTTCGCTGTTCGCAAAAAATATAGATCTATTTTTTTTTCGTACCAGAATGACCGGACTATAGAATTTAATACAGCATTGAACAGACTATAAGTCTGCTTTAGGCTTATAACGTATGATAAACCACTCGTTATGTCTCTCCTTCTCAAACGTCCACTCTTATTTATGTACCTATATACTTATATATTTATATCTATATTCTTTATTTGGCATAATATTAATTTATGTACAATGTCTAGAAGTAGCAGCCGCAGCGGACAATAGAGTACAAGGTAAGAGAAAGAGAGAATACATAATATGCAACGCGAACTAGCGAGAGGAAGGATAAGCTCGTGCAGGTCTAAACCGAAGGTATGCTCATGTGTTAGAGCAGAGACGGTCGCGCGATAGGAACCGACCTAGGTTCGACAGAAAAGGGGAGAGAGAGTGGGGAGCTCTTTCGCGACACTAGCTTGTGGATCGCGTCCGTAAGCACACGTGCTCCCGCCGGCCGGCTTTCGCAGTGAAGATCGACAACTACTTTTTATTTAGACTCTCAACTTGGCCCTGCGGCAGCTAGAAGGAGAAACCACCCATTGCAATTGGTCCATCGAGAGTGCTGTGTGAGAGTGTGTGGGAGTAAACGAGTGCGAGTTTGCTGTCAGTTCCACTGTATTTGAGGGTTCATCCGTGGTCCAGTCCGCCTATGTAAGTACCTTCTTGCGTGCCTTGTTTCTCTCTCGCTAGCTAGTTATTCTCTCTCTCTTTATCGCTGCGCTGCATTCCTTGTAAACCCTTATGCTATATAAATACCGTTTTATCTTATGTATACCTTCCTCTTATTTACACCCAACTCTACAACCTTCCACGCTTCCCCGTCGACGAATTAATACGAAGACTAGCTGCTTGGTCCACGACGCTCCCGCGGGCCTTAAGGCATAACTAAGCATCCGGGCATAGTCTCGTGCGGTTATTGTATGCCCATAACGAGCTACAATTATTATTCTCTGTTCTCTCGCGAAATAACGCGAGTTAGTAACAACCCCGTTATATTGGCGCCCAATCGACAGTGGCATTCCAAGTAGCTTTTTCTTTTCCTTCTTCGTGCGAGAGACACGACGCTGCGTGTTTACGAAAACGATAGAGCATCAGTGCGTGTATAATAGAGACTCAGGTTGCGCAGCGAATGTAAACACAGTGTGTTATTTACAAGGCAGCCTTGAAATTGCTATAGGCCTCGCTTGTCGAGCAATTTCAAACTATTTCAATATTTGAATATAATATATTTTTCAAGGCTACGCCGTTTAAGAAATATCACACGATTGTACGTATGAATATGTGTATGTTTACATAGGACATGGCGAAAAGTGTGTTGTTGTATGTGAATTCGACGAAACGTGGACTTTCGTTCGCCTATAAACCAACAAGCTAGTCAAATCAAAACGATAATATATATATATATAAATGTACATATATACAATAATATATAACAACCTTTCTCGGCGGCGCAGGCACATTTTTTCTTTCTTTCGCATAATTGCCTCGCGATAATTCTTAGAGCGAATCCAACTGGACTGACGCCTGAAAGAATTTCAACTTCGCTTTTGGAGCGCACGCAGTATATATTGCGCTAGATGTTGAATTGATTTAAACTCAATTAACGATCATTTAACTTAGCCTTTAACGATTTCGGCTAACAACTTTCGTTCGTTTTTTTCGGTAGCGTCTCCGAACTAGCTCAGTCTGCTAACAATTATAAAATAAAATTAATAAAAACAAATCAAAATGATAAAATTAAACTCAAGAAACGACAACAATGGCAACTAATTGGACGCTCGACGACTTAACAATCTTTAAAGAAAAATTAAACGAACAACTGCTTACCTGGGTCCGAAATTTATCAAGTATCGACCTAGACAACGCACTATCACAATTAGAATTGCACAACGAAGGACGCTTTCTGGAGCGAGCGGACAGATTATACCGCAGACTACAAGGAGACTATACAGCACAGGACTTCTTAGCGTCCAAAGTCGAAGATGATGCATTGGCCCGTACAAGACGGGATGACTTAGCCAAAACATTCTTCAAGTCAGGTACACTACCATCCGACATTAGTAAAGACCTACATACAGCTTTAGAAATGGAAAGATATATAAGCCTTCCAATTACCATAAATGAAGAAAGTGAAGAGCGTTTGGCAACCAGCTCACCTCACAACGGTAACAGCGAAATGTCACTAACCCTCGGAGCAGACTCGCAATCTCCCGAAGTCACAAATCCACAAGGACAAAGCCATCAAGTATTACCATCACAACAGACAATCACATTTACGACGACAAATGTAACCCTCGTAAACAACACCACAACACCCAACCCACTACTACCGCGTCAACGTCAAAGTACGATAGTACTAGTCAAGAACAAATAAAAATCGTACTGCCCAATGGCCAGACAGAAATTACGATGAAATTTATAGCAGATGAATTGCGTAGAGGATGGAAATTAGAAATGGCAAGACATGCAGAACGAACACAATTCCAGACACAATTTGCAGCCTGGCAAAAAGAAGTAGAAGAAACTAAAAACCTGCTGAAACAATACGAAAGTCATTTCAGTCGCCTTGGAACGGACTTACAAAAACTCAAAACGGAAAACGCTGTACACAGCGAACATACAACTGCACGAGCAGTTAAAAACAAGCTGGTCCATCAATCAACAGCAAGCAGCAGAACTAACTCGCCTAGAAACACAAAGTTCAAAAACAGTGCAATTCCAGGACACCTTAAGTTATAATTACTATAACGAAACACAAAAATTTAACGACACAGTTCATCCCCCGACCACTTCGTCACTGGACCCACGGACACCGATGTTCCACTCCACCGCAAATCCCTCTGCGATGGCATCGCCTAATGCATTTCTCTCCACAATTACCTCGACGGCCCAAAGGCATTTTACACCCCCGCAGGCCCACTCGCACGACAGGGGGCATGCCCCATTCAATGTCCTTTCTTCGCTCGGCCCGACGGCTTCCCTCGTTACCTCGACCGCCCCGGCAAGCTCGAGCTGGGGGAGGGGGGCCATACCTAGCGCGACATTGAACTCACCACAACAGTGTGCACATTTCTACCCACCAGTAGCCAGCCACACGACTAGTTTACATCAAACAGGTCCAGCCTATTACCATCCGAGCAGGAACCTGGGGAAAACAGTCAGAGAGTGGAAAATCAAATTTTCAGGTGCCGAAGGGCTAAGCATTGGAGAGTTCCTGGAAAGAGTAGAGGAGAACCGGCGCCTAGACCGAGTGGCGGATACAGAGCTGTTGGACTCCATGACTCCCTTATTCACCGGATCAGCTCTCTTTTGGTATAGGGCCCTAAGAAAAACCTGGGACACTTTCGACGAATTTAAAGATACGGCTCTCGCAACCTACAGCAAATCAAAGAAAAATCGGAGAAACCTAATTGTAGAAGCCCATTGCCGAACCCAGGGTGCAGAAGAACCAGTGACAGAATATAGCGTAGCCCTGCTTACCATTTTGAAAAGAATGGATCCGCCGTGGGAGATGAAAGACGAGATAACCCTCGTCATCGATAATATGCTGCCTAAGCTTCACAAGAAACCGAAGCACTATAGGAATGACCTGGAGAACGTTCGGGTACTTTTGACCAAAGCCCAAGAGGCTGAAGATGATGAAGCTGGACAGTGGAACCCCCCACCTCCAGTTGAGTACAGCATCCTACCTGAGACAGCGTATAGGCCTCCGAGGGGCACCAAGAATAAGCCGTCCGGCCTATCCTCCATGAACGAGAGCTCTCCCAGCGCTTCAGCGGACGAATTGGAAAAGTTGATGACGAGAATCCTTGAGAAGAAGCTCAGAGAAATGGAAAGCTCCAAATCATCTACTATTCAGGCCAAGGAAGGGAGCACTGGTACCAACTCCGAGTTCAACCGCCGTGAGGAGTCTAAGAACCCTCGTTGGGACTCGTATAGAGGCAGAGGCCGTGGTCGAGGAGGTCTTAGACCCCGCGATAAAAATCCCTCTTTAGTGGCTACGCCAAGGTCGGATAAGAATAAGGACCGGGCAGCCGGCCCTGACGGAGATAAACTTCTTTGTTGGAACTGCAGTTGGCCCAACTATACGAAAAAGTCTTGTCCAGAGTGTGGTCCTCTGGAAAGTGCTAAACTCAAAGCAAAAAACGACGAAGAGAGCACGTAGATGAGGTCCCTACTGCTCCCCCAAACCACGGGACCTTCGAAACTAGCGGCGACACAGGAGCTCCGCAGGCTGTACACAACACGGTGAACACCCGATGCTAGCTCAAGTTAATTCTTCCGACGTGCAACAGCCCGGCGATGGTGGTACTGTGGCTAGCGCCCAGGTTGAGAAGTTACCTCTTTGGTGGCTGACCGTGAGTGTCGGCGATTATAAATTTAGAGGCCTCTGGGATACCGGATCTTCCCATACTGTCCTCGGCCCAAACGCTGTTTCGATTGCCACCGCCTTGAATAGACGCGTACATCCTTATGTGGGCCCAGGAGCAAAGGCAGTCGATGGTCACTACGTACCCATTATGGGTATCGTAAAGTTACCCTTTACCTTGGGAGGGGTAACTCATGCGATTAACGCTCTCATTTTATCAGAAGTCGACACCGAGTGCACTTTAGGTGCTGACTTCAAACGCGCCTTTTCGGCCATGTTGGATCCCACGACTAACAGGCTAACTTTCAAAGATTGCTCCGTAGGCATGCCCGCAGCCCTCTCCTCCGAGAAGTCTGAAGAGGCAATGGCCTTGTTCTCTCTGAGGATCGAAGATCTCACAGGTGAGCAGAGAGCTGAAATCGATAGGGTCATGCATAGCTTGATCCCCGAAACTTCTGGTGAATAGTTAGGTTGCACCGGATGGATCGTTCATGAAATTAACCTCACTAGCCCGCGCCCGATTAAGCAAAGATACTATCCAGTGTCTAAGTAAATAGAGGACGAAATGCAGTACATAAAATAAAGTACATAAAATGTTGTAGATGGGAGTGATCCGGAGATCCAAGAGCGAATGGTCTAGCCCAGTGGTAATGATCCTGAAACCAGATGGAACGTATCGGTTTTGTGTAGACCTTATATGGATTACCTTATATGGATGTTATTTTACGCAAGATACAACACGCCAAATATATAAGAGCCCTAGATTGTTCGGGAGCCTTTTGGCAGATTCCACTTAAGGTATGGGTTTTATGAATTTACTCGGATGCCTTATGGCTTGGCTGGCGGTCCTGCTACGTTTCAAGTGCTGGCGGATAAGCTTATCACGCCCGAAATGGAGCCTTTTACCTTTGCCTATTTAGATGATCTGATCATTGCAACGGATACGTTTGCCGATTACGTAAAGTGGCTCACGTTGATTCTGAAGCGAGTTAACGAGGCTGGGCTTACTATAAATAGGAAAAAGTCTAAGATCTGTATGTCAGAGGTGCGCTACCTCGGCGTACTTGTGAATCGAGATGGATGCCGACCGGATCCTGAGAGAGTGAAACCCATTTTACAATACCCGAGACCTAAAAATTTGCGTCAACTACGTTCTTTCTTTGGCATGGCCTCGTGGTACAGGAAGTTTCTGGATGACTTTGCAGCCATTGCGGAACCACTCACTTCCCTTACTAGGAAAGATTCCAAATATGTATGGACCGAAGAACATTGGGCCTCCTTCGAGCAACTTAAAGCTCTCCTTGCTTCCGCTCCAGTTCTGGCTAGACCAGACCCAAATGCCCCATTCTCTATCGAATGTGATGCCAGCGACACGGGCATTGGCTTCGTGTTGGTTCAAAAAATAAATGGAGTCGACTATGTCATTTGTTACGGCAGCAGAATCCTCACCGCTGCCGAGCGTCGCCTGTCAGTCACCGAGCAAGAATGCCTCGCGGTAATCTGGTCAATTGAGAAATGTCGCCCATACATAGAAGGCTATCACTTTACAGTGGTTACAGACCACCACAGTCTGACTTGGCTTAGGAATCTGAAGAACCCTAATGGGAAACTAGGCCGCTGGTCGTTACGCCTTCAAGGCTACGACTTTGACATCGTGCACCGCAAAGGCAAGGACAATGTCGTGCCCGATGCATTTTCACGTATGTTCAAGACAGACGAAGATATCGTCGCCGCTTTAGCCTCTCTCTCCCTCAACGACAATACCAAAGACCCCTGGTATAGACGCAAGATCCCACAAGTCGCTCAGGATCCTAAAGCGCATCCCTACTGGAAAGTAGTAGGTGGCCGCTTATATGTTTATCGACCTGACCCAATAGTCGATGATTTGATGGGCAATGATGACGACGCATGGAAGCTAGTAGTTCCTCGAGAACAACGAGAGAAAGTTCTGGCGGAATGCCACGATGAGCCGACATCGGGCCATCAAGGACGATATAAGACTCATCAACGAGCCGTATTACGCTATCATTGGCCTGGTATGTACAAAGATGTTGCGCACTTTGTGCGTAACTGTATGATTTGCCAACAAGTAAAAGTAGAGCAAAAATCCCCTGCAGGACTCATGGGTAAACACGTAGTTACCTGTCCCTGGGAAGGGGTCTGCGGTGACACCATGGGGCCTTAGCCTCACTCGCCCCAAGGCCATGAGCACCTGCTCATCTTTATGGATGTGTTCACTCGTTGGATCGAATGCATTCCAATCCGTAAGGCTAACGGTAAAACCATTAAGAAAGAACTCAATCAACGGGTTTTTCTTCGCTTCGGAACCCCTGACCGTTTTCTTTCGGATAATGGCACGCCCTTCAAAAACAAGTTAGTGGATGAGTTCCTGAAGTCACACGGAGTGGTCCATGGAACATGCGCCTCGTATAATCCACAGTCGAACCCCACAGAGCAAGTAAATCGGACTATTAAAACTATGATTGCCGCTTTCATTGAGGATAAGCATGCGAAATGGGATGAACACATAGCGGAATTCGCATTCGCCTATAACTCAGCCATTCATGAAGCTACTCGCTCAAGCCCAGCTTTCCTCAACTACGGGCGACATCCAGCGCCCCCTTGCACGGTTCGACGCGAGAAGGAGCGTGCGTCGGTCCTACCATTGGAGGCTACTGCCCGTGATGAATGGCGCGACCGTATGGAAAAACTCGTCGAAGTACGAGCTGGAGCTCTGAAAAATAGCAAAACCGCGCAGACGCTACAGGAAAAGTACCTTAACGATTGCCATCGCGACGTCGTCTATAATGTCGGTGACAAAGTCTGGGCGAAAAATCATGTTCTCTCTTCGGCGGCTAAAGCCATTGCCGCCAAACTTTGTCCAAAATTGTGTGGTCCATTCATCGTGACTAAACGTTTGGGAATGAATTCCTATCTGCTCCAATCAGAAAGTGGAGTAAATATAGGAAAGGTAGCTGTAAATCAGCTTAAAATATGCAACGACAAGGAACAATTCCTTCACGCCGCCGCCTCAGAAATGGTAGACAACACAGAAGGGCAAAATAACTTAGCTATCCGCGAGGAGAGCCCGGAGGCAGCGGATCGTTCGGCGACTCAGGACTCTACTACAGTGGCTACGCCTTCTCCTGGAGCTGACCTGACTTCTCAGCCAAGCTCATGTCAAGCTCTACCCGCCCTGGAGGCGGTAGCTCCACGTAAGAGAGGGAGGCCCCGTAAGTCCCAAAACCTACCGCCTGCGTGGCCACCAGTTATGCTTTCGCCTCGCCGACTACGTTCGCAATATAATCCCACATCGTAGTTATTAGGGTGCTCTTACATGCGAGCGGACAAGCGGACACCCAAAACTCATAAAATTTTGTCCGCCGGTCGAAAATTTTTTGTCCGCTGGCGCACGGAAAACTGTTCGCCGGCGGACGAACAAAGGGTTCTCCGTTGAAGGCTCCAGTATATTGGTATCTCAATAATTATCAATTGTTTTTTTTTTCAATAATGCCATTTGAAGCCATTCTCACGGCGTGCGGAAAGTAGCCTTCCACACGCGTTTATCGAGTTCTTTTTAGTACTTTTAGCTCTGCGATTTGATAACTAATGATTTTAGCAGAAAAAGCTTCAGATAAAAGTTGTTCCTTATTATATTATCTACAAAAAAGTCAGTGTAGCCATTATTGTAAATACATTAGTTTACTTGCAAATTTAGAAAAAACATGAAATTTTGTAAACCATTTTAGGTTTTCGTGATTTTTTTGGTCAAATAATAATTTTAGAATAGTGCCTTCACTGACTTTTTTGTAGATAATATAATAAGGAACAACTTTTATCTGAAGCTTTTTCTGCTAAAATCATTAGTTATCAAACCGCAGAGATAAAAGTAGAAAAAAATGCTGTGACGCTACGCAGTAACTATACTTGACTACACTATACGTCGCGGGAAACGTCTGTTAGGTTGCCGCATTTACTTGCTGTGTACCATTGAATATTAAGGATTATTTATCATTTAAAATTGCACATTATTTCATAAATTAATAAATTTCTCTTGTTGCTGACGTCACTGCAAGACTTTATCATCGAATAAATTCAATAATAATAGGCCGTTATGTCCTACAAACAAAATTTATTTCATGTAAATTGAAAATCGTTCAATTTTTGCGATTCGAAGTTCAATAAAATTGTCTTTTCATAGAGACAATGAAAATCGTAAAACGATAACAATTAATCTCTCAAATTAAGTTTCGAGTTTTCCTCCTCACACTTTATTTAATTTTTTGTGGGGCAACGAAAAAGGGCCAAGCGCCCATAGACGCCCCGCGGCGCAAAGCCTCAACGGCCGCTTCATCTTTGGGCAAACGTCGTTAAGGGATGATGCCACGCTATTCAATTTTGCCCAAATTGTTATGTTATCTAAACACGATTTTTACAACGGTAGGCCGAGCATAACTAACCTTGGACTTTATTTCAAAATCTGTTTCTATAATCTATTTGCAATTACTCAAACCATTCATCGCATCATCAGTCCCCTTTGCGTTGGCATTAACGGTAGTTAAAGTTGTAAAATAATAAAATTGTCTTTCGACAGAGACAATGATAATGGTAAAACGATGACAATTGAACACTTGAATTAAGTTTTGGGTTTTCCCGAGAATGCAGTTAAGCTTTTCTTATTTTTTCAAAACAATTTCAATAAAACTTCAGTAAATTATTTTTATCTTTTATTTCATTATAATATAAATATTCATAATCTATTACATTTATATGTTATATTTTTGTACATCTATTTTATTTATATACAGATATGTCGCGCATAAGTTGCCGGAGAGTTTTTTTCGCGGCAGGCGAATAGAGGCAGGCGTTTTTTGAGCCGCATGGATACAATGAAGCGTAGGATCTGACGTGCAATGTTTCGTTTTATGTACCGTTGTACGCGGCGATCCAAATGTCGTACGCGGCGGCTGAACTGTCGTACGCAGCGAGTTATAATTATTAAATTGTTCTGTTTATATCTGTTCATTCTGCCAAGGAACCGCTCCTTCATTATTGAAATAACGACAAAATTCCTCTCTGATCTTCCACGTTGATCTTGCGCTGTTGTTGATAGTTATAACATCTTCGACTTCATCGAATGATTCTCCTTGCCGTTGAATATCATCCATGTCGGTATTAAATTCACAAGGCTCTTGTTTGCGGAGCCAATTATGCAAACAGACTGTTGCCTTGACAATCTCGATGGTGGTCCTCTCACTAGCATTTATTGCTTGGTGATATACTCGCCACGTATTAGCGAGTATACCGAAGATGTTTTCTATAGTTCTTCTGGCACGACTCAAGCGATAATTGTAAATACGTTGTCTTATCTCCAAATTCTGCTTCGGATAAGGTCTCTGCATGTATCTTTTGGCAGGGAAAGCTTCATCACCGACCAAACAGTACGGTAATGATGTTGGTCTTTGGGTAGAAATTGGAGCTGGTTCGGGAACATTCATATCGTTCGACTCGAATTTCTGCCCAAAGATACAGTCGCTGAAAATTCCACCGTCGCTTCTACGTCCGTATGCGCCAATATCCACACACCGGATAAGATAATTGGCATCGCAAACGGCTAATAATACGATGCTGTGGTACCCTTTGTAATTGAAGTTTTGGGAACCTGCGTTTGGAGGACACTGAAAAAAAAAATTATTTAAAAATTTGTTAATCTTAGTTTAAAGAGATTATGTATCCCCCAATACATCGATGAAAATAATTCCTTTACTACATGAATCTAAAGTGTAGGAGTATGCTATCAAAATTTCAAATCATAATTCGAAGCGGTTCAGCCGTTATCGAAAGATACCCTTTTAAAAGTCTCCCATGAAAGTTTTCACTTCGGCACTCAATTTTCTTTTTATTCTTTTTTGTTATAAAAGTATGACTTTTACTTACTTGGATCCGTACATGTTTCCCGTCAATAGCACCTATACAATTTGGAAATTGCCAAGTATTTTGAAAACCACGTGCGATTTTGAGCCACTCCTCCGTTGGTATATTCGCTGGTAAAACAAGTGGCTGAAGTACAGCCCAAATGGCTTGGCAGGTCTGGTAAACAATATTGCTTACAGCTGGTCCTGACACATAAAACTTTTGCGATATCGACTGCATATAATCGCCGGAAGCTAAGTATCTAAAATAAGTTGTTCATGTTATTTTATGTATAAATAACAAATAATTATTACGAATAATCATCAATAAAGAAAAATGTTGAAATACCTTAGTGTTAAAGCTAATCTCTCGTTTGGTGGTATTGGCTCTCTAACTACAAACTGCTTAGTTATGTACGGTCCGACTATTAAAAGTAACTCTTCCATCTGCATTGCTGACATTCTAAAGTGGTTTAGATGCTGCGAGGATGTAAGCAAAGGGTACCACGCTAAAAATCCAAGATTTTTGCGTTGTTCGAACAACGGCGTTACCCAGCATGAACGTTTTCTTCCTTTCTTCAATTCTTCATCGACGAGCGTAAGGAATTCAACGCTGGATTCTGCCACTTTGTTGATCCAAGTAGTATGTACTGCGCAGACTGCTTTACAATACTCTTTTGCGTATAATAGTTTTTTCCTGTCTAATCTACTTCGTGCCCATGGACGAGAGAGCTCTGAAGAACTAGGGTTCGGATTTTCAAAACTCATGGTGACACAATACACAGCTTATTGCAGGAAACTTGCCACGCAAATAGTGTCGTTCACTGAAACTGCATCCAATTTATACTTTTGCACGGACGCGCCCACTATAGTGCAGAGGTTGAGCCAAAAGTGTAGGAGGATCCTTTCCAGAGAAAGTCTCGAAGAGGGAGCTGACTATAAGTTTTCACTGGTCGACTCGAAGTAAAACAGAAGGCTATAAGTGATGGAGGGGCAAAACTTGATGCGATGATTTGCCACTGTAAAATTTTTAGGCAACAGTGAAAAGTAGGGAGTTAGCTATACAAGTTGAGCTAGTCAAGTCGATCAGCATAGTAGCCGAGAAATCGTTGGTGCAGTGTCTTCTCTTTGCTAATAATCGCTTTGCTAAAATTAGTTGTGCTCTGTAAAATCGTCGCAATCGTTGCTGCAGTGTGATCTGATAACTACTTAAACCAGCTCTACTTCGTGTATTTCATCATACACAATCATACGATGAGTGACTTGTTCGAGGTGAGTTTTGTTTTTTTTAAGATAGAGATAAATAACACGTTAGAAGTTGTATTTCGTTTTGTACATTCAATTCTGGATTATGTAATGAAATTAATTATTGTGATTCTCTTGATTTGCAGATGTGGGAATTGCTCTATACGTGTGGCTTATGTAGACGAGAGTTGGACGGGTATGAAACGGAAAATCATGAGTGCCTTCAAGGTTATCATGATATTTACACCGATAATCTAGGTGTAATATATCCGAAAGTTGGTGAGTTGAATATATGTCATTCACTAAGATTATTAATGTTGTTTATTGATATATTTCTCAACATATGGTTTATTGTCATTTCAGATGATGAAAACATACTCTGGAGCTCAAGAGTCCATGGACAGAGGGAGACATCATGTATTCCTATCCCCGTGGAGCCGATGGCGAACCCTTTTCCGTCAATTCAGGAAATCATGAGCAGAGCCGCTTTGAATGTCCGCATTATTGAGGAACAACAACCGCCATCGAACGAAGCATCATCGGACGAAATGCTGATAAATCTCGTCCGTGAACGACCAGAGCTATGGGACACGACACTTCCCATTCAACGGAAGTCAAGAATGAGGATGAGAGATTTATGGGAACAAGTTGGTAGCGAATTGGGCTCGGACGCAAAACAAGTCGCAAAGCAGTGGAAACACCTGGTGGATTACCGCCGAAGATTGAAAAGAAAGGCACCCAGGAGTGGATCAGCCGCGAGTTTCAAAAAACGCTGGCCACTGATGGATAGTCTTGCTTTTCTTGACAAAACCGATTTGGATACTCGGGAAACGACGTCGAATATGGGATTCGGCAATCTCGGCGACGACGGAATCGGTAATGAAACTGACATGGACTGCTCCGAAGTAGCACCGGTGATGCCAGAGTTTACAACGAGTAGGACTCACAAAAATATGCAGAAAAATAAGCCAATAATGGATGCAGCAAAAACATTAGCGGACGCGATAAAGGAGTCTGTGACGAATTTACATGTGCCCGATTTAGAACAAGTTCTTGCTTCGTCGTTTACCACAGGTAGTGAAAGAAGCGAGTTAGATGCAACCGTGGAATTGTGGTACATAAAACTACAGAGCATTAAAGATAAAAAAATTCTCCGGCGACTTATGCGCGACGTATCAAATCTCATTGATGATCGTTTACTACAAATAGAATAGACGTAACTATAAATATAATAAATAAGAACCGTTTGTCTCCATTCGCCAGCCGCGAAAAAAACTCTCCGGCAACTTATGCGCGACATATCTGTATATAAATAAAATAGATGTACAAAAATATAACATATAAATGTAATAGATTATGAATATTTATATTATAATGAAATAAAAGATAAAAATAATTTACTGAAGTTTTATTGAAATTGTTTTGAAAAAATAAGAAAAGCTTAACTGCATTCTCGGGAAAACCCAAAACTTAATTCAAGTGTTCAATTGTCATCGTTTTACCATTATCATTGTCTCTGTCGAAAGACAATTTTATTATTTTACAACTTTAACTACCGTTAATGCCAACGCAAAGGGGACTGATGATGCGATGAATGGTTTGAGTAATTGCAAATAGATTATAGAAACAGATTTTGAAATAAAGTCCAAGGTTAGTTATGCTCGGCCTACCGTTGTAAAAATCGTGTTTAGATAACATAACAATTTGGGCAAAATTGAATAGCGTGGCATCATCCCTTAACGACGTTTGCCCAAAGATGAAGCGGCCGTTGAGGCTTTGCGCCGCGGGGCGTCTATGGGCGCTTGGCCCTTTTTCGTTGCCCCACAAAAAATTAAATAAAGTGTGAGGAGGAAAACTCGAAACTTAATTTGAGAGATTAATTGTTATCGTTTTACGATTTTCATTGTCTCTATGAAAAGACAATTTTATTGAACTTCGAATCGCAAAAATTGAACGATTTTCAATTTACATGAAATAAATTTTGTTTGTAGGACATAACGGCCTATTATTATTGAATTTATTCGATGATAAAGTCTTGCAGTGACGTCAGCAACAAGAGAAATTTATTAATTTATGAAATAATGTGCAATTTTAAATGATAAATAATCCTTAATATTCAATGGTACACAGCAAGTAAATGCGGCAACCTAACAGACGTTTCCCGCGACGTATAGTGTAGTCAAGTATAGTTACTGCGTAGCGTCACAGCATTTTTTTCTACTTTTATCTCTGCGGTTTGATAACTAATGATTTTAGCAGAAAAAGCTTCAGATAAAAGTTGTTCCTTATTATATTATCTACAAAAAAGTCAGTGAAGGCACTATTCTAAAATTATTATTTGACCAAAAAAATCACGAAAACCTGAAATGGTTTACAAAATTTCATGTTTTTTCTAAATTTGCAAGTAAACTAATGTATTTACAATAATGGCTACACTGACTTTTTTGTAGATAATATAATAAGGAACAACTTTTATCTGAAGCTTTTTCTGCTAAAATCATTAGTTATCAAATCGCAGAGCTAAAAGTACTAAAAAGAACTCGATAAACGCGTGTGGAAGGCTACTTTCCGCACGCCGTGAGAATGGCTTCAAATGGCATTATTGAAAAAAAAAACAATTGATAATTATTGAGATACCAATATACTGGAGCCTTCAACGGAGAACCCTTTGTTCGTCCGCCGGCGAACAGTTTTCCGTGCGCCAGCGGACAAAAAATTTTCGACCGGCGGACAAAATTTTATGAGTTTTGGGTGTCCGCTTGTCCGCTCGCATGTAAGAGCACCCTAATAACTACGATGTGGGATTATATTGCGAACGTAGTCGGCGAGGCGAAAGCATAACTGGTGGCCACGCAGGCGGTAGGTTTTGGGACTTACGGGGCCTCCCTCTCTTACGTGGAGCTACCGCCTCCAGGGCGGGTAGAGCTTGACATGGGCTTGGCTGAGAAGTCAGGTCAGCTCCAGGAGAAGGCGTAGCCACTGTACAATAAAAAAGTAAAACAGCCTCCAATTACGAAATCCTGTTTTTAAGTTCAGCTATTGAAGAAATCGTATTAATTTTTTTAGCATGTGATAGTACATTAATAGAATAATAATATATTAAATAAAATATAAGAATAAAAGAGATTTAAACTGTTCATATTTGCTCAACGTTTTATATATGTATAAAGAATGTAGAAATATAATTTATCGACAGATAATTAAACGAGTTTTTTCTCTCTTATTTATAAAACGAATTTCCGAACTACGCGTTATAGTAAAAATTTCAAACTGTATTTCTTTTTTATTTTGGAACTGCAAATTTATTTAGAACTATACGTTAAAATATAAAAAGACTGGCTAAAACTCTACGGTTTATGCTCATGTATTGTGAAGTACGAATTCTTGGTTTATCCTCGTTTATTGTGAGGCTACGGATTTCCAGTTGACGCTTATTTATTTTTATTGTTTTGTTTGTTCAAAAATTTATTTAAATAGTATCGGAAACTATTGTTACGTCTTGGGCGTTAATTACCTGGTGTTAAACCTATTATTTAAGACGTACCAATAAGAAATCTAATTGGGGAGGCTCACTTAATTGCTAAACGTAATAGCGAATAAATTCTGACTGATAGATAGATTAAATAAATATGGTAGATAATTATTTATTACTATATAGTACCTTGTGGCTCGTTTGTTGAATACGTCTGTAAATCAGGACAGGTAATGTTGAAATAAATCGATAAAACAATTCTCACTTTGTGACTGCTAACAAATAAGTTGTAAGTAGTGTTTATTAAAAAATAATAGAAAGGTTCCTAATACGGTTCGTTTGGAATAAAAGTTTTAATGGAATGAGTTAAGTAGAAGTAAAAGTAACACCGAATTGTCGAACTGGCGTGGTACGGAGCTCTAAGTACAAATTTTTAAAAAAACTTATAAAAACTGCTCGCAAAAACGTAGGTAAGACCTTTTATAATCTCTTTATTACATTACTTGTTTTCAACATTAGCAATTAAAATAGTCCGCATTTGCTACATCATAATTCGCTGAATACAAAGATTTTGTTTCGCGGTGTGTTCGTTCGTAGTGAGGGTTTGTGTAAGTTCAATGATTTTCTGCAAATGTATAAATAATATTGGTCTCTTCAAGAGTTTGAATTTCGGAATTGTATGTACAATGTTAAAAAATAGAAATCTCTGCAAAAATACGTTGTGAGACGTAACAGTGCAATAGTCATACGATGGTAAGTAACAAATCACATGAATTCGCGTAGCATTCCCGTCTCTTGGGATTCGACAAGAGATCAGGTGATGTCAGGTAAGAAATCACGTAGAATTCCGTCTCTTAGGACTCGACCAAAAATCATGTTATATTATTTAATAAATTAGATAATATCATATAGCATTTCTGCCCTTGAACTACCCTAATAGTCATGTGATATTACAAAACAAATTACAACGTAATATTACGTAATATTTATATCCCGAGTCTTCCTTAATAATCATGTGATATAACGTTGAAAATCACGTGATTTTTTTTTCAATAGAGTAGTCTATCTGTAATTTTTTATATACATTTTTTTTCTGCACCATTAATGCTATAATAATATTCCCACTGTGAGACCTTGCGCACCATCCCTTAGATTTTCTAAGTATTTATTGACCCAATGTCGTACCTGCATTTCACATCGATAGTCTAAATTAATATCTAATCATAATTTTTATTACTTAACCTCTATCCTACTGGAAATAAATATACAAATTTTGTACAGAATTTGTAGGAAATTTGTACAAGAATAGAATCGAAATCTTTACACATCTTGTGCAATATTCGTACGAAATTTGTACACGAATTTTTCAAAAAAAATGTGTACAAAATTAGTACAAGTTTGGTACAATTTTTGTATAAGTTTTGTATAAATTTCAAACGAAATTTCTCTTTCTAAAAAATTGAATACATACGCATATTACAATGCCCGACGTTCATAAAATCCTAGAAATATTATAGTGTATTTTCGACGGTATTCGATAAGCTGAATTTGAATCTTCCATCACCTAAGGTTCTCGATATATCCTAACCCATAAGTACAAAAATCACGATTACTTGTTATGTCAAGGTTATGTAACACTGTGAATAAATTTTTTTCCAAGTCTAATAAAACCATCAGAGAACAATACTCTTGCCCTTTAAACCTTATTTTTTGGATTAGAGATTTTTTTATCGATTTTTCATAGGTTACAGAGGTCAGTTGTTAAAGCTATTTATCGGAACTCAAGAGTTTAGGGTTCTATGGCCTGAGGTTACAGGAGTCGGGACCAAATTTTGTAAATATTTCGATTCTATTCTTGTATAAATTTCCTACAGATTCTGTACAAAATTTGTACAATTGAAGTTCAAAGCTCCAGGACCTTATATAAGCCCAGACTTATATGGTCACAGATTACAGGGATCAGAGGTTAGGTTAAGGCAATTGGGGTTCAATTCAAGGTTAAAGTACTTAACTTCAATCAATGATATCTTAATAAAAAAATAAGATAACTCTAATCCGAAAAATTGGTTTTAATGGAAATAACTGATACTTTGTTATGATTTTGTTTTTGAAAAAAACAATGTATTCACGGTGTTACATAATCTCGAACATAGCAAAATATCGTGATTTTCACACTTTTAGGTTAAGATATCTCAAGAACCTTAAGTGATGGATCAATTCTCAAACCAGATTCCGATTAAACGCTTCGAAAACTTACGGAAATATACTATCGCGTTTTTGGATTTTTTCCATTTTGAAATTATGTGAGGTTGTGTTATTAGCAAAATAACGTGGGCAGCTTCTTTACAAGATGAATTAGATAGCAAAAATAACAAAATAAAGAAAAATAACCGACCCGATTAAGATATAAACCTAAAACTTTCATACTACCAGAATTGTACTTGTGTGTAATTATTAATTATTATCTTTTTAATTATTTTTTTTGTTAAATTATTTATAAATACGATGGAATAATTCATAAACAATGTTCACATTCCATGTAATAAAAAGAAATCGTATGTATCCTTACCGTCGTCGTTAGCAAAACGGTAAATTATAAATCTGCTAACATGAAGGTGTCAAATTCAAATTTTAGTTAGCTCATTCATTTTCTTTGATTTTTTCATTTTGCATATATAGTTCATCTTCTATAGAAGCTGTCACGTTATTTGATTCACGATAAGCATATATTATTTATTCACTCAATTTTTAAGAACAAGTTGATTATTACGTACAAAATTTGTAAAAATTTCATGCAAAATTTGTATAAAATTTATATATATTCTTGTACAAATTTCGTAAATATTCTATACAACATTTGTATACTTATTTTCAGTGGGGCATAAGCATAAGTAAGAAGAACTGTTAACTTATAAATTTTAACAAATAATTGTTCTATTTTTATAGATTTATCTATGTTTTAGTAACTGCCAAGTTTATTTTTTATTTTCGATTTTATTTACTATATACTTATGATTACTCATCCTATTCCATCACATAGAATGGTTATAAAATTTCCAAATCAAATATAATAAGAAATTTCATATATAAAACTTGCATTTTATTTGACCATTATTTCATATCTTTACTTTATCTGTAAAAAATACTACACAGATGTCATGTTTTTAAATAATTCATTCAGATATGTCATAATCAATAACCTACAGTTTGCCGATGACGTTGTGCTTTATATCAAGACGGCTAATCTGGAAGAGTCCAAGATCTTGATGGAAAACACGTTGAATATTCTCACTACCAGATTGAGAATTATTGGCCTTGACATCGCACCAATAAAAACAAGCTATATGCATTTTAATAAGGAAGGATATCGTCCTGGTGACACTGAAATTGTCTTAGCAAATAAAAAATTAGACTCGTAAAAACACGTCATTTCTCGGACTGTATTTCTATCATGAACTAAACTTTGCTAAATACATAAAATATGTACTAATAAAAGCATATAGAGCACTTAATATATTAGATTTCTGATATGTCTATGGTGGGGTGCTCACCCATCCACGTCCCTTAACTTTTATAAAAGTTATGTAAGAGCCATAATAAATTATGCTCTTTTATTTATTATCCCACACAAAAAGTAAGAAAAGCCAAGCTAGGAAGGATACAATATTTTGCCACAACGATGGCTCTTGGCGAAAGAATGAATACCTCTACCAATGTCTTGACGAAGCCAAAATGACAATGCTACAACACAGAGCTGAGATATTATGTAGGAATTTTTTACTTAAAACATTCATCGTATATGGTTCATGTACGAGATCAATTATCAAAAAATATTCTACTAACATTATTAATGAAAAAAAAAAACAAATTAGTGTACTCAATGAAGATATAGAAAGAGTAATTAGTATCGAACACATGATACATAGTAACGACACTAATATATATAACTATGTCTATTCTATTATGAAATTTTGCATCAACACTAACAGTGAGTTCGGAAACTAGAGAGGCTTTAGCTCAGAGGGGTATCTGCTCACTGAGTTGAGTTCTCCCTGAGCTGATTCCCGTGCATCTTCAGCTCAGCACTGTCAACTCGCCTCCCCCCCCTGAGCCGATGCCCATGACTTTCACTGTCGATTCACCCCCTCCCCTTTACTGAACTGATACACGTGCGTTCTATGCACTCCCCCCTCCCCCCGCCCCTACTGTACTGATGTGCTCTGATGCTGCCCGTATATTCTGTATTACGCGCTTTGATTTTATTGTGTGTGTGGTTAAATTTTTAGACGTAAAACAAGGTAAATATTATCGGAAAAAAACGGACGGAGAGATTGAGGGATCGAACGTGCGGCTTGTGGATCCTCAGGCCGATGCTCTACCGCTAGAGCTACTGCCACTAGTACTACAGGCAATTCATATTGTGTACGAGGGTCGTTTGAAAAGTCCGTGCAAAAATAAAAACTGCTTGATTTTTTTTAATAAATCTTTTTTATTTTTCAACATAGTCTCCTTTTAGGCTTATACACTTTATCCAACGCTGCTCTAGTTTGTTAATCCCTTCCAAATAATAGGATTTGTCCAAGTCTGTAAAATAGGCATTCGTTTCTGCAATCACCTCGTTTGAATAAAATCTTTTGCCCATTCAGCCATTTTTTCATATTAGGGAACAAATAGTAGTCCGACGGAGCCAAGTCTGGAGAATAGGAGGGATGTGAAACGAGTTGGAACCCTATCTTCATCAGTTTTGCGGCCACAACTGCTGAGGCGTGAGCTGGCGCATTATCGTTGTGGAAGAGGACTTTTTTGTGGGCTAATCGTGGACGTTTCTCTAGCAACTTGGTTTTCAAACGATCCAATAACGATGAATAATATTCGCCTGTAATGGTTTTACCCTTTTCCAGATAGTCGATGAAGATTATTCCTTGCGAATCCCAAAAGACAGCCGCCATAACCTTCCCGGCTGAAGGAATTATCTTCGCCTTTTTCGGAGCAGATTCCCCCTTGGTAACCCATTGTTTAGACTATTCTTTGGTCTCAGAAGTGTAGTGATGTATCCATGTTTCATCTACAGTGATGAAATGACGCTTAAAGTCCTGCGAATTTTGCTGGAACAGCTGCAACCATTCTTGCAACACTTCACACGTTCTCGTTTTTGGTCAATCGTGAGCAATCGCGGCTCCCATCTAGCGGATAGCTTTTTCATGTCCAAATATTGGTGCAAAATATTATGTACTCGTTCGCTCGAGATGCCTACAGTACTAGCAATCTCACGCACCTTCACTTTTCTGTCAGCCATCACCATATCATGGATTTTATCAATGATTTCTGAAGTGGTAACCTCAACAGGGCGTCCAGAACGTTCAGCGTCTTTTGTGCTCATATGGCCACTCCGAATATTTCGAAACCACTTATAAATCATTCTAATCGAAGGTGCACAATCACCATAATATTTATCAAGCTTGTGTTTATTCTCCTGAGGCGTTTTACCTTTGAAAAAGTAATGTTTAATCAATACACGAAATTCTTTTTCGTCCATTTTTTTACAACCACTCGATTTCTTTGATTGAAACGAATGTAAAACGCAAAGTAATTGGCCGATCTGGCTGAAACTTGATGTGCGCTCTTCCAAGATATGCCACTAATTGAAAATTACCTTGATACGCACTAGTAGCGCCATCTCTCTGACTTTGCACGGACTTTTCAAAAGACCCTTGTATATTAGCTACATAATTGATATGGGGGGCCTAAACGCTAATACATACAAATAATAATGCTATTATATATATTTATTGTAATTAGTATATAATGAATTTCTTCTTTTATTATATACACTAATTATAATAAATATTATATATTATTATAATAAATTTAATAAATATACTTATTGTAATAAATATTATATATACAGTCGAACCTAACGCACTGCCTGCTCTCGGGAGTAGCCGACCCGTGCACTGCACGCCGCGCGTCAGCCAATCAGAGCGTTGGACCAGGTGTGCGTATACTCCCGCTGGTGAGCGAAGATCTGAGGGGCCCGAATAAATTTGACACCGGAAAATATTATACGCGCTATACTTTCTAGAGAAAAACAGTAAATTTGATGGTTAAAAATATATTCCTTACTAAACAAAAGTAAATATTAATGCATATTTTCCACGTGGCTTGGGTAATTAAAAAAATGCTTCATTGATGAAAATAAATAATGTTTTTTGAGTATTGCTTTTTCGTGGTATTTAAATTTTAATGAAATATTAAGGTTAAAAATGTTTCTCATTGACAAATAAATATTTCAATAATGCTTATTATTCAATCCCGGAAATGTTTATTTTTCAATGAAATTACATATAGAGAAAAATAGGAAACTTGTATTTTTCCAAACCTAAATTCTAAAAGTTGTTTATAAATATTACATATTTACAGTGCACAATTTTGAAAAAATTGAGTTTTCAATTTCTAAAAAATATTTAATAGATCAAAAATTATTAACAGTTAAACTTGCAAAAAAAGTTAATTTTTCAATTATTAACTTTTTAAAAATGTATTTTAAAAAAAAACTACAAGAGACGTTTTCATCTTAAAATGACCCAAATTATCTATAAAAAATTATTTTATTGAAAAAGAATTATTTGTACACGATTATTTAAACAACTGAGTTTTAAACAAAGCCTAGGGGTTTGTCGTAAAAATTATTAGTACCATTGGATTCAGCAGGTAAAAATACATAAGATTTACATGGTTTTTACTTTCTGCCGTCTTAGAGTATACGGGATGATACCCGGTTCCCGGATTAGCAGTATACGGCAGTGTCTGCCGCGCAGTGCTTAGGGAGAGAGAGCGCGCAGTGCACGGGAAAAGGCAGTGCGGTAGGAGGTAGTGCGTCAGGTTCGACTGTATTTATCATAAGTAGAATATGATGAATTATTTTTTTTGCTGTTCAAAGTATGGGTGTGTGTGTGTGTGCGCGCGCGCGCGCGCGTGTGTGTGTGTGTGTGTATTAGTTCGCTGAAATAAAAGAGATATTATTATTAATAATCATTTATTACTATATAAATACATATAAAAAATACAATAATTTAAAAGAACTTATATATAAAGGGTCTAGCCGGATAAGATGGTCGAATGTGCCCTTGACGATTTCGGAAAAGTGATTACACCATCTTGTTCGTCTTGAAAAATGATGAAGATCCCTAGATTTTCAGACCCCAAAATGCCCTAGGGACCCCAAAAAGTCGCATATAGTGACTTTCAGTTTTTTGACGATATCTCGGTCAATTTTTGAGCTAAAAATCAATGGTACTCAATTTTTTGGCAAAAGATTTTTTTGAACTTTGAAGGCTTACCTGAGTTGGCTATCACCTTCATCACGGGTAAGTAAAGTGTCAATCCTACTCTTCATCACTGTCATCTTCAATGACAGGCGTTACCTGTTCGCGTTCAAAAATCTTGGTGAGAATTTCGGCAGGTCTCAAAATTTTGGACAGGTATCTACCGTGCGACAGGTAGTAGATGACTGCAGCCACGTGAGAGCAGCAGCTGATGGTTCGCATGCCGTTGGAACATTCACAATAATGACGTGAAATTCCAGCGTAGCCGATTGAATCTGGCTTGTAGTCAATGTAACAATTGTAGTTTCGTCGAGAAATATGCCTAGATCTCACTTGTACCTTGATGATATTAATAGTTACTTTGCAATAACTCAAATTCAACTCGTTTTGATCGTTCATCATTTCGGCTAGGTAAGAAATTGTTTGCTGAAGTTGGTACGTGCCTGTGAAAAACTTGATGAGATCCTGTTCTGTCATTTCAGGGAAATCAAGGACTTCAGAAGATTTCAATTGTATGAACTGACTCTTTCTTCGGCCCCAATGTGCTGTATGAGCTTCAACTGCCAAACTATTTTCATTTGAACTTTTCGAAAGAACATACTCTGCTAATTCTTCATCAAGAGAAGCCCTTGACACTAATCGTTTTCCGAATTCATTGATTAGAAAGCAAACAATTTTACAATACAGTCCAGCTTTGGGTAAGTATCGATTATCCAGCTGTTGATGGAAAAACTTGTACTTCTGAGCAACAATACCATGCACAGCTTCGACAACCCAACGAAGCATAGTGACGAGTCGTGATTCGTTTACTTCTTGAGCCGTCAATTGCTTGTCTTTTTTATTTTTCAACGATGGCATCAAAACCCGATATTTCTCATCTTCTAATCTACTCTGAATGTCACGGAATCCACGATCGAGCACAAAAACGTCATTTTCCTTGCACATCAATTTCTTCAAATCACTTTGATCTTCAGCTCATAGAGAACCCAAAATCGTAGCGTCATTCTCCGTAGCATAAAAAGGCCCCAACACGTCTACAACATAACCATCTAAAGCACAAAGCGTGAACGGTTTACACAAAGGAAGTTTTTTGTGCCCCGAATATGATTTCCTCTGATACTCATTATTAGAGCTCTTTTGATGTTTTATGTAAGTACCGTCACCAACGAGTCCAAGATTTAGATCGCTGACGTTGTGAAGTTTATTCAGAAGAGGTGTTGTATGATCACGAATCAGTTGGTCACGATATGCAGCCTTTAGTCCGAAACGGGAGGGCAAGACATCTTTTTCAAAAGAATCGAGAATAGACGTCGAAAAATCTGAGACTTGTTGATGTCTTTCTAGTCCGAGGATGGAACAAATCATTTCATTCGAATTTCCGGTACGCAACCTGAATAAAAAAACAACAAGTGCTTGTGTTACAGTTCGATTGTCCGAATTTCTCAGAGAAGTCATCATATCCCGTAATTTGATTATTTGTTCCCAAGTAAGTCCAGTGAATGTGTAAATACGTTCTTCAGGAATTGAAAAATTAGCAATTCTATCCATTAGTTCTCTATCCGAATCTATGCTCAACTTATTAAGCAATTTTGTTAAATCTGATGCTTTGATAGAGGACGAATGAGCAACAACTCTCAAGTCTTTTATTTCATCTGGATAAAGTCGATTTTTCAAAAGGTGTTGATGACAGCATCGATTTCCCTGTGGGATAAAAATTCCCGTTTCTGAAAAAAGCTGCTTACGCGCTTCAAAAGGAATGTTAATAATGCTTGATTCTTTTCCACATATAAAGCAGTATGCGTGAGTAGAAACTACTCTCTTATAAGGTAGTTCAATTGATTCTTCCGCAAGGGGTTTTTGAACTTTGGGAGGTTCATAAACTGGATCTTTCTTTTCTACTACATTTGGAGATTCAGAAGACAGCACTTGACTATCTGGCGGAGAAACTGTTGTCGTTTCTTTGCGTATTTTTGACAAAGAGAAACGAACCCCGGACCAACATTTGCTACACAAAACATTTCCAACATCAATGGGGATATCAAGAATATCCTTTATTTTATCAGCATCATCGACTGTACCCACTGTGTACTTGAGTCCAACCATTTTCTTTGTTGAAATAGAACATTCTATACATTTGTCGTTCATTGCGGATATAATACTGAGAATCTAAAAAAAGAGAATGATATAAACATGTTGATGTAAGTTTTGATGATTCTTATTAAGGTTAAGGGTATAGGCGTGTCGAGATTTGTTGAAAAATTTTGCAATTATCAAAATTTTTTTCATTACGTATTTTCATTCCTCAACTACTAAACTTAAAGGAAAAAAAAATCGGTAGCCCAAATGATTATTTTAGGTACCGCAATTAATCGACACAAGAAGTGTTTTTGAAAATGTCAATTTTCCATATTTCACTAATTTTATCTTATTTGAACGATTATAGGATGAAATACAACAGATTAGTATTAGAGTACTTTTTATATTACATTGTGAGTATAAAAAATAATCTTGACATTTCAAAAGTGCTTCAATTCTGTAAATATACTCCACTATAATACACGTATAATTCGTTTTTTACATTCAAGTTGAAGAGATTCATGTAGCTGGTAGGAAATAATTATCGAATGTTATCAAAATAAGAGGACCAAGTAAGCTTTTCGAATGCCATGATGGGCAGTAAAAGTTGGTCCGAATGCTATTGTGTTGTCGCTAAATAGTTGTACAGTGAAAAACTCAAATCTAGAATTGGGTTCAGAAATAGTTATTCTTGAAAACTGTCATACGGTTTGGCATAAGAATGGGTTGTTATATTTTAAAAGTATGAAAAACATTGAAAATCAGTAAAAATTGATGGTTTTCTGGAGTTTTTCGATGACTAATGCTCCAACTTTTGATATTTTGAATACGAATAAAAATCATATGACAGATTTTTAGCTTATATATTACTCTTTTAGAAAATCTTTAAAGGAAGAATCTTGGTCAAGTTATTCATTACAAACCTATTTCAATGATCGTCATTATATGACATACATGTAGACATTTGAGTTGTTTAACTCAACTTAAATAATTTTTGGACCATATTTTTGGAATGCTTTTGTACCAGAAATACAATGATGATAAAAGTAATGTTGAAAATTATTTAAGTTTAAAGTTGGTATCTCGACCTGCCTATACCCTTGAGTGTCTGTATCACCTATCAGTTAACATGTCAAAAAAAAGTTATTATAATAAGTGTGTTTAAAATCATCAAACTATAAAGAGTTTGACCCTTGAACCAATATTAGTTAACAGATAAGTGACTTATTGAATATTTTGTGATGCAATCGTAAAAATAGTGAACGCAAAGTGTTTACTTGAGAATAAATGTTGATAAAAATAATAAAATAATTTATCATTCGATAGTTATAGACTGATGTGTGTCAAGTCAAGCACAGAATACCCTACTTGAGAGTGTGCAGTTGTTCAGAAAACTTATTGCGATTATAGTTATCCGGTAAATTGATTTACTAGTAAGATTAAATTTCAAAACCAGCTGTTAATCAATATCAGTTTTGAATAGGCAATATGAGTATGTAGCAAAATAAGTTTGCATAAAAATTAAAATTTTCTAAATGACATTTATTTCTGACTGCAAGTTATATCTATTAAGTGTCATTACAAATCATTCAGTTTTCAGCAAGCCGCAAGAGCTGAGCAGAGGTGATGTAGTTTTTAGTCGTATCAGCAAGTACATATTGTACAAAATATATTTCATGGACCTTTTATTATAAAACTATTATCCAACTGAAAATGTAACAAGCCAGCTTTGCATCAACAAAATCAATGCGTGTATTCAAACATTTCTTTTCCAATCTAGGTTTAGTTGAATAGTACCCAAATAGTATTATAACTTTCAAATGCTAGCTAAAAATTCAATCAACTACTGTTAGAAAAAAACTTACTTTTTTCTACATACATACAAGAGAATACATGGTTGGTTAGACTCATTGAACTTATTTTATCAATTAATCTCCAATATTTGTATACCAAGAGTAAATGTCTTATTTATTTATTTATATTAAGTATTTATACATGAACATTACATTTACAATGAAACATTACATTTTACATTTATACATGAACACTGGTAAGCAGTATAACCAAGTTAATATAATCAAGTAGAAAGAAACCTTTCTATTATACTCACAGTAAAGAATAATATAATCCACTCAATATGCTTCTCAATGCTCTGCTTTAAAAATATGTAAATACAATAATTTTAAGGATGAAACGTCAACAATAACATCAGATACCGTTATTAGAAAGAAACAGCCGAGGTGTAAAAACTTTTTAAACAGCCGGTCACCATGTAATTGTTCAGGATGTATCAACATAAGGGCGCATACACGTTTTTCATAAATACTTGCAAACTGACGTTTGACAGCTTGGAAGATTGCTCTTGAATTCTTGAAATGCTCCTTCGGAAAAACGGTTTGCTCACTTCACAAATGTAGCTCAGCACAATTTATCAACTATTCTCAATTTTAATACCAACTCATCACGCAATTATAGAATACAACAATTACAACTCATGCTTCGGTATTTGACGCACCGATGAATATTTATATTCATATGTAGGGTCTTATTGACAATTGAGATATGGCACATGCGCACTGGGCATTGCGCATATGCCATATCATACATTGTGTACTGATTTTCACTACTCTGTAATCAATTTTGATGGTCAAAATCGGCGCATATCGCACTGGGCAACGCCTTATTGCGCATGTGCTACATCTCATAAGTTTCATATAACGCTTCATAATTTTGAATAAGAATGAAAATAGAAAAGCTTCCATCTTGGTTGTTTATAATAGAGAAATATTTTATTACTAAACAATAGAACAAAGAGGTCGATCAGCGTAGAAAAATGGCTCATTTATTAAATTGATATTGGTATTTCGTTTGTACCACTTTGAGGTTGTGTAGTATTATGAAACTGATAGCACTATCGTATTCCAGGGGAAAAAATGGATGGAAAATGAGCTTGAAATGTTGTGAAATCATCAAAGCCCACCAAAAATTCAGCGAAACAAAAGATTTCCTACGCAGGTTTGCCGTGTTCACTGTATAGACCTTCATTCCTTCCCGATCGACGGGTAAAAAAAAATTATTTCTGAATGTAAGATACATGTTTTCGATGTATTTTTTCCCGTAGAATTCAAAAATGTTGTCGATTATGTGATAGAACATAACCTAAAAGGGCTAGGAGCAAAAAACTGAGTTTTTTTGTGGTTTCAATTTTTTTGAAGATCGTTCCACCACTTTTAAAAATCTGAAAAAATTCACAGGCATTTTTGAGTTGAAAATACACAATATATATTTTTTTCAGCGATGCGTCTGTCTTTGTTTTTTTTTTATTCAATTTCAAAATTTTCAAACGGCTGTAAAAATTTGAATTTCGCGCCAAAATTTTTTTGAATAGCATCATTTTGTCGGGCTTCAAAAACCCTACAAAATGCAAAAAAAAAAATTTCCTAGCTCAAAAATTGACCGAGATATCGTCAAAAAACTGAAAGTCACTATATGCGACTTTTTGGGGTCCCTAGGGCATTTTGGGGTCTGAAAATCTAGGAATCTTCATCATTTTTCAAGACGAACAAGATGGTGTAATCACTTTTCCGAAATCGTCAAGGGCACATTCGACCATCTTATCCGGCTAGACCCTTTATAAAATATAACTAAAAATAATAATGAGTGATGCTTAGTTGTCGTTGTCGTTATCGTCATCGTCATCGTCAGCGGGGCGCCGTCGACTGTGTCGTCCATGATGGACAGTCGCTTTTTCCCCGTGATGACGAGATCGTGCAGTAGCACCGATGTGGATGGTCCTGCGGGGGTATTTTCGGGAGTTGTCAACCGCGATCGGAATAACTGGCGCACGACGTGTCTGACCGGTCCAGTCCGATCGTCGTGCCGTTTGCTCCCGCGCTGTGGTGGTGATTCTATCCACTGCGGCTACCGACTGTAGCGACCAGTGGCGCAGTATGCGCACTCCCAGCCCTCGCATACTAGCATGGTGTCGTCGTGATCGTAGACCTGCAACAAAATGAAACTTATAACAAACTACTCCGATTAGAAAAAAAGAAAAAAGAAAAATTCATACCTGTTCTTATTGGTAGAACGTCTCTTGTTGCTCTAGTGAAACTAAGTTCACCAAGAGCGGCTGAGGCGTCGTATGATCGATCAAATATGGGCAAACCATCTATATGTCATCATCATCATCATCATCATCAGACCTATAAAAAAATTAATATATATGAAATTTACACATCACCGTCGAAGACGATCAGGAGCATGGAGACGGTGAGACCACAATCATAATTAGTGGTGAGAGTAGCTAAAGCAATAGCGATTAGTGCGGAGAAAAAACGCCAATGTGTATTAATACAGGATCGCGATAGCGCGTGCGCTTTTTTTCACGCAACAGACGAATCGTAGATGGTAATAAGCCGTTTGTAGTGACAAGTTGTAGCGAACGATCGGCCCATTTCAGGGCCACCTTTTTTTCAAGTTGGCGAAGCTATACAATCCCGACAGTTAATTGATATCATCGATTAATATAAATTTAAAACAGCACTTTTCAGTGCTAAATTTCAATTATAGACAAACTATTTGTTAAATAAAAAAACTTATATTAATTTTATAAATCAGCACTTTTCAGTGTTATTCAAACGTATGTTTAAATATAACATAGACTAACTATTTGTTCAATAAAAAAAACTTATATAATTTTTATAAATCAGCACTTTTGAGTCCTATTTAAACGTACGTGTAAATATATCGTAGTCGCTAAGATAAGTACTAAAAAACAAACGTTTCAACAAAAAAACAATAATAATTCCGAATTACGAATGAATTCAACCTTGTGTTTTTCTTTATTCCTACCCTCCATTTTCAGCGAAACGAGCAGGTAAGTATAAGGTAAGTATTTTTTAATAAGTTAAAAAATATATTATATTAAAATAGTTCGTTTAATTCAGTGTACAAAATAATACTAAAAATGATAATTTTTTCCTAAATCATAAAGTAATATACAGTTAGTACGCACTATCTTTAGAAAGAGCGACAATGGCTCAGACGGTAGAGCATTGTCATATAAATGCAAAGGAGGCTGGTTTCAATTCTCCTGTATGTCTATTCTTTTTTTTCTTATTTTTTTTTCTTGTTCTTAAATGAATTTTACCGATAAGTCACATCTTTTTCACTGAAAGATTATTACGAGAAAAAATACGATAAATAAAGTTACTAATTTTTATCTTATAGAGTATTAGATGTAGACAAGTAATTATTTATATGTACATTGTTAACAATTAAATTCAACAGAAAGGATAGGTAATTTCTTCTTAATTAAAATAGTTGAAATATCGTTATTAAAAAACAACAATAAAACAATAAAAAAATGCGCGCGCGCATGTATATGTATAACTCATAACAAATTAAATGAATTTTTTATGGAAGATATGGCATGTATGGAATGAATGGAATGTATGGCACGTATGGCACGTATAGAATGTTTTTAATGGAGAATGGAGGGGAAACCTCAATTGTCCGCTAGAAAAGTGAACTGCATCTCATAAGCAGTCGCATTGGCATCGAGCGTGAACTAGTGTAAAGTGCGAAAGAAAAAAAAGGTGATACGAGCATTCTACAATGAGATCCAACAAGATTGACTATAGGTAATTATTTGTTTTATTGTTTATAGAACATACTTTATATTTTTTTTCAATATTTTTTATTTGTGCAGATTTAAGCAAACGAAGCTGGATAGCTTCATATTTCAATGGACATGCGCACACGTACAACCAGCAGATCTTGCTGTGGCGGGCTTTTATTATACGGGGCAGATCGATCGTGTGCGCTGTTTTGAATGTGGTCTGGAAGTCTGTCGTTGGGAAGAAGGTGACGACCCTGTGACGGAACATCATTGCTGGGCTGGCCGCTGCCTTTTCATTCGCAACAGAAGTTGCGGCAATGTGCCGATCGGATCGAGCTCTGTACTAGTACGTTCTCGAAGAAGTAGAGATGATTATGGATGGTATAAGCTCGAGTATCGGGCAGCAAAAACGTGGGAAGAGCCAGCAACGCGCGCAACGACTAGCTCATCTACTGTCAACCCACCTTCGAGTATGGGCAAGCCTGCGTTATCGTCGATAGAGAGCCTTGTTACAAAGCTTTTTTTCCGATTTACATTTGAGGGAGAAATGTTTTTATCCTAATATCCGGTAGTCCCTTTATGAATTCAATGGAGAGTCCGTTCTGACTCGCTGCTTTTCTGTTTTTCATTTGTTTCAAAGCATCTAAATTC
Organism: Phymastichus coffea; assembly: GCF_024137745.1. Classification (NCBI taxonomy): domain Eukaryota; kingdom Metazoa; phylum Arthropoda; class Insecta; order Hymenoptera; family Eulophidae; genus Phymastichus; species Phymastichus coffea. The sequence goes on along the minus strand of NW_026706828.1, from coordinate 5,142,790 downwards.
TTTCTCACTTATCCTCCTATTTAACCTGTCCTCAACCTCCCCCTCTTCTATCCCCTCATTCGCTTCTCCCTCCAGGTTCGCGCTTCCTCTCTCATTCTCGTTCCCCCTCTCGTTCATGCTTCCCTCCTTGTTCGGGTATCTCCTCTCTTCCCCTGTTGCTCCTAGTAAATTCTTAAAGTGTTCGGCCCATTCCTCTCTTTTAATTATTTCCCCGTTTCTGCTTCTCTTCGGCCTTTCTTTATTTACTATCCTCCAGAATTCCCCCATGTCCCTGCTTGTTGCCATGACTTTGATCTTTTTTTCGTTTTCCTTTCTTACTTTTCTCGCTATCATCTCTTTTAATTTGTTTTTCTCACTTTTCCATAACTCTCTCTTTTTCACCGTTCTGTCTGCTCTCCATATATTCAACTCTTCTCATACTTTCTTTTTTTGGATTCTTATCTCTCTATCATTGTTTCTACTCGACCTCCACTCCCTTACACTACATTTCATCTTTAATTCTTCTGCTGTTACTTTTATTTTCGTTACCAAATTATTCAATTTATCCTGCAGTGATTTGCCCCTCAGTTCTTCTATCCTCCATTTTTTCCCCATCGAAACCTCATATTCCTCTGCCTTTTCTTTCCTCCATATAAGTCTTTCTCTAGCCTCTTCTTCCCCTTCCTCCTCCCTTTTTTTCACTTTTCTCCAACACGAAAATTACTGGTAGGTGGTCAGATTCTATCCGTGTTACTATTTCTATCCCCGTCACTATTTTTGTCAGCCCAATTCCTCTTTCTATTACCAAATCGAGGACCGATGAGCCCGCATCCCCAATAAAAGTAATTTCCCCCCTTTCGTCTCCGTTGCAACATCCGTTTTTTATTTCCGCGTTACAGTATTTGAGGCTTTCTATCAGTTTTAATCCCTCCCGCGTCGTTTTTTTGTCCTCCGAATTCCTCTTTCTGCCCTTACTTATCTGTTTGCTTCCCGCCCTTATATTGAAATCCCCTGCTATAATAAATTTCTTCCCTTCAACTAAACTCACCTCTATTACTCCTTTCAGTTTGCTGATCATTCTGCTCGTTTTCACGTTGTTATAAATCGTTATAACATCAATTTTTTTCTTTCTCCATCCAAATATTCCTTATTACTATTCCATATTCCCATTCTTCTATCTCCGCGTTTTTACTTATCTTTCTCTTATTCCCTACCATAACCCCCCACTAGCTCTCCCTCTCGTTTTCACTTTGATCGTAGCCTTCATTTTCCGCCTATATTTTTTGTTCAATTTATTAATTAAATTTAGTTCTTTATTTTTTTCTACCCACGTCTCCTGTAAAAAAAGAATGTCAAACTTATATTTTTTAAAAACATGTAGAATAAGATGTTTCAATTGATACAAAAAAATATTCTTTTATTTTTTTTTATTAAACCATCCAAAAAAAACGAAATTCTTCGCTGACTCTGACGATGACAGCATCAGCAGCAGTTTATCTTTTTATAATAAATTTTGTATTTTTTATCAACCAAAAAATTTATAGAACATAGAATTTAGATGAAAAAAAGTGTTTATTCATTGTAGTTGAGGTGGTGTACAATGATGACATGTGTACATATGATTACTAGTCCTTCTTTTCATTATTGAACTGCTGATAGCCTTTCTGTCCAGGAAAATTATTAGTATTGCTCGAAAATTTGGAAATACTTTATTTCCATGTCAATGATTCTTTGTTTTTCTTTTCGTCCGGGTCTTCCTGAGGAAGACGAGAGTACTTTACTTCAGAGTAGCGATCCATTTTATTGGAATACTGGTTGACGAATGACTCGATAATTCTTACACCGTGCTATTTATAGTAGCTTACAACCACGAAGGCTACAAATAAAAGAAAGTAAGCAGGATTTTGTGTTGCATTTTTTTCATCTTTGTCTTCACAGGTACTTGCACTTTTTTTCTATTGAACCATCTTCGGTAGATGAGACACACACGCACACATACACACACGCGCGCGCGCACGCACAAATTATAATAAAATTATTTAGGGGAGAAATATTAGTATCACCATAATAATAAATTAATAATATATACACGATGAGAACTATCCGGGGTACCAGTGGCAGTGGCTTTAGCGGTAGAGCATCGCCCTGCGGATCCAGAGGACGCGCCTTCGATGCCTCGATCTGTCTGTCCGTTTTATTCTGATAACATTTACCTTATTTTATGTCTAAAAATTTTACACACACACGCACATACATACACAATAAAATCAAAGTGTGTACCATAGAACGCACGGGCATCAGCTCAGGGAGGACATCTCAGCTCAGTGAGCTGATACCCCTCTGAACTAAGGCCTCTCTAGTTTACCTACTCACATGTGTTTTCTTTTTTTTATAATTTTTAAATCTCTGTAGTCATCTGAAATTATTCATCGAAAAACCAATATTACAAGAATACAAATTGATATTTTTTTTCAAATGACCGTAATTTCGACCTAAATTATTCTATGAGAAAATTTTTTTTTATTCAAAATATGCGGAATTGACTCAGCTTACACGTGGATTTCGCTGATTTTCGATTGTTTCGGAAATAGCCGAGACAAATAGGAAAATCCAAAAAAAGTCATTTATTTTTAAAATGAATCTTCGATTTGTGCGAATTTTGGATATGTTATTTGGGGTCACATATGAATTTTGCATATTTTTCCCATCACTATTTTGTAAGACAAGTCTTATGTGGTATCTATTGTTGCATTGCGTTTTTAGAGTCGTCAGTTTTTCATTGCACCAATAATCCAATTTTTGTTAATTTTAGTTTTTGACTGCTAAATCTCGACTAATTCGACTATAATAAAACTGACTAAACCATCGCATTATGCATTTAGCTGACAACTATTTTGAGAAGTAATGAAATATGTTCTTTAATATTGCTTGTATTTCTGAAGAAATATCCTTACTAAAAAGGAGAATGATGAGAAGTGAAGCCTCTACTGATTGTAATTAGTCATTTAGAGATATATATTTGGCATGTGGTTGGCTTGCTGATGTGATGCAAAAATATGATGTAAGAATTTGAAATTATTTATATGCTTTATATAATTTCATGAGTGTTCAACGCGCATAGTGATTACTAGTATTTATCAATTCCGTATAAATATATGTAATTCGTCTACTTTTAATTTCTTGTGTAAACAAATACAACAAAATATTGAATATAACCTCATAGAAAACAATAAAAATTAGTATAATTACAATGATTTTTAAAATAAAATATTGTACTTTTATGCACAAAAAGAAGTATTGTATTTTTAATATTCTGTTCTAGAGTTTTTATTAAGGATTCATCAGTTGCTAAACTTGGATCAGTATGTCGCAGGGTTTATAGAATATTTTCACATGCTTACTTCCATCATAAAATGATATTTGACGATTTCGAGAATGAGACTTCATTGTGTCGTCGGTTAGTATTATTTAGATAATAGATTATTCTATGCATTTCATAACTATATTAAATTTATTTTACAGTTTTACAGCGTTTGTAACAAAATATAATCTGATGTCAAAAGATAATCTAATAGTACCGATTTCAGACGGTGAAGGAATTATTGATAATGAAGCATAACGTCCTTATATGAATCGAATGTTTCAAACAATGCTAATAATATTAGTTCGTTATTTATCTAAAATCCACTAAAATTATTTGTTTTATTTGGCCAATAAAAACTTCTTAAAATATATCAAATTTTACATACACACACGCACGTACGCGCACACATCAGTTTTCATGTCACCCTATCATTTCATTTTATAACACTTTGAAGACGTATAATAAAAATTTTATGTATACAAAAAATTATAATTATGTGTACTTTCTTTGAAAAGACGTATAAAAGCTGAATTATAAAAGATAGGCTTATTTGCGGTAAAAGATATGGGTAAAGTGGTCCAGGTGGTGTCCAAACCTTACGCATATAGGTTCAAATGAATATAAAAAATTCAGATATATAAAAATATATAAAATATAAAGATATATAAAATATTTATTTGATACTGAAGTATCTTTGGAAAATTAATACAATTGCTTTATTTAATTTTTTTTGTAGTAGATTTACAATATGAAATCGGAATTTCTATTGCATTCGAACTAAATTTCAATCAAAATACCTACGAAGTCGTGACATAACAGTCAAATAGTTGTGACAGGGCGAACAGCGATAATCGCTGGCCCTGTGTGCGGCACTCTCCTCGCACGGACGCAGTGACCAGGCGTTGCTGCGGCATCATGGCATTCACGCTTAGTTTATTGCAGAGCTTGGAAGATGTGAGCGCTGTTGGAGGAAGGGGGCTCGAGATTAGAACGAGAGCGAGAACAGAGAAAGAGAAAGAGAGCAACTAATTAGCGAAGAGAGGGGGTGAATCGGCAGATTCTTAAGCGAGAGAATTCGCGGGAATCGAAAGAGAAATCAGAAGAAGAGCCGAGAGAATGTTAGAGGAAAGATGCAGCCAAAAGCCAGAAAGAGAGTTCGTAAAAAGGTGGAGAAAGACCGAAGAATGTCTGTTTGTCCGAGCTACCCGGGATACTCTCTAAAGGGGCCGTGCCGTGGAGCACCAAGATACGAGTTTGGTATCATTACCGAAGCAAAGACAGAAAGTCCTGGCAAGGTGCCCCTCATTTCAATCTTCGAGGCTGAACAGCAACGCAGGTATCGTTATCCCTCGAGCGCCTCTGCCAGTTGGGCTGCACTCCCGTCGCCTCCGGATTGTCATCTGTGAGCGAAGTACGACGGAACCTGGTGGGTAACTCTCCAGAGCATCTAACTTTCTTTTCTCTCTGCACCAGCTCTCGTTCGGAATTTCGCGGTCGTAATTTTATCCTTTTGCGTAGAGGATACTGAGCGAATTCGATCGTATTCTCTTCGCCTAAATTGCACTCGATTGTCGCGTTTTCACGAGTGAGCGAATACGATCAGTCTTTGTAATTTTGTTATTAATTCGAATTTTGTTCAGTTGTTGATCGCGTTTTAGTGTATGAGCGAGTCCGTTTACTCACTCTATAATTATTTATTTAATTTTGTAATTGCTTTTATTGGGCGTAATAAAGAGATCGCCGTTTATAACACACACACACACATATATATATATATGAAATTGGTGTATGTTATGTCTTAATTGCTTGGCCTCAATATTTCAGCCATTCGTGGTGAATTTATATTTTGGGAGTTAACGCCGGCTTCCTTAACCGAAGTAGGACCCAAAATCGCGGGGCATAGCTGTGACGCACCGTAGCTATTGAGCTTTCGCCTTGTATAGTTTAATTACAAGTTGTAATTCATGTATTTGTTCTTTCCTCAAAGAAGCGGTTATACCTCAAGAAGGTAATAAAGTTATCTATGACCGGATCCATTTCAGATCGGGCAGGCCTACGGCAATGATATCTCCGATTGACTCTGCTGTGGAGTATGTTATTCTACTTCAAAAATAAGCCGACACGTATTTTTTTTTTTTTTCGATTAGACCTCTACATCATTTTTTACGAGTATTTTAAAAAAGTGGTTAAAAAATAAATTTTCTAAAAATCAAATATTAAAATTTTAAAAAATGCTCTATATTTTCTAATTTTTTTACTTAATATGTTATTTATAGCTTATTTTACTATATTTCTTATACTCTTTCGAATGCGCCATGCAGAATAAAAAAATATTGAAAATTGGCGGGAAAAACTCAATTTTTTGAAAAAATTTCAAACTCAATTTTCTCAAAAAAGCCATCGTTTTTTTTTTCAAATTTTTATGATAGATTAAGCATTACAAGACCTTTAAATTGGTATAGGAGTGATCGCGTACTTTTACGTTTTAATGATAAAATATCGATTTTTCGTTTTTTTTTTGCTCAAAACATTGATAATTATAAAAAAATCTTATGTTTTCACTCCTGATATTTGATGATTTTATTTTATTAAATTTCTGATCTTATTTACAGGGATAACTCCTAAGATCAAAAATTTAATAAAATAAAATCATTGATAATTATAGTTTTGACATGTAAAACTTATTTACATATATATTTTATATGTATTATATAGATATGAAATACATTGTGAATGTTCAAAAAAATTATTACAACAAAATTAAAATAAAAAACACTTTATTTTTATGAAAAGTTTCAAAATAAACTCATTTATTTAAGTAATAAAAATTATATTTTTTATTTTCCAGACTTTTTAGTCTTTCTGTTTTTAGTTTTTTTTATTTTTTTGCTTATCAAACGGTTCAAATTTTTTTCTGCCAAACTTCAATTTCAATTTATTAGCTAAGTCACCAAGGCTTTTAAATCGCTTGTTTTAAGTTTTATATACACATGATTTATGCCTTTTTAAAAAGTCACAACACTTAACTCTCTTATCTGAATATGTACTATGTGGAGTCATAATTATAAACACAGAAATAAAACACTCAGTTATGATCTAAAGTGATTTTTGTTATAACGTACACTTGCTTTAATATATAATATACACCTAGAAAGCATGCATGCTTCTCTGTGTGTACACAATTTACGACTGATAGAAACTGAACTATGTGCTATCAGCAATGCGAGCACGTGTATATTTATAAGCTATTTATAGAAGAAGGAATGTAATTCTATCAAATCGCAAGACTACTATCAAACGTACAATTCTTGTATATGTATGTATGGATGTATATATAAATATCTATATATATATATATATATATATATATATAAACACGTTTCACATGTTAAAACTATAATTATCAATGTTTTGGGCAAAAAAAAAACGAAAAATCGATATTTTATCACTAAAACGTAAAAGTACGCAATCACTCCTATACCAATTTAAAGGTCTTGTAATGCTTAATCTATCATAAAAATTTGAAAAAAAAAACGATGGCTTTTTTGAGAAAATTGAGTTTGAAATTTTTTCGAAAAATTGAGTTTTTCCCGCCAATTTTCAATATTTTTTTATTCTGCATGGCGCATTCGAAAGAGTATAAGAAATACAGTAAAATAAGCTATAAATAACATATTAAGTAAAAAAATTAGAAAATATAGAGCATTTTTTCAAATTTTAATATTTGATTTTTAGAAAATTTATTTTTTAACCACTTTTTTAAAATACTCGTAAAAAATGATGTAGAGGTCTAATTGAAAAAAAAAAATACGTGTCGGCTTATTTTTGAAGTAGAATAACATACTCCACAGCCGAGTCAATCGGAGATATCATTGCCGTAGGCCTGCCCGATCTGAAATGGATCCGGTCAAATATCGAATTACTATCTATCGAAATAAAATATAGTTTACCATATAAACTACTGGCAAGATGGCTTATATTTCTTACTTTAAATATATAGTGCGTTATATATGAAAAGCTTATTAAAATACAAACACTAACGTGGATGATTTTATTAGATAGAAAATTTTAATAAATGTGGCTTTGGACGTCGCAGAATTACGAGTATATATAAAGGTATATATATTCAGCATAAATAATGAGTTTTTCAATGGCCTGCCCATTCTAACCTCTTACGACGTTATCACATCGTGTAAATGAACGCTAGTTATCCGTAAGACATTATTTTCGTGTATATATTATTACGCTCACAAACTCTGAACTCTTTCTGTAAAGTACTAACGTTGTTATATAGCTTATTATCTAATATGTTACGAAGTTCCAGCTATTTCTGAACCTTTAGTTAAATTTAATCTAGGCAAGAAAAAAATGTACTATTAGCATGTACTAAGTGCATGGCAATCAAATTGCTTATAAAATTTTATTTATGCTCCAAAAGTTCATAAAAATTTATTGGCTAGTTCCGTCTCAGACTTTTCTGAACCGTCAATCATTAACCGGTAGTACTCCCTTAAATTCTATGGGAATTAAATTAAAGAATTCAATAACGGTTGGTGGAAATATACCAACATTACGAAAAATCCCAAACCGAACTTAAGTAGTTAGTGTTGTTTGGCAAAAAATTTTTAGAAACAGCAAATAATCTTTTACAAACTGAAAATATCTTGATATTTACAAACTGTAATAATGAATACAGAAATATCGGTTCAGTTTATTACACAGTCTCACTAAAAAACAATGAAGTTTAATGTCTATCGATAAAACCATAGTATTCCTATTATTAATTTTTTTCTGCTCAATCCGATTCGGATACCCGTTTAACCTCAACACGTCAGGTTCAAGGGCATTCGAAGGTCAAATCCAGGAAAAATAGACTACTCCATTTAAATCATCTTTTTTTACATTTTTCGCGTCGCAAAATTCAAATCTGTTGTCCGTTTTAACGAAGAAAGTCAAAGTCAAAGTTATGTTAAGGTCAAATTTATTTATTTTGCCAAAAATGAATTTTTTCACTGCAGATTCTGAAAGAATGGAAAATTTTACGTCCAGATAATTTTTATTAATTTTTGTATCATAACACTGAAGGTTACTTCAAGGTAATTATGTTATTATATAAACTTTTTATGTAAAAATTGCAAAAAATACAATAATGTAGACTATACTGCTACATAAATATGTTTTCGAGATCGTTGAGTCTGAATTCGATTCCCTTTATACTCCATGAGATCGTGCTGAAGATCAAATGATGGTCAAATCGGAACTGAAAGGTTCAAACAATCAGAAATATTGCTCTAATATGTTTTAGTAGTCGCTGAATCTGATTCTGGTGTCTATTTGACTTAGCAAGATGAAAGACCATTCAAGGTCATCGAATGGACTTTGATCCATTGAGAATATAATCGAACAAGAGATCTAGAGTTTATTTTTGTAACATTACACTCAACAGAAGTCAAGTTACCCACTAATGTAGAGCTTCGGTAGCTTGTTAACGACAATTGTGGATCCACTTGCTCATCCTGATCAACTGCCGATACTGGACATCTGAAATTCTGCAACATTATCTTCTCGAGTATCGGCCATGACAGCATTAATGCCTTCACCTTTCAGAGTTTTACCAGGAAAACAAAAAGCAAAAACTATTTTCCGCCGTCATATATGGAGGTGCCCTAGGTTCCAACACACAAAAATTCAGATGCTATAACAGATCTGAAATTCTTTGTTATGATTATAGAAAATTTATAATTCCAAAATGATGTGTAACCTTAAAATGACCTTGATCTTAACTCCAAATGACTAAATGGATCTCAGAATCAGATTCAGTGACCACAAAAACTTAAAAATACACTTTCTTATCCTATTCAAGCATTTCTTTTGTGATTTGACCTTGGAAAGACTGACCTCGCGGCCTTACTCGGATCTTGAATTCAGAGATCACAAAAATATATTAATATATTCTAGCTCCATGGAGTTATATTTTGTCATTTTTACAATTCTTATACAAAAAATTAGTAACATTGAAGTAAGCGGCGTTAAGATAAAAAAATAAATAAAAATCATATCTGGAAGTAAAATTTTTCGGTCCTTCAGAATCTGCAGTCAAAAATTCATTTTTGGCAAAATGAATAGTTTTGACCTTAAAATGACCTTGACCTTTTTATAAAACGGACTCCTGATTTGAATTTAGCGAGACGAAAAACAAAAGATAAAGATGATTTGAATGTAGTAGGCTATTTTTCCTAGATTTGACTTTCAAATGTCCTTAGACTTGACATGCTGGGATTAAATTGACGCTAGATTCAGATTCAGCGGAAAAAATTACTTAGGAATATTATGGTTTCGTCGATAAACATTAAACTTTTTTTTTATGCACTTGTGTTATTAAAGAGGATAATGTAGAGGATATTCAAATCGAGTATTTCCATATAAAAAAAGTTTGCATTAATAAAACGACTATTTAAAACTATGGTGTACAAATAATATTCAAGATGTTATACCAGACGTTAAATAATTTTAAATGACCATCCTTAGTCTCTATTTTCAAATACTTTTATATTCTTATTTTTGTTATTAATATTGTTACGTTCTAAAATGTAACATTTATTTACTGTAAAATTAGTTCACAATGTAACAATCGATCAAACTCAGCTAAATCAAAAGCTTAGTAAACCAAAAATCGAGGCACCTGACATCTTAATTTCATAATTACGCGACATATTAATGCAAACCTAAAAGTCAATATGTTAAACGACTCAAATTTTCGACAGTTGATTAGAGACACGCGGCAGCTAAATTATTCATTGACCGTGAAATTATTCATCTAATTTTATTAATAAACTTCTCGCAAAAATTAAAGGAACAAAATTTCTGGTGATGTTCCAAAGGCTGTATTTCAGTGAAAGATGGTCATACAGAAAATAAAAAACAAAGCTTTTGAATCGAAGCTTGAAGATTCTAGTTTTTGAATTTTTTGGTTTCAAAATTTTTCGGAATACCGGTAGTTATGTAATTCTTGGATAAAGCACCAAGAAAAAGTTTTCATATTATTTTACATTTTTTTTGCTCTACGGGCATGGAAAAATTTTTTCGCGCTAGACTAATGCATAGGTTGCATGGCCTATTTATTCAGCTTCAATTTTTACGGAATTTTTACGGGACTCGGATACGACCATTTGTCTTCGAGATATTACATTTTCAATGCAAAAGGATCCTTTTTCACTCAACTGCCGATATCTGAAAGTACTAGTCGCCCAGCAAGCGGACAGGGGATTTCTTTTTTTGCAGAAATTTCCTATAAAAATCTGTCATGGTTAGTTTCAAAAAAAAAAAAAAATTGTCCACCTGTAATGTTAACGTAAAAAAAGATCAAATAAATACCATTTCGTCTTTTTTTGGTTAATGAACTGTATCTTCGTCAATATTGGAGGGAAAGCTTAGATTAGAAGTAAATTTTATAGCTTAATGTACCCTAAAGGCTCCCTAATTCGGTAGATCGATCGGTTGAGTGGTTTTCCTGGACCGATTGATTGAAATTTTGAAAAAATTAAGAAAACAAAGTTTTTTTTATTAAACTCAACCCAATTTTCTATAATAATCAATAATTTTACCTTTTTTTACTTTTTACTTAGTTTTGTGTTTTTTAAAGATTTTTAATTTAAAAAATCAAGAGGCCATTTCTAACTTACTTGAAGAAATTTGAAACTCTGACGAAACTCGTCGGTGACGTCACGACCAATAAGCGAATTAGAATAAAATTTGATTTCCGTCCGCACCAAAAAATAAATAGGAGTACCGGTAGATCTTTCTCATCAATCAATGCTGGCCGATTTAGTGGAGGGTGAGAGATTGTAAATAGCGAAGAAAGTAGGAGATAAAATGAGGACGCTGTTACTTTTCTAATTTATATATTGACTAATGACGGGGATATTCGGAGGGCACTAACGATATCCGAATTAGCATATGGGCCAATAAAATGATTTCTTCTCGGAAAGAGGAGAAGTAAAGGATCTTTGACCGTGAAGAGCCGTTGCTTGTCCATTTTGCCACTGATCGTGAGCTTCGCTGTAAGCAGATCTGTTACTAGCCGAGAAAATCGAGTGATTTGGGAAGCAGTCGAGTGAATCTTCAGGTTTCAAATACGTAAGTAGGCAAAGTACCTCTTATTAGTTAGAATTAGGTGTTGCTGCGTGTGATTTGCCATATCTTTAATTCCGTCATGACGCGTGGATTCGCCAACGCTGGGAATAGAGTGCTCCGACCGAATCGTGCTGACCAACCGCCATTTTTCTTGACTAACTCGAGCGTAAGAAGTGTAGAATTCGGATAGCTAGGTGAAGTGTTACTCGCCGTCAAGAATTTGGGATTGTGCGCTTAATTTGTCGCGTGTTTGATCCGCTGAGACGTGTGGATTCGTTGCCGTCGTGTATTAAATCGCCTCGATCCGCGCTACCCATCCACCATTCTGATCGACGATGTACCCTAGCTAGTGAATAAAGGAAAGTGAAGAGTAACCGATATCTGTTATTTATGCCTTGTTAACTTTGCCCTCCTTGCATGCTGATTTTATTTTCAACCGAGGACGGTCTGTAGCGAGAATTTCCCCTTACTAGTTCCGACTGTTAGGTAACATACGCGCTTACGCGGAGTTGCTTCCTGAGCTGCCGGCATTCCTAGGACGTGCAATGAACGGAGAACATTAACCATTGATTGTTGAAGCGGCTTGAAGAAAAGTTATCGGCGTGAGGTCACCATCTTGTAGGTTCATAAGGATAAATTGGCCCAACTTTCCAGGGTGCCCAAAATTTCAGGATGAGAAATTCACTCGCCAAGGTTTTAAAAAGATAGGTCCTCATTGTTAATGACAGTACTCCAGATACTTCGTTTAATTGGCTACTTCGCTTCCTCGTCAACCAGTGATTTTTAATCGCAACGTGTATGCCTGAAACTAGGAGTTGTGTATCAAAATTTTACAATAAAAGTGAATAGAAGAAACAGTAACTATTTCAAAAGTAGTCTCTCGCTCTCTCTCTCTCTCTCTCTCTCTCTCTCTCTCTCTTTCTCTCTCTTGGATCCAAACAGATCCTAGGAGGGCATCAAGAGAGCCCGGGATCTAGCGGTACATCGGAGCAGAAGGCGATTGAGCCCGATGCCAGCCCTCGGCAGAGTAGGGGGGTGGTCATCCTGGAAGGACCAGGTGGCCACATACAAGTTGTGGATCAGGGTGAAGACTCGATAGATATGAGGATCGAGCAACCCAAAGACCTGAAAGGTTCAGATTCCTCCACACAAAAAGCTCTTCTGCCGAAAGAATCCACGAGTACGAGCAAGCCTATCGTCGTAGCAGCAGCGGAAGGAAAGGAACCGCTGAGAAGCGCGACGAATGGAGGAAAGGATGCGACTCGTGAATATGACCCAGAGGATGAGACCAGATGGTGGTTGCGGATAGACATAGACTTTAAGATTAGAACACTCTATCATACCGCCGCCTCATCTACGGTCATGGGTTAGTTAGGGCTGAGATTGCCATCGGAGATGGGACTCGAATTGAATATGACTAGGGCAGGCGATCCAAGTCTCGCAGACGGACATCCATGCCACATCATTGGTCACGTGATGTTCCCGTTTAAGGTAAGGGGAATCACAAGAAAGATTAAAGTCGCCATTACGCCACTGCTCACAGATGACTGCTATGTAGGCGCGAACTTTATAAGATAGTTCCGCGCAGTTTTGGATCCCGATAAGGATGAATTATGGCTGTACGATATCGAGTGATTTTAATGTTATTATATCGGACAATTTCATAGACTCTAAATTTTATTTACTTGAACTCAAATTATTTGCATATAATTATAATTCATTTTATATTGTTTGCTAATATTCATTTATTATTCACTCATTATATTTAATTTAAGTAATTCTACGAAAAGCGGCGCCTCGCCGCGTCGTTGAGATAGTGTCGAGTTCTCTCTTTGTGCCCTACAGTCTACTTTATTAGTTTACGCGTTTCGAGTCTCGTTATGGTTAACATGTGTTACCCCCGACGGCGCATAAACGACACAACTAAGCCACGACCACGTTATCGTGACTATCGTCTACGTTTCGGTTCGACACTCGTCTCATTTTTCTGCTTTTCTTTTTTTTCTTGCTTTTAAGACTAAGATTGACGACTATTGCAGGAGTCGGCAGTTAGTTAGCTGAGAGCCTTCGACGAGCTTGTACGCTCTCAGTTGTATCCTTCGTCAATTCATGAAATATAACTCAATCATTCTTTCTTTAAATTCATCAAAATTTCCTATAACATCACCTTTCGTACTGAATTAATTTTCATACGAAAAGCACAGACATTGTGCCAAAGAAACAATGGCTTAAGGACGCCCAGGTAAAAGTACCAATGGAAGTGGCTGGAATTGATGGTACAGCATTTATCGCACCGGTAGGACTGTGGGAGGCCACGGAAATATAGCTTGAGGAAATCGAAGACCTCGTCAGAAGATTGATTCCTATCGGAGGACAGACTTCAGGCTGTGCCATGTGGGTTGAGTACAGAATAGATGTTGGAAGTGCTCGATCCATAAAATTGCTTACCTCGGCGACGTAATTGTGGTTTCATCGTCATTTGAGGAGCATAAGTGGCACCTGGAAAAGGTATTAAGGAGAATTCAGGGTTTGGGTCTAACCATCAACAAAGTCAAAAGCCACTTCTATAAGACGGAGGTAAGGTACTTGAAAGTCCTCGTAAACCAGGACGGAGTAAGACCAGATCCCGAGAAGATAAGACGGATACTGGAGTATCTAATACTCCGGACTGTCAAACAGGTTAAGCGATTCATGGGAATGACATCGTGGTATAAACGTTTTATACCCAATTTCGCCATGATCGCTGAACCTATAAACCGCCTGACGAAAAAGAATGTACGTTTCTCTTGGGAGAAGGAGCAAAACCTAGCTTTCACGAGGTTTTAGGAGGCGATGACTTCCGCTCCAATACTGCAACCACCTGATCCTAGCGGTCAGTTTATACTACAAACTGAGGCCAGTGACAGTGGGATCGGAGCAGTTCTCACTCAGGATGTCGATGAAGAAGAGCGTGTGATAGAATACGCCAGCCGATCACTCAACAGCGCTGAAAGGAATTACACGGTCTCCGAGAAAGAGTGCTTGGTAGTGGTATGGGCCATTGAAAAGTTCCAGTCGTACATTGAAGGGCATGACTTCATGGTTTCACTGATCATAGTTGCCTGAAATGGCTCCACAGTATGAGAAATCTCACGGGAAGACTAGCGCGGTGGGCGCTAGCATTGCAAGGCAATGTCTTTGATATTGAATATCGAAGGGGAGATCACAATGTGTCAGGAGGGCTCCAGGATGATGCTCCAACTGCATGGTATCAAGGACGAGAGCGTACGATCTCTGTAGCACTTGTATTACTGGCCTAAGATGTATGATTAGGTCAGAGAGTACGTAAAGAGATGCCCGGTATGTCAGCAATTCAAGGTAGAACAAAGGGTACCTTGCGGGCTGATGGGTCGTAGACAAGTGTCACGACCCTGGCAGGTGATGGCCCGTGATATCACTGGCCCATTTCCCAAAAGCTCTCGATGTTTTGAGTATGTCTTAGTCTTTGTAGATCTTTTTACTCGCTGAGTAGAGTGCGTTGCGATACGCAAAGTCAATGGGTGGACGATCGCGAAGTAGCTACACGATCGGATTGTCACTAGGTTTGGCGCGCCCGAGGTATTCTTGTCGGATAATGGAACCGCGTTCAAGAATCAGGAAGTTGATTCATACCTCTAGATGAACGGAATTCAAGGCGCTTTGACTCCCGTGTATCATCCCCAAGCGAATCCCACAGAGCGAGTAAACAAGACGCTCAAAACCATGATCACGTCGTATGTGAGCCGTGATCATAAGAGCTGGGATGAACTGTCAGAGTTCAACTTCGCGTTGAACACGACAATTCTTAGCGCCACCGGATATAATTCTGTGATGCTCATATTTGTGCGTCAGCCGTTACCTCCTTTGACGTTCAGAAGATCCCAGAATCAGCAAGCCCTTGAGTGATCGCAGGGCCAAGCTATAGTGGATTGGGCTGAATATATGGAGAAGCTCCATAATTTGTGGGAGCGAGCCAACTCCAATTCAAAAGAGGAAGTGGCGTGTCAGACGGGTTATTATGACCGGAATTGACGTCAATCCAAGTTTAAGGTCGGAGATTGGATATGGAAGAGAAACAGGGTACTCTCCTCGGCTACCCAAGGCATATCAGCCAAATTGGCGCCGAAATACGCCGGTACGTATGTGATTGAAGAGGTTTACGGTTCCAACAAGTACAGGCTAGGCAATCAGCTGGAGATCCTGCCTGAGCTCTTCCATGCCAAAGACCTTAAACCATATTACGGTCCGGGTGAGGATGAGGAAAGCAAGAAAGCGATCGTCAAAGATCCTCGCGAGCCGCGCGAATAGGAGCCATTGGAGACGAACGAATCCACGAAAGCCTGCGATGATCCGGGCGGGGATTTGTCAAGCGAGCGGATTGGATTAGTAGCCCTCACGGCCGTAGGTAACGATCCCACCGAAGCGTCGGATTTACCGATATCTGCCCCAACCAAGAAAGATCGAGATCGACCTCGAAAGGTCCCAGAGACAGTCACCGGTCAGGCAAGGGCGACAACTCTCCCTTAAAGGAATCTAGAGGGAGAGGTAGGCCTGGAAAGACTGTGTCCGTCGTGCAAAGGACGGTTGAGCCGATAATCCTGAACGCTAACCGACAAGGGCCTAGGGGTTCACGCGATAAATAGCGAGAGAACGTATAACTTGGTGGGATGCGGCATTTGATAGAATTTTTCTTCGCGCAGGGAGTTTCATCCAAAATTTTTTTTTGTTTTGGATGTTACAGACCGGAGAATCGTCGTGGAGGAAGATATCTTCGAGGTGGTCACGCAGATGTTGCTGGATTTACAGCTGGGCCCTGATGAGGCGCAGCTTATAAAAGATCTGTGGAGCTTCGCCAGGGTCCAGATGGAGGGGGCCACCCGAAGGGAGCGCCACCACGGTTCGGTGGCCGATTTTCTCCGTGACGCGACATGGGTCATCCCGAAGAAAGCTTCCCAGGATGCTTCGACCGAGACTGAGAACCAGGATAAAGTCGAGCGTCCCAATTCCACCGTGGACCAGGGGGTGCAGACCTTCAAGTCCGGCGTACCCAGACGTCGGACAATGCGAGCCAGTGCCCAGAACTTAGGGAAACCTGTGGGGCATCGCACTGGGTCTGCAACCACCTCGGTATCCCGGAGCAGCCAACTTTCCTCCTCGACTTCAGACATGTGCGTCTGGGGCTCAACGAGGTGGAGAGTGCCTGGCGGAATGCAACGGATCTTCAGTCTCAGGTGCAGGACCACCTGAGACGCTTTATGAACCGCCAGGGCATAGAACTGCTCGGGGAGTAGGCGGAGGTGGCTCAACGCCAGTGGGTCTACGGAGAGGCCCTGCTGCGGGGAGATAATGAACAGGAATCCCCCGCAGCGCTCCCGGCAACGGCTCAGGAGAAAAGAGCCCTGAGAGATACTGGTGTTGGGCCGATGCTCACGGTCCACGTGGACGGACGTATGGTTTCTGACATCACAATAGTGGTCAGGTCGCAGGATGGACGTGCGATCGCCACGATGGAAGGCGTTCACCACCTCCCAGGGAGTCAGCGCCCAGCAGTACCCTCGGTCTCCTGAGCAGACCCAACACGATCGGAAGGTTCAATCCCGATCGCAGCTGAGGGGCTGCTACATTTGTGCGGAGCCTGAGATGACCAAATCCTACCGGTGCACGAAGAAGCCTACGCACTGGTGCTACCCGAAAAATCGAGCGCCAGTTGTAGCCAAGAAATAATGTAGGCCCTGGAGGGCAAATAATAATGTAGCCCTGAATAAAGAAGGAAAGCTTTTCCTTCATTTGGTTCCTTTCCTTTCTTTCTTTTTCAGGTTCCTGATAGCGGCGAATTACGGATATTCGTCCTGCCCGAGTAGTCAGGACTTGGAGGGAACTGCAACGGTAGTCGATTTGATTAATCGATCCGTTCGTGATTCGGTACACTCGCGGTGCTAGAGCGAACGATTAGGAGAGAGAGAGGGCGCGCGAGAGTTTAAAAGTTTTCAGTTAAGCCTCAGCTGCTTTTGTGAGCGTACCGCCAATTATTTTGCACATGATTTCGCCGTTTTGCTACAAAGTTTTCCTAGATTTTTGGACGTGCGTGAGTGATAGTAAGCAGCATCACAGCAGCAACATCTCAACAGCAGCATTTGTTGGAGCGACCAACATTTGCTGAGCGAGTGAGGCAGCGCAGCTGATTTGAGGAGCACCGTTTATTGTCTTCAACAATTACGGCTGATCACCGTAATTGTACCGTAGGTTAGGTGCACCTCCCTTTTTATTGCGCGAGAAAAATACTATCGAAAGTATTTTGTTTATCGCGATCGTTATTTTTTTGTATTCGCGCCGAGCGTTAGTTTTCGCGGCAAAAGTTTGAATTCTCTCTCTATTCGCACATAGCGCGAAACTCAACATAATACCTTATCCAAACGTCGGATTTGGCGCTATGTACGAATCCGGAGTCAAAAAGAGGGGTTTCCATTACAAAAAACACTTCGACCTTGAAATGACCTTCAAAATGAGGTTAAAGGTCAAAGGTTTTAGGTGCATTGGGTGGCCCACTCCGTTCTCAACAAATTTTGTAGAGGTCATTTTTCGATATCTTAGAAATTAAAAAAACGCTTTTAGGCAGTTTTTCAAGCATTTGACCTTAAATCGACCTTCTCAAGGCCACGAAAAAATATTTAAAAATACCGTTTTGGACGTAAAATTTCCCGCTCTTTCCGAATCCGGTGTCAAAGATAGGGGTTCCCATTTAAAAAAAACAATTCGACCTTCAAATGACCTTGAAAACGATGTTCAAGGTCAAAACTAATTATACATATAGATGGACCCCTTTGTCGTAAATAACTTTCATCTGAAACATTTTTCACAAAAACACGAATTTTCGATTTTAAAATGGCTGTACGGATGGTCTGGAACGCCCGGTATACGAGGTGTGATCAAAAAGTAAGGTGAATTTTGAAATTTAGCGGGCTACGTCCGTTCGATCTTCGACTTTTTTATTTGGTTATGTCGGTACACTCGTCTAGAACATACGTTCCAAATTTCAGCTTTCTAGTATGTTTGGTTTGTTTGTAAGAGGCATCAAGGTTAGAAGTGTTTTGCGTGCTCCACGATTTGCTGCTGTCTAAAAACATGGATCAAAGAGTTTGCATTAAATTTTGTGTGAAAAATGGAATCAAATGTTCCAAAACACTTGAAATGCTGAAAGTGGCATACGGTGAGTCTACTTTAAGCCAAAAAAATGCTTACAAGTGGTATAAACTCTTCCAAGAAGGCCGAGAAGACACCGACGACGAACCTCGTTCTGGACGCCCCAGCACATCAACAACTGATGAGAATGTTGAAGAAGTGAAGAAAATAGTGTTGGAAAATCGTCGAATTACCATTAGAGAAATTGCTGATGATATTGGCATCTCATTTGGTTCGTGCCAATCAATTTTGACGAGTGTTTTAGACATGAGACGTGTGTCAGCGAAGTTTGTTCCGAAATTGCTCAATTTCGACCAAAAGAAACGTCGCATGAGCATCGCCCAAGAGCTACTGAATGACGTCAACGATGATCCAGATTTACTCAACAGGGTTATAACAGGTGACGAAACATGGGTATACGGTTATGACGTCGAGACTAAGACTCAATCGTCCCAGTGGAGGCATTCTGGAACACCAAGACCAAAAAAAGCACGTCAAGGTCGATCAAATGTAAAGGTTTTGCTTACAGTTTTCTTTGACTGCAGGGGCGTGGTGCATCATGAGTTCTTGCCACAGGATAGAACAGTAAATAAGGAATATTACCTGCAAGTTATGCGCAATTTGCGCGAAGCAATCCGCCAGAAACGTCCGAATTTGTGGAAAAATAAAAATTGGCTTTTGCACCATGATAACGCCCCTGCTCACACATCGTTGCTTGTGCGCGAATTTTTGGCTAAAACCAACACAGTAACGATGCCACAGGCACCGTATTTCCCAGATCTGACCCCCTGTGACTTCTTCTTGTTCCCAAAACTGAAGAGGCCCATGAAAGGACGGCGTTTTGCCACGATTGAGGAGATAAAGACGGCATCGAAGGATGAACTAAACAAGATCACAAAAAATGATTTTTTAAAATGCTTTGAGGATTGGAAAAAGCGTTGGCACAAGTGCATTATATCCGAGGGGGATTACTTTGAAGGAGATAAAATAAAAATTGATGAATAAATAAATATTTTTTGAGAAAAATAAAAATTCACCTTACTTTTTGATCACACCTCGTATAATAAAGTATCAAAAAACGATTTTATTAAACCATTTCTTCAGATAGATTATTAGATAATTCTGTGATACGGTTATAAGATAAATACCGGATGTACTTCAATAAATAGTAAAATTACAACCAGAACAAAGCAATATCTATCTACATCTCTAAAGCGAATGTGACTGATACACTGTAATGTTTTCACCTAAGTGGCTTCGACTTATAAATTCAAATTTTAGTTCAACCTCGCATTAATTGATTCAACGTTAAATGAGAATTTGAGTTGCGCGCTATAACAAATTTCAATAAATGTAGTGAATCATTAAATTTACTAATAAAAAACATTTTTCATAAAGCGAATTTTACGGTCATTTCAATATTCTCCACGGTTAATAAATAAATTCTAGCTAATAAGTTGCTCACATTATGACGAACGTGAGAAGCTCTTAGCAATGGAAGGACGTATGTCCCAGAAACAATGCTAACACTAGCAGGAAAATAAGCCTATGAAGTACCGCAACATTGAATCGGGGTCCATCTTATCGTATTTAATCGTGATTGAATTTTTAGATTAGAGCAGGCTCCAATCATTTATTAAAATCACAGTTCACTATCCGCGTTACTCGCAACGAGAGGAAAGAGTCCTTGATTACGGCTAACGCGGGCGTATTTATACACAAGCGTGAGTCCGCCACTGTACCCCAACAACTCAATGTAAAGATTCTAAAATTCGCACGAGAACTTTATCGAATCGTAAATATTGCCATGCTTATTCATGATTTTTAGCTTGGATTAGTTAATTAACCACATAATTTTATTTACTTAACTTGTTTGAAATTAATTTTTTAATACTTTGACGTTTTCGATTCCAATACAATTGTTTTCCATAGTAAAATTTATTGAATTTTGTTGATTCTTTGTGGTAATTTGATGTAACGTAACTTTTTCAATTCGTTTGGAAGTAAATTTCATAGTTTTATCATTTTTCTACTTTATTGCGGTTATTTACTGATAGCTTTACCATTGATAAACGTGATAGTTAATCATGGCTAATATTGACAGGTAATCGTTATAGTTCGTAATAAATATACATGAATAAGATGCTAGTGGCGTTGGTAATTAAATTAAAACAATTATCAACTACTCAAATTCTCACGTAATCCTTAGTTTTTTCTTTTGTGACTATAAAACATATTAACGCCATTTTGTCGCATTATATGTTATCAACTCATACATCACATAAATTATATTCGAAACAAATTTAAATATCGAAAGTAAAATCACGTTAGATTTTAAATTCGAAAACGGCCTTGAGGCATATACGCTAATCAAAATTAGCGACTATTTACTAACGCACGTGTAGTCCCGCCTCCTCTAAGAATACTGTTATTTGCCTTTCTCACATTCGCGCTAATACTTGCTTTGACCGGAAAAATACATTCCTTGTAAAATTAGAGAAATAAAATATTAGTAACATGTATGGACTATTCATTAATATGTCCACTGATCATTTCGTACAATGAACTAATCAATAAAGTAGAATGTAATAAAAAAAATCAATCAACATCCGAGAGACTAAATTTATACCAAACTTATTTTGATCCATCGATTCTCATTATAAATATACTACTCATTAGCGAAGATCATGATATGTCAACTACGCTGGTCAAAATAAGCAAAATCTAGCCACGTCTCTCAAGTGGTTTTGTATCATGTTAATTTCATAAATATTTCGACAAATCATATCGTACAGTGTACGAATTGGTTAGGATGATTGTGATAAATAAATGTGGTCAATATTCGACTGATTAAAAAGATATGAACTCGATTTTGATTCATCAACTCTCGCTATTACTTTTCTTTCAATATTTGCAAATTCATGAATTTCCCTTCATACTCGTTACACAAAACAATATCTAGCCACATCTTTAGAGTGGTCTCACGACAAATTTTTATCACTAATATGTCGACAGATCATTTTGTACAATGTACGAATTAATAAGGAAGAATGTGATAAATTAATTCAATCAACATCCCATAGTTCAAACTTATAGCAAATTGATTTTGATCCATAGTTTAACGTTAAAAATCTACTCATTAGCGAAGATCATGACATGCAAACTACGCTGGTCAAAATAAGCAAAATCTAACCACGTCTCTCAAGTGGTTTTGTATTATTTTAATTTCATGAATATTTTGACAAATCATTCCGTACAGTGTACGAATTTGTTAGATAGATTCTAATAAATAAATTTGATCTGTATACGATAAAATAAGAAGATAAGAATTCGATTTTGATTCATCAACTCTCATTATTACTTTTCAATTCAATATTTGCAAATCCATTATTTTCCATTCATACCCGTTAAAAAAACAATACTACATCTCTTGAGTAGGCTCGCGACATATTTTTTTAATTGATAGGTCGTCAGATCATTTCGTACAATGTACGAATGGATAACGAAGAATGTGATAACTACATTCAATCAAGATCCGATAGTTTAAATTTATACCAAATTGATTTTGATCCATAGTTTAACGTTAAAAATCTACTCATTAGCGAATATCATGATATGCAAACGACGCTGGTCAAAATAAGCGAAAGCCAGCCACATCTCTGAAGTGGTTTTGTATTATATTGATTTCATAAATATTTGGACGAATCATTTCGTACAGTGTACGAATTTGTTAGGATGTTTGTGATGAATAAATTTGGTCAATATACGATGGACTAAAACGAAATGAAACCGATTTTGATGCATCAACTTTCGTTATTACTTTTCAATGCAATATTTGCAAAACCTTGAAGTTTCCTTCTTTCTCGTTACAGAAAGCAATATTTAGCCACATCTTTAGAGTGATCTTACGACAGGTTTTTATTATTAATACGTAGACAGATAATTTAGTACTATTTACGAATCGATAAGGAAGAGTGTGATAAATAAATTCAATCAACATCCGATACTCTAATTTTATACCAAATTGATTTTGATTCATGGATTCGCGTTAAGAATATACCCATCAGCGGCCATCATGTTATGAACACTTCGCTCGTAAATTTAAGCAATATCTAGCCGTGTCTCTCAATTTATCTCGTTTTATGTTTATTTAATAAATATTTAGACATATTATTTTGTGCAGTGTACATGTTCGTTAAGATGATTGCGATAAATAAATTAAGTCAACATCCGATAGTCTGAGAAAATATCAAATTAATTTTGATTCATTAATTCTCGAAATGAATTTTCGAATCCTAATATTAGCGATCATGGTACACTAGCTAGGCTCGTCTAATATAACAATAGCTAGTTTCATATCTTAATTGGATTCCTATGATATTTATCCTAGGAATGTTTAGACATTCGATTTTGTAGAGTGTACTTATTATTAATGTTGATCGTGATCGTTGAATTTTATCAATATTTGCCGGTACTTAAATATTGAACACACTTTTGCTTCGTAAGCCCTCAATATTAATTTTGTATTCGCAATTTTGACGATTGTTGCGTACCCGTTACTCTCGTTAAGTAAAGCAATATCTACAATCATTTGTGAAGATAGATATGTATAATATTGGTGTCTTGTATATTTGAATATCTTTTTTCGTACAGATTACAAATTGACTAGAATGTTCGTTACAGATAATCTGATCAAAGTACAACAGTATTAAAAATATCATATATCTGATTCATCAACCCTCGACATCAATTTCCTTTTCAGATTTATTACGATTCTGGTATACATAGATGTAATACTGGTAAGAGGTATATAAGTCACGTTTGACAACCAAAATAGTTTCTATTTATATGTGAGATTCATAGATTACCTTCCATCTACTAGATTTCCAGCTCTTTCAGTATTAAAGTGCTGATTAAAAAGTTTTCTTGTATTATTAATTTTTTTTCAATTATTTTATTATTTATACATTAATTAAAGAAACACATTCATTGATAACATCAATTACAAATGTAGTTATAAAATGTATCATTTCCAAAAAGTATTTTTATCATTGTGTTAATAGAATTAAAAATTTCCACTATATAATGTATAATAGAATTATACCCTAGAATGCATTTTCTCCGATTCTTAAATTCTGCTCAGCAAAACAAGTTATTTTTCACACTTCAATTCCTTTTTAACGTATTTCCATATCATTGTTATATTTAGTATTTCCTTCTATCTCTTCAATAACTGAAAAATTGTACATTGTTATGTTAGTATTTTGTAATATTCATTATACAGGGATACTTTAACGAGTTTTGTATTGAAGAGGTTTTTGCATTTTTTTTTTCGATGTGTAAACCATTTCTTTTATGATAAATTGTATGACAATGGACCTGACGCGTTATCTTAAGTAAATGAAAGTTTGCGTATTCGAGTCACAATCGAAATATCAATTACAAGTATTTTACTGCAAAAATATTTTAATAAATCAGTATCTATATATTGCTGTCTATTCGCTCAGCAGTTTTATGTTTTTCAAGTAAATAAACCTGATCAATCTAGATAAAACTACAAAACATCAGTATTATTTACAATAAACTGATTCCTTTAAAAAATGTTGATTATTATAGGGCGAAGTTCTTTTCAAATTTGTATGTGTTAGCTTAAATATTATAATAAACGAATTTTGAGTTTAATATTACCTTCATAAAATAAAGCTTCAGTATCTTCAAAACTATAAGATCCCTGCACGATTTTATGGATGTTTTTATTATGTTGTCTTAAAACCATTTCAAAATACTTCACATTTTCTATTATAAGAAATCTGTATTGCTTATTCAGATCTAATAATGTAATTAGATGTTTATTAACTTTCCCATATAACGCATCAAGTAAATTCTTTTTTACGTTAAGCGGTAAAAGTGATTTGTTCGAATTCATGTATTGACGTAGCCCCAAATGATGTCCATTGATCAAACTAAAAATGATCAGTTTCCTCAACATCAAAATTTGTTGGTTTGAATCTGAAAAAATGGTTTTGAATTATCGTATTTAATAAACTCGATTGACAAAATTGTCAATATTTACTGTATTTAAGTCCATAAGAGAAAGCTTTTTTTATTTCCATGTCCACGTTTTCTAAAATTATTCATAATGTGATATTTATTTTTCTAATTCAGAAAACTCATGTTACATTATTTAATATAATAGCATACCTCTAAACATTTGAAATGATTTCAAACGGTTATAGTTCCAAGATTTACATTTTTTTTTGTTACCTTCCACATTCTGGATGTTCTTAGCTTCTATTAATTCCGAAGGGCAAATAATATTTTCGTATACAGGTGCTAATAATGGTTGTTCATCAAATCTGTATAAAACAAATATAGTTAAATACATTATATATGTGTCATTATATATTGATCAGACTGTAATCAAATATAATTGCTGAAATTTGAAGCCGGAAAGATTATATTTTACTCGCTTCATAAATAATAATAAATATTAACTATACAAAGCATAACTTTACCTTTGAACACATTTTCTTCATATTTTTCTAATCTTCTATCTTGAGTTTCAACCAAATTCAATGTACAAAAATTACTTATTTCTGAAATAGGTAACGGAAGCTCACTGAAAACTTGATTGCAATAATATGTTCATGTAAATTATTAAGTCTATTTTATTATATTTTCATAGTGAATGATCATCATGAACACACTAAAATTATTTATACAAATAATTTGTATTCATATGTCAGTATTGATTAAAATGATCAATATTTTCTACACTTATAAATTAGAGGATCATAACGTACATAAGTATTTACCTTCAAAGTGATTCTTTACTTTTTCAACGACAGGACTGGTCCGCATAATGATTTCTTCATCAGTTAGAGGCGTTAATAGAATTTTCAGCTCTTTCGGTTTGAATTTGTGAGACAAATCATTTGTGAATTCTAAAATACAGACTTAACTATAATTTATTTATAAATATATGTATATTTTAGGCTAAAAGCAAATTATAGTCAATCATCTCGTTAATGATTTTAAATCGTCAAATATATTTGTTTAGTAAGATACACTTATAATATTGAAAGAAATAATTAATAAAATATTATAATCTTTTAAATTATATATTCATCAAATGCTCGAACATGCCTTGAATGATTTTACTATATTGATATGCGGAAGATTATTTTCAATTTTTCATTACGCGTAGTTTACGTTGAATAATTTGTTAAAATTCTAGTACAAATAGTGGTTTTGGTTTTGATTTTGGTTGGCTTCTTGACCTCGCACTGATCGGGTTCTAACATCCATACGAGAGTAACTGTTCTCTTTTTGCTTATGTATTAAATTATATTTTTTTATAAACAAGTAGAAAGTGCTTTTTCCGGAACATTATATCAAATCGTATAAAAAAGCACTTTGTGCACGTGGTATGGAAAAATAGTTTTCATTTCAAAACAGCCCGCGAGAGATTATTAGATTGTGAAATTTCACTCTTCTCATATACGTCGATAAATGTTGTCCTTTTTATTCTATTAAAAGTTGACGGTAGACGAGAAGATTTATAAGTAAATGAAGAAAAATGTCGTATCGTGATTTTCATTGTGCTATTTTATATCATAAATATCTCGCTAAAATCATGTAAGTGGTTAAATGTTTAAAAGTTTAAAATTCATCATCTAAAATTATATCTTAGTACTACATAGATCTACCCGAATAATAGCTAGTTAACTAAAAAGAACCATTTAGGAGTATACCCATAAATTTGAAAATAGTATATAAATATAATAGTATATAATTTATTTTTAAAAATTTCATTTTTTTGCTTTTGTAATGGTATAAAAATTGAAAAATACATAGTTGTGAAAGAAAAAATATTTTGTTATAGTCATTAGATATCGATGAAATCAAGAGTATCGTTTCATTATTTATAAAAAAACTACAATTTAAAAGAGCTAATAGATGCTTTAGTATTTATATGAATAAAGAAACTTCAAATGAAACTTACAAGGAAACCCCCCCAACCCGACCTCACCGATTTCAATAATCCTTTGATATGTTATAGTTCATCAAAAAATAAGACATACGTATTTTTTTTTATCGGCGGAAAAACACTTTGAGGGGGTGAAAACAACCCTCAAAGTTCACCCCCAAAAATAGATTTTCCAATGTATCTCAGCATCTAATTGATATTTTACGACCAAACAAATTTCATATCACTTCTCATGTGAAAAGCAAACTAGCACATGCAATTCCGACCACAAGGGATGCAACCCTTATTTTTTTTATTTAAAATACTACCTATTTCATGGCTATTTTTATGAAAAAAATTAAAATAACCCGAAAAAAATTGGAAAAAATATTACCCTACATAAAATACAAAAATAAAGTTAATCTATTCAAGCTTTTTTTCAAACTACTCCCTTAAAGTTGAAAAACCACCCCTAAAAAATTGTTTTCAATACATTACAGGTGGTGTTGATAATTTAGTGTAAAATACGTTAAGCATCATTTATACTGTACAAACACAACTATCTCGTGCAGTTTCGACCACAAGGGTTGCAACCCCTAATTTCTGTCATCGAAATTTTTACCTTCTTTGTACTTATTTTTGAAGAAAAGTTCATAATGAGCTTAAAAAAAATTAGAAAAAATATTACCATGGATAGAATAAGAAAAAAAAATTTACTTCTCATTTTTAAAACCACCCCTAATGTTGAAAAACCACCCCCAAAAAATTGTTTCCAATACATTACAGGTCCTGTTGATAATTTACTGTAAAATACGTTGCTCATCACTTATATTGTACAAACACATTTATCTCGTGCAGTTTCGACCACGAGGGTTGCAACCCCTAATTTATGTCATCGAAATTTTTACCTTCTCCATTCCTATTTTTGAAAAAAAGTTCATAATGAGCTTAAAAAAATTGGAAAAAATATTACCGTGGATAGAATAAGAATAAAAAATTTACCTGTTCAAACTTATTTTCAAAACCACCCTCAATGTTGAAAAACCATCCTAAAAAAATTTTCTGACATATCGTTGCAATCTCTTCTAAATCAAATAAGCTATGATTCCATAGCTATTTTGTTGCTCTCTTTTAAATCTTTTACGTTCTATCGTTTATTAATTCTATCAAAAAATAAATAACTTTTATTATATAAAAAAACAAGGGGATACGATTGTGACTTGGAAGAGAGTAGACGTGTCTTGTGTGAGTGCAGAATATAAGCCGATTCTGGAGTGAAGGAGAGCAGGAAGTGAAGAGAAAAGCGGAGAAAAGGTGCAGGAGGAGTGGAAGGACGTTCGGAGAAAAGAAAAAGTGAACGAGATAAAGAGTGAAGAAAGAAAGGTGAAAAAGAAATAAAGAGAGAAAGGATAGGTTAGGGGGGATAAGTTAAAAGGCGGGAAAAGAGGAGCGTAGGAGAGGGGCATAAAGGCGAAGATAGAGGGAATAAGACAGAAAGTTAAGGCGGGAGCAAGACGGGGAATAGGAATAGGAAACAGGAACGAGATGTTTACAACACCAGGAACAGCGAGAGAGAGACGTTAAAGGGGATAAGAGGAAGGCAAAGGGGGTGAGGGGTAGAGAGAGCGAAGAGGGCATGAGAGGGGGAAACAAGGAAGAAGTGAGACAGGCGAAAAGGTACAAAAGTGAAAGCGAGGGGAGTGAGACAGAGGGGGACGAAGGGAATGAAATGGACAGAACATTGATAGGGGTGGGGGAGAGTAAAGGAGAAGACAATGTATTTGAAAAAGTTCTAGCAGAAATGAGAGAGTTGAGAAGAGAGGGAAAGAGAGAGAGAGAGGAAATGATGAGACGAATGGAAGAGGCGGAGAAAAAAAGAGAGGCAAAATGGGAGAGAGGTTTGGAAAAACTTAGAGAAGAATTAGAGAAAGATAGAGAGGAAAGGAAAAAAGAGAAAAGAGAAGAAAAAAGAAGACAAGAGAAGTGGGAAGAAAAAATGAAAGGATGGGAAGAAGAGATGAATAAGATGAAAGAATACATAGAAGGAAGAGAGACAAGGGTAGAAGTAAAAGGAGTAGATAATAGGGAAGAAATAGATTACATGAAGGAGAGGATGGATAGAGAAAATAGGGTAAATAATATAATTGTTACAGATCTGGAGAGAGAACTAAAATGGGAAAAAAAAGGAGACGCAGAGGAATGGTTAAAGGACAAAATGGGAATAAAGGGAGAAATAATAAGCCTAAGGAGCATAGGAGGCTCAGAAACAAAACAGAACCAAGAAGGGATGGAATATAGAAGGAAGAGGATGTGGCAAATAAAGTGTGCCTCATGGGAGCAAAAAGAGGGAATAATGAAGAAAAAAAGTAAATTAGGGGAGAAAAAAATATATATAGATCACGACTGGACGTGGAAACAAAGGAAAATAAGAGAGGAGGTAAGAAGAAAAGCAAGGGAATTGAAAAATAAGGGTAAGGAAGTTAAAATATGGCACAATGGGCTAAGAGCAGGGGAGGAAGAGTGGAGGTGGAACGAGAGAGAGGAGAGAATGACAAAGAAAGGAAGGGAGGGGTTTCGGAATTAAAGGGGGGAGAGGAGAGAGGAGAGAGGAGGTGAAGGGAAGGAAGGCAGTAAAAATGTTATTTTGGAATGTGGCGGGAATAAAGAGCTTGGAAGAAGAAGACTGGAAATATATTAGAAATTTTGATATAGTAGGACTTACGGAGACATGGGTGAAAAGAGAAGAAGCAGAAATAGGAATAGGAAGAAATCTGAATGGGTATAACATTGAATGGAGGGATTCGAGAAGGGAAGGAAAAAGGGGTAGGGAAATAGGGGGAGACTGATGGCAGTAAGAGAAAGACAAGGGAGAATAAAGGTAAAATGGAAGGAAGAAAGGACTGAAGAAGTCATAGTAGGGGAAATAGAGATAGAGAGAGAGAAATGCACAGTTGCATCAGTCTACATGCAGCACAAGAAAAAAGAAAATTATGAGTACCTAACCGAAGAAATAGAGGAAAATAGAGGAAAAATATTAATAATAGGAGGAGACTTTAACGCTAGAACAGGAGGCGAAGGAAGAGAGTGGGACAGCGAAGAACAGATAGGAGAAATAAAAACAAAGGATAGTAGGTTAAACGCAGAAGGGGAAGAGATGATAAAATGGCTAGGACAGACGGGATTAGTGATTATGAATGGGAAAAAAGAAGGAGATGAAGAAGGAGAAATTACATATATAGGAGCGAGAGGGATGTCGACAATTGACTACATAGTAGGAAACATAGGAGGGGAAGAGAGAGTGAAGAAAATGCAAATGGGAGAGAGAACTAAATCGGATCACCTACCAGTAGAAGTGGAACTAGTAAACAGGATTGAAGAAGAAAAAAACAGAGAAGAAGAAAGGTTAAGAGAAGACTGGAGCGAAGAAGGAATAAAAGAGTATCACAGATGGATAGGAGCAATAGAAGGAACGGAAAAGTGGGAAGAGATAAAAATCAGAGTGCAGAACGCTGTAACAAAAAAGAAAATAAGAAATAAAAAAGGAACAAGGAAAAGCTGGTGGAGAGAAGAATGTAAAGTAAAAAGAGACAAGGTAATGAATGCTCTGAAAGAGCTAAGGAGAGGAACTGGGGATAGAAGCAGATACTTGGAAGCAAAGAGGGAATACAGAGAAGAAATAAGAAAGGCAAAAGAAGAGGAAGGAAGGAAAGTGGCGGAGGAAATAAGCAAGGATAGAACGAGAAGGAAATTTTGGGAAAAAGTGAGCGGAGGAAAGAAAAAAAGAACAAAAATTGACAAAAAGATAAGTAATGAGGAATGGCTAAATCACTTCAAGAAGCAGCTGGGAGAAAAAGAAAAGGACTACAATCAAAAAGAAGAAAGAGAAGAATGGGATAAAGGTGAAAAAGAAGAGGGAGGGGAAATAAAAGTAGGGGAGGTAGTAGAAGTGATAAAGAGAATGAAAAAGAAAAAAGCATCAGGAGAAGATGGGATTGTAAATGAAGCGTGGATGGCAGGGACAGAAAGCCTAATAAAAGACCTGACAAAATGTCTAAATGGAGTATGGAACGGAGAAGGATTCCCGAAGGATTGGAGAAAGGGAATAATAGTACCAGTCTACAAGAAAGGGAAAAAAGAAGAAGTAAGTAATTACAGGGGCATAACGCTGATGGACACAGGTTACAAGATATATGCAGAAATAGTAAGGAAAAGACTAGATAGAGAGATAGAAGAAAAAGGAATACTAAGCGATACGCAAATGGGTTTCAGAATAAAAAGAGGAACAACAGATGCAATATACGTGCTAAAAACGGCAATAGGAAAAGAAATCAGAGAAAAAGGTGGGAAATTGTTTGTCTTCTTCGCTGATATGAAAGCAGCGTTTGACAGGATAAGAAGAAAGAAGATATGGGAAATAATGAAGGAAAAAGAAATAGATAAAAGAATCAGAAGAAGCATAGAAGAAATATACAAGGAAACAGGATGCAGAATAAAAATTAGAGGAGAGATAATAGGTGAATTCGACACAGAAAAGGGAGTAAGGCAAGGGTGCCCGCTGAGCACCACGCTATTTAATCTCGCCTTTGCGGAGTTAGAAGAGAAAATGAGTAAAATTCAGGAAGGAGGAGTGGTAATAGGAAGAAAGAAAATTTGGACGATAGGATACGCGGATGATATAGTAATGATGGCAAAAAATGAAAATGGGATGAAAGAGATGCTGAAAAAACTAAGGAGATTCTTAGAGGAAAGAGGGTTGGAATTAAACGTAGAAAAGTCAAAAATGATGAAATGTAAGAAAGGAGGAGGAAGAGGAAAGGAAGAAAGTTTTGAGTGGATAGGAAAGAAAATTGAAATGGTAAAAGAATATAACTATCTGGGATTCACAATAAGCAAAAATAATGGGAATAAGAGACATATAAAGAAAACAGAAGATAAAATAAACATGGGACTAGGAAAAGTATGGGGGTTGGGAGAAAGATTATTTAAAGAAAATTGGAAGCTAAGGATGATGTTATTTGATGCGTTAATGAAAAGCGTGATAATGTATGGAACAGAAATATGGGGATGGAAAAGATACGAGGAAATAGAAAGACTACAAATGAAATATATAAAATGGGTACTGGGTTTGGACAGAAACACACCGAGTTATCTGATAAAATGGGAAACAGGAAGGAAAGAAATAAAAGAAAAAGCAATAGAGAGAGCGATGAGATATGAAAATAAAATAAAAGAAGAGAGGGATGGAACAATAAAGAAAGAAGCATAGAGAGAAATGAAGAGAAACGAAAAGAAAAGAGAAGAAAGAAATGAAAAAAAAGGAGAGAGAGAAGAAAGACTAGGGGAAAGTAAAAAATACAGAGAGAGAGAAGAAGGAGACGATGAAAGAGAAGAGTTCTGGGAAGAAGTAAGAGAAGAACTGAAGAAAAAAGAAGAAAAAGAAATGGAAGACAAGATGAAAGAATCAAGATATATAAGAGAGTGGAAGGGGATAAGGGAGGAAATGAAGAAGAGTAGACTAATAGAAATACAAAATGAAGGGAAAATAAGAGGGCTACAGATAAGAGAGAGGTTTAGATTAGGGAACGAGACAAGAGGGTGTAGATACTGGGAAAAAGAGGAAAATAGGAAATGTAGATTATGCCAAAAAGAAGAGGAAGACTGGAAACACATAGTTGAAAAATGCGAAATGACAAGAAAAGAAGGAGAAAAGTGGGAAGAAATAATGGTTGGGAGCAAAGAAAAAATAGCATGGATGAGGGAACTAAAGTGGAAAAGAAGAAGAAAAGAAGAAGAAAAAGAGAAAGAAAAAGAAAAGTGAAAAGAGAGAAGAGAGAAAACGGTAAGAGAGAACCGTAGTAAGCATGAGTGAAAGCAGAGGGAGCGGAGGATATCGCAGTAAAGGTGCAAAAGCCCTAATACGGACAGAGGAAAGAAGAGGAAAAGGAAGCACAAAGAAAAAGAAAAAAACACCAACTCATCAAAGCACAATCACACACAAATACAACACAAAACACTAACAAGAAACAAGACACGTCACTCAACAAAATTGAAATGTATATTGTAAATATCATTGTAACATTAAGTTGAATAAACTCAATATATATATAAAAAAACAAGTCAAGAATAATATAATATTATAAGTATACCTAGAAGATAAGTATAGTTTCTCGGATGCGCAAAAATTTTGGTATATGAATGATAGTATTATCAGAATTTTATTTACGTCCTACTATCAGCGTCTCTGACGATTGTCTGTTATTTTCATGATTGATAAATATGAGTAAGTAATTCTTCATCAGTAGCCAACACAACTTTCTTGTTGTTGGACGTATTGTATCGATTATTGAACTAACAGCATAATAAATAGTAATAAGAATATAAGATTATAAGTACAAATAATAATAAGATACTATTTCGTTAATTCGTATTTCGTAGTACCTGCTACGTAAGTATAACTATAAAATTATTTTTTATATGCAAATAATTTTACGGATTTTAATATTTGTTATTAAAAAAATTGAAATTACACTGATTATGAGGATTTATTAATTAATGATGTTTATAATTATTGTTTACTTATTGATTTGTTTATTATTATTGTTTATTAATTAATATGTTAACTTTTTAATTTATTAATTAATTTTTTTCATGAATGTTTTCTATAAGTTTGTTTATCATTATTGTTTACTTATCAATTTGTTTATTTATTTGTTTTTATCCTAATTTGTTTATTTGTTATTCAGTTTATTTCTTATTCCCCAGCGATATCAGGAGAGACCTATACAGAGGAAAAATAAGGAAAAAAAGGGGACGGATGGATGGACGGACGCACGGAGCATTTCGCGCCTTCTGTTTAATATAATAGAAGATATATAAGATATATATATATTTTTTTTTTATTTCAGATTAAAAAATGAAAATTAACGCTCTGAACGTTTTAAATTTATTATTAGCTTACTTTCAAACTCTACAAATACCTGAAAGTGAGACAAATTATAAAGAGATTCAATTGTCGGAAAGAATTAAAAGCATTTTAATAGATTCCGTGAATGATTTCAATGAAGTAGATATGATCGTTGAAGATACATTAGATTTTCAAGAAGATTACAAAGATCATGCTGCAAAAATAGTAGAAGATGAAGTTCAACACCATTTTCCTGGCGATTTCGAAGCACCCACCGACCATTGTACCAAAGACAATGAAGATGTCAGTTTTGAATATAAGCAAAGAGCCGTAGAATACTGGAGAAGTGGCAAAAAAAAAATTTAAGTGTTGAAAGTGTACGTCAAAAATTTAAGAAAGTTTCATCTGTGAGTCAGTTGAAACGTTGGGCTCATACAGTCAACAAAGGTGGTACTTATAGAGAAAAAATTGCAAGAATTTGTCAGTACACTTTTGATAATTTTAAAGCAGCAGTAGACGCTGGTTACATCATTCATGATCGTGACATACGTCGATGGGCATTGCAAGCTCAAAAGATTATAGGATCAGAAGATGTAAGATTCAAAGCTTCGGATAACTGGCTTTGTAAATTCAAGAAAGCTCATAGAATAGTATCCCGGAAAATAAATAACTTTATAACCAAGAAAACACTAGAAAGTAATTCAGAACTAACGATTAAAGCAAATACTTTTATTGCTGATGTTAAAGCAGGCATAAGAATAATTGGAATTCATAATGTGTTTAATTCTGATCAGAGCGGATTCCAACTGGAAATGCACTCCGGAAGAACGCTAGCGGTTGAAGGAGAAAAGCAGGTACAGTGTTTAGTACAGTCAGTTTCTTCAACAACCCACAGTTATACTATACAGCCACTCATATCAGCCGCAGGAGAATTACTGTCACCACTCTTTTTAGTTTTGAAGGAATCTAGCGGTGAGTTTGGACCCATTGTTGAAACCACTTTATTTAGACCCGAAAATGTTTACGTAGAAGCATCTAAATCTGGAAAGTTGACTACAGGTATACATAATCCCATCTAGTTACAATTAATGTCATTATAAATGATTTTACAAATAAGATTTTTGATTTTAGATCTCTAAAATATGGCTGCAAAAAGTATATTTCCCTAATGTAGGTTCCAATATGATGCTGTTGCTTGACTCCTGGAGCGGTCATTGTGACAGTGCCATAGAAACTGTAACTCCACGTGATAAAATTATAAATTTAAAAAAAATACTGACTGGCACAACGGGAAAAATTCAGCCACTTGATGTTTTTGGATTTCGCATATGGAAGAACTTTGTCCGCCAATTTTCAGATACCGTAATTTTGATGAATTATGATTTGGATTTACATAAAAGAAACAACATCATTAAACTTCAGTCGTTAGTCCACAATCAATTATCTTCACCAAGATATACTAATCTTTTTAAATATTCCTGGTTCAAGAGTGGTTACCTCACTAAAAAACCAGAAAATTTTGACAATCCTGTTGCTTACAGTTTTGGAGATTCCTGCAATACACATTGTGACATAGAAGGATGCAAAAATGTGGCTATTATACGATGCGGTTGGTGCAAAAAATCATTATGTTTCGAGCACTTCTATGAAGAATATCATTATTGTAAGAAGTATGAACAATAAATCCGTCCTAATTTTTTTGATTGTTTTTAATTGGTAACTGAATGAATTATAGTAACGCATATAAAAATCAATTAAATATATATTACTTGGCAGTTTACAATTTTTGTCACAAGAAAGGAGAAAAACTCAACCAACAAAAACAATGGCAATGCTATCAACCCTCCTAATCACCGAATGGCGATGGTAATAAACCTCCCCCTAATAACCTTCCTAATATCCCCCAATGGCATTGCTTACAACCCCCCATTAACCTCCTAATAACTCCCCCCCCCCAATAAGACCCTCCCCCTAATAACCCCCTAATAACCCCAGTAGTTAGCAGAGTTGATAACGTTGCCATTATGTTATTCGGTGGGTTGCAAGCATTGCCATAAGGTTGCAAGGGGGCTCAGCTATGTCTTCGGGCTATTAGTGGGGGGCTAATGGCATTTTCATTGGAGGTTTTTAGGGGGTTATTAGGGGGGGTTGTAAGCATTCTGATAGTGCGGGTTAGTGCGGGAAATTTCCATTGGGATATAAGGGGAGTTTTAGAAATTGCTACTGGGTGATGGATCATTTTTCCGGACAGATTCGGAATCGGCGCAACAAAATACTTTGGAAAAACGTTGTCCCAGTTCTGGGTCTTGTTAGGTGATATAATCTTGAATTGGTACATATTTTTCGTATTCTATCCACGATAATAATTTTTCCAATTTTTTAAGCTCATTATGAACTTTTTTTCAAAAGTAGGAATGGAGAAGGTAAAAATTTCGATGACATAAATTAGGGGTTGCAACCCTCGTGGTCGAAACTGCACGAGATAAATGTGTTTGTGCATTATAAGTGATGAGCAACGTATTTTACAGTAAATTATCAACAGGACCTGTAATATATTGGAAACAATTTTTTGGGGGTGGTTTTTCGAAATTAGGGGTGGTTTTAAAAATGAGAAGTAAATTTTTTTTTCTTATTCTATCCATGGTAATATTTTTTCTAATTTTTTTAAGCTCATTATGAACTTTTCTTCAAAAATAGGTACAAAGAAGGTAAAAATTTCGATGACAGAAATTAGGGGTTGCAACCCTTGTGGTCGAAACTGCACGAGATAGTTGTGTTTGTACAGTATAAATGATGCTTAACGTATTTTACACTAAATTATCAACACTACCTGTAATGTATTGAAAACAATTTTTTAGGGATGGTTTTTCAACTTTAAGGGAGTAGTTTGAAAAAAAGCTTGAATAGATTAACTTTATTTTTGTATTTTATGTAGGGTAATATTTTTTCCAATTTTTTTCGGGTTATTTTAATTTTTTTCATAAAAATAGCCATGAAATAGGTAGTATTTTAAATAAAAAAAATAAGGGTTGCATCCCTTGTGGTCGGAATTGCATGTGCTAGTTTGCTTTTCACATGAGAAGTGATATGAAATTTGTTTGGTCGTAAAATATCAATTAGATGCTGAGATACATTGGAAAATCTATTTTTGGGGGTGAACTTTGAGGGTTGTTTTCACCCCCTCAAAGTGTTTTTCCGCCGATAAAAAAAAATACGTATGTCTTATTTTTTGATGAACTATAACATATCAAAGGATTATTGAAATCGGTGAGGTCGGGTTGGGGGGGTTTCCTTGTTAGATTGCTCCTATTTGTTATTTAATAACGGGATTATTGCATTGTTGATGAGTTCGCAATTTGAAAACGTAAAACGTAGCAATAATTTCTTTGTTAAATAATGTATAATATTGTTAAAAAGTGGAGGAATTTGACGCGCGTTTACTCCTAGTTGTACAATTCATGAAAATTGGTTCAATCTGACAATATCAGTTGTATACAGAAATTCAACCATTAATGGCTGTAAAGCATGAAATTTAAAAATGTAAATTCTGAAAGGACAATATAAATTTGTTAGTAAGAAAATCAGATGAAAGGTAAACAATTTTGCAAATCAACATTATAGAAAACGATTACAGAGGGTTGTCAAAGCCAAAACTATTTTTCCGTTAACTACAGGTAATTATTAATAATTATTAATAAAATTCAATTATCAATAAAAATTTTCTTTCGAATATATAACTAGACAAGTATTCAAAATAATCCAAGAAATTTTTATGTAATAAATCTTATAACGTATAATACGGTTTATATATACCGAAAAATGAGAAAAAGATAATAGTAGATTTCGATTAATTATATCTAAGTTGATTGATTTTGCAGGATTGTTTATTCATTATATAAGATGACGTGACAATCGTTAAATCGAGTTTCATTTCATGAAATGTAAATGTGAAAGTGATAACTTAGTACAACATACCTGAATGAATCAATTGCTGGCACATTTGTTGATAATGTATTTTATATTTGGTCAAGTTATTATAAATTTTACTGTAAGCAGTTTTGGAAATGTTTAATTTACCTAAAATATTTTCTAATATTAATGTTCTCAAAGGTAGTGAAATCATTTGTTCGCCATACATACACTCCGCAAAGTTTATAGGGCATAGACTTATTGCTGTTTTAACTAATGCTTTATCATAATCTTCATTAGTTCTGTTTCCAGAGCTAAAAGTTTGATACTTTTATTGGTATTCTTATCTATAAAATAATGGAATTCAAATATTGTATAACAAAGATATAATTATATATATTTTAAAAAGTCTGTTTTGCTCTAATTAATGTTATTGTGCTTTTCATTTTCAAATCGTACATGAAATTTATAGATAAAAATTGTACAATGAGTATTTTAGAAAGAGAGATCATTTTCTATTGTACATTGAATTATTTTTATCAATGGCTGCACAATTCTACTCAAAAGTTCAAAATTCAAACATTTATTATTATTGATCAATTATTGAAATAGGACCAGAAACTTGCGTTATGTTGAGTGTATGTATTTGAATATAATTGTAACCAGGCTTAGTAAATTAAATAATAAAATTAATTTAATTACAAATAATGTTTATAAAAAAGTTTATAAAATGAAATATATTTTCAAATAAAGGCACAGAAATAGAGAAAAGTGATGCAATCATTAGATTTACCTGATACATCTCTGACAAGTGTATCATGAAATTTTGCAACAAATTTTTCTACTGATTTAAAACTCGAACGATGACTACGATTATAAACATTTTCAACGATATTCCATGTAGTATTATCAGTCAATATTAACGTCCCAGATCTAACTAATTTTTCACTAATAATAAAATCAATGAATGTTGTATACAGATAACTATCATATTGTAAGCCTTTTCTGCCTTGGCCATAAAGTTTTCTTTGATTTGAATTAGGATTATCACTTATGTTTTTTTTTAAACTTCTTGAGTTTGCTACTTTGTCAAATATTTTTAATTGTTTAATAAAATCAACAGTTTCCTCATCATGACATTGCATCTGTAATAATAGATATAGTTAAAACGTATGTAAAAATATAACATGATCATTTATTGTGGGTTGAAATTATAATCATTATAATAAATCACCAATTTTCCCATTTTATCAATTTTTATCTTAATCTATTCAGACTTTTTAATGAAAAGTGGTTATTAATAATCTATAATCAAAAGAGAAAAGGGAAAAAAGTTAATTATTTTTGACCATACATTACAAAAGTAATATAATTTACTTTATTTTCCGCTTTTGTAACATACATGCAAAAGATAATAGTTATTTTATATTACCTATTGAGTTCACTTCTTGAATACAGTAACCACCTCTTTTATTTATTTTACACGTTACACATAAATATTATTTATTCTTGTGGTCAAAAAAGTCAGGTCCATAATAACAACTTATTTCTTCACCTGCTTTTATATTCTTTTTAGTTTTTATATAAATAATGTTATTTCTCAATAGGGAAGATGTCAATGTTATTTCATGTTATCTCAATGTTATTTCTCAATTTCTCAATTCTCTATTGGCTTTGCAGTCATGATTTACAAGTGATGCAGGACCTATGAGTAGCTTATTTTGTTTTGTCTTTGTAGTATAG
This sequence comes from Phymastichus coffea, assembly GCF_024137745.1. Classification (NCBI taxonomy): domain Eukaryota; kingdom Metazoa; phylum Arthropoda; class Insecta; order Hymenoptera; family Eulophidae; genus Phymastichus; species Phymastichus coffea. The sequence goes on along the minus strand of NW_026706828.1, from coordinate 5,103,592 downwards.
GTTACAGAAAAATCCATTTTCTTTTTTATCAATATATCTAGTTCTTTATCAGAAATTGTACAATTAAATCCAACTAATTCTTCAATTTTCGTATTTTTTGTAATGTCTCTCTTGGCTATAATTCTTACTTGATTCTCAATAGTTTTATAACGATAAGTTTTTTCAATGATAAAACAAGCATTAGAACTTATGAGCTTCAAATAAATATTCATATAATCAAATATTTGTTGCTGAGTACTGATAATTTTTAACATTTTATCAATATTAATACATTTCACTATAAGTGGTAAAATAGATTGAATGCTTTCTGAATGTATTTCTTTACTACTTATTGGGTATGATAAATATGGCTCACGAAGATTAATTTTTATGTAATTATCTAAATTAGTTAGGCATATTTGCATAACTGGAAAATTTAGATGCACGTTTAAAACTAATTTTCTTGACAAACTATCTAAAACAGATAAAGTACAGCTACTCACGTGGCTTAGAACTTCCAATTCATTCATATTGTTAAAAATATAAGAATGACAATTAAGTTACTATTACAGTACACAAACCTAGTACAGGTTAAAAATAGTATTCGCGTTACTAACCATCAAAGACCAGAAACACATTAAACAACTTTCTAGGCATCCTAGAAAAAAATCTTTATGTTTTGTGGGGATCCCAGAAAAAAGCAATCCATATATACCCAAACCCAGAAAAATGTTGGACCAGAAACTGGCGATCCGTTAATATTTATATATAAAGAACACGACGCAGCTACAGTTATCATTGGACAAGCAAAAAATGGTAACGTTATAGAATAAGCCCAACACAATTAGAATTATATCATTTAAGATTATTATTACTACATGTTAGGGGCTACCAGTTTCAATGAATTAAAAACAGTTAATAATGTTTTATAAATGCCTGGTGTTAGGAATTATTGAAGATGATGATGAATGGAGTAAAGCCATGAGGGAAGCAGTGTCGTAGATGATGCCAAAACACCTCAGACATTTATTTGATCTTATACTGATTCACTGTCAACCTATTTATCCAGAAAAATTATGAGAAACGTTTAAAGATTCAATGTCTGAAGATTTTTCACGTAACAACAATTTGAATATCAGCTATCAAATGGCCTATTCAGAAATAAATAATATTTTGAATAAGGAAGGAAAAAGTATCGCTGACTTCCCAACAATGGGTCAAAACGTAATGATTGACATTGTTGATAATAATGACAATGTTGTAGAAAATCATCGATCACAAATTGATAATCAACAATATGGAAAATTAAATTATGAACAACAAAAAATAGTTGATAACTTTCTTGAAGCATCAGGTTCAGATAATTACATTGGCTCTACTTGCTTTTACATAGATGGACAAGGGATCTGGGAATACTTTTGTTTATACTACTATTTATAATCTATTAATGTCAGATAATATTAAATGTTCTACAATAGTATACACTGGTATTGTAGCAACATTATTACCGAATGGAAAGACAGTACGTAAGACATTTGGCTTACCGGTTCCAATGTTCAATGATTCATCTTCAAATATTAAAATACAATTTAATGAAGCCATGATTTTAAAAGATACTAAAGTAATTATTTGGGATGAGGCTCCTATGACTCCCCGATATACTTTAGAAATCGTAAATAAAACATTACAATACATAATGAATAATGATCAACCATTTGGTGGTAAAATAATGATTTTAGGTGGCAATTTTAGACAATTGCTTCCGATTAAAATCAATGGAACGTGCAATGAAATACTGAATTTATCTATTAAAAACTCACAATTATGGCCATTGTTTTCAAAATTTCATTTCAAAACTAACATAAGAGTTTTACCGTATGAAATTGATTCAGCTAAATATTTATTAGATGTTAGCAATGAAGCATTAAATGATCGTGATAAGAATATTAGGCTTCCTCAACAATGTATATTACCAGAAAATGAATGTATTGTTTAAAACATTTTCGGTAAGTTAATACAAGAGAAAAAATTGATGAAATTAGTCATTGTGCCATTTTATCTGCCAGAAAAGCTGATGTAGATGAAATGAATAATAGAATCACTAATTTGTTAAATAAAATTACAGAGCACATTTATACGGGCATAGACAGCACTGAAAACTGTGGTAATGGTGATATGCAAGAAGTAGTTTTACCATAATATATCAACACATTAAACCCTCCTAACTTCCCTCCCCATCGATTATGTTTACGGAAATTATGTATAGTGATGTTGATTGGAAATATTAGTCTTAGTGAAGGATTGGGTAATGTAACAAGATTACAAATACTATACTTGATTTTTCCAATCATTTATTAAAATGTAAAATATTAACAGGGGACAAGAGCAATTACATTGTATTTCTCAATCGAATTACGCTGTATTGTGAAAATCAATATCCATTCACTTAATCTATTCGTTTAAAAGAAGACAGTTTCTAATTCGATTGGCTTTTTCTATAACTATCTATTAATAAATCTTAAGGGTAAACTTTAGACAAAATTAGTATTGATCTTTGAAGAGATGTTTTTAATCATGGTTAACTTTATGTTGGTATGTCTAGAGTGAGATCATGGAATTCATTGAAAATTTATCTAGGTAATCAAAGACATGATTCCTTATGTGACGTCGTGGCAACGACACAGCTCAGGTGCGCCTGAGGCTTAGCGCAGTCTCAGGATTCGTTGTCGCCAGAACTGCGATTTCTCGCCTAAACTGGCGTGGATCACTCGTCAAGAAATTGTCTAAATCGAGGGGGGAAGTGCCACAGAGCCTATACTTCCGCTCTCAGATTCCGATCGAAAGTCGTAATCTTTGAGCTAGAAGCACCACGGGTCCTATCAATAGTAGTACCCGGATTTTCTAATAATATTAGTACCTGGAGCCTATCAAAAGTAGTCTCCAGCTAATAAAAAAAGGGGAAACACGAGCTATTACTTCGCTAGAGAAAAGAGAGAGGAAAGTATAGAAATAAAGGATTTTTCTTATTCGCTTACTGTCTTTTTTTTATTAAGAAGTTTTGTTGAGTTTGGTGTTGGATGTCTTCTCCTTGTTCAATTCCAGATTTATTCTGTTATTTGGCTGCTTGGCTCTCTGCTTCTTCACTGATAGCACAATGTTGAATTTTCTTCTCTTGATTTTTTTTCCACGACTGTTGCTCGAAGCTCGTACATCTCTTTTTATACACTGGGGGTGGCTGGGTGGTAAGTCCCTCTCTTAGCGTCTTAGCTTTGGGAGGAGTGGAGTAAGCGATGATGCTTTCATTGGCCCATTTGTCTCTTCTCATTTTCTTCACTGATTTTTCGGGCCCTAATTGGAGCGGGGGCGTGGAGAAAATCGGAGGAGCGGACGCAGAGGTACAGGCCTTGGCTCGTGAGATGGCTCCTCGAGTACCATTCTCAACTAAGATTTATCCAATAAGCGGATTTACAATAACTTAAAAATTATTCTTTTTTGTAAACTCGATAACTTACAAGCTACTTAGTGCTAGGAACAATATTGTATTAAATTTTTCACTAATCATACAATTCTATTTCAGTTTTAATCGGAGTATTAATACAAAACTTATGTAACTTAACAAGGCGATTATCTCCTAATTTCTTACAATAAAAATCCGTTTAACAATATAGTGCGCGTATATAATAATTTTTTCTTGGATTTTTCTCTGTTTTTCTTATTTTCTAACTAATCCTAGCTTTGAAATGAGAACTCGATGAGAGGTTTGAGAAGTCATAATTATCCGGGATGTATTGCGATAACGAAACAATTGTATTTAGATAATTTTAATTTTATTTCATTTCAATGGTAAATTTTTGAGCATTCTAAAAGGAGGAAAAATCCGTTGGAAAAGTGGCTTACAGGATGTTAGTCGCAGTTTTATGACTCTCTCCTCTCATCGACATGTTGACACGTGTTAAACACATACAAGGGGCTACACGCTCTTTACATGCGTTGGAGAACGCTGGCTCGGATGCAGTCGCGGTTTTATTGTTTTTCGGGGAAAAATTCTAATAACTTGTTTCGGTCCCCCTCGCTTTTGAGCGACTGTTCTCGTTTCTCCGCTTGTCTTAAATGCTATACAGAAATATTAAAATTTTAAGAAAAAAAAATGGTCCGCCGTCACACTTAGTTAAAAATTATGTTTATATAATTGTGAATTGTATCCTTGACATTATTTTAATATATTTTACGAATTTTATTTTTTATTATATACACGTATTGTAACGGGGGGGATAAACCTGCAAAATGAGAAATTTATATAAGAGCAAACTCCCACGATGCAGAGCAAACCGCCGCTCCGTTAACACGTATGTTAATACGTGTATTCGCCTTAACGTCAGCTGATTTAACTTGGTTGTCTTCGATCAAGCGGAGTTGAACTCACCTTAAGTCAAGTGCCCTGTGACACACGATGAGTTTTAAGTGTAATCGACTTTGCTCCTAATCCACTTAATCCCCTAGCTATGATCGGATTAAAACTTAAGCCTATTTCAATTGTTTAATCTATTAGGAAAAATTATATGACGAAATCGGCGAATAATTTTAATAGATTTTATTAATAAAAATCTCTACAGTCTTTATCGGGCCGAAAGACTGACGCACGCGAACAGGATTTACAATTAAATAACTTTCGGTGAGAAAGAGAGAGAGAGAGAAGATACGAAAATTGGCGCGATCTAACGCTCGGCGCGAATACAAAATTATCAACGCTAACGCGGCTGAACAAAATAATAAATATATTTAGACACGCGATAATAAAGGGAGGTGCACCTACCCTGCGGTGCAATTACGGTGATCAGCCGTAATTGTTGATGTCAGCAAAATGTCAACTGCCTCTGTCCTCTGAATAATTGGCTGCGCTACCTCACTCTGCTTATCAGCTGCAAACTGCTTCCGAATCCCCGTACTTGCTGTAATATCGCTATCACACTCACGCACGAGATTGTCCCAGGAAAACTATTACTCGGCGAGAAAAACTATGCAAATAAAAATCGGCGATGCTCGTTCGAATACAGCTGAAGCGTAACTGCTAATTTGAAAGATCGCGCGCCCCCTCTCTCTCTCAATACTTAGAACTAACGCGCGAAAATCAGAATCGCGAACGGTTCGATTAATTGAATCGACTACCGTTGCAGTATATGTAACATATTTTCATATTTCATTAACTTTAAGAGCGCGAAACACGCTGTGATGTACTAGCTTTGAAAAAAAATTAATAAGTTTATTTATAAAGTTCAATCTTAAAAAAAATCATTTTTTCGATGGATCTTTCGATTAACGTCGGACTTGGTACAAATTATTAACTAATGATTAAATATAACAATTTTCAATAATTTCATAAATCCATTTTTTAAACATTAAATTTAAATGCTAACCTGCTCAAGTTTCCAATTGATTTCAATGGAAGCCGCGCTTTGTATGCTTAAATTATTATAATATAAATATAAAACAGACTAAAGTGCAACGTGATATCAACAGAAGCTTATCTCTTTCAATCATTCGAAATTTTTTTTTTAACAAATAGTGTGATGCGAATGCAATTACGTGTTGTAACAGGGACTTAGACCGCTACAATATATTAATTTTACCGAGATCAAGTAATGGCTAACACAATTGCAGCTCTTTGTAGGATTACGTTCTGCTACGTAAGACCGGCCCGGTAGGTCGAATTGCCAACTGGCCCGCGGAGAGCGTCGTGGATCACGCAGCTTAAATTGCGAAAGTTGAGGGAAGCATTAGGAAGGAAAGGTAGCCCAAAAGAAAAGCCATGCAGTTATAGTAGTATATAAATATATATATAGTTTATGTACGTATCAGTGTACAGAACGGTTCAGAGAGAGCAGCGAGATAGGCAAAGCGAGAGAGAGATTCAGGGAACGGTCGGTACTTACATTAGTCGATGCCTCTCAATTACAATTCGACAAGATTGCTGAATTCCTCTATTTATATTGTCGCTTATCACGAAAGGAAGGAGGTGCCGCACGTACAGTTGCACCTCATTACCCACTCACAGTCAAGGATCACTCCTTTGCCACGAGGCGATTTACAAAGAAAAACTGAAATAAGTATACGCACGACCGAACGCCTCTGCACGGCTCGCGAGCTATCCGCTAATTGCCGGCCCTTCGTCACGCGGCACGCGGTACGCGGCTCGCCACATATAGTTATACCTACACGCGCACGCGGTCTCTCTCTGCCGGAACTCTCTCTTACCTTGTTCTCCGCAGTCGTCGTCTGCTGCTGCTAAGGAGAAACATAATTCAAAAGATGACATTATAAATATATAGTATTCTTTATATTATTGCCGTAGAGAGAGAGAGAGAGACATAACGAATTGACATCAAACTTGTTATAGTGTAAACATTAAAAACATTGTAAGTTTACGTTAAGCAATTATAATAGTGCAAATTTGATTAAATCATTGACATTGGATATAAAAATTTTTTCTTTTTAAGGAAATTAAAAAGAAAAAATTGAAAGAAAAAATTAAAAAAAAAAATTTCCCGTAAAGTCTAAATTTCTTACACATCAATGAATTTGAAATATATCATAGATAACATTAATATATGTGTGCAAAAAAACGTAGGTCATGTTATGCATGTTTTCCAAAAATATAGTGTTTTCAAAATTATCGTTATCACACTGAAACTGCGGCCGTACAAATATTTTTAACTTCGTTTTATTGTTATCTTGAATAACCAAATTGATCAGTATTCATAACGGAAGTATAGGTCTTCAATAAAAAAATTAATTAGCACCATTCATAGAGTATTTCAATATAAATAACTGTATTTGTATTGTCAACTTCCTCAATTGATCCACTATAACGAGTATATATTTCTTTATTAAAGTAACTTAACAAATTAACAAAGCAATAAGCTTTTCAGAGGAGATCGTTAGATATTGAAGTTTCGATTTTCATTATAGTACCATGACTTTATCGGCCTTATAGAAAAGTTTTCTAATGAAAATCATGCACAAAATGTTCAACTTTGGTTAAGATAGCTAGACAGTGTAAATTTGGCAGCGTTACAATTGACGGCTGTGTGGTTTCGGCTACTGCGCATGCTTTTCATGCGTACGTGTCGCACATTGGATTCAAATTTTTTTAGTTGACACGTATACAAATAAAAAAATAGTCTTTCTTTTCTCAAAACAAATGATAAATTTATTTATTTATGAATATGTTGCATTTTCGCTCATTGAATTTATAAGTACAGTATCTGAACATTTTATCGTAGTAATACGAGGGTGATCCGATAAGTACTTAGTCTACAAAAGAAAAACGAAAATTTTGGAAAAGTGGCGTTTTATTTTTCAACATAGTCTCCTTTTAGTTCAATACACTTGGCCCAGCTATGCTCCAACTTGTTTAACCCGTCTGAAAAATACGTTTCCTGGAGGTCTGAAAAGTAGGCTTTCGTGGCAGCGATTACCTCCTCATTCGACTCAAATTTCTGTCCGGCGAGTGATTTTTTCAAGTTTGGAAACAAAAAGAAGTCGCACGGGGCTAAATCTGGAGAATGCGGTGGATGGAGCAGCAGTTCGTAGCCTAATTAGACCAATTTGGTCATGGCGACGGCGGAGATGTGAGCCGGTGCGTTGCCATGATGGAAGGGCACTTTTTTCTTCGCCAAATGGGACCGTTTTTTCTGCAATTCGATGTTGAATCGGACCGATAATTCGGCATAGTACAGCCCTGTGACCGTTTTGCCCCTCTCCAGGTAGTCGATGTAGATCACACCTTGCGAATCCCAGAAAACGGTGGCCGTCACCTTTCCGGCCGATGGGGCAGTCTTCGCCTTCTTCGGAGCACATTCGCCGGGTAAAGTCCACTGTTTCGACTATTCCTTGGTCTCTGGTGTATACCAGTGGATCCATGTTTCGTCGACTGTCATGAAACGACGCAGAAACTCCTTCGGATTGAGCTTAAACAGCGTCAGACATTGCTCTGAAGTTGTCTCACGGTTGCGCTTGTTGTCCGGAGTGAGCAAACGCGGCACCCATCGCGCCGACAGCTTTCTCATGCCTAAAATTTCATGCAGGACATGACCCACGCGGTCTTTTGAGATGCCTACGATCTTAGCTATCTCGCTCACCTTCAATCGTCGATCTGCCAATACAAAATCGTGAATTTTTGTCATGTTATCCTCCGTGGTAGCCGTTTTCGGAGCACCTGGACGTTGCTCTTCAAAAATCGACTCGACGTGCGACCACGTTGAAACTCGTTAAACCAATTTTTGACGGTCCCCATCGAAGGAGAAGTCACCGTACACAGCATCCAAGCGCTTTTTGATTTCGCTGCGCGATTTCCCTTCCAAAAACAAGAATCGGATCACCGACCAATTTTTTTTCCATTTTTCCATTTTTCAAAAATCAACGGACACACTTGCTTTCACACGCTCTCAAAAATAAACTACAACTCCTATCCGGCTGAAATCTTGACAGTAACCATCGAGAAGGTTGTACTACGCGATAGAATATTTCTTTTGCGAGAGTGGCGCCATCGGGCGGTGAGGTTAAGTACTTATCGGACCACCCTCGTACGTACCTCGTAGAGTCACATTAAAACTTGTACAGAAATTATTAAATTACATACATACTTGCGCAAATGAACAAAATTTCAACCACTTTGACGAACGATGTAATGCTGTATTGAAGGAATAATTTTTAATTATGATTACATGCAACAACTACAACTCATTAAAAAATTACACTACAATAAAAAAATATTATTCTAAAGAATTACTCATTTAAATTAATAATATAATTTTTTACATTACAATATGTAATTCAATTGTTATCGATACTCTTATGCAGTAAATTTTTTTTAATAGCTGTAGCACGAGCTAATATTTGTGCTTTACTCGTCGATCGGAGTAAAATATTATTTTCGAGTATATTTTTCAAATAATCTCGAAAATATCAGTATTTACATTGCACAATTATTAATCAAAATGTGCATGTCAATGAAAGAAAAATCTTCATTTTGCCGATTGATTTTTTTTATCAACATGGCAATACACTTTTTATGTTTCGTAACTCGCGGTCGACCTCATACATCTTCACTAAGCATTACTTCTATTCTTTTTGGGCCTTTAGCTTTGTAAACATCAATAAGTATATTACGATTAATACTTGCTTTTGCTATTCGTGATAACATATTAGATGAAATACAATCTTTGAGAAATTCCAGAGAAGTTTTGTTAGTAGAGTGGGTAGTTTTCAAAGCTTCATTGCGTAAAAAATCGGAAGTACTCTGAGTGAGATTGTCAATTATTGAATTGGCAATTTTAATTTTAGCAACAAGCTTTTGCAAAGTATTGACATCTGTAATAGCATTGTGCGCTACTTCTGCGCTTTCCGAACCTTGATAATACATAGCTAGAGATGTTTGAGAAAAAGACTTTTTTCTCAATACTGGCATGTACTGGCAAAACTTTGTGAAAGATGTGTAGTGTATCGCTAAATCCACTTATAATAGTCTTGAATTCTTCCAGCAAATAGAGTCTTGATAAAGTCCTTAATAATATGGGAAAGTCAAATCTGTATCCATTATGAGCTACAAGTATAACATTGTTGCCTTGTTGATGCAAAAATGTTAAAAAGTTTTCGAGTGCAACTCGAAGTGACATAGTTTTTAATAATGTGTAACCGTAAAACATCTCGACCCCAATAACTTGAAGACCGGTGATATCACTGATGCGCTTTGGTATACCCCTGGAAGGAATAACATAGGCATTATAAATTTCATCTTTTGAACAAGCTGCGATCTAGAAAAAAAAGATCAAATATTTATACCAGAGTACAAAATAAATTTATTTACTTAATATTTATTTGATTTACTTGCGTCATTTCTGGATTCTTTTTTAGACCCGCCGTTTCCAAGTCGAAGAAAACTTGTAGCATTCGTGTAATCGCTTTGATCTAAAAATTATAAATTTGTATCAATAAACAAACTATATACACGTGATACAAAAAACATACTTACAAATCAAAATCAGTAACAAAAAATTACTTGATTTTAAATCATTTTCAAGCAGCTGGGGGACAGTATCAATGCAGCAATCAGATGCATAAGTGATTTCTTCCTTACGTTCCGCGACAGAATATTTGTTAGATCTACTCTTTTTTAATTGAATCCGCCTTCGTTTCTTTTTAATAGTTGATGCTGTTGATGTCTTTAGCTTGACGATATTGCATTTTGAAATAGCCAGGTGGTAATTCAAGTTTCAAATTAACGTATAAGACATAAACAGTTCCCAGGTTCCATTGGCAAACTGTAGCAGCAACTCGCACAAGAAAAGAGCCGGCATAGTGCCTATTTTTTGGATGTTTACTAGCCACAACGTTGTTGAATGACTCATTTCCCTGCGTTGAACCGCAAGGCGCCAATTTGTTTGCATTTTTAACTGCTGCTCTAAATATTTCCGTCAGCTTGACTAGTAAATTTTCATCAATAAGTGATTTACCGTGAGGCAAGTTTTCATGCACGTAAACGCTAGCAGCAGAATATATACACCATTTTCTACAGTGACTATGATCACCAGACGAATGCAGGACTATGCTCAATAAAGCAGATCGAACCCCATCCACACCACCCTGATTTTGTTTAATTGCAATTGAAAAACAGTTAATAAAATAATTGTGCACTTTTTGAGATGTTTTTAACTGAATTAATTTCTTAATTAAATTTTTTTTGCGTGATTTGTATCTGATCATTCCTCAATATATTCTTCAGCTTCTCTCCGCAAAGCAAAAATTGTCAACGAATCATCATCCATTATAAGTACAGATATCAAGGCATTATATTTGTTTAATAAAGAATTATTGAGCACTAACTCTTTAGCAATATCGGCTTCCATTCATTTAGGGTTTTTTTCATAGTTCATGCGACAGTTGTGATTAGATGAATTTTGTCCACGTGCACATTTTGCACATTTTTTAGTACGACCTGTTTGACCAATCATCTTACCTGTTCTTCTTACTCTCAGTGAAGTATGTCCTATAAAATTGTAATATAACATATTTAAATATTCTGAATGCAAAATTTGTATAAAAAGACATAAAAGGCCATTATTTATTGATTGGGTATATAATAATATTTCCAGCACAAGTGTCGCTTTCTTTCAATTCTACTCGTATCAATAGTCATAAGTTCATCCATCAAATACAGTCTCAGGTAAACAGTATTATCAAAAGAAAAAAAATATTTAATTGAATATTAAAACTTAAACTTTCTTACCAGACTATTAACAAAATTATTAGTCTGCAACTTGGGGCATATAATTTTGACAGTTACGAAAGCATAAAAAATAGATGGTATTCATAGAGTTGTAGCTGAATGTTATCAAATAATATTTGACAAACCAGAAGAACTATTTATAAGAACGTCCTGTCCCGCGCCTTTGCCAGTCCGTATCTAACCCACCAGCTAATTTATGTTCTATACGTTTCTTTGTAGAAGTAGTATTTGATTTTTTAGGGGATGCTCTATATTATCATCTTTTAAACTTGTACACCTGAAACAATACATGCACAGACACACGGGCATGCACACATGCACTCAAAAACATTTGCATCAGAAAAAATCATATGAATACTAAATAAAAATACAAATGAAATTAGACTGAAATGGAACTTATAAAGTGATTCGAAAATGGAATGAATATGAATGATGACAGGAATATTTTAACAAAAATGATGGCGATGAATAAATGAAAAAGATGATAGTTAGCTCACAGTCGCTTTCAAGTATACAAAAAGTAAAACAATGAAATACTATTCTCTGTATTCCATTTGTTCAATAATTCTATTGTTACATTGATATTTTTAAAATTACGATTTTTTTGCCTGGCAATTTGAAATCAAATATAACAAAAGAAAAGACTAATTCGTTATATAAAGTGTAATGTGGTACATTACAAGGCTTTGCCTGAGAGTGATGCACTATTTGCAACACTTCATGAAAGCCATCCCCGTCCCTTGCCGCCCCATTATCAGCCGAATAATTATGCCTTACTCGCGGTCTAATCGACACACTGCTTTACTCTCAAATTCACCTACTCACACCCAAGAAAACGACACAACAAGTCAATGAACGCGATCCGACGGATGAAAAAAAAAAAGTGAGTGCATGCACACACACTCCCGACCACGTGTTGCCGGTTGGAAAGAAAAACACGAAAACTTGACTGGGAAATGCAGCGAAAATGCATGTTAGCGGTATATGCAGATCCGTTACACTCTCAGACACTGACATGGACACTCTGGAGACGCTTGCACACCTGGGAGCGACCAAAAAATCGTCGATGAAACGGCAGTCGGCAATCAACTGTGTCAGGCTGCTGTGCACCATCGGGGACATCCTGAGCGCCACACACACAAACACTGCTACCGATCACTGACAACACCTGGAGTTACAGATACATAACACCCGGGTACACACCACACGACCGAAGGGGAACACTCCAGGAGGCTCTTCGGAGGCCGGTAACGGAGCACGAGGTTGACACGCGGGAGCGAGGACGACCATCTTGGAGAGTAAGATAGACTAAGCGAGAGCGAGCGAGACAGACTAAACAATAGCGAGCGAGACAGATCATATGAAAGCGAGCGAAGTAGAATAAATACCATACTAATTCAAATGCAAATGCGATGATGAGGGCGCTACGAAGATAAAACTGACATACAATTATTGTATCATTGCAAAATATCTAGTGATACAATTTAGAACATGGAATATACTAAATTAAAAATTAGAAAATACTTGTATGCGGCCGCTATAATCCCTTAAGTGTATTAATAAGCGACAAACAATCTGACAAATTAAATTGATAATTGACTGATGAAATTCGAAACTCTGACGAAACTCACCAGTGACGTCACGACCAATAAGCGAATTAGAACAAAATTTGATTTCTGTCCGCAACGAAAAATAAATAGGAGTAGGGGTAGATCTTTCTCATCAATCAATGCTGGCCGACTTAGTGGGGGGGGGGGGGGGGGGGGGGGCAAATAGCGACGAAAGTAGGAGATAAAATGAGGGCGCTGTTACTTTTCTAATTTAGATATTCACCAATGACGAAATATTCGGAGGGCGCTACCGATATCCGAATTAGTATATCGGCCAATAATAGGATTTTTTCTCTGAAAAAGGAGAGGAAAAATGATTTTTGATCGCAAAAAGCCGTTTCTCGTCCATTTTGCCGCTGATCGCTAAAGCAATTTCCCGGATTCGATTAAATACTTCGAGTTTGCCGAGTTTCTTCAGCAGTAATCTGTAAGTAGGTAAAGTACCACTCACTAGTACTAGTTGCGAAGTGCAGAGCGTGATTTTGTCGTGCGAATAATCCCGTCGCGACGCGTGGATCCGTCGACGCCGGAAATATAGTGCTCCGATCGAGTCGCGCTGACCACCCGCCATTTTTCAAATTAGAGTGAGTGAAAGGATCGAAAAGGAGTTTAGATATTTAGGTGCAGTGAATTATAGTTACGAATTTGGGGATCAAGCGTATTAAATCGTCGCAGATTTGATTCGCCGGGACGTGTGGATCTATTCCGCCGCGCATTAAATCGCGTCAAGTCGCGCTGACCATCCGCCATTCCGACCGTACCTGTACTTTAGTCTCAGAATAAAGAAAAGTCAGGGGGTGACCGATTTTCTTTATTTATGCCTCGTTAACCCTTCCTTCCCTGCATGCTGATATTATTTTTAGCCGCGGACGGTCGATAGCGAAGATTCTGTTGTTCATATTTCTGGTTCCGAAATTAGGTAACTTACGCACAAAATCGAACGAATCTCCGACCCGAGACGAGGAGAATCCTGAGCTGCCGGCACTTCAAGGACGTGAGAGAACGAATTAAATTGACAATTATTGGGCACCATCGGCCTGATAAGAGGAAATCGCTATGACAACGTCAACTTTGCGCAATCGCATCGTGAGCAAACAGAACGACGCCGCGATTTTCAGGCCCTACCCCCGACAATCGCCGTAATTTAAGAACGGCGGTCTGGCACCCTTATTTTTAGTCGGGGGAAAACAGGTTAATCAGGTCTTGTGGCGGAAGTACTCGAAGTGCGTGGTTGAGACCCCCCGAATTTCCCTGCCACAAAAGTTAATTTAACAATTTTACTTATTAGAAACACTCATTGATCTCATCTGTTTTAAAAATAAATTTTGCAACTCATATGCATCATTCTCGTCGCAAAAGTATTTGAAGATTATTTTTTCTAAAACAGTAAAACAGGAGGTTTGATTTTGCTCAAACTTTCACAAATGATTTATCGAATATATAATATTCCGAAATTTTAAATGTAAAATCAACTGTGAAATAAGTTCACTATAGACCGGATCCATTTCAGATCGGGCAGGCCTACGGCAATGATATCTCCGATTGACTCGGCTGTGGAGTATGTTATTCTACTTCAAAAATAAGCCGACACGTATTTTTTTTTTTTCGATTAGACCTCTACATCATTTTTTACGAGTATTTTAAAAAAGTGGTTAAAAAATAAATTTTCTAAAAATCAAATATTAAAATTTAAAAAATGCTCTATATTTTCTAATTTTTTTACTTAATATGTTATTTATAGCTTATTTTACTGTATTTCTTATACTCTTTCGAATGCGCCATGTAGAATAAAAAAATATTGAAAATGGCGGGAAAAACTCAATTTTTTGAAAAAATTTCAAACTCAATTTTCTCAAAAAAGCCATCGTTTTTTTTTCAAATTTTTATGATAGATTAAGCATTACAAGACCTTTAAATTGGTATAGGAGTGATCGCGTACTTTTACGTTTTAGTGATAAAATATCGATTTTTCGTTTTTTTTTTGCTCAAAACATTGATAATTATAGTTTTGACTTGTAAAACTTATTTACATATATTATAACGAGTCGCATTCTCGTTATGTCTCTCTCTCCCTGCAGCCAGTTTGTTTATTAATCATATTTATACTTTACCATGCATTATAATAATTTGTAATTTGTAGCGCAGTTGAAATGTCAGCGAACAAGGTAAGAGTCGAGTCCTACGATCTATACTATCGATAGTCCCTAGCGCGGATGTCGCGGAGAGACCGCGATCGCGAAGGAGAGAGAGAAGGAGAGCGCGCAATGAGTTAGTTGGCATGCGAGCAGAGACAAGTACGGACGCTAGCATAGTTTGACAGTAACACCCTTTTCTTCTGCGTCACGAGATATCTCGAGGGAGTAAGCGAGTACGCAGTGGCGATTATACGAGTCCAAGGATCGCCAGCGATAAGCGAAGGCACGTAGCTGGTGCGGACAGGAATTCCGTAGGAAGCGAGAACGCCCACGCGAGTGTAAGGCAAGAGTAAGCGTGGTCGCGATCTATTGTTCGTGCGTTGCTGCCGTTCTAATAACCGACGACAACTACTGTAAGTACCTACTCGATTCTCTCTCTCTTAGGCTCTCTCTCTCTCCTATTGCTTGCTAACTGCATTTGTCGCTTTAGTTTTTCGCCCGGCTTACGCACTCTGTCATTCTGCTCGGCATTGCGTCCTGCCTCGAGCCGCTTTAAGCGAATTCGTTGTCCGATCTTGCTCGGTTGCTGACAAGATCGGCGCGCTGCGTTGCGTCGTCCCCTTGTTCGCTGCCGCTCACATTTCGCCACCACACGCGCTTGTATGTATTCGTAAGTGCCTGAAATACAAGATTCGTTTATACCAAAATTCGCAGCAACTTATTCCGATACACCTGCCCTGTTGTATAACTACTTCGCCGCGAGACTCTTTAGGTTGTCCCTCACCAAGTAACCTGTGGCTCACGACACTCTCCGCGGGCCGAATTTCTACGTAAGGAAGGAGGCAAGCTGATGCGGCTGGACACAAGCACTGTTCGCACTGGCGCACAGGGATGCCTTGGATAGCGCACTTCGCTTTGTTAAAATATTAATCCGCGACAACTATTTATTATATAACTGATTTAGCCCGGAAAGAGCACGAGCTAAAACCCCGTTATAATATGTTTTATGTGTATTATATAGATATGAAATACATTGTGAATGTTCAAAAAAATTATTACAACAAAATTAAAATAAAAAACACTTTATTTTTATGAAAAGTTTCAAAATAAACTCATTTATTTAAGTAATAAAAATTATATTTTTTATTTTCTAGACTTTTTAGTCTTTCTGTTTTTAGTTTTTTTTTATTTTTTTGCTTATCAAACGGTTCAAATTTTTTTCTGCCAAACTTCAATTTCAATTTATTAGCTAAGTCACCAAGGCTTTTAAATCGCTTGTTTTTAGTTTTATATACACATGATTTATGCCTTTTTAAAAAGTCACAACACTTAACTCTCTTATCTGAATATGTACTATGTGGAGTCATAATTATAAACACAGAAATAAAACACTCAGTTATGATCTAAAGTGATTTTTGTTATAACGTACACTTGCTTTAATATATAATATACACCTAGAAAGCATGCATGCTTCTCTGTGTGTACACAATTTACGACTGATCGAAACTGAACTATGTGCTATCAGCAATGCGAGCACGTGTATATTTATAAGCTATTTATAGAAGAAGGAATGTAATTCTATCAAAATCGCAAGACTACTATCAAACGTACAATTCTTGTATATGTATATATGGATGTATATATAAATATCAATCTATATATATATATATATATATATAAACACGTTTCACATGTTAAAACTATAATTATCAATGTTTTGGGCAAAAAAAAAAACGAAAAATCGATATTTTATCACTAAAACGCAAAAGTACGCAATCACTCCTATACCAATTTAAAGGTCTTGTAATGCTTAATCTATCATAAAAATTTGAAAAAAAAACGATGGCTTTTTTGAGAAAATTGAGTTTGAAATTTTTTCGGAAAATTGAGTTTTTCCCGCCAATTTTCAATATTTTTTTATTCTGCATGGCGCATTCGAAAGAGTATAAGAAATACAGTAAAATAAGCTATAAATAACATATTAAGTAAAAAAATTAGAAAATATAGAGCATTTTTTTAAATTTTAATATTTGATTTTTAGAAAATTTATTTTTTAACCACTTTTTTAAAATACTCGTAAAAAATGATGTAGAGGTCTAATCGAAAAAAAAAAAAATACGTGTCGGCTTATTTTTGAAGTAGAATAACATACTCCTCAGCCGAGTCAATCGGAGATATCATTGCCGTAGGCCTGCCCGATCTGAAATGGATCCGGTCTATAACAAAAGTCATTATCTGTATTCAGTGAATATTCAAAACCTCCGGTTTCCATAAAAAGCATCAAATTTATATAAATTTGAATAAACTAATACTGTTGATCATCATCATTGCATTATAGAACTATCTCTTCTACTAGAGCCTTCTCGCAACTTTGATTCGCAATCGCTTCTATAGCTGGTCCTACAACTCTTTTATAATGTTTCAAGGTAAAAGGTGATATAGGTGGAACATTCAATCCTGTCAATTACGTATTTACGTGTGTTTCTCTCATTCCTGTATCGTACATACCTTTTCACAAAAATTATGTTTTTTTTTTTTTTTTTTTTTTATTTTTTTTATTTAACGTCGCTCTATTTATGCTCCATCAGTGCTAATCAGCGACGGAGGCTTGCAATGTGTTTGAGAACAAAAATTATGTATACTTTAATAAAAATGAAAATTGCTACACTCAATAATATTTCTATTTATTAAAAAATGCACCAATTGCTAATAGCATATTAACATGATATTCTCTACATTCTGTTATCTTACTTGTTTTGACTTTATAGATAGTTTTGCAAAAAGAGCATTGTATTGTAAAAAGAGCAGGACTCTTAACCACTGCCAAGTTAAAAGTAGTAAAGTTTGCTGTAAAGCATGGCTCCACGAGTGATGAAGTAGGATGGGCAACATGCGCGTTCAGGAGCTTCGTAAGTTATAAATTCATAACTTGCAGTTTTGTGTCTAGCCTTATGTTACCAATACTATTTCGTAATATATAAATATATTAATAAAAATATATGAATAAAATTAAGACAAGGAACCCGATGGTGTCATGATTTTTTAGATTAACCCATTAATACCCAAGCCGAATCTGGTAGAGATAGCCTTGAAATAACTATTGAGTTCATGTTATAGCTCAAAAATAATTTACACGTGTTTTTTCTTTTTGCATTTCCAATTGTTTATAAAAAGTTATTTAAACAAATTGACAAAAGTTTTAGTTTTTTGAAAAACTATTTACGGCAATCGATTCTACGGGAAAAACCAAGACGAAAACCTCTTTAGCCTTTTATCATACAATTGTAATTAGAAATCATAAATCAGTTTACATCATTTGAATTTTACGAACCGAATGTGAACTAAAAATAACTTGAAAAAGATTTTTTACGGTTATACTGAAATAATCATACCATCAGTAGAAATTCCTCATAATTTTATAATTCTTTCTAATTTTCATTCCTATCTTCATTTCAAATGTAAATCGACTAAATAGTTCGGTGTCATATACTATTTCGACGATAGCTTGTCACTCAGTGAAATAGAAGACCATTCTATTATATTGAATAAATTACTGATTTTGTTCTTTTTATATACTTCAATATATAACTGTAATACCATGACGAGGTGAAGAATTACTGATTTGAATGAGATGGTTGACGGTGATGATATAGATGGTGACCATCATGTTGACATTGCATTTCTTCCAACAGAGCATGAGAGCTCAGATGAAGGTTCAAGTAATGAAGTAGAAGAATATACTTCATTTCGGCCGCTTCCCATAGGATCGTATGAACATATAAAGAGTTCTTATACTAGTGACCAGAAGTTACTAGAATCGAATCATAAGTATAATTGGCGTGATAATGCTTTGAATTATGACGATCTTCCAGATGATGACTATTATCTTTCATCTATTTCATCATTTTACTCTAAAAGTTCTTTGGAACTGTTTGAACTCTTTTTTTCTCAATCAATGAAAAACTTTATTATAGAAGCTACTTCCGAAAACCACTTTGAATTAACCAATGATGATTTAGACCGACTCATCGTGATCATTATGATTACTATAGTCAATTCTGGGATAAAGCAGTCTGACTATTGGTCCAACAAACGACTTTTGCAGTGTCCAATAATAAAAGAACTTATGCCAAGGGAAACATTTGTAAAAATAAAAAAAAACATTAGGTTTTATAAACTTCAAGACAAAGATGAGAAAGATAAAGTCTGGAAAGTCAGATATTTATTTGAATTATTTAGGGAAAATTGTATGAGATATGGATTTTTTGATTATAATTTGTCAATTGACGAATTTATGGTCAAATATTTTGGAAGATTCAGCATCAAGCAATGCATTAAGAACAAACCTATAAGATTTGGGATAAAGCTGTGGGCACTATGTTCTTCAGATGGATATATATATGATTTAGATATATAAGGGCAAGTTTGGTACTGAATCTGAAAATCCTCTAGCTTCTGTTTGTTTGGGATCGAGAGTGGTTATCAAATTACTTCAAAGGTTCCTGGAGACGGTTAAAAATGAAAATCTGGCAAAATATCATTTGTTTTTTGATAACTTCTTTACATTTCCGGATCTCATGATTCACTTAAGAAATATTGGATTATCGGCTACAGGAACTGTTCGTCAAAATCGCGTTAAAGCAAAAATCGATATGTCAAAGAAAGCTGCTAGAGGAACCACTATCTCAGTTCACGAAGCCAATTCAAAACTGAATTACATAACGGTGATGGACTCAAAACCCGTATCAATTCTCTCAACTAAATACGGAGATGAACCGAAAGTTGAAATGAAAAGATGGCATAATAAAACTAAACAAAAAATTCTCTGTCCTCAAGCTTTCTCAATGTATAATAGGCACATGGGTGGAGTAGACTTACACGACCAGCATTGTACTGCACTTATGCCTACAATCCGAAGCAAAAAATGGACGTGGTGTCTCTTCATGAGACTTATTCAAGCTTCATTAGCTAATGCTACTGTTATTTACAATAAACTCCATCCAGATCAGAAGAAAGGTTCAAGAGATATTGTGGAGGAAGTTTGTGAATATTATATTCAAAAACTCGAAAATACTCATCGACCCAAACGACAGAAAAAAGTTAAAACTCCGACAGAGGAACATCAGATAAAGGTTGGGAAACGTAGAAAGTGTGACAACGAAAATTGTTCAGTATTGACTGAATATTGTTGTTCAAAATGTGATATTGATTTTTGCAAAACTCACAGAGAAAATCATTCGTAATTGTTTTTAAGGATCTGTTTTGAAGAAAGTAGTTCTTTTACCCATAATGATTAACAAAAACAGTTGGGTCGAAAAAAATAATGTTAGAGAGGTTTTTGTCAGCATCACTTCTCAGTTTCAAATTGTTTATAACGAATATACACCAACAAAATCGAGTCTAACAAAAAAACGCTACAGAGATTTTCGCCTTGGTTTTTCCCGTAAATAGTTTTTCAAAAAACTAAAACTTTTGTCAATTTGTTTAAATAACTTTTTATAAACAATTGGAAATGCAAAAAGAAAAAACACGTGTAAATTATTTTTGAGCTATAACATGAACTGAATAGTTGTTTCAAGGCTATTTCTACCAGATTCGGCTTGGGTATTAATAAGTTAATCTAAAAAATCATGACACCATCGGGTTCCTTGTCTTAATTTTATTCATATATTTTTATTAATATATTTATATATTACGAAATAGTATTTGTAACATAAGGCTAGACACAAAGCTGCCCCAAATAAGCGATCAAGTAAATGCATCGGCTGCCACCACTCTATCGCATGCGTACGCGGATTATTCGATCGGGCGGCTCTAAGACTTCGCGTCGGTGTCGCCAAAAAGTAATACCCACTAGTACCCACTCGCCTTTCTATTATGGAAAAGTACTTCTTCTCTCGATTCAATTAAGCCTAAGACAAACACCTTTAAAAAATGGCCACATTAAAAGTTTTTTTTATTTATGTATTTAAAATTTTTTAATTATTACGGTCACTGCACCTTGAAGTAAATTATAAAAAACATCGATATTTTCTGAACTATTTGTCATTGGCAATTCTTTTCGTCTTTTGAACTTTCTTCATTTCATATTCAGAAGTATACGACGTCCTTTTGCACATTATAAATTTTTTATTATCTTTCATAATAGGAATAAATACGTGATTGTCTTGAGCTCGCTTGACAGTTTCAGCTTTTTCATAACGTTGGAATAGATCTTCTTGAATTTCTTGATGTTCCTTGTTCGTGCAGTATCTAAAAGTCATTTTATTTTCAGTTAATGATTGTGAGGTCTAATGAAAAATTTGTTCGGGATTGCTGGTTAATCTTTCATGTGCACTTTTGCCTGTCTACCTGATCTACTCAAACGTCTTCCAATCCTATTAAATCTACATTTTCTATGACCACTAGCATATTTTTAGTAGCATAAAATTTTTAAAAATTTGCAAATTAAGTAAATTGCAATAATCCGCACACGCATGCGATAAAGTGGTAGCGACCGATGCATTTCTCCATTGGTCACACTGCAACAATCTTGCAGTCAACTAGATTAATATTCGTTTACTATTATAAGTCATTATGTAATATGATACGATTTTTGAGAGAGAGAAAGTCGCTCTCGTGAAATGAAATCGGCTTACGTATTCTCGATGAAGCGTCGATAGGCGTTGGCACAATCACTCGGTCCGCTCGGAATCGTTAAGCTGCAAAGCTCGGAGATATGGAGATGCGGCTGGGTAATTCTCCAAGCCCACGGCGAACAAATAAGTCCTCGTGCGACAGCAAAGGCGATGTTGGCTTTGGAGAGATGTGATGAGATGCTAGTGCCTTCGTCAGTGATAATGGCGCATGAGCGCGTAGTTTACGGCTCGCTAGATTACGGGGCGGTCCTGAGGTGCGCCGAAGTCGCACACTTTCGACTACGATGCACACGAACCTGCTGCAACCTAGAAGCACTAATGCAGTCGAGGTATGTCTACGACGACACAACCGGAGATTGGCACGCAAGAGAAAGGACAACAAAATCTCAGGGGGAAAGAAAACTTACTGCCGGGGTGATGTTGCTGCTGTCACTGTCGCTTTCGCTATCGCTTTAGACGATACTATTGCCAATACTACTGTTGTCCGTTGTTGATGATGCTTGTTGTTGTTGTGTGCACTCACCTGAGCGAATAAAGAGTTTTTTCCCTACCTATTAAAAATAATTTACCACATAAATAAGGGAGTCTGAAAGAACGCAATAATCACGAATGACCTAAATTATTAGAACAGATGAAGGAGATGCTGCTGCCCGCGTAGCTTTCAGTCGAACTATGCAAAATATGGTTGAAGCTGAACCAAAGATATAGGACAGGATACTGTGGACGGATCAGTCATCATACGAACACTGTAGGATGTTCAACCAACACGAGTATCATTGAGATTACGAAAATTCTGATGTGATTCGAGATGGTAAATATTTTCGATAGATCTTATCTCATTATTTTAATTAATTTTTATTTAAATTATACCAATTATTTTCAAATAATTTTCAAAATAGATTCACAGTAAATATATAGCCAGGCTTGATTGGTGACCAAATTATTAGACCATTTGAACACCAGAAGACACCGCAAGAAAGTCAGAGATTCAGTTCTCGAGATCTATTACACCTTGGAGATAGCCAGACAGGTATGCCTAGATAAAGACTATTGAGTCATCGGAGAAGCTTATTTCTCACAGTTATTAGAGGAGTACCGAATGTTCAATGAGTTAAAGGCCTTTCTAAAATCAAACAAGAGTAAGATAGTGACGAGGCTCCTGTCAATCCCAAGACAAATATCGTCCATAATCTTAATGAAAGTAGACTCCGCACTATTATGCTTACAGAAACCTGACTGGCAATACAATAACAAAGAGATCTACTCAAGAAAATCAGAGATCTGGGTGGCCATGACTTTGTCGAATAACTTGGCGAAATGAGGTAAGTTTGCAATGGGTCTGGTGTCAGGCAGCGATTTCGGTTTTGGTATTTTGCTGAAGTGAATAATTGCAGCTCTTTTCCATATTGATGGATATTGATTCGAACTGAATGCCAGATTAAATAGATTGGCCACAGAAGGAGTTATAAGGGACAGTACATCCTTAAAATAAATCAGAAAGAGACCATCGTGGCTACGGCTCTTGGCTTTGGAAATGTACGAGCAATCCGAGCAGAATTAACCCGAACAATTTAGAAGATTTCAAGAGGAAAATACCGGCAAATCAAGAATAGATTGCAAATTCTTAATGGTAAATAATGGATGCTTCGCAGCCATGAAGCGAAAGTGCTGATTTAAATCACGGGTAGAGAAAAAACGAAAGGATGATGCATACTGGTCGTTAGCAATGCCGAATTTACTAAGACGCCAGTACTACGTCTTATCCCGGTCTAAGGATATATTTCTCTATAAACGCAACACGAGCACGATTGATCTCCCTACAGAGCATCTTTCGCGCAGTCTTAGAGTCCGTCCAATTTTGTAAGCTGTTAGATCGTCTGGTACGCTTATATAATTGGTCACAACGTTTGCGCATACTTCTCAGGTAAGGAGACATCCATGGTGCAGGCCGCGATCTGATCTGGTGTGTGACCATAGGTACATGATCATCATGAATTTGATATATAGAGATCGACATCAGTCAGCTGCGAGACGAAATTTAGGGCGCACAGGTTATCCTTCAACAATTTAGAATATAAATCGAGCGAGAAATTCTTGAAAGAACGATATGTATAAGAAATATATCTAATCTCATTTCACAAATCAAGTAATCGTGTTCATTTATATACGGTGTAGATGATTGTCGAGTGAGAGCAATACAAACAGAAGAATCGACCATTACACCACCAATCCACTTATCAGATATACTCGTGTGATACGTAGGGTTGAAGGGAATATTTTTAAAGGGCGTGGTCAGATATAAGCCTGTTTAAATGGCTGCTATAGCAGTCTTTTGAATTAAGCAAATTGGAATTTAAATCACCGGTGACGATTATTTGACTATAACAATGTGAAAGCTCCTGGATACGCCTAAACACATTATCCAAGACTCGACCCTCAGCGATAGAACGTTATCCAGTTTTGAACTTGTTGTAGCAGCAATCGTATTCTGATTAAGGAATATTTCGACAAGTTGCTGCGACTGTATTAGTGATTCCCAATTTGCTGGGAGATATTCGATATTCCGTAGGCAATCAAAGGCTGATCTATGAGCGGCAGCAGAAAGTCTCGCAGGGTTCGAGCCGTCAAATAGTGTTGCGTAACGTTGCTTCAAAATAGTCTGTTCAAAATGGGATGTGAAATATATATCAGACGGCCTAGAAAGTAAGAACACATCTCGGATGAAAAATGCGTTGGCAAGTATTGCACTACCTCAATGTTCCAGTATCACGTCATCCAGCAGGCAAAGGAGCGCAGTCTCTGTCGAATGACCCTTGCGAAACCCGGCCTGTCTTGGATCAACAATATTGTTGTCGACAAGATGGCTGAGCAATTGGCGATGAACGAGACGCTCAAAGACCTTTGACGACGCAGAAAACTGCGCCATCACCCTGGTACCAGCGATGGAATACAACACCAATGACTTGAACAACGGACGAAGAAAAACTCTCTTTCAAAAAGAAAGAAAAATGCCAGTGGAAATAGAGTAGTTGAAGAGAAACGTAAGCCGTAGTGTACCTTCAGTAGATGCCAATTTGAGCATCCTAGATGAAAGTCCATCCAGGCCCATACCTTCGCAAGAGCCCTGATCAAAAACAGGGTTCACTTGATCGCATGTGACAGGCAGGAGAATGAAAGATGGAAAATTGAAGTTTCGCATTAGTGGGCATAAGAAGTATGGTGTTAAAAACAACAGTTGTAAAAGGAGGAGTGTGATTAACGACTGCAGTATGTGAATACATCTCCTCAACAGTAAAGTGTTTAAAAGGCGATGAGAGAGGTCTACGTGCTATACCAAATGAATGAAACTTACGCCATTTAGCCCTAGCATCTGTAGCGGACGTAATCCTCTGAGAGATGTAGTGATTTTTGGCAGAATATAACCAATAAAAAAACGACTTAAGAAGATCACGATGCTTAGTCAAGTTAATCCAACACAGTGTTATCCTCGATCTCTCATAAGCCGCATCGCTCGCACGCAAAAAGGTTCGTAGTTTCAGAAATACCTAGGGCTTAAACTTAGAAAAGAGTAATATTATTCTAAGAGGCGCAAGCTCGTCGAAAATGGATAAAACGGCAGCAGAGAAAAGCCTCTCCTGGGCACTTGCATCATTAGGCAGTGATGCAGCATGGAGGGTATCGTTCGAAAGCTTGTACATGAGCTCAATCGCAAATACATGGGCAGGTTTATGATCAGATGTAAGAAGCTGATCACACTGAGCAAAGCGCTCAGAGAGAGGACTTGCCAACATCAAATGATTCACTGGCGAAAAAGCTGTTGTCGTTATCCGCTTATTGACCGCATGATGGGATACACACTCTATTGCAAACTTAACATGATCATGACAATCTATAAAAGGAGCCATTGTTATGCTGAAAGAGATCAAGTTGAAGTCCATGTCCTGACGGACCAAGAAAAGATCAAGCATGGTATGGGTAGGACGGCCCTCATAAGAGTGGTGTCAGGTCTGTAAAAGAGAAACTGGCCTTAATGCATTATGATTCATAAGCCACCACAAGACATTCACTCTGCAATTAGATGATTCGAGGAGATTGAAATCACCAGTCACAACAACTGCTGTAACTAAGCTGAAAGGCAGTTGAAAAAAAATAAAGGGAGAGCATCAGGAGGACGATAAATTATGGCGAGGAGTAAGATGAGTTTAGAATTTATTATCTAGACTATCATGAACCCGGGCATCTTGGATTTACAGGATTCTTGACAGGAAATTGTCTCCTAACATAAAGCGCCATGCCTCTCCCATGCGAAGCCCGATGGTGCCGGTAAAAATTGTTAACCTCAACTGCAAAATGGAAGTCAGACATATTTGTTTGAAAAAAAATCTCCGTGACAGCAACAGCATCGTAATTGTAATTAGACATACGCGTCTCTAATAGAGTAAAATGGCTATAAACTATTAACTTGTCGACATTTGAGTGAGCAATTTTAAAAATGCTTGCAAGTAAAGGTTCGCCACCATTAATGTTTGAGTTATTGCAAGTTAATCTACCTGGAAAAGTTAATCTCGGTAGTGAGGGAGGGAGAGTATTACTGGAATATCGCAAAGTTCGAAGCATTTTGAAGGTCAGAGTCGGCAACACAGACTGTAGCATCCAGCGCACGAGAAGAGATAGATGGCTCAACAGTAAACTTGAGAGGCCGACGTTCAATGCGGCGGCCATTGCTGTTCTCCATCTCGCACAGTCAGTCGGAAAAAACGTTGGAGAGCGTGCAGAATGAGTTATGACCAAATTCGAGGACACAAGCTCTCCGTGAGAGCGCTATGATAGGGATGGAGGTCGGACGTAGACGGTAGAAAGCAGAGGATCAGCACCCGCGGACGCAGCAGAGACAGAAAAAACTGAGCACAAATTGCCATGAAATGGGGGAGACGATATAAGCAATGTCAGGAGAATAAGTTGCCAGGATTAAAGTTCAAAGAATCATGTAAGTAGCAAGGAAAGGGGCGCAACTCAGTAGACAGTAACAAAAACTTGTAAAGCGAGATTGCATTGAACTAAGAGGTTGCTACACGTGCGTGAATTAGAATAAAGTATAAGCTAACGCAGAACAAAACAATGACGCACATAATTTATCGAGACGCAAGTACAGAAAAAGATAGATAAACACGATGGGTTTTAAATTTAAATCCAAGGAGAGCAGAAAACGAGTAAACGCAGTCGCGCTAATGATAAACAGGACACGCTATACAATATAGCAGATGGCTACGTACATGGGCACAAAAAAGATGACGCGATCAGTTGGTAAACAGTGAACACGGAGGTAACGGCAAACATATGACGTAGACTACCAAGAGATAAACAACGTGCTCAAAACAGAATAGTAAATGACGCAAATACATAAATAGCAGTAAATTGCACGAAACATAAAAAATAATAATTCGCTGTAGAAATTGAAACCGAATTGATCCAAATACATAGAACGAAAACAAGATTTTTCAAACGTTGAGAATGAGGCGGTCAAGAAGTGCACATGTGCATTTCAAAAAGGACTCACTCTCGGATAGCAGAACTCAAGAACGATGACTCAGCTAAAAATCCTGGTTAGCAGTCACTGTTACGGTCAGGAGTAGAGACCGTAAGCCAAGATGAAAGCATCAACAACAAGGCGGCACAATTATAAAACCACAGACAGCAAGACAGTAGAAGAACAGCAACAGCAAGGCAGCAAGAGCAAGCAGGCGTCAAGCAGCGAGAAAAACACAGTCAGGTAAATATTCAGCACTAGAACAAGCAAGTATAGCAATTCTAGGTCATTTTGCAGCGAAATAAGCAATAATCCATATTACACACATGGGTCACAGGACATTCAAATCGTTCTGTAACAGACTTCCTCGAGAGGAATAGAGCAACGTCAATTAATACCAGCGAAAGACAAGAGCGTGGCAGGATAGCTGTTGCTGCGACACTTACCATAGAGATAGATTGATTGATTATTCTTTATTGCGCCAGTGGGGTGGTACCCCGTCTAGCTAGAGAGAAAAGGAACTACAAGAAGAAAGAAAGCGAGTATAGAAAACTTATTTGTCCATTTATCTAAAGAAGAGCAGGCGAGAAAATTCCGATCGACCGATGGAATTCTATTTGTTGCGCACGAGTTGCTATGTTAAATGCCGAAAACTCTTGGCGTTCGCGGAGTTCGATTCTTTGCGAACTGTGATAACTATAAGGAGTGCCAGCGATAGTTTCTTCGTCACCCTTGTCATTCGGGCGACCCTCAACAAGTCGGCAAGTAGCCAACGTCATCCACGATGGGTGTACACCGCTTTACCACCTGCTATAAGATCGTATCAACAACCGACAGCTTCGTCGCCATGAGATGAGCGTGCAAATAGGTCATCTGCGGTCAGCAGGCCACCGGGTCCAAGCCAACGAGCAGCGGTCACCATTTCCGTTGCCATCGCTCTTCCTTCTGCAAGCTTCAGCCAGCGGAAAATCTCGGTGAGTCAAAACCCAAGGTTTTCTCTCTCTCTCTCTCTCTCTCTTTCTCTCTCTCTCTCCCTCTCTACCGCACCAGCTCTCGCTCGGGCATGACATCGCGTGTTCGCGTTAATTTGCGCAGCTTACGAGGATGGTCCGATAAGTACTTAGCCTCACCGCCCGATAGCACCACTTTCGCAAAAGAAATATTCTATCACGTAGTACAACCTTCTCGATGGTTACTGTCAAAATTTCAGCTGGATTGGAGTTGTAGCTTATTTTTGAGAGCGTGTGAAAGCAAGTGTGTCCGTTGCTTTTTGAAAAATGGAAAAAGAGCAGTATCGGTCGGTGATTCGATTCTTGTTTTTGGAAGGGAAATCGCGTAGCGAAATCAAAAAGCGCTTGAATGCTGTGTACGGTGACTCTTCTCCTTCGATGGGGACCATCAAAAATTGGTTTAACGAGTTTCAACGTGGTGGCACGTCGATTTTTGAAGAGCAACGTCCAGGTGCTCCGGAAACGGCTACCACGGAGGATAACATGACAAAAATTCACGATTTTGTATTGGCAGATCGACGATTGAAGGTGAGCGAGATAGCTAAGATCGTAGGCATCTCAAAAGACCGCGTAGGTCATGTCCTGCATGAAATTTTAGGCATGAGAAAGCTGTCGGCGCGATGGGCGCCGCGTTTGCTCACTCCGGACAACAAGCGCAACCGTGAGACAACTTCAGAGCAATGTCTGACGTTGTTTAAGCGCAATCCGAAGGAGTTTCTGCGTCGTTTCGTGACAGTCGATGAAACATGGATCCACTGGTATACTCCAGAGACCAAGGAACAGTCGAAACAGTGGACTTTAGCCGGCGAAAGTGCTCCGAAGAAGGCGAAGACTGCCTCATCGGCCGGAAAGGTGATGGCCACCGTTTTCTGGGATTCACAAGGTGTGATCTACATCGACTACCTGGAGAGGGGCAAAATGGACACAGGGCTGTACTATGCCGAATTATTGGGTCGATTCGACGTTGAATTGCAGAAAAAACGGCTCCATTTGGCGAAGAAAAAAGTGCTCTTCCACCATGACAACGCACCGGCTCACACCTCAGCCGTCACCATGGCCAAATTGGTCCAATTAGGCTACGAAATGCTGCCCCATCCACCGTATTCTCCAGATTTAGCCCCGTGCGACTTCTTTTTGTATCCAAATTTGAAAAATTCACTCGCCGGGCAGAAATTTAAGTCGAATGAGGAGGTAATCGCTGCCACGGAAGCCTACTTTTCAGACCTCGAGGAAACGTATTTTTCAGACGGGTTAAAGAAGTTGGAGCATAGCTGGGCCAAGTGTATGGAACTAAAAGGAGACTATGTTGAAAAACAAAATGCCACTTTTCCAAAATTTTCGTTTTTCTTTTGTAGGCTAAGTACTTATCGGACCACCCTCGTATGTTGAACAAATCGTCCATTCGCTTTGTCTTTCTGCGCGCGGTGTTCTCACAAATTGCGTTAAGTGACTTCGTTCGCGCTTCTTGATCTTGGGTGTGTATATCCGTCAGATCGCAAACACTCAACGATTGAACAAATAAACAGAGCAGTAGCCGTTGCGCAAGCTGAAAAGATCTTTCCTGAAGTAGCACTATGAGCTGTTGAAATCACACATACAAAATAGATCATTCCAAGTAAAAATAAATTAAAGCCTATCGAAACTGTAGTCAATTAAAGCAGAGGTACCGCAGGGTAATATATTGGGCCAAACACTTTGCCTATTATAAACTTCGAATCAACCGAAATCTCCATAATCACCACAGCAACATACACGGATGACATGGCCATATTAATATCATATCCAGAGACAAAAATGACAACCGATACTCTCAAGCATTCAAAACTGGTTAAACTCGTGGAGGTTTGCAGTGAATGAAAATAAATCAGTACAAACAACATTCACAATTGTTTCACACTAGCCTCCAACCATCTCTTAATACGGGTAACTAATTAAAAAACCTAACATTACTACGTGTTCTATTATTGTAAATATATAGTTTTTTTTCATAGTTTCAATAGAAAAATTGTAAATAATCACGAAGTGAATAAAAATAAAATTTTTTTTATAGTATAGTGGTAGTTAAAATACTTGCTTTTGCATAAACATAAACATAATAAACATCCGCAATATTGGTATCTAACTGCCACACTGGTTTCTTAAGAAATTCGTTTACACCACCATGTTATGCGAGGTATGATCTTACGCTGAGGGTATCGTGTACCGATAAGTGATAACTAGTGATAACTTTTCTCAACGGCAAAAGCTGACTAGCGTTTTTTAAGTCCAACTTTACGTACTCATATCGATCGTTTGTCAGAGCACTATGGAGTTTCATGAGCTGGTCTAGATGTACGTGAAAGTACAAAATACTGAACTTTCCTTCGTTAATCGACATTTTTATAAAAATTCTAAACACTATTTATGAGCTGTCAGACGTATTTTTAGTGTCGGTATCATTACTAGCTTTGTTATGAGAGGTGTTAAAAATGTTTACCCATTGCTATAACTATAATGCTTCAGTTGATACCTGTTGCATTAACAACGGAGGAATATTCTAAAATCTATCATGACAACGATAAAAGTGATACTAATACTGATGCTGGTCTTGTAAACTAGAATTAATGTTATGAATTTTTATCAAAATGTCGACGAACGAAGTTTTAGTGTTTTTTTTCTATTAGAACTTACAGGTGTAATCTACTTTATCAAACTAAAAAATTATTTAAAAAGCAATCTGAACTAAAGTTAGACGCGCGTTGTATCAATGTTATCACACCTCATAATTGACAACTATTTGGGACTTATGCGCAACATTTCAGTAACATACATAAAGAAAATCAACATGGTTTTTCTTGTTTAGGAAAATAAACATGATAACCATCATAATTTTTACCGTTCCACTTCTCAAACTAAGCAATGCAATCATTGGCTATAATTGTGAAATCACCACACTAAATATCACAACAGTAAATAATATAGACTTCGCAGGCAGCGCCCAAGGACGATCCTGTTCAGACACAATCTACATTGATAATTTCGGCTCCTGGAGCAATGTATTTGTTCAAGGTACAATAAAAATTACACTCATACAAAATAAAGCTAAAGTAAGTCTAAACAGCGATAAAATTAAACTAAGTTCGGACGTTGTTTGTAAATTCTCCGAAAGGTATTGTATGGATATGGAAAATGGACATACAAACTTTTAGGAAACTTTATCAAAGGGAGAATGCTTCACAAACATATAAGACATCTTGTTTAAAGATATGGTAACTAAATACTCCAGCAGTGATAATCATGAAATAGTTTACGCGGTACACTCTAACGATGTAACATTCGCATTATCAATAAAAAATACAATAGTACAGTGTAACCAGGAATTCATTAGAACCGAACATCCAAAATTACTTATTGTGGAAAAACAAAGCAACCTAAACAAATATTTCTATGACAATGATAATATTAGAAAGGAAAATGAAGTAAATTTTGATCTATTTACATATGTAAACTCAAAATTTGTGTTCATTGAAAGTCATTTAAAAAGCCAAACAAATAATTTATACGTTAACTTAGTAACAGAAAAATGCAAAATCGAAAGAAAAATAATTCAAAATTCCTTATCCCTTGCAACATTTTTACCAGATGAATTTGTTTACAACATTATGAAACAACCAGGTAATAAGGCCAAAATAGCTGGAGAAGTAGTCCACGTTATAAAATCTATATCTACAACAGTAAAAATTATACATACAAATGACTGCTATAAAGATTTACCAGTACAACGTGAAAATGAGAAATGGTTTTTGACTCAAAAAACACATATTCTAATAAAAATAGGAATGAAAATTGATTGCAACTCCATAATACCTCCTTAATACAAAATCGAACACCTGGACGTTGCTCTTTAAAAATAGACGTGCGACCACGTTGAAACTCGTTAAACCAATTTTTGACGGTCGCCATCGAAGGAGAAGAGTCACCGTACACAGCATCCAAGCGCTTTTTGATTTCGCTACGCGATTTCCCTTCCAAAAACAAGAATCGAATCACCGACCGATACTGCTCTTTTTCCATTTTTCAAAAATCAACGGACACACTTGCTTTCACACGCTCTCAAAAATAAACTACAACTCCAATCCAGCTGAAATTTTGACAGTAACCATCGAGAAGGTTGTACTACGTGATAGAATATTTCTTTTGCGAAAGTGGTGCTATCGGGCGGTGAGGCTAAGTACTTATCGGACCATCCTCGTAAGCTGCGCAAATTCGCGCGAACACGCGATGTCATGCCCGAGCGAGAGCTGGTGCGGTAGAGAAAGAGAGAGAGAGGGAGAGAGAGAGAGAGAGAGAGAGAGAGGGAGAGAGAGAGAGAGAGAGAGAGAGAGAGAGAGAGAGAGAGAGAACCTTGGGTTTTGACTCACCGAGATTTTCCGCTGGCTGAAGCTTGCAGAAGGAAGAGCGACGGCAACGGAAATGGTGACCGCTGCTCGTTGGCTTGGACCAGGTGGCCTGCTGACCGCAGATAACCTATTTGCACGTTCATCTCATGGCGACGAAGGTGTCGGTTGTCGATACGATCTTATAGCAGGTGGTAAAGCGGTGTACACCCGTCGTAGATGACGTTGGCTACTTGCCGACTTGTTGAGGGTCACCCGAATGACAAGGGTGACGAAGAAACTATCGCTGGCACTCCTTATAGTTATCACAGTTCGCAAAGAATCGAAATCAAACGCAATAGATTTGGTATAAAGATTTTTGTACTAGTTGATTGTAAAATTGGAATAATATTGTACTTCATTATTTACACAAGGATGAATACTGATTTTGAAAATTTCGATTTGGGTATTTCAGGAGATGTTGTTGCTGATATGATGAGATTTTATTTCAACAAAAGCAATATACTTTATATTGACAATTGATATTCGTCTCCGAAATTGATTGCATAACAAAGAAACTGGATTGCGGGATACGATAAAAAAAGAATAGAATAGGGCTACCGTGTTTAGATATGAAACTTAGAAAAGGAAAAGTTTAAATGGTACATAACATGATTTGGACGGCTATAAAGTGGTAAGACAAAATTTATAAAATTTTTGTGTTTTTTGATTTATAAACAAATTTTTAAAAATTAAATTACAACTATATTTAAATAGATAAGAATGTTATATCCAATCACTATTGTTTGTATAAATATTATAAATAGTCAAAGATTGAATAAACACAAACTCTTGAAATTAAGCAAAATACTGAAATAGACCTTCAGACTACATGACTACCATACATGTTAGATGGCTTACATGGCAATTTAGCTCACACGTTAATGGTTGCGGGTTTGCGCTTTGATACAATTTTTTTCTTTCAATGGCTTATTTATATAAGCGTTAATTAACTAGTTTTGATAATTGCACCTATAATAAATGTTTCCTTTGTACTTGATTAATAATCTAACATATTAACAGTCATAAAAAAACATCAAAAACAAAGATCTAAGAGTAATAATGTATAAGGTAAGCACTCCACGTGAGTTTAGAAATTTATCTTTGGCATTGGTCAGAAAAAAAGAGTATTTAGAAAAGAGTACTGCCATCGCACACTCGGTATGAATGCTGCATTATTACGCCCACTTGTAGTAACACAAGTACGTATGAATGAAAGAGTGGGAGTGCATGGAAGAGAGTACGATCCCCATTACTACTATTAGATGACTTAGTAGTCAGACAAAATTTATTTTCTTATGTTGTCGAAATAAAAAATAACAGTTTTAGCATTAACATGTTCTATTTGAAATCAGTTGTTCAATAATTATGAATTAAGACTAAACCAATCCTTAATACGTCGGCACGATTTATTAAGTACAAAAAAGAAAGATAAGCATAAACAAGAGCAAACAATTTTTTTGCTGTTTTACAGATCATAATCATATGATTTACTACATAATAGACAAATATATAAGGACCGAAATGCATTAATCAAGGACGGTTGTAAATAAATTTCTATCTGTCATATAAGTAAGGCCTACAAGTAAATATAAATATATTTGTTACCTTCTTCTATTTTTAAAATAAATTCGCGTTTCATATGAAAACCTTTATATACAACGGTATTTATATATTTATGAACTCTTTTCCTGTACACTATAGCACGGTTTGAGTTTGATTAAGAATTGGCTATTTATACATAATTTAGTTTATATTACTTTTAATAGTTATCCTAGTAGAGCAAACTCATGCCAGATAAGCGAGTTATTCGAAAATATTGCACGCCGGATAAAACTGCACACATGGGACGAAAGAACTATGTGACGTCGAGTCACGAATGTAGTAATAAATAATAGACGCGACTCCAGAAAACCCTCACGGTAGAGATTATCTCTGGTCCAGGGAGTAATACAGGAGGGGACACAACTCATATAGGTGCCGTAACAAAAAATGAGCCGGCTTGAGCGAGCAAAACCACCAGGTTCACTCGATGGAATAACGACTACCAAGTAGCGTCAGATCCATTTAGTGAACGCCATCCGTACCATACAGACAGCTGATTTTATCTACTGATTGCTCAGTATCTTTACTTTTTCTTCGGTTTCAAGTTGTACTTAAACTTGATAATTAAGTACCAAAAGCGATATATGATATTCTCATCACAATTGCTAAGTTCAAACACACAAACGTAAGCCTAAACACAATCACTACAGGGTCCAACAGTTTAAATATTTCTTTCATACATTATATGGTGATATTGACACGATAGCCAAAATGGAAAACCATTATCGATTGGAATCAGCAAGGATGTTGGTTCGAAACTCGTGAACGTTTGACTTTTTTCTCCGATCATTTTTTTAACATTATTCTTGATTCTGCTAATTAATGTAAGTATTAAAATACATTTTATTTTTATTTGTTTTTTTTTGCAATCTTAATCAGATATCAGTCATCGATCGGCCTCTTACCGAATTTCATAAATAAAAAGACTAGAAATTTTATTGCAAATGGTTTATTTATAATATCATATGTAAAAAGAACTAGTGCACTTGTATATACATATACGTATGTAAATTATGTGTCTATGTAAACGTGTACTTGATCAAAGGGAAATCTTCGTATCAAGGTAGTCGTTTGAGATACTTATTATCGAGATATATTTTGCGATAAATATATTTCATATTGCGTTTGTATAATAAATTGCTTCTATTTTCATTTAAAAAAATCGTTTTTTGATTCTACGATGTTTAGTTATACTGTCTTATTAGCTGTATTAATACATAACTAACAAGTACAAGATTTAATTAAATCAATGCCAATAGTACAAGGTCGAACAAGACCTACCGAAGGGTCCTATGAGTAAGCGGGCCATCCAACATCCGTGGTCAATCATTGTCATGGAAGTAGTTGAACTACCCCACAACAAAAATCGGTACAAGTATCTGAGTACTTGGTAGTATTCCAGGACCTATTCATCAAGTGGGTGGAGTTCAAGTCACTGATGATCGCTACCGGTAAAACTTTGGGGAGTGCTTTTGAAGAATTGATCTTGTTCAAGTGGGAAGTTTTCAAATACTTGGTAAGCGACAGTGGTAACAACTGCTGCTGGGCTGAGCTCAAGGGTATCCTCAAGGAATACAAGACACATGTCTTCTCCACCCTATTATGTTGAAGACTATGATCTTGATTTTCATAGATCATAATCATCACGACTAGGATGAGCATCTGTACGAGTTTCGGCATGCGATGAACACGGCTATTAAAATGAGTATGAAGGTGTCGCCAACGTTTCTGAATTTTGGTAAAGAATCGCTTCAAACGAAGAATCTATGTAGAGGGATCGAGAAGAGAGGAACATTCGTGTGACTTTCTCCTTAGGAATGGGCATACCGAATGAAGTGCCTGAATACGCTGCAAAGCCTCGTAATGAAGTATATACTCGTATATCAGGCACAGGATAAGTAGAAGAGACATTATGATTATGGTTGTCGGTTTGTTTAGTTTCAGGAGGGCGATTTGATGTGGCAACGATCGCACACCCTCTCTAACACGGTTAAGGGTAGGAATGCGAATTTAAATCCCTTCTATATCGATAGTAAGAAGGTTACCTTTTTGCTAGCCATGCTATTACGACAGCCTCCACCGTAGACTATCTAAAAGAGCGAAAGCGTCGGCCGCGGAAACGGTAGCGTGCCTTTGATGTCGCCAGCCGCTGGCCGATTCCCGCCGTATGTCAAGTTTTGTCCCGGTGAAGTCGGCTGAGCCCGCAGAGACTGCGTACGTTGATTCCACTGAGGTAGCCCGGAGGTCAGAGGTTTTTCCTTCCAGCAGGTTATGGTAATGAAGAACGTCCTCCCACCCTCGAGGGAGAAGGCGGAAGCCTCCCCGACTTCTTCAGGGACATACAGTTTCGTTACATCAGTGACCACCCTCCTCCGCACTTATCATCTGATACGGAGGCAAGGCTTGTGCACCGATGCCAAGCGGACTGAGGTGCATTCGGAAGGTTGGACAGGCTCAG
The DNA here is from genome assembly GCF_024137745.1 of Phymastichus coffea. NCBI lineage: Eukaryota > Metazoa > Arthropoda > Insecta > Hymenoptera > Eulophidae > Phymastichus > Phymastichus coffea. Next base: position 5,066,931 of record NW_026706828.1, on the reverse strand, counting down.
AGCTCGGAGGTTGATCCGGTTTCTCCCGAAAACAAAAACTAGTTGATAAAGTATCTGCGATCGAGAAGGCTCGGATCCCGTGCGCCCGCAGCGCTGTGAAGTCAATACTGACGATGTGACATGGACGTGTTCCCTGACGGCCGTTGGCGTCGAAAGACCCGCACTGGGGTCGTGCGCGTTCTAGGGCGGAAGAAGGCTACCTCCACCTCTAGTTAGTGAACTAAACATCGTAGAATCAACTCTCTAGCTAGTGTTGAGAAGACTTCGCCCACTGGTGTCCAGAAGCCCACCATCCCGTAGCTGAAGCCGCAGCTCAAGGCCGCAGTAGTAACCGACCCACCGACCGACCGGAACAAGGTCTGGTAGAATGCTGCGGTGAGCCACCAGAGACAACGAGTGACAGAGCATTATGCCGCGAGGATGGCGAGGAGCATATCTCTGTGCGCTCCACCACTGGTGATAATCGCAACGTCGCCAATCACATCAGTGACGTCGGTGAAGCTACCCCTGGTGGCACCAATGGTTTCCCCATCGGTGTGTGTAACACCTGCGACGTCACCGAGTTAGCCAGTGGCATTGCCACGGTCTCCTCAGGAATATTTCCTCTGGCATTCCTTGTCGGGCTGACTTTGGGAAATCGGCTGCGGCTCGTCGCGGAGACGAGCGAGTTGTTGCCACCTCCGAACCGAAGAGAAGATCTGTAGGACGGGTAGACGATGAGGTGACTGGAACCCCGTTATTAGTTTTATATGATTCGTATTTTTTTAAATTTTTTGCTGTCGGTTTTGGATTTGGTTTAGTTTTAGTAAAAATCAAAGAAGTAACATGTGAAAATTCTAAAGGGCACCATACTGTAAGTTATAAAGCATGCCCATTTCGTATGGAGTTACAACAAAAATTATTTCTTAGACTACGAGTAAGAGCAATCAATTTAAACAACAGCCAAGTTCAGCTTAATTAAATACAAATGTAAACAAAATTAGACCAAATACATCATATGCCCAAGCAACGGTTAATTAAAATGAACAGGGTATGACAGAAGAATCAAAACAAACAAACAACCAATTAGAAACAAGTAAACACTTAAAAGAAGCAAGTACAAATAAACTCGAACACACGATGGAAAAATTAATCCAAAGTATAGACACCATGCTAAATCTGCTAACGACATTAGTGAGCAAAATAGTTTATTGAGTACATTGAAAATATGTATCTGGAACGCAAATGGACTTATTCAGGGATATCTCGAGCTAAGAGCATTTCTAATCCACGAAAATATTGACATCATATTAGTAACAGAAACACATTTTACTAGCCAAAACTTTCTTTACATTCCTAATTACACACATAAAACAAACCACCCGCTAGAAAAAGCACATGGAGGTGCTGCTATTATTATCAAAACAAAAATAAATCATTACAATCACAAATTCACTAGTGAAACTTTTGCAAGCAACTAGTGTAATCATAAACGACAAAAAAAGCCCGGCTACTGTATCAGCTGTTTACTGTCCTCCAAATAAAACAATAACAAGAGAAAATTGGCCAGATTTATCATTCACATTACAGTTTACATCACAGATTACATAGGACAGATTTCTTCCTTTCTCTAGGTAATCGTTTCATAGCACACAGCTAGCGATTATAATGCAAAGCACACATGATAGGGATCAAGATCCACAAACTGCAACCCCAAGAAGAAAAATATTGTATGAAATACTACGTAAAATCGACAGATTTAAACAAGATACTGGGTAAAGTATTCTTCTTCTATTCATGAAAGTCTTATGTGTAAAATACCTCTCAAGTCATATTCTGAAATAGAAACTGATATTCAAACATTCAATTCATTTTTAAATAAAGCTCTAGATAGAAACTCTGTAATTGTAAATATTAAAAATTTTCAACAATTCACGTCGCATAAAATTACTGAAAAAATAAAAGAAAACAGATTACTAAGAAAAAGATATCACACAACTAGATCAAGTCAAGACAAAACAATTCTATATGAAGTAGTTAAAGAACTTAAGAAACTTAATAAACTAGAATATCAGGAAAAAAAACTATCAAATGCAAAAGAAATTTAGAGAACTAAGTCCAACAGAAGCAACGGACTACTCATTATGGAAAGCCGCCAGGAGACTCAAGCGACAAACATCATTTATCCCACGCCATCTATCAGAAAACCATGCGGCAAATAAGCTAGATCTGATGAGGAAAAAATTGATAACTTCGCCAACCATTTCTATACAGTATTCAACCCTCCCCAAAGAATAATCACCAAATAAGAAGAGGACACCTTACTTGAAGACATAGGCGCCAAAGACAGTACACCTATTGCGGCAGTCAAAATAAAGGAAGTATTACTTAAAATCAAAAATAGAAAAAAATTAAAAAGTACCGGGCTTTGATAACGATCAAAAAATTACTTAATATCGCAATAAGATATTTAACAATTATCTTTGATGTATATCTTTGTCTATGTTATTTTCCGATTCAATGGAAAATGGCTGATATTATTTTAATTCCTAAATCCGGTAAAGAAACCGAACTGGTAATATCTTACAGAGCGATCAGTCTTTTGTCCGTAATATCAAAAATTTTTGAAAAAATAATTTTAGCCAGAATTAATCTAATAATAATTAATAGAATGCTTATCCTAGATCATCAGTTTGGCTTTAGATGCAACTACTTTACAGTAGAACAGGTTAACAGAATAGTGTCAGCTGCAAGAAAATCTATAGAACAAAAAGAATATTGCATCTGCATATTCCTAAACATTGCATAAGCCTTTAATAAAGTCTGGCTATTGGTCTTTTGCATAAATTAAAAAGATTTTTCCAGAAAATCACTACAAACTACTCAAGTCATGTCTTCAAAATAAAGAATTTCAAGTAAACATAAACAAAAAAAACATTAAAAAAGCAGAAAATAAAAGCAGGAGTACCACAACGTAGTGTACTAGGACTAACTTTGTATTTGTTATTTACCGCTGACTTGTCAAAATTTCCAAACATCAGGACAGCTACTTATACAGCCAGTCTTACATCAGACTTAGAAGCAAAAATAGCAACTGCAATAATTATATATTATATTAAAGTAATACCGTGTTTTTCCGTAACGTAACTTTCGTCCGACAGATTTTTAACTCTAGTAACCCATCTTAATTATTATTGCTTTATTTTAATGATGCAGATGTAGCACGATTATTGGTATCAACGTTTTCCTGGTTCACCGGACTTCCCGTGCATGTCCTCGTAGATGGTGTATCGTCGACCTGGGGGGAGTTACCATGGAACCTTGACATCTTCTTAAGGGTCGATCGGAGTATTTCGATAGAAACGCCATATACTTGTATATGGTGCACGTTCTCGTGGATGGTGTCTCGTCGACGCAGAGGTCATCGTGGCATCTCGACGTTGTTTCCTGCGTGAGACATGATTTTTGGACGGAAACGCTATATACCTGGTGCATGTTCTCAGGGAAGGTGTATCGTTGACCTGGGGGTGAGGTCATCCTGGCACTTGCACACCGTCTACAAGGAATTCTAGAAATTTTGTCCCCACGTTGTTGCATATTAGATGCTCATCCTTTTGGATAATGTCCACTCGACCCAAAAGTCTCCCTTGCATTTGGACATCGTCTCCTGCATGAGTCATGATTTTTCGACGGAAACACTATATGCCTGCATGTTGTCGGTGATGGTGTATCGTCGACCTGGAGGGTAATCTTGACACCACGGATGTGCCGTTTTAAGCGTTTCGTCCTAGCCTATCATATTTGGGATAACTTCCTTAGACGCCTTTTCCCAAATTTTTCTGTCAGATTGAACTCATCAGTAAAGATGTCATCAGTAATAATGTTTTGCAAAAATTACCCGGCGTTTCACTATTTTAGTATGATACTGCGTGCTTCCAGTGCTGGATATAACATGGTGCTGCCGTGTTTCTAGCACCTCATATTTCTGTGTGCTACAGCCGCGTTTCCAACGCTGCATATTTTATGCTGCTGCCGTGGTTCCAGCACTGCATATTTTAGTGTTCTGCTGCCGTATTTCCAGCGCTGCATATTTTACGCTGCTGGTTCTATCGCTGCATATAATGTAAAATCCATAATAGGTGTATATTCTGTTATAGTTTTCAATTATAAAATTTCTTTGAAAACGATATTTTTGGTGTAAATTTTATTTTTATATTTGTTGTCATTTTTTTTTATGAGAGCATGGTTCAATAATATAATCTTTAAATTATTTTTATTTTTAGCTCTAGATAAGGCAACATATAATTGTCCATGACTGAACACAGGAAATGGTATATAAACTCCAACTCAGCCATATGATTATCCTTGTGATTTATTAATTGTCACTGCGAAACCTAACCGAATTGGAAATTGTCTACGACGTATATTGAATGATATATCTTCTTTAGATGGTAGTAGAGATATTCTAGAAATAAGAACGATTTTTCCGATATTTTTTCCACAAGTAATTTGTATTTCGATAGTACATTTGCACAGATTGTTTATTATCAATCGTGTTCCGTTGCAAAGTCCTTCGTAAAAATTCAAATTTCTTAACAGTATTATAGGAGCCTGTTTACTTGATAGAGGTGCAAGTAAGAAGAGAGGCACAAAGTTAAAATTATTACCTTTGATTCGAAGTCCGAATGATCTTGTTATTTATTTATTTTGTTTTATTATAAAGGAGGTTTGGATTAACTCTGCATTAATAACAATAATTCTTTAACTTATTACTTTATTAATGAAATAAGGATTATAATTATAATTATAATTGTCAGCCGGTATAAAAAACCCCAGTCGTAGGTAGGGGAAAAGCCATTTGGAAATCATAAATATATTAATCCGAATGATATGAATAAACAAAGGCAAAACAAAAAACAGAGAAATGTTACAATACAAATACATCTATCGACTTACATTAAGACGTGGTTGAATGGCCACTCAACTTATTGAAACCTACTTCGGTGACTTTCGCATGCGCACAATCGGGCAGGAAGGTGTCCCCAGGATAATAAAAAGGCCCTCGGTAGCTCCGACGTCTCGGAAACGGGTCAGCCCTCGCTACCTCGTAGCCGAGAAGAGAGTGGGCAAAGCCGCGTGGTTGGAGACACCCTAGAGAACGCGTCTCGTCCTCTCCCAAGGCAGCAGGCTTCCTATCCTTGGGCCTCGGTGGGTCACCGCACCGGGTCGGTTGCAGTTTCGCAGAAGCTTGAGGTAGAAGAGGGCTCATGGTCACAACTCACACACTCAAGTTGCACAAGTATATCGGCTCGAGAGAAAAGGAATGGACGCAAAGCGAGAGCGAAGTAGACTCCTCTATCCTCTCAAAACAACTAGCTGTCACTCTATTAGGTCTGCCACATTGAGAACGCGGAAAACCCCTACTCTCATTAGGGGCTTCAAGCAGGAACCAATGAGAAGCCTGAAAGATGATGCATTTCTCTACCTAGTCTTTGGTCTAGCCGACGTCACCGACGGCTAGTTTAGGCCTTTATGACCTCAACGTGTGCAACGTCTGTCATGCGACTGGTGACACATGTAGGGATCTTAGAGGTTTTCCCCACACGTGTTCAGCTGTTGGTGGAGGGATGCAACGTCGTCACTGATGATCGCAGAGATAGCGCACGAACTCAAAATATTGAGCGCATATGTCGCGAACGGAGCACCAACTGTTGGTTTCAATCTATGCAGTGATAATCCATTTGGTGTTAATGAATTTAAAAATCCAATCGGTAACATGATATCAAAATTTTCTCCATTGTCATCTTCGGCTGTATCTAAATTTAAATATTCATGGCAACCGCCCTCCATTATATCTAAAATGTCTTTCGTAATATTGATCACATCAATGTTTCTAGATACCAAAATTTCTTTGTCATCTAAGTCTAAATTATCAGTTGTTATTCTATTCCTGAATATTATTTTTATTATATTTTTTTCCTCCACGATCATGTAATTGGGAATTTCTATTAATTCATTCTCTTCCTCATATGAATTTAGATTTTTCGCTTCTCCGACATGTAAAAGCCATTCTTTAAAACCATTATCATCTTGGTTATTATCATTATCATTGTCAAACTTTTCAGTAAGTGTCATAGTTAAAAAATTTTTCCATAGATAACTAAATTTAACAGAGTTTTCAATAATAATTGTACGACTACTGTAACAAACGACTAGTAATATTTGCCAAAAATCACCTGAAACAATGATTCTTTCACCACCAAATAGTTCTTTGTTTTCGTTGAAATCTTGGAGGAGACAAACCACTGCTTCAAATACGTATTTAGAAGTCATTGATATTTCACCATAAATTATTACTTGCAAATACTTCAATAATTTCCCATCCTTCGAATTATGCTTAGTGTTACATGTTGTACATTCTTTAATATTCAGAGTAATAACAATTTGAATGTTGTGTATGCTGTTTTTTCCAATCTTCAATAAATTTGCAGCAATTCCTGTCCATACCACGCAAACATATTGGATATTGTGGAATTGTAAATAATCAATGAGAACATTCAATAGGTAACTTTTTCCACTTCCTCCTAATCCATCAATGAATATACATTTTCTATCCGTATTACATTTGAAGCATTCTAATGTTTTATCAAATATTTTTTTTTGTTCTTTTTTCAGAGAATTTATTTTATCTTGTAATTTATTTAATACATTACTATCATTATTGAAACTCGCTTCAATAATATTTTCATTTATATATAATTTAATATCAGATAAATTAAAATCGTTCAAACAATATCCGTTAACTTATAAAATCTTATCGATTGATATCAATGCCATGTTTTCTCCTACGCTTTTTTCATATCTCGGATGATATAAATAAGTTTTGTATTTGCCGTATAATATTCAAGCATTGATATATACGAGGTGTGGCTATTAAGTAACGAGACTAGCGCTGCTACAGAAAAAGTACGCATGCGCCAAAGGTTAATGACTGTCAGCTGTTTAGCCTGAAGCCTACTCTTTCGAATGCGATGTCTACCGTGTCTGTAGACAAACCAGTGTAGCCGTGGCCTTCGTTTCTATACGAGCTGTTTTTTTGTTTTGCCGGAAAAATGATCGACGTAAAAATAGAGCAACGGATTGTTGTGAAATTTCACATGAAACTTGGAAAAACTGCAACTGAAACTTATAATTTATTGAAACAAGTGTATGGCAATGAATGTTTGTCGTGTCCACGTGTTTTTGAGTGGTTTAAGCGTTTTCAAGATGGCCGAGAAGGTGTTGAAGATGATTCACGTTCGGGTCGCCCTTCCACGTCAAAAACGGATGAAAATATCGAAAAAGTCGGTAATCTTGTTCGATCTGACCGTCGGCTAAGTATTCGTGCGATTGCTGAATCTATAGGAATTGACAAAGAATGTGTGCGGCAAATTTTACATGAAAATTTTAACATGAGAAAATTGTGTGCAAAACTGGTGCCTAAAATCCTCACGTTTGAACAACTAGAAGCTCGCAAAAATATTTGTATTGACACTTTGAATGCGATTGAAAAAGACTCAGACTTATGAGAAAAGGTAATAACGTGTGACGAATCTTGGTTTTTTACCTATGATCCTGAAACAAAGCGCCAATCCATGCACTGGAAGAGTCCAACTTCGTCAAGAGCCAAAAAAGCGAAAATGAGCAAATCAAAATTCAAAGCAATGATGATTGTTTTTTTCGATATTTATGGAATTTGCAACGATTACCGAAAATCGTAGGACTCGCGCGAGGTAATGAGCGGCTAGACGAGAGTAGCCGCGCTCGGTTCGCGAGAGAGAGAGAGAGCGTAGGGGCAATGACCGGGAGGGGAGGCAGGGACCGATAGTATGACTGTGCTACTCAGTCAGTTCGTGCGCCTAACCTCCGTTTTTCCGAGCCGTTCTAGCCTGTGTTTTCCCGGTGACATAGCGAACGTGAGTGCGGGTGCGTTAGCAGCAGCAGCAGCAATAGCAGTAGCAGCAACTGCGATAGCAGCAACAGCAGCAGCATCAACAGCAGCAACATCAGTGGCGACAGCAGCAACAGCAATAACAGCATTCGAGGCGGTGCAGCGAGCAGCGTAGCGGCGTTCCAACGATTCGTCGTCCGGATACGGTTGGCCACCGTATCCACATCGTCCTTGCGGTAGGTGCACCTTCCCCTTTTCGATTGTTGTTACGATTTGCGTGCGAATCCGCGCAGCGAGCGCGAAGAATTTACTGTTGCGTGCGGGCGGTTAGTTCGCGGCATTCGTGGTTTTCTCTCTCTCTCTCAAATAGCGTGTCTTGTTATTCACGCGTGCGTGCGTAAGACTCTCGGCCAATTCCCCGTGTAATTTGCTTGATTTAATAAATCATCCCTTGGTTCTGTTTAAACGAGTTTCCGTTATTGTGTTCTTTCCTTTGTCCGGAGGTCGCGCCTATATTTGTTTACATTTCGTTCGAATTCGCCGGTAGCGTAGCACGGAGCTCGCTGAGATCGGTAGAGGCGATTCGGTAACAGCGTTTCCATCGGCGGCCGCACGAGCGCTACTAGCAAGGAGCGACAGCGCCGCCAAGTGGCGAGTTGGGGGAACCCAACTCGGAACAGCGAAGAGACACTGCGCAGGCGCACTCCGAGGCAAGGTAGGTTACTGTGCTTTGAGCACATAGATAACAAGGCTTCGTCTAGTTGAAATACGGGCACATTCTGGAGATTATCGACTAAACGACAGCCTGTTACATGGCGCCCAACTAAATTAGAACTCACACACGAGGGAAATTGCACGAAAAGAGAGAGCAACGCGCGCGAGAGAGAGACGTTTGCGCGCGTGCGTAATAAGGTGCGAGCGGGTAAAGTAACGCGTGGCTCGTTCGGTACGTGCTCTGCGGTAGGGGAAAGACGCCTCTCCGACCCAATAACACCTGCTTTTGTGAGCCGAGAGCACACTAACCCCAGGGGTCGAAGAGACGTCCGTAGTCGCTCTAACGCGAATATAAAAGGTGACTAATTGTATTTTGGTTAATTTTTTGCTTTTTAAGTGTTTTATTACACATTAAAGTAATTAAGTGGGGGTTAGTCACCGAGCGACAGTACCAGCAGAGCGCGCAATTGGGGTGTGTGTAGGGTTAGATTAACTAACCCGGTGGAACTAACAAACAGTTAGCCTCCACCTATAGGCAGGTAGTTGCGAAGCGGAAGTTCGTACTTCCTTAGAGTACGCGATACCTGCACACACCCACAAGCCACGCGTATTGTTGCCTTGTGAAAAGGCGTAATTGGGTAGTTGGCGATAAAAATCGCAACACCCCGCTCGCGCCTTGGGCGATAGGAGACGGTAGTGGTCGACTAGGAAAATTAACCTCAACCGCCACCTACGCCCCAGCATAAGCGTCATGGAGGATACCGCCGACGCGATAACCCGGTGGGCTTCGGAACTGCCTTCGACACAGCTGGACAGGTACCTGACGCAACTGGAGTTGCGAACAGATGGTCCTAAGCTGATGCAGGCAGTTCGATTAGCATATTGGTTGCTAGGCGAGTATATCGACCTAGACTTCCAAGGAGCGGCGTTGGATAGGGAGGCCACACAACGCAGGCGACGGAGTCGAGAGAGGTGGCTGGAGTCCAGGCGACAAGAGTTAGAAGCAGCTGATGCGGAGGATCTTGTCGCCCACCCACTCATGCTGTTATACAGGGATGAGGTGGTGGAGGCCAACCTGAAGCGGACTCTCGCAGTCTATGACAACCTTGAAGAGGAGAGTCAGAGCGAGACGGGGGAGCGAGAGCCCGCAGAGGAAGGGGGGACCGGCGAGGTCAAGGGGCCCACGGAGGGGGTCGGTAGTGAGCACAAGGGCTCCACCGGATCGCCGGATAGGCGAAGAGCTCGACGCTTCGAAAATGAGGAGCTACAACCTCAAGAAGAAGAAGAGGAACGGTGCGTGACAGAACGATTAAAAGAAGAGATCGAGCGCAACCGTGTCGGGATCAACCGCATACTTGAGATGCTGGAAAGGCACGACCAGGTATGCGCGCGGTGGAGCGACCAGGTGACCGCTCTGCAGGTGGAGGTCCAGCAGTTGAGAAACAGGGACCCCACCAATCGACGGACGGTCGTACCAGAGCGGCCCCGGAGGACCGTAGATTTCCAATCCACGTATACGTGCCACTACGACCTAAGGGTACCAGATAGTACCCCGGAACCCCAGCGACCGACCCCTGGCGAACCTCGAGAGGCTCCCCAAAGGCAGGTGCCTTCAAGGACGGAACAGCCACCGAGAAGAGGACCAAGAGACGCCGATACGGATGAAAGGCAGGCGATCCCTGAAGGATCCGCCTGGTACGACGCCAATGCGGCGTCGGGGTACTACGCGACTCGGGACGCGGGTAGGATTGTGAGAGGGTGGAAGCTGCGATACTCTGGCACGGCTTCAGAGTGCGTAGACACATTCTTGTCGAGACTAGAGGATCTACGCGCGGGGTCTGGGCTAACAGACGGCGAAATCTAGTGCTCGGTATCAGAGCTCCTCGAAGGCGTTGCGAGGACCTGGTACGAGCTTAACAAGCTGAAGTGAAGGAATTACGCCGACTTCGTGGCAGGCGCTCGACGTTGGTTTGGGTCGAGTGAGCTTCAGCAACAAAGGTTGCTGCAAGAGGCCCAAGCCCGGTACCAGGAGAAAGGAGAGCTGGTACGAGAATATGCCTGCCACCTCCTCTTCATGTTAGCCCAGCTGCGTCCGCCGTTACCAGAGCAGAGGCAGTTAGATTTGCTGTATGCAAATCTCCTACCCGCCATCCGGATGCAGCTGCGGAGGAATGCGTTTTCCAACGTGGACGAATTTCACGCCCGGGCGACCGAAATCGAAACCGCCTTGCGGGACGACGAGCGCCCGAGGACCAGGTTGGAGCCAACGTCCACGTTGTACCCCGAGCACATGGGGGTGTCAGCTAAGGCACCACCGCCCCGGGCAGGACCCCGTACGGCGGCCATGTCCAACAAGCCTCGGGGTAGGGATCAGCGGCAACCCGAGTCGCCGGTTAAAACTCCGGCCAAGAGACCCGAGGACCGGCCCACAATCGCTGCAACGCAGGCCACAGACCCCATTGAGGATCTGTCGTCGCAGATTGCGACCCTGCGACGAGATATGGACCGGTACTTTAGGGAGAGGAAGGCTAACTCTCCCAGGCGGCCGAGGGGTCGGCCGCAAGATAAGGGGAGGAATAAAACCCCCCCAGGGTCTCCTGGCCAGCGACGAGAGGGTCAGCGGAGGAAAATAGATTACTCCCAACCGATCAAGTGCTCGTCTTGTGGCAAGCTGGGCTTTATCAGAAGGTACTGCCCGGATTGCAACAAGGGAAACGGGCAGGGAAGCGGAGGACGGAGGTCCCCTCCGCGTCCCCAGTAAAGGTGACCTCTCGTCGCGGGTCGCTGGAACGTGGCAAAGGCCCGCCAGCGACCCCAGGGTTCAGGAAGGCCTCGCCAGAGATATCGGACCCTACGAGACCAGGCAGTGCGGTGGCGTTGGAGGCGACAGCGACCGAACAGATGCCTGATCTGGGTAACCGGGCATTTTGTATCCTCGAAGGGTACGGAGGCCGGATTCAGGTGGTGGAGCAGGGGTTTAAATGGGTCGGAGAGGAGACCATCAGACCCAAAAGCTCCAGGAGACCACCTGACACTCCGGAGGATACACCGGCGACCCAGACACCTGCGGGTGAGAGCACGTCGATGCGAGTAGCGGCTGCCCAGGGCAAGAAGAGCCGTGAAAGCCTCCCGTCCACAGAGGGGAGAGAGACGACGAAAGCTCCCCGCAGGTACAGACCCGAGGATGAGACCAGATGGTGGCTTCAGGTGGGGATAGGTGCCTACAAGTTAAGGGCACTCTACGACACCGGGGCCTCATCAACGGTAATGGGTCAACTCGGGCTTAGGTTGGCATCAGACATGGGGCTGGGCCTGAACGTCACGCGAGCGGGAGAAGCGAAGCTCGCTGACGGTCGCCCATGTCCCATCTTGGGTCATGTGATTTTCCCCTTCACAGTAGGGGGAATCACGAAAGATGTAAGGGTCGCTATAACGCCACTGCTGTCTGATGACTGCTACGTCGGCGCGAATTTCGTGAGGGAATTCAGCGCCAACCTGAACCCTGATACGGACCAGCTGTACTTGGCGAAAGCCAAAGTGGCGGTAACGTTGGAAGTGGCAAGCGTCACTGGTACGTCGTGCCTCGCACCCGTAGGCCTGGTAGAAGCCACGGAAGCACAGCGTCAAGAAGTGGCTAGCCTCGTCGATGGATTAATTCCAGACGGAGGCGAGTGTTTAGGCTGTGCTGTGGGGGTCGAGCATGAGATTGACATCGGAGACGCTCGACCCTGTAAACAGAAATACTACCCGGTCTCCGACAGGGTGCGAGACGAAATGCACGCGCTGGTCAAGGCCATGCTGGACAACGACGTCATTGAACCAGCAACCAGCGGGTGGTCAAGTCCAGTGGTGATGGTTAAGAAGGCAGACGGCAAATACCGGTTCTGCGTGAATTACCAGAAGGTAAACGCAGTAACCAAGCCGGACGCCTACCCATTACCCTTCATGAGCGACATCCTGCGAAGGATCAGGGATGCGAAGTTCATCTCGACACTGGACTTGAGTAGCGCGTACCACCAGATACCTCTTAAAAAGGAGTCGCGCCCCATTACGGCGTTCACAGTCCCTGGCCTGGGGCATTTTCAGTTTAAGAGAATGCCCTTCGGATTGTCTTACGCCGGCGCGACCTTCCAGAGGTTGATGGACAGAGTGATTGGCCCGGATTTAGATCCTTTCGCTTTTGCGTACCTCGACGACGTGATTATTATCTCGCCGTCTTTTGAGGAGCATAAGCGACACCTGGGATTGGTTTTACAACGAATCCTGGGTGCGGGCCTCACTGTGAATAAGACCAAAAGCCACTTCTGTAAGTCGGAAGTCAAGTACCTGGGGGTCCTAGTGAACCGTGAAGGGATAAGGCCAGATCCAGAGAAGATCAAGCCCATTATGGAGTACCCAGTACCACGGACGATCAGACAGGTGAAGCGATTCATGGGGATGATGTCGTGGTATCGTCGCTTCATACCCGACTTCGCAACCATCGCTGAGCCGATAAACCGCCTGACGAAGAAGAGCATCCCGTTTGCGTGGCAGCAGGAACAGGAGCAGGCTTTCGAACGGTTACGAGACGCAATGGTCTCGGCACCGATCTTGCAGTCGCCAGATCCCAACGCGCAGTTCGTGTTACAAACGGACGCGAGCGATAGCGGGATAGGCGCGGTATTGACGCAAGAAGTCGATGGACAGGAGCGCGTAATTGAGTACGCCAGTCGCTCCTTAAACAGTGCGGAAAGAAACTATACAGTCTCCGAACGAGAGTGCCTGGCAGTTGTATGGGCCATCGGGAAGTTCCGGCCTTATGTTGAGGGGCACCACTTCAAAGTCATCACCGATCATAGTTGCCTTAAGTGGCTCCACAGTATGAGGAATCCTACAGGAAGGCTAGCGCGTTGGGCGTTAGCACTACAAGGCCATGTGTTCGATATAGAGTATCGAAAAGGAGACCTCAACGTGGTGCCAGACGCTTTATCTAGGACCTATGAGGAGGGGGTGGTAGAAGTGGGTGCCATGACTCATCAGCCGGAAACTGCCGATGCCTGGTACCTTCAGAAGTATAGGGAAGTATGCCAGGACCCACATTCTCAACCCACCTGGAAGGTAGTGGGAGGGAGATTGTATCATTACAATCCGGCTGAGGAGAGCGAAGGGTCCATCGACAACGAGGAAGCCTGGAAGCTAGTGGTTCCTGCCGAGAAGAGGCATCAAGTACTTGAGGAGGTGCACGATGCGCCAGCAGCGGGACACCAGGGGAGAGAACGAACGTTCTCCCGGGCTAGGCACCTGTATTTCTGGCCAAAGATGTACGATCAGGTCAGAGAGTACGTGAGGAGTTGCCCGGTATGTCAGCAATGCAAGGCGGAGCAAAGGCCGCCTTGCGGGCTGATGGGTCGTCGAGAGGTCTCGCGACCCTGGCAGGTGGTGGCCAGTGACATTACTGGCCCCTTCCCGAAGAGCTCGAGAGGGTTCGAGTACATTTTGGTCTTTTTAGACCTGTTCACTCGGTGGGTGGAGTGCGTACCCATACGTAAGGCCAACGGAAGGACCATCGTACGGGAATTGCACGAGAGGGTGGTAACCAGGTTTGGGGCGCCAGAGATTTTTCTTTCGGACAACGGGACCGAATTTAAAAACCAAGAGGTCGATGCCTACCTGTCGAGGAACGGCATCCGGCGCGCCCTTACCCCAGTTTACCACCCGCAGGCAAACCCCACAGAGCGAGTGAACAAAACCCTCAAGGCCATGCTCATATCGTACGTGGAGCGGGACCATAAGAGCTGGGACGAGCACCTGCCAGAATTCAACTTCGCGTTGAACTCGGCAACTCACAGCGCGACAGGTTACAGCCCGGCCATGCTAGTCTTCGGCAGACATCCCACTCCCCCTTCGACCTTTAGGAGGGCCCAGGATCAGTTGGCCCGGGAAGCTTCCGAGGGCCAAGAACTGACCGAATGGGGCGACCACATGCGCCAGTTACCCCATTTGTGGGAACGCGCTGGCTCTAAGTCCAGGGAGGAGGCGGCCCGTCAGGCGGTCTATTACAACCGGAGGAGACGTCAGGCCGACTTCAGGGTTGGGGACTGGGTGTGGAAGCGGAACCGCATCTTGTCTTCCGCAGCTCAGGGCGTTTCGGCGAAGTTGGCGCCGAAGTATGCTGGTCCCTACGTAATTCAGGAGGTATGTGGGACGAATACCTATCGCCTAGGTAACCAGCAGGAAGAGTTGCCCGAGCTGATCCACGCCAAGGACCTCAAGCCCTATTTCGGTCCATTCTCAGATGAGGACAACGAGGAACCAGGAGGCGGGGACTCAGCACCGTTGGAGGAAGAGGAGGGCGTAGGCGACCCGCCAGCGAAGATCGAGGAATCCAGCGAGGATCCGAGATGCGAGCGCGTCGCGAATGCAGCCCCCGCGAACGAGCGTGCGAAACCCGCGGCGGCTCCTGAGGTACCGATCGAGGCGCCGGCTAAGCGAGGCCGAGGTAGGCCGCGCAAGAACCCCACGTGCGAACCTCGGGAACCAGGTGGAGACGACCTGGATGGCAATGCGGTAAGGGGAAGGGGCAGACCACGTAGAACCGCTCAGCACGTGCGGAAGGTGGTACGGCCAGCTACCCCCGCAAATGGGCCATGTTCGCGAGGAAAGCGTCGGGGACCGGGACGTCCTCGCAAACAATAGCGTCGAGCGTCACACGGCGACGGGTAGGTTAAGGGCTGAACCTGAGAAATCCCTTGACCCCACTTCTTCTCTTTTACAGATGGAGAGGAAGCTGGTCATCAGTGAGGAGGCCCTCGAGACGGCCACCCAGCTGCTGCTCGACCTGGGATTGGGTCCGGGCGCCGATCGGCTGATCGGCGACCTACGAAGGTTCGTCCGGGCCCAGGTCGAGACGGCCGCTCGAGAGGGCCGCTCGCGCCAGCGGGTGGACGACTTCCTCCGGGAAGGTATGAGGGCCCAAACGTCCAAGCCCTCGACCCGGGAAGTGTCCACCCAGACCGACGGCCCGTCCGAAGAGGGTCGTCGGTCTCAGTCCACGCGGGACCAGGGTATGCAGACCCAAAGGTCGAGCGCGTCAACGACGGAGAGCTCGACCCAGTGCCCCGGGCCAAGGGAGGCCTGCGGCCAACAGCACTGGGTCTGCAACCACCCACGGGTCCCCCAGCAAGATGGGCTGGTAAACTCCTGGAGGCACGTGAGGTTGGGCCTCCAGGAGTTAGAGAATGCCTGGGAGTTTGTCGGGGAACTCCAGCGCCAGGTACATGCCCACCTGGGGGAGTTCCTCGACTTCCGAGGCGCCCAGGAAATGCTGGGGGAGTGGGCTCCGGTAGTCCGGCGGCAGAGGGCCTACGGTGAGGCCCTCCTGCGCGTTGACCGGGGGCTGGAGTCCCCAGAGGCCGCGGGCCCGCCGGCAGTGTTGCCACCGGCGGCCCCGACGAGCAGGGATGCGGCCAGGACTCCGGCCAAGCCCCCAACCAAGACTCAACCCAAGAGAGTCTCGGGGGCCCCCGGCGCCGGACAGGAGTTCATGGTCCGCGTGGACGGGTCGGTTTCCGACCCTACCGTGGTGGTGCGAACCATGGGGGGACGCACATCCGCCACGGTGAGCGGCGTAACATTTATCGCCGCCCCGGCAGCAGCAGCCACGCCGCCCCAATCACCAGCTGGAAGCCAGGGCCATGGGGCGGAGCCCAGCCTCACCAGAAGACCGGGCAGGGGCTGCTATATTTGCTGCCATCCCGGCATCACGACGACCTCCAAGTGCCCCAACAAGTCGGAGCACTGGCGCTACCCCCGACACAAGGCGCCAGGGGGCTCCGGCAGGTGACGTGGGGGAGTGGAGGCCCGGGATGGGCAAATAAAGCCGAATTTCAAAGAGGATGGATTGTGCTGATTTCTCTCCTTTCCCAATCCTGTCCTTGGGGTCGCGAGTCAGTAGGGTAGTTCGATCCGGTAGTTCGAAGCTAGGAGGGGGCTGCAACGATTACCGAAAATCGTAGGACTCGCGCGAGGTAATGAGCGACTAGACGAGAGTAGCCGCGCTCGGTTCGCGAGAGAGAGAGAGAGCGTAGGGGCAATGACCGAGAGGGGAGGCAGCGACCGGTAGTATGACTGTGCTACTCAGTCAGTTCGTGCGCCTAACCTCCGTTTTTCCGAGCCGTTCTAGCCTGTGTTTTCCCGGTGACATAGCGAACGTGAGTGCGGGTGCGTTAGCAGCAGCAGCAGCAATAGCAGTAGCAGCAACTGCGATAGCAGCAACAGCAGCAGCATCAACAGCAGCAACATCAGTGGCGACAGCAGCAACAGCAATAACAGCATTCGAGGCGGTGCAGCGAGCAGCGTAGCGGCGTTCCAACGATTCGTCGTCCGGATACGGTTGGCCACCGTATCCACATCGTCCTTGCGGTAGGTGCACCTTCCCCTTTTCGATTGTTGTTACGATTTGCGTGCGAATCCGCGCAGCGAGCGCGAAGAATTTACTGTTGCGTGCGGGCGGTTAGTTCGCGGCATTCGTGGTTTTCTCTCTCTCTCTCAAATAGCGTGTCTTGTCATTCACGCGTGCGTGCGTAAGACTCTCGGCCAATTCCCCGTGTAATTTGCTTGATTTAATAAATCATCCCTTGGTTCTGTTTAAACGAGTTTCCGTTATTGTGTTCTTTCCTTTGTCCGGAGGTCGCGCCTATATTTGTTTACATTTCGTTCGAATTCGCCGGTAGCGTAGCACGGAGCTCGCTGAGATCGGTAGAGGCGAATCGGTAACAGCGTTTCCATCGGCGGCCGCACGAGCGCTACTAGCAAGGAGCGACAGCGCCGCCAAGTGGCGAGTTGGGGGAACCCAACTCGGAACAGCGAAGAGACACTGCGCAGGCGCACTCCGAGGCAAGGTAGGTTACTGTGCTTTGAGCACATAGATAACAAGGCTTCGTCTAGTTGAAATACGGGCACATTCTGGAGATTATCGACTAAACGACAGCCTCTTACAAATTATATACCTTCACTGGGTTCCTGAAGGTGAAACAGTTAACCAACATTATTATCTTCACGTTCTTACTGAACTCCGTGAAAGAATAAGAAAAAAACGACCCAAACTGTGGAAGGAGAAGTCATGGCTTCTTCATCAAGACAATGCGCCAGCTCATTCCGCACTGTCCGTCAAGAAGTTTCTAGCCAAGTACAACATCCCAGTGTTAGACCATCCACCTTATTCGCCGGATCTTGCACCGTGCGACTTCTATCTCTTTCCTAAGGTGAAATCTGCATTAAAAGGAACAAGATTTGAGTCTGTTGAAGCTGTGAAAGAAAAAGCGGCGCGTGTCCTGAAGGAACTAACAGAAAAAGACTTTCTGCACTGTTTCGAACAATGGAAGATTCGCATGGAGCGATGTAGGGATAGAGGAGGGGTATATATTGAAGGTGATAATAAATAAATATACATAATATCAAAATAAAATGTTTTATATCACCAGTCTCGTTATTTAATAGCCACACCTCGTATAATGGAAATATATATATATATATATATACTGTGGGCAAAAAGTAAGGTGAATTTTCAATTTAAACTTCGCGGGCTTAACATTTCGGGCTAGTTCTTTTTTTCTTGAGTTGGTAGGACTGCGAATGACATCTGGGACAAATTTCATGTCAATGTCATCATCAGTAATATATTTACGCTTGTGTTTACCAAACGACCAAGAGTGCATGTTTCGATTTTTACAATGTCTGATTTAATTGAGCAAAGAAGTGCCATCAAATTTTGTTTGCGGAATGAAATTTCGGCTGCGGAAACGTTGAGGATGTTGCGGAAGGCCTTTGGTGATTCTACCATGTCGCAGAAAAATGTTTATAAGTGGTACAAAGACTTCAAAGAGGGTCGAGAACGTGTTGATGACTTGGAGCGCTCCGGACGACCATCGACGTCAACAGATGACCAACACGTCAATAAAGTGAAGGAATTAGTGCTCGAAAATCGTCGGTTGACTGTTAGAGACCTTACTGATATGATCGGAATATCAGAAGGATCTGTGAAAACAATTTTGAAAGACCATTTGGGCCTACGAAAAGTCAAATCTCGTTTGGTACCGAAAACGCTCAATTTCTTGCAAAAAAGTCGCCGCGATGATGTGTGTGAAACAATGCTTTCTGACTATCAGGACAAGCTCAAATGCATGATTACGGGAGATGAGACTTGGATTTATGCTTACGACCCTGAAACAACCGACCAATCAAGCGAATATCGTGCTAAAGGCGAGGCCAGACCGAAAAGAGCACGTCAAAGTCGTTCAAAAATCAAGGTCATGATGACAGTTTTCTTCGATTTTCGTGGCGTGGTGCACTATGAATTCCTTCCACCCGGCCAAACTGTTAATAAGGAATATTATTTGAGCGTTATGCGTCGTTTGCGTGAAGCAATTCGTCTAAAAAGACCAGAATTATGGGCCAACAACTCTTGGTTTTTGCATCACGATAATGCACCATCTCACACTGCACTCGTTCTTCGTGACCATTTCGCCAAAAATTCGACGCATATCGTTCCGCAACCACCGTATTCGCCTGATTTGACTCCGTGTGACTTCTGGCTATTCCCAAAACTCAAGAGACCACTCCGGGGAACGCGTTTCGAGTCGATTGAGGAGATAAGAGCTGAATCGAAGAAGGCGCTGATGGCTATACCGGAAAGGGACTATTTGGCATATTTCGAGGATTGGAAAAAACGTTGGCATAAGTGTATTTTATCGGGAGGGGATTACTTCGAAGGGGATGACATTGATGTAGAAGAATAAATAAAGATTTTTCATTTTACAAACAAATTCACCTTACTTTTTGCCCACAGTAGTATATATATATATATATATATGTATAATAATAATGAGTACGATGAGTTGTGGGCTGCGACAGGGCTACTCGAAGCCCGACCCGATCGATCAAATATGCCGCTTATAAGGCTTTCCTGCTTCTGGGCCCGCGGAGGCGTCGTAAGTCCTTATAGTGCTGTGAATCGCAAAGTAGGTATAGCGTAGTCGCAGACTCGGGGAATCGCAGAAGAATAGGACGAAGAGAGTCAGGCGCGCATAAAAAAGTAAGATGACAAGTAAGATAGAAATAGATATAATTAAACAAAGAACAGAGAGAACAAGTACATAATAAACGCAGGCAGTGTGAGAGAGATATTCGTTGCGATGCACAGAGAGAAAGCGAGAGAGTTGGTAATCGAACAAGTACTTACATATCGATGCCGCTCAAGAAGCCACGAAGTAGCTACACTGACAACGCGTTCGCTTGCACGCTTGTCAAATTGGCCGAAAACTCGCCGTGCAGTTACTCGGATGGAGGGCGGCAAACGTGCCAGTTCGCAGAGTGCACGCACTATTAGCCAGCCTCACAGTCAAAAAGAAAGGTACACTACATACTTGTCCTCGAGCACTGCACTATCGCGCGAATTCGTCAAAGGGCGAAGCACGCGGTAGGCCAAATTGGCTATACAAAAGAATAACACGTCGTTTGCGAAGCTACAAGCACGTGCGCTTAGCAGGATGACGAAGCTGCGATTGCCTGTCGTCAGTCTTTCTCACGCATATATCCACGCGCGTCGTTAATGAGTGGTCAATCAGGGCCCTTCTTACTTTGAATGCTCTACTCTTTGTGATATTCGTATCACTTATAAATAAAATAATTTGAACTCTCGTAAACTAGCTAATGAGTAAGAATTTGTTTTCGATGATTTTACTCTAATTGTCAAGAGAATAGATAATGAATCAAATATAATAAATAAGTAAATCAAATATACATAAGTAATTGCAATATATCGAGGAAAGTCAGACAATGCCCTAGTTTCTTATGGTGCGAATTGTCCCATAAGCAGAGCTAAAGTCTTTCTTTGATAGGATATAATTCGGCCCAAGTTTCTTATAGCGCGAGATGTTCTATAAGTCGAGCTCAAATTATAAGGAAAGGTTAGTCTTGCTTAGTTAATCACAATGAGAGAAAGAACTTAGGTATTAATCCAAGTTTATTCAGACTCATGCGCTCACCTTGCAAGGCTAGAAGTGAATGAATCTAGCCTGTGCAAAGGTGGGCCTATTTATACAGATTTTCCCGCTTATTATTGCAGGAGAGATTTCATCGAAAATTCGAGAGACATTCGCGAATTTTGAGAAATGATTTTTCTTAATTTACAAGTAAATAACCATTAATATTAAGTTTTTAACACATGTAAATTTTACAGAATTAGTTATTTGTTGATTTTATACAATGTACAATTATCGCCAATAGTGTCGTCAAAAGTTATTAACTAATAAAGTTAATTAACGTGATATTACATTATTTACAATAGAAATTTATTAAAATTACATATAACTTTATAGTTGATTAATTTTGGAAGTATTTTCCAAAATTAATTATTTAAATTAATTAATAACATTTGAATTATGACTAATTTTTCATATTTGTAACGGTTTTCTTCTAATCTTAATATGCGATTATCAGATTAGTTATCTAAGATTTCTAAATCATAAAATTATCATTATCAAGTATTAACTTAATATTTTCGTTTTATATATAGCTTATTGTTTAAATAAATTATTAATTGTTTATTTATTAATAACAGTTGTTATTTAGCTGTTATTAATGAAACCAATTCTTACTCATGTTCTATGCTTATTCATTTTACATATAAATTATTTATATTTTTCTAATATTTCATATGTTAATAAATAAATTAACTTTACATATTGATATTCATTATTAATTTATAATTGAATGAGATATTGTGGATCTGCATGTTAAAATCTATATAATCGATACTTTGTTATATTCAAATTATCTATAATTAACATATTTTTCTCAACATTATGGATCATTATATCTATGTCTATTATTTGTGACGTCACGCTGTTTGTTTTGACTCGACTCTTATTTGTATACAGTCGCGTAAACAGTGAGGTAGCGCCGCTTAATGTATTGTTTTGACTAAACAGATAAATACGTTAAACTAGTTGCAGTGATTTAATAAATAGCTCATAAATAGGACCGTTACATCTTTCTCTCTTTCTCGTGCTTTCTTTTATTTACGCATAAGATGATCTGTTAGGCCGCTCTCTCTCACACACTTACTTTCTAGCTCCTCGCTGCTAGCGATGTGTACATATGCATAATGTGAGAGGAAAAAAAAGTATAATGTGTGTGTAATGGTCCAGTCTGACTTGTCTCTTATTTCCCTCTGCAAAGTAGCAACCCGTCATACACAAGACAATCAAAGAAAAGCGGTAATTGAGCAAAGGCGCTCTTCTCACATATATGCAAACGTGTTAGGGCAACTCTGCGAAAACATTACCATATAAGGAGCGTTACGACACGACCGTGGGAAATTTATTGTTTACAATAGAAAATCGACAATTATAAAGTTTTTCGAATAAACTAAAGTATTTTTTAGTCCATTTTGATGCGCTGATCCTGAATTTCATGTTGTTATAACTCTCAAGTCGGTATTTATTAGTCAAATTTAATTTACTATACAATTAGATAGTGTTAGTTATTTTGCAATAAATAATTATATTGTTAATTCGAGTATGCGATTACGTCCGCGACGTATTAAAACAGAGAAGCAAGAATTTGATACTTTGATAACTAATTATTCACTAAGTTATCAATAAATAAAAATTGTTTTAAACAATTATAATTGCACTGTTAGATAGCGAATCGATCGTACGTATCTGTAAAATTAATGATTATGATTGTTACTAATTTACTGATTTTTAAATCGTTAAAAAAGAAATTTGCAAATCCGTTTTTTAATTATTATTCAAAATTAGATAGCTACATTAATCATTTTTAACTTGAATAACATTCCTCTAATTACAAGCGATTTTTTCATGTAAAAATTTTCCATAAATTTATTGTAAAATTGGCGTAATTTGATTATTGAATTGTATAACTTATAACTTTAAAAGGCGATTTTTCCTCGAGAAGCGATTTATGTTAAAAAATTCGTCATTTCATATTTAATTTTTTAAATCATAAGAATGCAATTTCGATCGAGCCATTTTGCGACAAAACATGTGCAAAGTTTGTATCAATATCGAAAATAGCGTTGTAGGGGCTACCAAGCGTAGAAAGGAGCCCATTTCGCAATTATAAATTCGCTCGTCGCTGCGGCAAGAGGATTGACTATCCTACCTTGCTTAGCAGCGCGAGCACTGTTAGAGAAATAAAGCCTCAGCAATTTCCTGAGATAAATTTCTTATTCAGTGGTTAGCCTGCTAACTCCTATCCTATAGATATCTAAGCGTTCAACTCATGAGACTATCTCTCTCATGAGAAAAAAGTAGCCTTAGATATCTTCATACCTAAAATACAATTACTGTTGAGAAATTAAGTTGAGTAGTGGTTGCGGCGCTGTCGGGCCTCTCCCCGATAGATGCGATCACGCTCAATTGCATTTCGAGACAATTCATCGAGTTAGAAAGCCTTGTGCTTTGCTACTCGAAAGATCTTTATATATCATTTAGATTACCGTACCGGCGACATCGAACAGTGTGTGTGTGAGGTTTCGCCATCGAGGGCGAAACCACGTGCGCGCGAGTTCGTGATCCGCGACACGAACAAACTCGAATCCCTTTCTTGAGTGTGACTTTTTGGTGTCATCTTCGAGCGTCCGCCGAATAAAGGTAAGCTGGCCAGCTTAATTTCGCGGTCGCGATACGATTGCATGCGTGACGACTAACCTCCGGTATCCGAAGCGTGCATGTAATAGCTCTGGTAACAAAGAGCAGCGAGCGTCCCGACACTGCAGGTTGTCGTTGAGCGAGCAGCGATGTAAACAAACACGCGGGCCGACCTTATGTAGCATTTGATAGATAATAAAAGATTCTATCCGTGACATTAACAAGTGCTTTCGACTCGCTTATTCCATATTGCTTCCACTCACATTTTCGTAGATTAGTAGATCTATTGGTTGACTGACACCTGTTACCCCATGCTCTCCGGATTATGTATTGAGCATAGATGATTACATTCGCCCTTCAATAAAGTTGCGCGAATAAAAGTAATTAAACGATATCCAACCCCGTTACAGTGTGTATATATATGTGTGTGTGTGTGTGTGTGTGTGTGCGTGTGTGAGTATGTGTGTGTGGGTAGGTGTGTGTGTGTAGTAAGGCGAAAAATATAACCGTATTAGTAATGAGGGAGAGAGACATAACAAGTGATCTCAAACTCATTATAAAGCATCTTGTAAACACCGATCCCATTCCTCGTCTTGTTTCACCAAATTTTTAGCTTTAATGCTTCATAAAAAATGTATCATAAAGAACATAATCAATTGTACGTAATTCTTGGAAGAATCTTGTTCATTTAACGTGTAGAAGTAATAGATTAATAAAATATCTTTCTCGATCCATTATATTTACAAAGTACATTCGGATAAAGACAGCTTTTTTAGTTTTTTTTCTTTTATAATATTTTTTCAACTTCTTATTGAAAGAATAATGTATGGGTATGTCTGAACATAAATATTCTCGTGCCTTTGAGGCTATTTTATTCAATTCGAAATATGCTGTTAATGTAGTTTATATATTTTTATTGATTACACAGGTCTGCAAGATTTTGTTATAGAAAAGCCATAGGTCATTTTCGAAGTAATTTTTGGCGTAGAAAACGAATCCGGAGTCCAAATTGCTCCATCACGTCAGGATTTTGAGATATCCTAACCTAAAAATGCGAAAATAGTGGTTTTTTGCTATTTTTGAGGCTATGTAGCACCACGGCATTCTCATTAATCAGAAAAAAACCAACGACACCTTAAAGTATAATTCTGACACTTTCAAATACCGTTGAGTTTACTCAAATAGCTCATTTGAATTTTTCAAGTTTCATGAATTTAGTTGTTTACTTCGTTGGTAAACTCACATAGTTCTGGAGAAAAAGTGTTTGACTAATCGCCTTTCTTTTAAAAAATAAACAACTTAACCTCAATAGGCTAACATGACTTAACCCTCAAGTATTTTATCCAAATACATCTTATGAACCCTCATAAACCACCCTAGCACATCAAACAGACTAGCCCACCTGACCCTGGGTACACCAACTACTTTTCTTTAAGCAAACCGAATTCTCCATCACTGATGGACTACCCTATTTTAAGCTTTATAGACTTCATTATCACATACCCTTAAAACCCTTGTAACTGCTATACTTATACTTCTATACTCAAATAGGTGAACCCACCTACCCTAGGTAAAACAAGTTGGTAAATTTTTTTTTTTCGAAAAAAAACCTAATTTTGTTATTTAGCAAATCCGATATTTTTGCAGTTTATCTAGTTGTAGATTTATACTTAAGATGTTATTCTAGTTTTAAATCTTGAATCGACTTTTTTTTTTATTCAAAAGTTTTTAAAAGCCAAAATTACTCAAAGTTCAACATCCTAAAATACCTTTGAGTATCCTAAATTAGTGAAATTAGTGATATATTGTTATTCAGTTTATGTGTCTGTGTATTTCTGTAAACTTTTGTATTTTCATTACTAAATCTTCGTTTCCAAATTCTTTCGTAACCGTATTTTCATGGGATTATTAAACAAAATTCTTATTCATTTTTCTCCAGAACTATGTGAGTTTACCAACGAAGTAAACAACTAAATTCATGAAACCTGAAAAATTCAAGATGGAATATTTTGATGCAGAAATGATCTATTTGAGCAAACTCAACGGTATTTGAAAGTCTCAGACTTATACTTTAAGGTGTCGTTGGTTTTTTTCTGATTAATGAGAATGCCGCGGTACTACATAGCCTCAAAAATAGCAAAAAACCACTATTGTCGCATTTTTAGGTTAGGATATCTCAAAATCCTGACGTGATGGAGCAATTTGGACTCCGGATTCGTTTTCTACGCCAAAAATTACTTCGGAAATGACCTATGGCTTTTCTATAACAATCAAAATTCTGATTTTGCAGACCTGTGGTATTGATTCTTCATTTTCTTCTTCAAAATACACACTTTATTGATTTCCTTCCGATGATCTTGATTGTGTACAGTAAAACGATGTCTTACATGTGAAATATCATATAATAGATGCTCTAGTAGTCTTTATATAGCTTCTGGTGGATATAAATATCTGGTGTTTACGAGGTCTGTCCGGAAAGTATCGGGTCTACCTTTATATTTTCGTGCTAGCGTTATTCTTTATCATCTGGTGGGTGGCATCCGTCAAAGTAATCCCCACTTGATTGAATAACACGGTTCCATCGATGTTTCCACTTTTCAAAACAGTCCTGGAACTCACTTTTAGGGATAGCCTTAAGTACACTCGTCGCATTGTTTTCAACCGTTGTTTTGTCATCGAATCGGTGTCCTTTGAGTGGTTTTTTTAGTTTTGGAAACAGCCAAAATTCACAAGGGGCTATGCCGGGACTGTATGGAGGTTGTTGAAGCAATGCGATATTGTGTTTGCTCAAAAACTGCTGCACAAGATTGTATGAATGCGCTGGCGCATTATCGTGATGGAGAAGCCAGTCACCACTTTCCCAAAAGTGCGGCCGTTTTCTTCTTACTGCATCACGCAAACGTTTCAAAATTTGAACGTAGTATTCTTTATTGATTGTCTGGCCTGTTGGTGCATATTCGTGATGTACAACATCTTCACAATCGAAAAAAATAATCAACATTGCTCCGACTTTGATGTGCTTTTTTTGGTCTTGGCGACTGAGAATGCTTCCACTGTGAAGATTGTTGTTTTGTTTCAGGATCATAACCATAAACCCATGATTCATCACCGTAATAATTTTTCTAAGCACATTATCATCATTATTGATCATTTCCAGATTGTCCAGAGCGATTTCTAAGCGAATGTTCTTCTGCTCTGCTGTGAGCAATTTTGGGATGAATTTCGCACACAAGCGTTTCATTCCTAAATTTTCGGTTAAAATTTCTGAAATGATAGTTTTTGGTATCCCAAGGTCTTCTTCTAGTTCTCGCACAGTCATACGACGATCTTGTTCGATTGCAAGTCGCACCCGCTCAATATTATCTGCGGTTTTTGTCGTCGAAGGTCGGCCGGAAAGAGAATCACTATCGACAGAAATGCGACCATCCTTGAACCGATTATACCATTCTTTTATTCGTGTTTTACTCATACACTCGCTTCCGAAGGCCTTTTGTATCATTTCAATAGTTTCCGAACTTGTTTTTCGGAGTTTAGAGCAAAATTTGATGCAAATTCGTTGATCTTGTTTTTCAGTCATTTTTGACAATATCAAAATCCGACGAACGCGAAAAAGGCACCGTAAACAAAGACACGCTGCGCATGAACTATACGTCCAGCAGATATTAGTAAGTAACCAATAGATTCGTGAGGCTTTACTGTTGACGTGTCTGTCCGGTAGAGGTCGCTCGAACACTATGGCACGAAGATATAAACGTAGGACCGATACTTTCCGGACAGACCTCGTATGTAGTGCCTAATTTCATCCTAATTATATTCATCATCGATATCACTTTGCTCTTTTCCGCTCTTCTGTTTTTTTTTTCTCTTTCTTGCATATTTTCTTTTCAGCTTTTCTATTACTTTCTTTTGCCTTTTCACCTTTGCCTTTCCTTTGCTTTTGCTCTCCTTCTTGCTAATCATTTCATCTATCTTTCTCCTTATTAAGGCTTTGATACCTTTTTCTTGTTTCCTATTGCTCCCTCTGCCTTTCCTTTCCTCAACCTCACTTATTTTTCCTTAGTATCTTATGATTTGCCTTCTAGTTTACCTTTTTCTTTCTTTTCTTCGATTCTTCTTCTTTTCAATTTTGCTCCAACCTCCAATACCTGCTTCCTCTCGCTTGTGTAGTTGCTGTTACTTGTGTCTTGTGTGTATGTGTGCATGTGTATGTTTATGTTTGCGCGTATGTTTGTGTTGTGTGTGTATGTGTGTGTATGTATGTGTGTGTAGATGTGTCTGCGAGTCTTGCTTCTCTGTCTTCTGTTTCCGTCTCTCCTTAGGGTCTTGCAGCTTCGTCTTCTTGCCTTTCTTTTTCTTTCTTCTCTTCGTTTCTTCTTCTTTTCCATTTTATCTCCATCATCCACGCTATCTTTTCTTTGCTTCCTATAATTATTTTTTCCCATTCTTCCCCTTCCTTTCTACTTTTTTCACATTTTTCTACCATGTGCTTCCAATTTTCTTCCTCTTTCATACACATTCTGCATCTCTTATTTTCTTCTTTTTCCCAATACCTGCTTCCTCTCGTTTCATTACCTAACCTAAACCTTTCCCTTATTTGCAGGCCTTTTATTCTTCCCTCTACTTGAATTTCCTTTAACCTATACCTTTTCATTTCTTCTTTCAGCTCTTTCCACTCGTTTATGTATCTTGATTTTTCTAGTTTTTCTTCTAGTTCTTTTTCATCTTTTTTCTTTAGCTCATCTCTTATTTCTTCCCAAAACTCTTCCCTCATTTCATCTCCCTCTTCCCTCTCTCTGTATATTTTACTTTTTTCCAGCCTTTCCTGTCTCTCCTCCTTCTTACCCTTTTTATCTTTTTCATTTCTTTCCCTTTTCTTTAATTCTCTCCATGCTTCTTTTTTTATTGAGCCATCTCTTTCTTCTCTTATTTTGTTTTCATACTTCATTGCTCTTTCTAATCCTGTTTCTTTCATTTCTTGTATTCCTGTTTTCCATCGTATTAGATAACTTGGCGTGTTTCTATCTAATCCTAATACCCACTTTATGTATTTTAGTTGTAGTCTCTCTATTTCCCCATATCTCACGCGTAATTATATCTATTTTTATCTACTTTTCGTGTCTTTGTATTGACATTGTAAATTTATCAAAAATTTACACACATTCTTCCATTTTTATCATCACCTTCTAATCCTTACCATAAAACAATTTTAAATATTCTTTCTATACATTTCTTAAGTGTAGCTAATCTATATTTAAATTATTATATTTGCAATATGCAATATATTATTATTATTAACATCATTTTCAAATTTTTCAAATAAAGGCCCATTCCATATGATTCAACCAGCAAATAAAATCTATGTCTGCGATCTTTTTGAAACTTTGGGATATTAATCTACGATGAATTTCATTATATACCTTTTTTTTGTGCGAAAACCCGTTTTGAAGCCCTGTAGTGCTATGACAAAGCTAATAGAGTATAAGCGTTATTTTAAATGCAAAAATAACCACTGTATTATAACTGATCGCCATTTTCACCCAAATCATCGTACACGAACCGTTTTTTTTCTTCAAAATGTGAGGAATTTGAACAGCTTTCATTTTCTGCATTCATATTTTGATTATTTTGAAAACTTTTTTTTTTAATTGAAAAAACCAAAAAAACTACTTTTTTTTAAAAATCAAATTTCTAAAAAAACACATCTTCGATTTTCTTGAATTTTGAATATGTTTTTCTGGACGTCATAAGCTATCTTTCTGCCAAGCGGCAATATGCCATTTTTCCCCGTTCTCGAGATATAGCCTTGCAAAGAAAATGACTACTTTCACGTGTTTCAGCCCTATTGTGGGCTATGTATAAAATCTATATTATTCTTTCAAGCAGACGCAATCATCTTGGAGTTTACTAAATAAATGTTTAATAGGTATGCTTGAAAGTGTTGTCAACATTAAACGGAATTGAATCAGCTTGACGACTTTATTTTTACGAAGAGTTGCGTTATATTATTTTGAAATACGGGGATAAATCGGCGAATAAGGCTCTATTTTGAAAATTGTTTTTTCTCAAATACATCACGCTTAATTTCCTTGAATTTTGATATGTTGCCTTATGAGCTATATGTCCACCGATCGACACAATGCCATTCTGGCTCATTTGCGAGAAACGGTCTTGCAAAGTAAATGGCGATTTTTATGTGATTTAGCCGTATATATGTACGTTCTGTACAAACGTCAATATGCTTATAGCCAACCACTCTCACCTCGGAATTGTCTAAATCTTAAAATATTATACCTAAGATTATTGAAATTAGTGCCAACGCGTCGCTTCTCAACTGCTGTGACAAAGGACCCATAAAAAAAATCCAGGCCCGAGCACATTCGAGGGATTAAGACTCCCTAATGACTCGCAGTTTCCGAGCTCTAGTCCGTCCGCGCCGCCTATTGTTTATGACCGCCGTTATTTATGGCAATAAATATACCAATGATTCTTCGCAGTACCACCGATGTATTTTATACAAAGTTACAGGCCCTAAAATTAAATTTGGCAACTAGGAGACGAACGAAGGTGAGCGTGGGGATAAACAAGTATTTTGGAATAGCCAGTATGGTTTCTTATACTTCTTCATTTTTCTGTTAGCTCTCGAGCAAGCAAGACATTATTTCTGACGACTGATGCATAGCAACGTTTCTGTTATAAGTGTTTGGAGTTTGCATGATCGACGCAAATTCGTCTGTGTGATTTTGTCAATGTAGAATAAAGTTATACATTTCTTCTGCAACATCGATTTTCCAGTGATAACAAGTAACTGATAGTTTTCATTTCACAATTTGAATATCGATCGATGATTGATGATATATTACAAATAATACGCGGGAGTTGAAGAATAAATTTATTTTTGATGATTATTTATTCCGAGTAAAATTCATATTGTTAGTACGCCAAAATGAAATGATTTTCTTTTTAATGTTTTTATTTACTGTGTGCTTATATTTTCAGTTTATTTAAAAACTAAGACATAAAAATGATATATACTAAAAATTAATACGATTATAAATAATTTAACTTTGAAATTTCTCATTTTTCATATTTTCAGATTTAATTGAACGATATAGAAAAGGGGACGTTTGGTTTACGAAGAGGAAGAAAGTGTCCAGATTTCGGCGATGCCCATAAAAAAGCCGTCTATGAAGAAAGTAAGCGTCCGTTCAAGTTGCTCGGTGATTTAGCAAACGGTTTATTAATGTCTGAAGAGTATAGAGACAAGGATGTTACTGAAGATAGTTATGAATGTAATGATTGCTATGAGAGACTCAAGATCGTATCTGAAAAAAATTTGCAGGAAGTGCAAGATTCAACACCAACAGAGGCTTCCACCAAGTGCAAGAATCTCAAAGTTCATTGCCTGCAGATTCTCAAGCATCAGTTGCCAGTATTCAGTTATATGAAGAAGTGAATGACATTCTTGTTACGAATGTGACGGGGCCCTGGCTAGGATAGCCGGCCCTATCTAGCTCGCTCTTTCTCTCTCTCGCAGCCTCGCTCCTTCGCTCTTGCCCTGGCGAGCATTTGAAAATTACGAATCGATACCGATGCTCGCATCGCTTTATTTCAGGACCAATACCTGAGCCGGGCATCGTCATTAGGAGCCAATTGGAAGAGAGAGCGGCTGCGGCAAGAAGAAGAGAGAGAGAATGACGCGTCGCAAGTAGAGAGTAAGTGAGCGCGAGTGACCCGTGGCGATCCGCTCGCGAGAGCGAAGCCGCCGGCGTTGCTCGAGCCAACGCGCGAACGATTAGGGGAGAGAGTTCGTGCCGAGATTCAGAGTTAGACGGATCGTTTGACGGCCGAGCGTGCGCATGTGAGAGAGCAGAAGACAACGAGCAGATCAAAACACGGAGAGGACTTCCAACGACTCTAGCATCGTAGAATCCACATCCGAGCCTGCCACGAGCCTGCTAGCAGTTCCTGAAGCATTTCCTGCCTGTAGCGGAATTAGCAGCATTTTCTGACAGCAACTTCAGCAACAGTTCCTGCCAGCTGTATCAGCAGCGATTCCTGCCAGTAGCCTTCACCAGGTCAGGTCATCTCTCTCTATTCGCGAGTGCGCAACGCGTCGGCGAAGTTATCGCGATCTTCCACGAGCACCGCGAATTTCACGATACGAAGGAGTCCCTCCTTTGTACCCTCTCAAAATCATTGTACCGTGCCCCCGTGCGATTGTCCGCACGACCGCAGGCACGCGGCGTTAAGGACGACGCGTGAATTCGCGTCGTCGCTCTTTATTGTTAAACGTCGAGAATAAATATTGTTAACGGTTATCATGAGTGATTATTGTGTGCGCCTGTCATTCCTTTCCTCTCAAACCGTCGTCGTCGTGTACATCAACTCCACCCATGGACTAATTATAAAGGTGAAAAGCTTGCGGAACTGGTATATCGACTTTTTCTTTGTCGATCGAACTGTATCTCTTTGCTGATGATAATGGAGTGATCCCTGCAGCTGTAGATAGTATTAATACTGGCTTTGAATCCATAACCGTGATGTAATTTATTCCAGAGTTTTTTTCATGCTTTACTGCATATGTTCCACGTGGAGCCTTTTTATGAATGACATTTTTTACTGGGACACGATTGTCTCTAACAGTTCCAGTACATTTCAATTTTAATCGGTTTAAATGCACAACAAGATCTAAATTTGTAAAGTAATTGTCAAAATAAAGATGATAAAGAGGAATTTTTGCATCAGAAGTCAATTCGAAAAAAGGCTTCAATAAATGTAAAACCACGCGAGATCCTAAAGCGCATTTAGATAACTTATCTCCTATTACAGAGTTCTTTCCACAGTATAAATCTTTATTGAATAAGTATCCATTAGCAACGCACAAACCCCAAAATTTAAGACCGAATCGTGTAGGTTTTCCTCGTATAAACTGTTTCAAACACGTTCTAGCATACGATTTAGCCATCATTTCATCCACTGATAAAGCTGATTTCCAAAAGCCAAACTTCAGAATATTCTTTTGAAACAGTTTCAACAAAGCACGAACTCGCCAAGCCTTATCTTGTGGATCTTTATCTTTGGCCTTTGAGTATTTCAATTTAGACTTTATCATTTCAAAATGAGATCGTGACATTGCTGAAGAAATTTTTTCACAAGATAAAAAAGGGTCAGTTGACCAATAATCTCTTTGAGATTTTCATTTATTGAATGAACTTGTTATAATGATTCCAATGAATGTATTTAGATCGACTAATGATAAGTCAAAATGATTTTCCTTACATGCATCGATAATATAATTTTTCATTTCAATAGAAAAAAAATGTTCAAACAGTTCTCTTGGATCACATTTTCCAATTTTTTCTTTTATAGATATAGGAAATAATATTTTATCTTCAATTATATCAGAATATATCTTTTCACCATCTACCCAATCAAATTTATAATCTTTTTCAAACTTAGCTTGATCAGCTTGATAACTTTTTGAAACTCTCTTTTAAGTAGCTTTCGGTATTTTTTCATCACGGTAATTATCTGAATCACTATCTGAATCATTTTCAGAATCTGAAGAAACAGAATATTCTGCATTTGGTATCATGCAATTTTCATCATCGTCTGTGGTGCATGATTCAGATTCACTTCCAGATTCAGAAGAAACAGCACTTCTCGATCTTTTTCGAGGCATTGCTAGTATAAACACGAAAGTATTAAGAAAATCTCCTAATTTCAAACGATGAATTTGAATAACTTTTGAGTTGAAAAACGTTACGTTTATCGACTTCAATCGATCTGCCCAAATAGGTTTTGGTAAAACTTTTCTAAGAGAAGAGACGGGCTACGCTGAGAGTAAAATCTAAATATAAATGTTATGAGCACTCAGGTAATACTCAGGCAATACGATTTTTTCCTTTAACTTCATGGAGAATGGAAATCCCGTACATTTGCACCCCAACTTATCTTATGAAATTCCAAAAGTTGAAACGGTTGAATAGAATTTCCACAATTGTTTGAGAATTTTTTTCTCGTAAACTATAGGCTTTCGGGAAAAATTTATAAGATCAAATATGTCTTAGAATTAGTCAAAGAATACTCTTTAATTTTTACAGAATTTTTCGAAATTTTTGTGAAATTTTCAATTCTGTAATTTTTTGAAAAATTAAAAATAAATTTCAAAAAATTTCAAAAAATTTCAGTGTTTGTTGACAAATTATAAGTCACTTTTATAATATAAAGTTTTTTCCCGAACCTCATAGTTTTTGAGAAAAAAAATAGTAACCTAAAACGTATTTTTTTTCCAGATTTTGGCATTTTTAACGCCATTTTGGAAAAAAAACTTTGAATATAAAAATTTTCTGTTAAAGTTCAACAATTTTGTGCACTCATGGTTGAAGAAAGATTTCGAGATTGTCATGTGTTATGGTAGAAAAAAAATTCCAAAAAATTTTTTATTTCAAAATTTCTTAATTTTCTTTATAGAAAAACGGCCATATTTAATTCTGTAAGCAAAATTTTTGAATTTTGAGCCCGGATTTAGATTCAGCACACCCAAAAACGTAAGGTATGGTACCCTGGATCAATTTATTGTTTCGTTTTACAAATGAATTTTGCGATCAAAAATATGTCCAAAAACTGACCTCTTTGGTCGTTAATGGGTTAATAAAAAAAGTCCAATATTTTTTCAACAGTTGATAAGTCGGCCCCTTATCAATATTTTGATCTAAAACTCTGCACAGATGTTGACCTCTGTATAGGTAACAAGTCTACCAACTTTTAACAAAATTGGTGATTTGATGTTTTAAATCGTTTGAAATAGCCAAGAATTGCCCTTTCGCGAATTGGGAAGCGATGTCGATATAGGCAAGTAGATTTTTTCTGTGACGGGGCATGGAAAGGGGACATGTGATGGCATAGGGGGTTTATTAAAACATTATGCTACAACGCATAACTTGTTATCATCGCCGACCGAATTTATAAAAAATGCTAATGATTTTGTAATATTTGTAAGTAAATATAGAAGTAAAATAAGAATAATGCTTTTGAAAACTGAAGAACTTCAGAAATTCCGAGCTGATAACGTCGCGGAGTGGAAAGAAGTTCAATCAATTTATGGCATTTGCGATAGTCATATTTGGCGAGTAATCCGCAAGTCAGATAATGAAGGCAATACCAATGTCGAACGATCTATGAGAAAAACGAACAAGCATGAGTTGCTTAAAGTTGTATGCTGAACAATAATAAGTTCGTCTGGTGGTTTGTTATTAGTAGTTAGTTTATTTATTTACAACTTATATGTTACACTTGGTTTACATTTCTTATATTACTATTTGTGTCTCGTATCCAGTTTGTGTAGATGATTATGTATGTGTTTTGTGTGTGTGTGTGTGTGAGTGCGTGCGTGTGTGTGTGTGTTGTGTAAATATGTGCATTTGTAGGTGTGTCTGCAACTCTTGTGTCCCTGTCTTCTGCGCTTGCCTGTTCCTCTTTTCTTCTCATTTTTCTTCTGATTAATCTTCTCTTCCTCTTTCTCTCTCCAAGATCTGCCTTTTCCGCTCTTCTGTTTTTTTCTTTTTCTAGCATATTTTCTTTTCAGCTTTTCCTTTATTACTTTCTTTTGCCTTTTCACCTTTGCCTTTCCTTTGCTTTTGCTCTCCTTCTTGCTAATCATTTCATCTATCTTTCTCCTTATTAAGGCTTTGACACCTTTTTCTTGTTTCCTATTGCTCCCTCTGCCTTTCCTTTCCTCAACCTCACTTATTTTTCCTTAGTATCTTATGATTTATCTTCTAGTTTACCTTTTTCTTTCTCTTCTTCGATTCTTCTTTTTTTCCATTTTGCTCCATCCTCCAATACCTGCTTCCTCTCGCTTATGTAGTTGCTGTTACTTGTGTCTTGTGTGTGTGTGTGCATATATATGTTTATGTTTGCGCGTATGTTTGTGTTGTGTGTGTATGTGTGTGTATGTATGTGTGTGTAGATGTGTCTACGAGTCTTGCTTCTCTGTCTTCTGTTTCCGTCTCTCCTTAGGGTCTTGCAGCTTCGTCTTCTTGCCTTTCTTTTTCTTTCTTCTCTTCGTTTCTTCTTCTTTTCCATTTTATCTCCATCATCCACGCTATCTTTTCTTTGCTTCCTATTATTATTTTTTCCCATTCTTCCCCTTCTTTTCTACTTTTTTCACATTTTTCTACCATGTGCTTCCAATTTTCTTCCTCTTTCATACACATTCTGCATCTCTTATTTTCTTCTTTTTCCCAATACCTGCTTCCTCTCGTTTCATTACCTAACCTAAACCTTTCCCTTATTTGCAGGCCTTTTATTCTTCCCTCTCCTTGAATTTCCTTTAACCTATACCTTTTCATTTCTTCTTTCAGCTCTTTCCACTCGTTTATGTATCTTGATTTTTCTAGTTTTTCTTCTAGTTCTTTTTTATCTTTTTTCTTTAGCTCATCTCTTATTTCTTCCCAAAACTCTTCCCTCATTTCATCTCCCTCTTCCCTCTCTCTGTATATTTTCCTTTTTTCCAGCCTTTCCTGTCTCTTCTCCTTCTTACCCTTTTTATCTTTTTCTTTTCTTTCCCTTTTCTTTAATTCTCTCCATGCTTCTTTTTTTATTGAGCCATCTCTTTCTTCTCTTATTTTGTTTTCATACTTCATTGCTCTTTCTAATGCTGTTTCTTTCATTTCTTGTCTTCCTGTTTCCCATCGTAGTAGGTAACTTGGCGTGTTTCTATCTAATCCTAATACCCACTTTATGTATTTTAGTTGTAGTTTTTCCATTTCCTCATATCTCTTCCATCCTCAGATTTCTGCACCATACATAATCACGCTTTTCGCCAGAGCATCGAACAGGTTCATCCTTAGCTTCCAGTTTTCTCTAAATATCTTTTCTCCTAGCCCCCATATCTTTCCGAGTCCCATATTTATTTTCCCTTCTACCTTCTTTATCTGCTTTTTATTTCCGTTATTTCTGCTTATCACATATTCCAAGTAGTTGTACTCTTTCACCATCTCTATCTTCTCACCTTCCCGTTCGAATTCTTCTTCCTTCCCCCTTCCTCCTCCTCTCCTGCATTTCATCATCTTTGATTTTCCTACATTTAACTCTAATCCCCTTTCTTCCAGGTATCTTTTTAATTTTTTCAGCATTGCTTTCATTCCACTTTCACTCTTTGCCATCATCACTATATCATCTGCGTATCCTAATGTCCATATTTTCTTCCGTCCTATCACTACCCCTCCTTCCTGCACCTGCTTGATCTTCACTTCCAGGTCGGCGAAGGCAAGATTAAATAGCGTGGGTCTCAAAGGGCACCCTTGCCTTACGCCTTTGTAAGTCCCAAACTCCCCAATTATTTCTCCTCCAACTTTTACCTTACTCCCTGTTGTATATTTCTTCTATTCTTTTCCTAATTTTTCTATTTATCCCTTTCTCTTTCATTATTTCCCATATTTTCTTCCTCTTTATTTTATCAAAAGCGGCCTTCATGTCTGCAAAGAATACGAACAGTTTTCCTCCTTTTTCCCTTATTTCCTTTCCTATTATTGTTTTTAATATAAATATCGCGTCCATTGTTCCTCTTTTCTTCCTAAATCCCATCTGCGTATCACTTAGTGTTTCTTTAGCTTCTAGTTCTCTTTCCAGCTTTTTCCTCAGTATTTCCGCATATATTTTCGCAGAAAGATAGCTTATGACGTCCTAAAAAACATATTCAAAATTCAAGAAAATCGAAGATGTGTTTTTTTAGAAATTCGATTTTTAAAAAAAAGTAGTTTTTTTGGTTTTTTCAATTAAAAAACAAAGTTTTCAAAATAATCAAAATCTAAATGCAGAAAATAAAAGCTGTTTAAATTCCTCACATTTTGAAGAAAGAAAACGGTTCGTGTACGATGATTTGGGTGAAAATGGCGATCAGTTAAAATATAGTGGTTGTTTTTGCATTTAAAATAACGCTTATACCCTATCAGCTTTGTCATAGCACTACAGGGCTTCAAAACGGGTTTTCGCACAAAAGAAAAAACACGTATTTAATGAAATTTAATGTAAATTAATATCCCAAAGTTTCAAAAAGATCGCAGATAGATTTTATTTACTTGTTGAGTCTATATAGAATGAGTCTAATATGACCTGAATATTTCAAGAAATTCGTCATTCTAATACTGATAATATTGAATAATATATTTGACATAGTTTTTTTCTAATAACAATATATTTGTTGTATTAATGATTTATCTTACTCAATAAGTCGAAACTTCAAAAAAAATTTATACTACAAGTAATGAAATGAATTGATAATGATTCAATAATTTGGCATTAATGTACATTAACGATAATTTGCTATGTAATTCATTATGTTCTATAAAAATATAATTTTATAAATATTCATTTGCATCACATTCGCAATGGAAGTATAGTGCATTTAATATAATCTCCTTTGATGTGGTTATCATTTTCAATAAATTTGATATGTCAAATGATATCATTTCATTCGTGATCTATTTGTCTGAGAATATTTTATGTATATAAAAATTCTATTTATAAATATATATATAAATGGGTTGAATAACTCAATTCAATCTAATCATTGTCTATAATTATTATAATTTTCATGTAAAAATATATATTTTCAATTGAATATCACAGTAAATATCTGCTTTGCCTTGTATATCGTAATTTATATATCATAATATCATTATGTAAATCGCATTACATAATTTTCACTAATATCAAGTCAAATCTATTGTTGTATATATTCTACAACTCATGTATTAAAGAGACACATTGAAAATGCTACCGAGCGAGCATTAGCGAGCGAGGTGTCTTTAGCTAGTAAAAAATTATATTAGTAATCATCTACAAAATTGGATAAACACATGGAGAATTAAAGTCAATGAAAGTAAATCAATGCATAGAACTTTTGTAAGAAAAGATACCTGCCCACCTATTAAACTAAACAATAAACTCATTCCACAAAGTAGTCATATAAAGTACTTGGGTATTCATCTAGACATGAGGTTTACATTGAAAGAGCACAAATTCAGAAAATGCATATAATTAGGACTGAAGTGGAAGAACATGTACTGGCTAATTAGAGAAAAATCAGAGCTCACAATAGAAAATAAAATAATGCTTTGCAAATCAATAATCAACCAATTTGGACCTATGGTATTCAACTATGGGATGTCGCCTCAAACTCAAACATATAAATCCTAGAAAGATTCCAATCCAAAGTACTGTGAAATATCGCGAGGGCCCCATGTTTCGTACCAAATGAGATCATCCCCAATGATCTTCAGATACCATCAATAAAAGAAGAAATTAAAACGTTTTACAAAAAATATAACATCAGACTGCAAAACCATGCAAACGTGCTTGTTGGAAAATTTTTCAAGACAAGGATCTTCACTGCTAAACTAAAGAAATACAATGTGATTGATATTTAATAAAACCAAAATTTATATAAGTATTTAAACATAAATAGGAAATCATAAATTATATATGCAAGTTAAAAATAAGCTGTAACAAGAGGCCATCGTTAATGTCCTCTATCGGCATCGTGAAAAGCCGTGCACAGCCTCTGCTGCCAAAGAGAGAGCGCGTGAACAGGCAAAACCGGCAGCATTTGTGTAACGCTGATCGACGTATCATCCGTACACGACTTTGAGGAAACTATCAATTTTGAGCAGGTATCCGAGGAAGGATAGACATACAGAGGTACGAAGAAAAACAACCAGCAAAAGCAGGAGAACCCGCTGCGCAGTCATAAAAAACCCCGACCTCGGACGAAGCAACACCGTCGATACCTTGGTGATAGATACACTCGCCTGCGAGGGCGATGTATTCTTCCGTCATAGGCGATTGCGGCAATATTCGACCGTTGTGACCCTCCCAAGTCACTCTGGTGATATCGTGGTGTAGCGCCGTGTTTCCATGCCGCGCGACAGTGTTGTATTGGACAGCTGTCGTTCCTTAAGATTATATTAGTTCCGCGACCGTCTGCGCCGATGATTCTTTCTCTTTCTCTCTCTCTCTCTCTCTCTCTCTCTCTCTCTCTCTCTCTCTCTCTTTCTGCGGCGTTGGTGATAAATGTATAGCTCCCTGCAAATAAGTGTTAATCTCGGCGTAAGACTGAAAGTTATAGTGGAGAGAAGTAATAAAACTTCACGCGTTGGAATTGTGTATCCAAGTGAGTTTCCCTATCCAACACTCCCGATTCGTCGACGATACAAGTTTCGAACTCATCGTTTCTTCCCGCGAGCATTGCAGGATTCGCGCGTAACTGTTAAACCAATCACCCCGCTATGAGGAAATGTCGGCGCCCACGAGCCGACTCATTAACGGGGCGCAGAGGAACCACAAAGGATAGTCAGAGACTCAGGTATCAACGACGAAGGAGAAAGGCAAATCATATCGCTTTATTCTTCATTAATTAAATATCACCGCGTTACAAAGTATAACAGTTACTGCAGTATTATGCTTCATTATTTGTTTATTTTCGTAATAGCAAGCTCATTTACTTAGTGTCTACCTTGTTAGATAGATTGTAAATAAACCTAGAGGAAATAAAAAAAAATGTAAAAAAGTCGTTGTCACGTTCGTTGTCACCAGTGTCACTTCTTATCCTGAATCATACATACGTGATTAACACGTTTTTGTTTGGCGCGTTATTTAGTTCGCATCTCCCGAATTCCATTATTAAAGAATTTGTACGCGCGGCTGCGAGATACCCTTAGCGGGAACAGCCGTTATATACCGTTTCATCTTTTTAATTCTTGTCATATTTATTGATACATTTAATGATGGATTTTTTAATATTTTTATAAAATATATCACAGTAGAAAAATGTGTATTAATAAAATAGTTCTATATATTCAAAATTCATTATTTATTACATCCCATACTGCTATAAATAATTTTTTTTCTTTTCAATTATATACAACATTACAACATTTATTTCAGTGTTACACATTTAAAAAGCAGATTATGAATCAGTAATAAAAAATAATCAGAATAATTTTAAAGCATAATTGTCTACAAAGATATTCACTTACTGTTAGTTTTATAAAATGAGTGTTAAAATAAACACACTATAATCTTCTTCTTTCTTTCGTTGTATTCCAAATATGAAGTGATAAATTAAATGTTTATGTGATAAATTAAATGTTTACGTGATAAATTAAATGTTTACTACTAACAACTCAACTAGAAATCATACATATATGCTCATTAGCCACCTCATAATAATAGATCATGTGACCCTATTTCTGCCACTAAAAAATTGATTTTCATGATGATTTAATAATAGTTTAAATAATTATCAAACTTTATTGGTTTTCCATCAATTCTTTATTCTTATTTTTATGACAGTTTCAACCGTTTAGAGAAATGTTATTGTTCTTCGATCCTCTTTACTGGTTCATAAGATGACAGTTATATGTATATTCCGCTACGATTATATGTCAGTCATCTTATTTTTTATAATAGATTTTCTATAATCAACCAATTTTTATTTACTAAGTATAACTTTATTATAATTATTGACCGACAAATCACAATGAGATGTAAATTAAAAAAATGTATTCAATGGAACAAAACTTAGTTCAGAAGTTATAAAATAAATGAGCTAGTTAACAAAAAACTATTTTTTACATAGGGGTATTTGATATTATTGTAAAGAGAAATTTTTAGATCTTTACTGAATATTTGAATTATTAATTGTCCAAGAACCTCCACATGGACAACCTTTTGCCCATCTTTGTTCCCATGCTCTGATTGCAGCAGTTCTAGTAGTATTTTGAATTTGAGATTTCGAACCGCACCTGCATTATGCATCAACATACAGCTTTTAAAAAATGAATATATATCAAAAAATGTATTATTTAGAAAAGTACATACCTTGAACACTGCTTTACAAACAGTGGTTGTTTTCCCAAATAGATATGCCGCACAGCATCTACAGTTTGACCACTATGCATACAACCTTCAACTGGATTTAATTCTGGGACGAAAGTAAAGTCAGGTTCAACGCCATATTCTAGCTGAAATATAGACAAAGTAGTGTTATACACAATCGATGCAAGTATTTCAAACTTTTAATAAAAGATAAACTATTGTATAACTACATATTACCTTTATCATTAATTTCAATGAAATATGTAACATTTTCTCAAATAAAAGCTTTAATCATTTTCTCGCAATAAAAAACATAATGTAATTATTTATGCAACGTTTCGATTTATCAATCATTTTTTGAAAACCGTTAAAAAAAGTTCACATAACTATTGCGCTATTATTAAAATGATTTAACATATGACAAACAATAAATAGAATTTGGTAAACGATATACGAGGATGGTCCGATAAGTATTTAGCCTACAAAAGAAAAACGAAAATTTTGGAAAAGTGGCGTTTTATTTTTCAACATAGTCTCCTTTTAGTTCGATACACTTGGCCCAGCGATGCTCCAACTTCTTTAACCCGTCTGAAAAATACATTTCCACGAGGTCTGAAAAGTAGGCTTCCATGGCAGCGATTACCTCCTCATTCGACTCAAATTTCTGCCCGGCGAGTGACTTTTTCAAGTTTGGAAACAAAAAGAAGTCGCACGGGGCTAAATCTGGAGAATACGGTGGATGGGGCAGCAGTTCGTAGCCAAATTTGACCAATTTGGCCATGGCGATGGCGGAGGTGTGAGCCGGTGCGTTGTCATGGTGGAAGAGCACTTTTTTCTTCGCCAAATGGGGCCGTTTTTTCTGCAATTCGACGTCGAATCGGCCCAATAACTCGGCATAGTACAGCCCTGTGACCGTTTTGCCCCTCTCCAGGTAGTCGATGTAGATCACACCTTGTGAATCCCAGAAAACGGTGGCCATAACCGTTCCGGCCGATGAGGCAGTCTTC
The DNA here is from genome assembly GCF_024137745.1 of Phymastichus coffea. NCBI lineage: Eukaryota > Metazoa > Arthropoda > Insecta > Hymenoptera > Eulophidae > Phymastichus > Phymastichus coffea. The sequence continues at coordinate 5,024,764 of NW_026706828.1, read as the reverse complement.
GCCTTCTTCGGAGCACTTTCGCCGGGTAAAGTCCACTGTTTCGACTGTTCCTTGGTCTCTGGAGTATACCAGTGGATCCATGTTTCGTCGACTGTCACAAAACGACGCAGAAACTCCTTCGGATTGCGCTTAAACAACGTCAGACATTGCTCTGAAGTTGTCTTACGGTTACGCTTGTTGTCCGGAGTGAGCAAACGCGGCGCCCATCGCGCCGACAGCTTTCTCATGCCCAAAATTTCATGCAGGATATGACCCACACAGTCTTTTGAGATGTCTACGATCTTAGCTATCTAGCGCACCTTCAATCGTCAATCTGTCAATAAGAGATCGTGAATTTTTGTCACGTTATCCTCCGTGGTAGCCGTTTTCGGAGCACCTGGACGTGGCTCTTCAAAAATCGACGTGCGACCACGTTAAAACTTGTTAAACCAATTTTTGACGGTCGCCATCGAAGGAGAAGAGTCACCGTAAACAGTATCCAAGCGCTTTTTGGTTTCGCTGCGCGATTTCCCTTCCAAAAACAAGAATTGAATCACCGACCGATACTGCTCTTTTTCCATTTTTCAAAAATCAACGGACACACCTGATTTCACACGCTCTCAAAAATAAACTACAACTCCGATCCGGCTGAAATCTTGACAGTAACCATCGAGAAGGTTGTACTACGTGATAGAATATTTCTTTTGCGGGAGTGGCTCCATCGGGCGGTGAGGCTAAGTACTTATCGGACCACCCTCGTACTGTAGCCATGGATGGACAACTTAATTCCCTTCGAGTTAGATTATCGTAATCAAAAAATGAATAAATGATTCAATAATTTAGAAATGATATTACTTGTGATTGGCTGAATTTTATTTAAGTAATTGTATGAGTAGTTCAACTTTACACACTTTAGCAAGATTAAACATATTATCTTATTATAAAGTACCGAGCAAGCCAATGAGTTTTATGGTAAAAAAAGTTGCAACTATCTCATCATTACATAATATAACATAGAGTAGGAAAAAAACACTCGCCTGAGACAAAACAATAACCTTCATTCTTCAGTAATTCTGTAAAATAAGCATAAATTAAAAATTTATGAACTAAATTAGGTATTAGAAACAAACGAACTTTTCAATATTGAATTGAAAATTTGAGGCCATATAATCGATACAATTGATACAAATATAATCGATTTTCATCAATCGAGAAAGATATAATAGACAGAAGATATTCTAATAAAAATTTTTTATAGAACAATATGTGATTCTCTTGTTTTTTCAATTATTCAAATTGGCCCTTTACGTGAAACAGTTATTTAATAAAAATAATATAAAAAAATTAGAAATTAGGAAATGTTATAGATTGTAAGTCCTGAAAATATATCTTCCAAAAATCGATCAATCCCTTGCAGCCGAAAATGCCACTCTCGATACACAAGTCTTTGAGCGCTCATAACTAATTTTACAGACGTTAAAAAATGACAATTTTTTCGGATATTTTGAGCATTTTTTTGATGGTCATCTCTCCTAAATTTTTTAAATCATATAAATAATTATATATTGACGGATCTTGAAACCAAAAGTTATTGAGCCTGTGTCTCAAGAAACGTATTCATATGTTGAATGCATACCTACATTACCAATATCAGCAACGAGGATGGTTTGAAACCAGTATCTATCCATCAAGAGGCTGAAGCGTGAAGCTTACGTGAGGTAACAGGTGGCCAACAAGCTGATAAAATATACTTTACCAAGAGTCATTTATAGTGAATCAAATTTGACTTCCCTTGCCGATTCTGAAGTTGATATATTCAAACCTGCGGCCTGAGATTCAGTATCGTACGAGGGTCGTTTGAAAAGTCCGTGCAAAAATAAAAACTGCTTGATTTTTTTTAATAAATCTTTTTTATTTTTCAACATAGTCTCCTTTTAGGCTTATACACTTCATCCAACGCTGCTTTAGTTTGTAAATCCCTTCCAAATAATAGGATTTGTCCAAGCCTGTAAAATAGGCATTCGTTTCTGCAATCACCTCTTCATTTGAATAAAATCTTTTCCCCGCCAGCCATTTTTTCATATTAGGGAACAAATAGTAGTCCGACGGAGCTAAGTCTGGAGAATAGGGGGGATGTGAAACGTGTTGGAACCCTATCTCCATCAGTTTTGCGGCCACAACTGCTGAGGCGTGAGCTGGCGCATTGTCATGGTGGAAGAGGACTTTTTTGTGGGCCAATCGCGGACGTTTCTCTAGCAACTCGGTTTTTAAACGATCCAATAACGATGAATAATATTCGCCTGTAATGGTTTTACCCTTTTCCAGATAGTCAATGAAGATTATTCCTTGCGAATCCCAAAAGACAGTCGCCATAACCTTCCCGGCTGAAGGAATTGTCTTCGCCTTTTTCGGAGAAGATTCCCCCTTGGTAACCCATTGTTTAGACTGTTCTTTGGTCTCAGGAGTGTAGTGATGTATCCATGTTTCATCTACAGTGATGAAACGACGCTTAAAGTCTTGCGAATTTTGCTGGAACAGCTGTAAACCATTCTTGCAACACTTCACATGATCTCGTTTTTGGTCAATCGTGAGCAATCGCGGCACCATCTAGCGGATAGCTTTTTCATGTCTAAATGTTGGTGCAAAATATTATGTACTCGTTCGCTCGAGATGCCTACAGTACTACCAATCTCACGCAACTTCACTCTTCTGTCAGCCATCACCATATCATGGATTTTATCAATGATTTCTGAAGTGGTAACTTCAACAGGGCGTCCAGAACGTTCAGCGTCTTTTGTGCTCATATGGCCACTCCGAAAATTTTGAAACCACTTATAAACCATTCTAATCGAAGGTGCACAATCACCTTAATGTTTATCAAGCTTCTGTTTAATATCCTGAGGCGTTTTGCCTTTGAAAAAGTAAAATGTTTAATCAATACACGAAATTCTTTTTCGTCCATTTTTTTACAACCACTCGATTTCTTTGATTGAAACGAATGTAAAACGCAAAGTAATTGGCCGACCTGGCTGAAACTTGGTGTGTGCTCTTCCAAGATATGCCACTAATTGAAAATAATCTTGATACGCACTAGTAGCGCCATCTCTCTGACTTTGCACGGACTTTTCAAACGACCCTCGTATTAAAACAATAAAAAGCATTTCTGCTAATACTATCGATCATGCTTATTATTCATTAAGCATTTTAAGTTAAGTTCGTTAGTCCCAAGTATTTTCTAACATTTTGCATACCAAATCAGTGTTAAATATAAAGGTTCCTATTTAATAAAGCACTTTGACTTTCGAATGAACTCGAAATTGAAGTTCAAGGTCAACACTGACATGACGTGTAGATGGCTCCTACTGTCCTCAACAACTTTGGTCTGAACAGATTTTTCGTACATCAACTTTTCGAGATATTCTGGTCCGTCATTTAAAATGGGATATCTTGTATACACCAGCTTAGATGAAAGCGAATATCAATCTAATAATAAATACAAGTGTTTGGACTATAGTATAATATATACTATATAATATATATAATATATACTATAGACTTACAAATATAATAAAAAGATTTTTATTAAAATATATGTTGATGTTCCCTGTACTTTGTTTAATATTTTGTTACATTCTTGAAAGATAAAAGTAAACCAAATGTTGTTTTAAAATAGATTTATTAATTTCTTGATGGAAATAAGCTGATTTAGCATTTATTTTATGTAGGCTGATACTTTTTACATATATTATTTAGAAAGCTGACAGTTTATACTTACATGATACGTCAGAAAATACTTGAGATGGAGTCGGAATAACCCCGTCGTGGTTAATTTTTTACACATTCTATAGCACATATTAAGTAATTTAAGCTTTTCTTACAAATATTTTATAGAGCACTTTTGAAGAAAAAATTTCTTAAGAAAAATAAATGTTTTTTATGAAAATTTATTCAAGTCGCAACAAATCAACACAAAAATAGATTTCTATACTTTTTAATAATATTTCTTTACGGAATTCAATATGTACATGATATAAATTCGATTCAATATGTACATTTCAGGTTCATTTTTTAATGGTAAATTGATTCACAAAAATGGCACGCTGTTCATCATAACAAAAATATAATTGTAATAATTTCAGTTCAATCGAGATTATCTTACTCTGAATGTTTTTTTTTCAATGTCGAAATACTCCAATGTATCTATAAATATACCTTGATGGCTTCAAATTCTCTGTATGTAAACATTTATTAATTATTGTTTATAGTGTTTGAAGAAATCAAGATTAATTTATGAAATAAAAGGTACTATCTAAGAAAAAACAAATAAGTTTTGATCTGATTACAATTCAAGGGATGAGAGATTACAAGTAGTTATTTGATCAAGTTGTAAATTATCGTTGTATTTTTTGCATGCAGAGGAATCTAATAAAAAACGCTTCCAGATTATAATGAATTTCATTATACGACAAGGACATCGTGAAAAAGGTCATCATCGAACTAGATATCGTACAAAGTTTCAGCTCGATTCATTAAGTCGTTTTTTTTGTGAGCATTGGTTGAAAAAAAAGTTATTGGTGTATTTGAAAAATGGAAATAACAGAGTTTCAAGCGGTGATAAAACATTTTCATTTGAAAGGCCTTACACCAAAAGAAATCACAGTTGAGTTGAACGCCGTTCATGGCAAGTCTGCCCCTGTGTTTAAGACTGTTTATAATTGGGTAAATGAATTTAAACGGGGCCGTACAACAACAAAAGATGAACCTCGTTCAAGACGCCCCGTAGAAGTGAGTACGCCCGAAATGGTCAACGAAATCCACGATATGGTGTTGAGTGATAGAAGATTAAAATTGCGAGAATTAGTTGAGGCCACAGGGGTATCAAAGGGTATAATCATTTCAATTTTGCATGAAAAATTGGGGATGAAAAAAATAGCAGCAAGATGGGTGCCGCGTTTGCTCACTGTTGAAAACAAACGAACCCGCGTGGTCATCTCTGAGGCTCTTTTGGCACTTTTGGAAAGAAGAATTTTGGTGTCGACTCGTAACTGTAGACGAAACATGGGTACACCACTACACTCCTAAAACCAAAGAACAGTCCAACCAATGGATCACCGCAGGAGAACCAGCCCCAAAGAAGGCAAAGACAGTAAAGTCAGCTGGCAAGATTATGGCCACGGTTTTCTGGGATGCGTATGAATCATCTACATCGACTACTTAGAAAAGGGCCAAACGATCACTGGACAATATTATGCGTCATTATTAGGTTAGCTGAAAGAAAAAATCAGAGAAAAACGTCCTCACTTGAACAAAAAAAATGCCTCATTCTTCAAGACAATGCTCGAGTTCACACATGTGCAGTTTCGATGGCAAAAATTAACGATTTAAAGTTCGAATTAATTGACCATCCACCATATTCGCCTGATTTGGCTCCCAGTGAATTTTTCTTATTTCTTAACCTCAAAAAATGGCTTGCCGGACAACGATTCACGTCGAATGAAGAAGTCATCGCCGAAATAAATGCCTATTTTAAGGGTTTTTAGAAATCATATTTTTCTGATGGCTTAAAAAAACTGGAAGGCCGTTTAATAAAATGTATCGACCTTCAAGGAGATTATGTTGAAAAATAAAAAAAAATTACATACACAAAACTTTTTTTCCTTCTTTTTGTAAAGACTTATTGACCCCCCCTCCTATGATTATAGATTATATGAACTAGCGAGGGTACCAAGTGTAAATCAACTGAGTGGAAACAAAAATATGAACAGCATTAAAAAACCAAAAAAATAAATAAAAGTAAGAAATGTTATGCACAATAATGTAAAGAATGCAACGATAATTTACAACTTGTACAAATAACTGCTTGTAATCACTTATCACTTGAATCATAGTCAGAACAAAACTTACTTGTTTTTTTTAAGATAGCACCTCTTATTTCATACATTAATTTTGATTTCTTCAAACACAATAAACAATAACTGATAAATGTTTACATACAGAGAATTTGAAGCTATAAAGGTATATTTATAGATACATTGGAGTATTTCGACGTTGAAAAAAAAAACATTCAGTGAAATATTCTCGACTGAACTGAAATTATTACAATTATATCTTTGCTATGATGAACAACGTGCGACTTTCCTGAATCAATTTGCCATTAAAAAATTTACCTGAAATGTACATATTTTGTAAAGAAATATTGTTAACCATTGTTAAAATCTATTTTTTGTTGTTGATTTTTACGACTTGAATAAATTTTTATAAAAACATTTTTTTTTCGCTTTAAAATTTTTTTCTTCGCAAGCACTCTATAAAGTATTTTTGAAAAAATCTTAAGTGGCTCAAATGATATATAGAATATAAAAAAAAATTAACCACGAGAGGGGTATTCCGACATCTTAAATACCTTCTAACTACCGTGCTTAATACATAAGGCAAATCCCTAAAATTTTTTTCCTTGTATCATTATTACTCATAAATAACAAAATAAATACTTTCTTGCAATTTAGATGTAGCCTGTTTCTTCGTGGAATTGTTTCTAACTAATATTAAATATTTTTTGACGGGTGGTTCGACCGAGCAAAAGTTGACCACCGCTGCTCTCTCTCTCCATTAGTTCCTAATCTTGGCTCATGAGAACGCTGTAAGATCACGACTTTAGTGTTTCACAGGAAACGGAGAAAGCAATAGAAAGTTCTATTAAGTCATAAAATGGGACGAAAGAGGAAAGAGATTGTGAAAAATATTATATAAATGTAGTCTGATTTACTATGAAGAGGTCGAGAGTAGTGTGAGTAACAGGGCCGTTGTTTGCAATAAGATGATGTATTGGTTCAAGGGAGACTACTTTGAGGGCATTTATGTCGATCAGGTCGCGCCGTGAGCGAACTTGCAGGAGTTCAGCAGTGATGTGGGTATTAAGTTTTCAGTGATAACTTCATCGATGTATAACGGGAGGAAAGGAGTAATGGAATGAAAGAAAAATATTGGAATACTAGCGGTAGGACGACGATAAACCATGGTAAATAGAAGTTTACAATCATGATATTTTATTTCTGCTATAAAAAATTTCGGGGTATTATCAAAGTTCGGATCTGAAGTTGCAAGGATTTTCAGTCAGTTAGTCATGGACATAAAAATCAACACCACCACCCTGCAAGCCTTCACGATTTAGTAGAAAAAACTTTCAGTGTTGAAAGGCGAGATGGAGTCGGAAATGTTTTTATTACGTTTAGTTTCGGTGATGGCTATGAGATCATAGGTTTTAATGTGAGTCTGGGCTTCGAGTAAAGCAAAATGTGATGTATTGTTTAGACCATTTATGGTAATGTGTGCTATTGAAATTTTGGTTCTGGTATTTATATAGTATTTACTGGTTTCAGTTATAATAAAGGGCCGGATGATTGCTGAGGTAGGTGCGTCATTGAACTTTGATTACGGGAGCTGTTAGATGAAGGGTTGGTTATGTTAGAGTGATTCCGGCGAATTAAATGAAAAAAAGGCAAAAGCTTATCAAAATCGATTTCAGTGACAATAGGAAGCAGCTCGAAGCGCGTTGTTTGCTTACAAAATACCCTGGTATATTTAACAAATGGCCAGGCATAGCTAAGATCAGCGCTCACCTTCCTAGCTTTTACGAGCAGGTCAAAGACTGATTTAGGCCATATGGTGTAACGTGTGCCTTTGAATCGAGCGCGAAAACGACCAATCCCGCTGGTAGCGCTCGTGAACCGTGTGTCCGGTCGGGCGCAATGCTGTGAGGTCGTCGTTGTGGTGTGTTGGTTGCGCGTTCTTGCCGACGGCTCAGTCAGTTTGAGACAATTCGATCGGCGCTCGACGAGGACGCACCATCTCCACATCCGGGGCCATTTTCCCCTCCTCAGAGAAACACTTTCTGGTGCACAATCTCGGTATCGAGTGCGACATTCTGCCCAGGAGGCTGTTTTTTCTATGAACGAGACCACAAGTTACTTTGCGAACGTCTCGCTGGAGTCAACCGATCCGGATTACTTTGGAGAACTTGAACGGTGAGCCCGTCGGTTGGAACATCATCCCATATGTATCCACGTCAGCACGGTGTGTGAAAGAGAGATGATACTGGGCGACGTTGCGTCCCTTTGCGCCGTGTAAATGAAAGTGTGAGGTGAGAAAATCAACGGTGTATAAAATAAAGTTAATTTATAGACTCATGCGATTGAAATTGTAACGCGTATCCGTTAGATCCGCTTGAAGACGCGTATTCAAATTCGGGAAATAGCGATGTTTAGATCGTAGCGATAATGTAAAGTAAACAAACCTTTATATAATGAACTGAATAAGATGACAATGTAATAGTAATAGATTTGTATTCACTGACAATTCATGTACCGTCCGTTCTATCCACTCATGCGAGATTGTATTTACATTGCGGAGCTACTTCCAAGCTCTGTAGTTGGATTTAAGAAAATAAAATTATAATGGATCTGTAAACAACCTTGTCTCACTCGCACGCCGGCATACCAGGTGCGTATCCATGAAAAGATGTGACGAAGCTCCATACCGCTTTCTTACTCATAACAACAAAAGAACCGTTTCACCAACAAAGAAAAAACTACACGCACGCATATTCTGGACTCACTGTCGTCAGATTGCCGATATTTTTTGCCTAACCGTCGCGCGTCGAAGAAACGCATAATTCGCGTTCTCTCCGTTCCTTTCATCCTCTCGCATGGCTCTTCTTTGTGCCCGGGCGCTCCGTCGGCAGCTCCTAGCTTCACCAATCAACCCGCTTGCCGCACCTCAAACAGATGAAATCAGGCATGAGAGTATGCATAAATACACTCTCAGTTCGAATGTAACGAACGAAGTGAGAGTCAATGAAGAAGCTGGCGAGCCGGAATTCTCCGTTACAAATTAAAGAATAAATATTTATGATTTGTACAGGAATTATGTTCGAATACTCCGTATTATTGTAGGCAATGAATATTTAATTTTTTTACACCGTTGAAACTATTTTAACTCAGGCAGTTTCATTAAATTTCCAATTTCCCGAAAACAAATATTTCATTCTTTGAATCCTGCGACATTCGGTGCGATGTCAGATTTAAATTGTCGCTAGGGTATTACATATATTTGTAAGTATATTTTCTAATACCTTTCTCAAAAATTAAAAATTTCGAAAAATAAAAACATTATGGTCATTTAAAAAAGAAACGAAAAATGCGTTTTTCTAAAAAAGGTCTTATTTAAGCTGAAGATATTATGATTTATTCATAATGTATATATTCATAGTTCATTATAACGATGTATTTTTTTAGGGACAAGAAAAAAAAATTAAAATGAAAATTTTTTTTATTTGTAACTTTATGATGTTTGAATATATGTGACACAACCAGATCTTCCAATTTACGAAATAAGTAAGTTATAAAATGTAGTGATATGATTCGAGTATATATGGCACTGACAAATGTATGATTTAACTCAAATTATCTAAGAGTATCAATGATAAGAGATAACAAACATTGCTTTATTCTCTTATATAGCAGTTTTCTAAATTTTAGTGAAGGGTATATTCCGAAATAGTTTCCAGTGAAAAGTAATCCTTTTACTAAATTCCGAATAGCTTTGTAAGTATAAGAAGTATTTGATTTCATACGAGAATAAGCAGCTTGTAAAAGTTGTCACGGAGAATCTCGATATGCCGGTTTTCTCCGTTGGCTCTCCCTCGATCCGTTTGCTGCTCGGGCTGAGAGTATGTATGTATACAGTCTCATGCCCACTTTTCTTTGTTTGAGGTGCGGCGGGCGAGCAGAATTGGTGGAGCCAAGAATGGCTAACGGAGCAGGATGATGAGGAGAGGAACCATGTGAGGGGATAAGGGAGAGAGAGGACGCGGTTCGCGCGCACGTTCGATGCGTGCATGGAAAATCGGAAGTATAAGGTAGACTGGCCGATCCAGCGCGTGCGTTTTTCTCCCGGTTGTTTTGGTTTTCTTAGATTTTTTTAGTTCCTAGAGCGGTGTAGTGTCTCGTCGTCGTAGTGCGGTTGTTTTTTTTTTGAATGCGCACCTGGTGTACGGGCGTATGAGGAGTGATTGAGTGCTATGTCGTTTTATTTGGTTGTTAGCTGAGTTGCGTCCAGCCAAGCTCCACCACCCGTCACCGATGTGCGCGAGGTTCACCAAGGCGAAGCCTACACCGCCGGCGCGCGCATGTGATTGGCGTACCTACGAGGAAGCAGCAGCGGTGCAAACAGCGGGGTATTGGGAGCAGTAGAAGGAGTAACGGCAGTAAGGGCGGCATCGTCAGCGGCGAGCTTCACCGAGCGAGCAAGTGCGGCCAGCGGCGATTTCGGCTGCTCATCATCGTCGATGGTCAAGGTCGGTGCGTGTATTTTCTCTCTTTCTCTCTCGCATGTTTACCGGTGTGCGCGTTGGCACTGGTGCGGTCTGGCATGATAGCCAGCCTCCATGCAGGGCGTGAGGTGCGCGATCGCGATTCGTGATTCGACCTCCAAACACCTTCAAACTTAGTTCTATGAAGTTTTAACTGAAAATTTTACTATTATAAAGCTTTCTCTGGGAGGAAGCAAAATGAAAAATTTAGTCTTCGAAAAACCACGTTATTTCATAAAACGGCCGCCATTTTCTTTAAAATAATTTTTCGAAAAACCCTTTGAAACCAACAATTTTCTGTAATAAATTACAGTTTTTAACTTCCATTAAAAAATCACCGAAAATCGCGTGTTTTTTCGCTTTGAAAACAGACATGGCACCTTCAGCGAACTCATATTAGTTCAAAATTTATTTTGCACTTTAAATAATCATTTTTTAATTGGTTACACTTTTTGTCCTGGTGAAAATATAAGGCCTATTGTGTAGGAGTCGTTCTTCAAAATGAATGATGAGTAACTATTACGATGGTATTCTTACACTCGAAATCGCTAAATAAGAGACTGTACTGTGTTAAACATTTTTATTTATGAAAGAATTTTGAAAAAAAAATTTTTATTTTTTTTTCGTTACAATAAATTTTCGAAATGAAACAAAACAAAACAGTATCTTTTCTAGACGAGCCCCTTGAGCGGTATGGAGTTTAATTTGAACAAGCAAAAATATAAAAGTTTATTTATTCATTTTATATAAAACGTAATAATTACTGAAAAGATGTTCAAAAAGTGAATAAAATACTGACGTATTTTAAAAATAATCGCTTTTTAACTAATTATTTTTTACTTTTAAAATTTATAGAAACTTTTATTCACTTTGAAATTGAATAATGTAAATCAATATAAAATCACTAAAGAAAATTTTCCACCACTGTATGATACCACTGACAAACAAAAAGATATACTATTCGTACTTTCCGGCATCGAACTAGAATACCCACAAAACTCACTCACTGCCGAAAAAATAACACAGGCAGCTGTAGTAAACACTCGATGAAAACAATCTAAAAAAAGAATATACTGATTCGCACATATTGTCAACAACTTTTATTAGTGAAAGACATTTATCTGTGGAATTATCATTGAATGTATGATAAACATTCATTAAACTAATGAATGTATATAGAATTCCCTTTCAATAACAACATATTCTTTAAATGCAAATGAAGTTCGAGTATTAATATTCTTTTATGTATTTTTACCAATAACAAAAATTATCATAGTAATATAATAATAATGATAATAATAATAATAATAATAATAATAATAATAATAATAATTGTAACGGAGACTTAGCGACCGTTTCCGTCTGGGTTGCTCGCGGCCGTCCGCACAAATTATTTATTCGGGGATTCAGGAAGCAAAAGACGTTCCCACGACTGAATAACGCGTCGAGCATAAACACGTTAAACGCACAGATTCGAAATTGGGATGAGGAGTGATACAGCGGCGAATAAACACAACAGCGGATTAATACGCTAGTCTTTAATTATCAACAAACGATTACAATACGGCAACCTCGGACTTACACACTACGAGCGGCACAATAACAAACGCGAACGCGAAGGTGAATCGGTGGCTGGTCAGCCTGCTGTTAAAACAAAATATTACAATCGATTCCCGACAAAATACTTTTCGCCGTTAAACTATCAACGAGGTAGCCAGCAGGTCTGCCGTACTACCACCCATAAGCTGGCGCCCAAAACATGCAAGAGAGAGAGAATCAAGCGAAAAACACAGCACCGACCTCGACCTTCAGCCTCTCTGACGGCTAGAGCGTTTCGCAGTGTGACATCATTGGTGTGCTCCCCGCCGATCATCTCGCTGATGTTTGTGGTCGTCGCTGCTTTCCTCCTTCTCGACCTCTCGGTCGCTCCACAATGTTACTGCCTTAATCCGTAACTCGCTCGTTAATTGCTGTTGTCGTCGTCTTCGTCGCCTCTCCGTCGCTCGGTACTGCAGCACGTCAAAACTGCTCGCGCGCGCACCCGCCGGTTACCCACACGCACCGGTGCCGGGTATCCTTCGGAACACAGCTGGGCGCGACCCAGCCTCACACTTAAATACTCGTCCGCGCACCGGGTGTGTCTCCGAAAACGAACAAGACGTCGATGAGGTCGCGGGGTCAACTTAAAAAATCTGTGACCTTTCGGTTAATCCGCGCGTGCGACTTTCTCTGCTCACGGCCTAGCAGGGACTCTCGAATTTTCCGCGGCGATCTACGATTCGAGCGCTTTCTCTCTCTCTCTCTCTCACTCTCTCTCTCTTTCTCTCCTTTCTTCTACGCCATCTCCGTCGCTCCAGTCGTCAGCTCAGCCCATGTTAAGCACCTCGTAAACAAAAACCAAGTATGAGTGTTTTTATCACATGCACACACTCTCAGCTTGACGCGGCGCACGGATATTTGCGAGAGCCAGACGGACAAAATCGGCCTAGCCGAGATTCTCCGTTACATAATAATAAGAATAAGCATAATAGCAATAGCAATAATAACAGTAATATTGATAATAGCAATGATAATGAAAAATAATAATAATAATGAGAATAATAGTTATTATTGAATTTAGATTTTTTGATAAATTCATTAAATCGTATCAAATAGTATTATTATGAGGAGGTTAGATTTCACTTGAGGGAAGTGTGGACGTGTCTTGGATGTGAGCGCGAGTTTTGGCGAGAAAGTCAAAGAGGAAAAGTGTTTGAGGAAAGAAATAGAGGTGAAAAGAGCGTGGAGGTGGAGGAGAAGTGGAGAGGAGAGAGAGAGGCCAGGAGAGGAGCAGGAAAAAGCAGAGAGAGAGGAATAAAGAAAAAAAATAAAGTTGAGGTTAAGAGAGAAAACCAGAAAGCGGGAAAGACAAGCAGAGAGGAGGCGCGGTAAGAAGTAAAGGCAGAGACAGAAAAGGTAAGACAGGGAATAAAGGTGGGATCACGGGTAGTTATAGAGAATCGAATTAAGGCGTACGAGATAGGATGGAAAGATTTGTGACAACAGAAAAATTAAGAGATAAAGGTGGAAGGTTGGATAAAAAAGGCCCAGAGGAGGAAAAGAAGAAAAGAGTAAAGGTGGCGAGGGGGAGAGAAAGCGGGGAGAGGCTGAGGGAGAATATTAGAGGAGAAATGAGGGAGGCAAAGACATGCAAGAGTGAGAGCAAGGGAAGCGAGATGGACGGGGAGGGGGGAGAAGGACTGGACAACACGATAAGAGAAGGGGGAAAAAGCAGTGGTGCAGAAGAAATAATGGAAAAGATACGGACAGACATAAGGGAATTAAGAGAGGTATGGGAGGAGGAAAGGAAAGAATGGACAGAAATGTTTAAAGAAATAATGGGAAAAATGGAAAGAATGGAGGCAGAGGGGAAAAGAAAAAAGAAAAAAAAAAGAAAAAAGAAAAAAAAAAAAGAAAAAAGAAAAAAAAAAGAAAAAAGAAAACAAAAAAGGTGGGAGAAGGAAATAGGAAAAGTTAGGAAAGAACAAGAGAGAGAGAGAGAAGAAAGAAAGAAAGAGATGAAAGAAGAAAGAGAAAAAGCAGAACGTAGAGAAAAGAAACTGCAGGAAAAATGGGGAGAGAAGATGGACCAGTTGGAAGAGGAATGCGTGAAACTAAAAGAAAGCATAGAAGGAGGAAACAAGAAGCAAAGAGGTACAGAAGTAGGCAATAAGGAAGAATGAGAGCATATGAGAGAAAAAATGGATAGAGAAAGTAGGATAAACAATATAATAGTGACAGACCTAGAGGGGGAGTTAAGATGGGAAAAGAAGGGGGAGGCTGAGGTCTGGTTAAGGGAGGTACTAGAAATGAAAGGAGAGATAGTGAATCTGAGAAGAATAGGAGGAACAACGGAGAGAGATGAGCGGAGAGAAAGAAGAAAAAACATGTGGCAAATTAGATGCGCGTCATGGGAACAAAAAGAAGGAATTATGAAGAAGAAAAAGAATTTGGCACAGAAAAAGATATACATAGATCAGGACTGGACGTGGAAGCAGAGAAGGATAAGAGAGGAAGTAAGAAGGAAAGCGAAAGAAATAAGAAGTAAAGGTAAAGAGGTAAAGATGTGGCATAACGGGGTGAAATCAGAGGAAGAAGAATGGTGGTGGAGCGAGAGAGAGGGAAAAATGGTAGGAAAAGGAGTGGAAGGGTTTAGAAAACAATAGGGATAAAAGAGAGAGAGAGAAGAGAAGGGAGAGAGAGGGGAGAAAGGCAATAAAAATACTATTCTGGAACATGGCAGGTGTGAGGAGCATGGAGGAAGACGACTGGGAATATGTTAGGGAATTCGACATAATAGGGCTAACGGAAACCTGGGTGAAGAGGCAAGGTGCAAGATCTGGTGTGGAGAAACAACTGAAAGGGTACAGCATAGAGTGAAGGGACTCAAGAAGAGAAGGAAGGAGGGGGATAGAAATAGGGGGAGGAATAATGGCGGTAAGAGAGAGGAAAGGGATAATTAAGGTAGAATGGAAGAAAGAAAGGACAAGTGAGGTAATAGTAGGAGAAATAAAGATCGGAGGGAGGGAATACATGATAGCATCGCTGTATATGCAACATGAGAAGAAGGAAAACTATGAATACCTAAGTGAAGAGATAGAAGAGAACAGAGGAAAAACAATAATTATAGGAGGAGACTTCAATGCAAGAACAGGAACCGAAGGAAGGGAATGGGAGACAGAAGAAAAACTAGAAGAAATTAAGGCCAAGGATAAAGTGTTAAACGCAGAGGGAGAAGAAATGATAAAATGGCTAGGAGAAATGGGCTTAGTGATAACGAATGGGAGAAAAGAAGGAGATGAAGAGGGAGAAATAACATATATAGGAGCGAGAGGAATGTCAACGATAGACTATGTAGTAGGTAACGAGGAAGGTGATGAGGCGATAAAAAAGGTTCAAATAAAGGAGAGCGTAAAGTCGGACCACTTACCAATAGAGGTGGAATTGGGAGAAAAAATAGCGGAAGAAAGAAAAGAAGAGGAAGAAAGAATGATAGACGACTGGAGTGAAGAAGGTATAAGGGAGTATCAGAGATGGATAGATGCAATAGAGGGAACAGATAAATGGAAAGATATAAAAAATAGAGTGAAGAACGCAGTTGTAAAAAAGAAGATAAGGAAAAAAAAAGGATCAAAAAAAAGCTGGTGGAGAAAAGAATGTAAGGCAAAAAGGGATAGGGTGATGGCAGAGTTAAATAAGGTAAGAAAGGGGGAAGGAGTCAGAAGCAAATATTTAGAAGCAAAGAGAGAATACAGAGAGGAAATAAGAAAAGCAAAAGAAGAGGAAGGGAAAAGATTGGCAGAAGAAATAAGAACAGATAAGACGAGAAGAAAATTCTGGGATAAAGTGAATAGCAATAGGAAGAAAAGAATTGGATTAGATGAAAATATAGGAAAAGAAGAATGGATAAAGCACTTCAAGGAACAACTGGGAGAGAAAGAACAGGAAGAAAGTAAAGGGAAAGAAACCGAAGACAGCGAAGGAGAGGAAGGTGAAGAAATCAAAGAAAGAAAAGTAAAAGAGGTAATAAGAAAAATAAAAAAGAAAAAGGCGACAGGAGAAGATGGTATAGCAAATGAAACTTGGGTGGAAGGCACGGAAGGCTTGATAAAAGATATGACAAAATGCTTAAATGGAATATGGAACGGAGAAGGATATCCAGAAGAATGAGGAAAGGGAATAATAGTAGAGTTTGAGACTTTCAAAGGCGTAAGGCAAGGGTGCCCTTTGAGCACCACGCTATTTAATCTTGCCTTCGCCGACCTGGAAGGGAAGATCAAGCAGGTGCAGGAAGGAGGGGTAGTGATAGGAAGGAAGAAAATATGGACATTAGGATACGCAGATGATATAGTGATGATGGCAAAGAGTGAAAGTGGAATGAAAGTAATGCTGAAAAAATTAAAAAGATACCTGGAAGAAAGGGGATTAGAGTTAAATGTAGGAAAATCAAAGATGATGAAATGCAGGAGAGGAGGAGGAAGGGGGAAGGAAGAAGAATTCGAATGGGAAGATGAGAAGATAGAGATGGTGAAAGAGTACAACTACTTAGGATATGTGATAAGCAGAAATAACGGAAATAAAAAGCAGATAAAGAAGGTAGAAGGGAAAATAAATATGGGACTCGGAAAGTTATGGGGGTTAGGAGAAAAGCTATTTAGAGAAAACTGGGAGCTAAGGATGAACCTGTTCGATGCTCTGGCGAAAAGCGTGATTATGTATGGAGCAGAAATCTGGGGATGGAAGAGATATGATGAAATAGAAAGACTACAACTAAAATACATAAAGTGGGTTTTAGGATTAGATAGAAACACGCCAAGTTACCTAATACGATGGGAAACAGGAAGACAAGAAATGAAAGAAACAGCATTAGAAAGAGCAATGAAGTATGAAAACAAAATAAGAGAAGAAATAGATGGCTCAATAAGAAAAGAAGCATGGAGAGAACTAAAGAAAAGGGAAAGAAATGAAAAAGATAAAAAGGGTAAGAAGGAGGAGAGAGAGGAAAGGCTGGAAAAAAGTAAAATTTACAGAGAGAGAGAAGAGGGAGATGAAATGAGGGAAGAGTTTTGGGAAGAAATAAGAGATGAGCTGAAGAAAAAAGATGAAAAAGAACTAGAAGAAAAGCTAGAAAAATCAAGATACATAAACGAGTGGAAAGAGCTGAAAGAAGAAATGAAAAGGTATAGGTTAAAGGAAATTCAAGGAGAGGGAAGAATAAAAGGCCTGCAAATAAGGGAAAAGTTTAAGCTAGGTAATGAAATGAGAGGAAGCAAGTATTGGGAAAAAGAAGAAAATAAGAGATGCAGAATGTGTATGAAAGAGGAAGAAAATTGGAAGCACATAGTAGGAAAATGTGAAAAAAGCAGAATGGAAGGGGAAGAATGGGAAAAAATAATAATAGGAAGCAAAGAAAAGATAGCGTGGATGATGGAGTTGAAATGGAACAGAAGAAGAAATTAAGAGAAGAAAGAAAAAGAAAAGCAAGAAGATGAAGCTACAAGACCCTAAGGAGAGACGGAAACAGAAGACAGAGAAGCAAGACTCGCAGACACATCGACACACACACACATACACACACACACACAAAACACAAACATACGCGCAATCATAAACATACTCATTCACACACACACACATAAGACACAAGTAACAGCAACTACATAAGCGAGAGAAAGCAGTATTGGAAGATGAACAAAATGGGAAAGAAGAAGTTTCGAAGATGAGAAAGAAAAAGGCAAATTATAAGATACTAAGGAAAAATAAGTGAGGTTGAGGAAAGGAAAGGCAGAGGGAGCAATAGGAAACAAGAAAAAGGTGTCAATGCCTTAATAACGAGAAAGATAGAGGAAATGATTAGCAAGAATGAGAGCAAAAGCAAAGGAAAGGCAAAGGTGAAAAGGCAAAAGAAAATATGCAAGAAAGAGAAAAACCGAACAGAGGAAAAGGCAGATCTTGGAGAGAGAAAGAGGAAGAGAAGAGTAATCAGAAGAAAAGAGGAACAGGCAGGCGTAGAAGACGAGGCCACAAGAGTTGCAGACACACCTACAAAGGCACATATTTACACAACATATACACACACACGCACACACACACACACACACACACACACACACACACACACACACACACACACACACACACACACACACACACACACACACACACACACACACACACACACACACACACACACACACACACATAATCAACTACATAAACTGGATACGAGACACAAATAGTAATATAAGAGATATAAAGTAATGTAACATATAAGTTGTAAATAAATAAACTAAACTAAACTAGTATTATTATGAAATTCCAGACTGTAAATATTTTACTATAGATAGAATAATCATTACTTCGAGAATTCACCTAGAAAACTTTTGGCTTACGAAATAATTGTAACAATCAAAAACTCCTAAGTTTGACAACATTAAAATATATTACAAAACGCAAAAGAGGTTCATAAAATAATTTTAATAACTTATGTTTTTTCATTTGCAAAAAAGTGTGGACTTTTTAAATTTATAAAATTATATAATTATGAAATTTATGAAATACTTTATAATTTATGAAATTACTTTTGAAATTATGCTAATTTATAAAAGCAGAAAAATAAATAATCTTTGATTGAAACATAAAACGAGACGTTATTTGTTACATACAAATGATTGAATAACATATCGATAATATGTCTACGGTAAAGTATAGGCCTTCGGCCTGTCTGGAGGTTAGGGGTTGGGAGTCGTTTGGTTAAAAAGCACAACCATTTAGCATATTTGTTGTTTAGGGGTTTAGGGTTTAAGGCTCTTTAGTTCACATGTACAGGCTACAAAGATTACACATTTGTAAACAAGTTTTTATGAAAGTTAACATTTTTTTTCGACATTTCCGTCCGCCATATTGGTTCTGCCATTTTGAATTTTCAAAATCTGATAACAGATTTGTAATCAGCGGCCTCGAAAATCTCTATATACAAACTTTCTACGAAATATTATGTATTGAATTACATATTTATAGTTATTTTGTATTAGGGGTGGTTTACCCCCCTTAGGGGTAATATTTATTAAAACACCGAAAGACGTCAACTAAATTTTGTTATTATGGATGTTTAAACATTTTTCCAATTTTTTTTAGTCGGTTTAATCTTTTTTATTATAAAATTATGCCAAAAAATATATGTTTTCAACCCCTGAAAACTAGGGGATGCTACTCTTACTCTTCAAATTACCATGAAATACTTGCTCCTTTTATAAGAAATGACCTCCAATTTGTTTCACTGAAAAATATTAATTTTAAGCCGAGATATTAAAAAACATGCTTTTTAGAAGTTAACTTTAGGGGAGGTTTTTACCCCTTAAACGTGAAAATTAGCCGATAAAAAAATACGTGTCTCTTATTTTTTATGTTCTACAATATGTATCAAAATCATCAAAATCAGTGAGTTCGGGTAGGGTACCTTTCCTTGTAAGTATAATTTGCAACGAATCTTTTAATATGTTCAAAGTAGTGTAAAGTTGTGATAACGTTAGTATTTAAATCTATCTGATCTCTCTGTAAAGTGTGCCCTTGAAAGTACTTACAATTTTTATTAGTCATGGTCGCAATACATAGGATTATTCAAGCAAAACTGTTATATTATAGAGCACATAAATTTGTGAACATATACACTGCCGTCCATATTTATTTGCCCACACAAAGAAAAAATTACATAAAATTAAAAGTTTTGTTACTAAGGACGTATTCATCCTGTAGAAGCCTTCGGGAGCTTATTTTGTAGGTTTTGGCGAGTATTTTGAGGTATATTTCTTTTTGAATCGATTAATAATTTTTTCCATGTTTTATCTATACATAAAGGTAATGCAACGGTAGTCAATTCGATCAATCGATCCGTTTGCGATTCGGTAGCACTCGCGAAGTTAGAGCGAACAACTAAGAGAGAGAAGGGGCGCGCGAGAGTTCAAAGTTTTCAGTTAAGACTTAGCTATTACTTGTAGAGTATCGCCAATTAGTTTTGCTCAGTGTTTCGCCGTTTTCCATAGAAAGTTTTCCTGGGATTTTGGAGACGTGCGCGAGTGATTGCAAGTAGCATAACAGTAGCGGCAAAGCACAGCAGCAATTAAAGCAGCAGCATTTGTTGGAGCAGCAATCGTTTGTGAGCGAGGCAGCGTAGCTGGTTCCAGAGGAGTATCTTCAGTATTTCTCTTCAATAATTACGGTTGATCACCGTAATTGCACCGCAGGGTAGGTGCACCTCCCTTTTTCAGCGCGACAAAATAATCACGAGAATATTTTGTCAATCGTGACTGTTATTTTTGTATTCGCTCCGAGCGTTAGTTTTTACGGTCGAATTTCAAATTCTCTCTCTCTCTCTCACCGTATTATTGTTAATAATAGTAAATCCTATTCGAGTGCGTTAGTTTTTCGGCCCGTCAAAGACTGTAGTTTATTAGAGATAAACGATATTAATTTTATTCGCCGCATTACGTTATTTCGTTTCCTATTCGTTTAATGGATCTATGACCGGTTAAATTTTAAGCAGATTTCATCTAGGGGATTAGTTGGAATTAGCATTAGGTTAGTCACACCTAAGATAGATCGAGTGTCACAAGTCAGGTGACTTAAATTGAGTTCAACTCTGTTGGAAAGAAGACATCGAAACGAAAGTATCAAACGTAAAGGTGAATACACGTATACGAGTACTCATACGTGTTTAACAGAACGGCGGTGAGCTCTGTATCGTGGGAGTTTGTGCTTTAATAAATCCCTTTTGTACTAGCTAATCTTCCCCGTTACAGTAAGTAAAAAATAAAAAATTTTTTGCCCACTTTCAAGTCCGAACATTTTTATGGGAAAAATTTCCACGATAAATCAAAAAGGAAGATTTGTAAGTTTGTTTAAAAAGCTTTCGAATGCAAGGTAGTAGGATGTTCATGATTTTTCATGATTTCACGATTTTCATGATTTCATGATTAGCCTAAAAATTACAGACTTTTGAAAGGAAAAAAACAGTTTTTTTGAAAAATTATTATTTTGGTATCATCTACTCGTATGGGAAAATTTTATTTGGATAAAATTTGTAATTTGTAGCGTAGAATGAACCTATTAAATTTATTTCGGAAAATTTTTTTCTACATTTTGGAGTCGATTATTGTACGACTTTGTTGTATTCCATGAATGAAAGAATTGTTATTTTTATTTTCTATGGTTTTTCAGTTCTCTGAAGCTGAAATCAATCTAGGAATTTTTATAAATACAGCAAAAAAATCATCACAAAAGGTTTTTATCATCTCTAAATTATAAAATATAAGTAATGTAACTAAATGTAAAATTTGGCTAAAATGTGGCTAAGAGATTGAAATGGGCCAAAGAGCATAAGAATTGGATTGTGAACGACTAGAGGAAAGTATTGTGGATTGACGAATCGAAATTTGAAGTTTTTAGTTTGAAAAGAAAAGTTTATGTTAGGAGGCATAAGAATGAGAATCATTCTCGGGAGTGCATTGTACTTTCTGTGAAACACGGTGGAGGATCTGTGATGGTTTAGGGATGTTTTAGAGGGTCCAGAGTAGGGAATTGCATCCGAATTGAAAGAATATTAAATAAAGAAAAATACAAAAGTATATTTCAAAGGAACATAGTGCCTTATGGAAGACGTCTGCTCGGTCCCAACTTTATTTTCCAATAGTACAATGATCCAAAATATACCTCGAACATTTGTAAAAATTATTTGGGGAGCTTGCAGAACCGGGAAATACTACAAGTTATGACATGGCCTCCTCAATCACTTGATCTAAATTCTATTGAATTATTATGGTATAACGAGTAAGAATGTTGACTCGTTATGTCTTGCCTCCCAATTAGTTAATTACTTTTCTATGTATTAATATTATTATGATGTAATTGAGATTATGCCTTATAGAATTATACCTTATTTTAATTTACACATAGTTAATTTTGTACATAAATTATGTTATTGTTGTATTGTTATCTTTTATTTTTGTTTTCTTTTGTTTTATGTCTACTTACGTATAGGTATCTACTGTACCTCTGTAAGAGATAATACATTATATGTATTTTCTAATGGCAAATAAAATTGAATAAAATTGAATTGAATAATATTTACAGCTGTATGCGGATCAATTAATTATTGTTCACGATTACTAGCACAAGATAAGTGAGAGTAGGAAGAGAAAGAGAGGCACATATGCGATGAAGTCCTAACACGCGTGAGTTAGACTGTGAGAGAGATATACCTGTATGCGACGTGGGCTTGTTACCGCGCACGCTGATTGGTCGACGCAGATGCGCGCGTGGAAAGTTAGTGGGGCCTGCGAGTTGAGTAACTTAGCGGAGAGCTGCGAAAGAGAACGAACGGAGACAGGATAAAGGGCTCGGCATCTCAGGATTTTCGGCTACAAAGCATCGACAATAATCGCAGAGAAAAGGAGAAGATTCCTTTTAGTGCGTGAACCCTGTGCACGTAATGACTGTGGCGAATGTGCGGTGCACGGGTCACAGAGGAAGAGTTGGGAAAAGCGAGGATGCATTCGGTGGAGTCAACACTTTGATATCTTTGTGATTAGTGAGGATACAAAACTTGTTAGTACCCGTTCGATAGCTATCTTTCTCTCGCTTGGCACGACACATGCTCTCTCTCCCTCTCTCGTGTATCGTTGTTATCTCTGTATGAGGAATTACGTTAAATATATGTTTATCGCGCATCTGTGAGTTGATTCTCTATCCTTTGACGTAGTCCCTCTGTGTCAATTTTACTCGCGGTACGTCGTATTTTGCGCCTTTTCAGGTAATGCGACATATCCACGCCGTCTGAGCCGCTCAGCGAACGTCGCAAACGCATTCCTGACGACACACCTAGCATGCATGAGATATATACTTATATCCCTTATGTCAACGGGGTGAACCGGGCTAATTCCCCGTTACAATGGGAAGAACTCGACCGAGCATTACAATAAATTTGCTCTACGTCTAGAGAACATTTATAGACGATATTGCAAGAAGAATGGAAAAAGATTCTAGCTTCCATCTTAAAAAATTTGATCCTGAGAATGCCAAGAATCTACAAAGCAGTTATCAAGAATAAAGGTTGGCATTTTGATGAAAAAACATTTAATTACAGTATTATAATTCTATAGTTTAATCAAATTTAAATAGATAATTTTTTGTGAGATTCGCAGACTGTTATGTCATCAGGAGTGACTTGACTCTTTAGATGTTTCTGTTATAATGTATATTTATATGTATATATAAATATACATTATTATTTATATATAAATATTGAACAGGCTACCGTTTAGTCGCAAATCCCAGGCAATTATATTTACCGCAACGGCCAACCGGTGCTCTGTTAACTGTGTGCTTCGAGCACACTGACTCACCTTACGCCGGTGTGCGCATGCGCCGAGTCCTCGCAGCAATCCAACTTCGATGCTCGAACTATCCGCTAGAGGTGCTGGTGTGCTTGCTTGCCAGCGCTCCGTTGGCCGCAGCAGATAACTCAGTTAACGAACAGCTCTTTCTATAGTATTCGCGACCTTTGTTGGATTACCGGCGCGTTCGAATCAAAACGAAAACATAAACACCGACACCGGACAAGGTGAGACAAAATAATAAGATCGTCTCTTATTATTAGTTAAGCACTTTATTGGACGAGATAAATCCTATACAAGGTATGATTTGCCGAGAGTCTGAACGCACGCCGTATCTACAAAATAGATCAAACGGGGAGAGAGAGAGTTAATTTCGTGGACGTCGCGGACTAATCGCACGCACGATGCTACCTACAAAACTCACCGCGCACGCTGCGTGGGATCGCACGCAAAACAAATTCAAAAGTGCAGCACACTTACCGCAGATCTGATGAGGATACGGTGGCCAACCGTATCCGCTTACGCGAGCCACGAGCTGCCTCTGCAACCGGCTTTTGTTGCTGTTGTCGAGTTGCGAGGTGGATGCTGCTGCTAATCTGTTGTTGCCACAGTCTTTGTTGCTACGCACGAGGTGCAAGGCTCACACTCACTTACACACTCGGCACAGAATATCTCGAAAATAGCCTCTGTACTTTGCTATGAAAAACGTTGATGAAGGACACGACGTAGCAAGTCTGACGAACACTGCTATACTGACTCGCTAGCTCTCCCCTCCCGGTCGTTGCCCCTAACGCGCCCTCTCTCTCTCTCTCTAACCTAAGCCGATCACGGCTATTACGCTTAGCCACGCTTGACGGTTCGCGCGAGGCATAACGATTTTCGGCAATCGTTGCAATATATATGTATATATAAATATATATTATTATTATTATTACTACCCAGAAACATGAATTTCTAAAGCTATCAAAATGTATGGATTGATAATTTATTTATTTATTATATTGATTTCGACTACTTGACAGTTACCAGAAGTCAGAATATTTATTATTTATTTCGATAATGGACTAAAAAAAACTGATTATTTGATATTTTCTACATTATTGATTTTTTTATTGTTCCTTATTAAGAAAATGATTCCATTTTCATCTATAATAAAGTATTTTAGTTATTAAAGAATACGACTGATGTGAGTCGTACAATAATAATCGACTCCAAAATTTAGGAAAAAAAATTTTCCGAAATGAAGCAGAGAAAATTTACGTTGAGATTCCACGCTACAAATCACACATTTATTCCAAATAAAATTTTGTTTTATGAGTAGATGACATCAAAATAAAAATCCTCGGAAAAAAGCTGGTTTTTTTCTCTCAAACGTCTGTAACTTTTAAGCTAATCATGAAAAAAACATCCTGCTACCTTGCATTCGAAAGCTCTTTAAACAAGCTACCAAATCCTCCGTTTAGATTTATTGTGGAAATTTTTCCCATAAAAATGTTTGGACTTAAAAGTAGGCAAAAAATTTTTTATTTACCTTTATGTATTAATAAAACATGGAAAAAGATTATTAATCGACTCAGAAGGAAATGTACCTCAAAATACTCGCCAGAACCTACAAAATGAGTTCCCGGATGCTTCTATAGATGAATACTTCCTTAGTAACAAAACTTTTAATGTTATGTAATTATCTCTGGGTGGGTAAATATATATGGACGGCAGTATCCCTTAAATTATTGAGCTATAAAGAAGGTAAAACCACTATTCAGAATCGTTTACAATTAAATTAAATTATTTTAATCAGTATTGCAACGTTAATCGATTGTAAATATCGATTCGTTCGCGATTCGGCAGCACTAGAGGTGCGAGAGCGAACGATTTGGAGAGAGAGGGGGCGCACGCGGGAAATAGTAGTATTGATATAGCCGGTAAAAGAGATAGGTGCCTTAAAAGTGTAAGAGTTTTCATAACAAGTTATGAGGATATTGTAAGCGAGCCAAGGACAGTGTAGCAACAGTGACTGGCCTTTTACCCACCACCTCATCAACAGTTATTAGTGGAGATATTCGCCAGCAGTTACTTGAGTACGGCGGCAAATGCAGAGCCAACACCCACATAGGACGGAAGCGTCCGGTTAGCCGTAGATAAACGCACGGTTATGGCTCATCACCGTAACCGTAACTCACGGTATGTGCACCTATTGAAACTGCGACTTTCTCTTGAGTTAGTTCGCGTAACAGTTTGTATTCGTTTTGTCTTTCTCCCCGGATTTTATATTAAAACTGTTTAAGTGCGAAAGTCTTTCGGCATGTATAAAGGCTATATAACTTAAGGGGTAACACTACTGTAGAGCACACTTTTTGAAGGTCTTTTTCAGAATTTTTTTAAAAGAAACATAGTTTTATATTGAAAATTGGACTTAATAACTTTATTATACATGATATTAACTACACAAAATAATTTTTTCGAAGCAATAAAAGAAAAATGGCGGCTGCACACAGCTATGAGCGATGATAGAATTTTTAAGGAGGCTTCCATGGCCATCACTTTTTTGTCGTCATTATTCATCTAAAACACAAAATCGAAATTTTTTCTTCATGTTAGAGTTAAAAGTGAGAGAACCACGTAGCCATTTTTAAAAATATCAAATTTTCACAAATTGGTATAAGTTTGAAAAAAATTTTGGTCTTTTTCGCTAAAAAAATCGCAAATAATCAGGCGTAAATAAAAAAGTTTTCAACTTTTTCAAAAAATCCTACGTGGTTCCCTTGGAAATGATGTTTCGAAGGCTGTGTCAAAATTTGAGATTGATCGGATAAAAATTGGCTAAATAACTTTGATGACCGTGTGGAAAAAAGTGATTTCGAGAAAATCGCGTTTGAAGTTTGAAAATGGCAAAACTTGGTGATAACGTTAGAAATATTAACTATTTATGATTTTTACCTTTAGTCAGCGATACCAGGGCCTTAAAGTTCTCCTTCCAAGCTGGCATTCTCTAGTTCTTCTTTAGTCCTCGACGTTCTCAAACTTAATCGAGCCTCTCTCGCCGCGTCAGTCAATGAGCGCTCCGAGAGTGCGATACGTATTTCGTCGAACTCCATGCAGTAATTGTAGCAGTTTTCTCCAATTGTCATATCAAATACTGTCATCAACTCCATAACGCTTGAAATTCCATCATTGAAGATGCATACAGCAAGGTCAGAGCAAACAGAGAGTGTAGATAATCCGCTCGAAACATGGACCAAAGGAGAGCATTGAAGCTTTCATTGCTGTTTTGAGTGAAACCTCCCAGGCAGCGATCCAATAATTCGTTCTTGCTGAGATTTTCGCTCGTTGCCATTTACACCACGAGTTCGTGCCGAAAGGACAGTTTTCGTGTTTACGGCTTCTCATCGGTAGACATTTTATGAGACAACGTGCACCAAATATCTTTCTTCATATTGTCTACAGACGAATGCGCATTTCGACGGATCGCCAAGCCGTAGTACTTACTAAGCTCGTCGATCAATTTTCCAGTCAATTTACCTCGGCCACCTAAACCTTTCATTAACTTGACGAGCGCTCTCAAGCGAGAGCCCATACGTTTTTGAACGTGGCCAATGCACTCTTTTTCTGTACTTTCATGTTTAAATCCTTATAAAAATTAGCCTCATTTATACCTTTGAAAGTTTTACTGTCGCCGTCTCCGACGTAATACACGTAAGGCTTACCGTGTAAAGTGATTAATCGAGCAAACATTTCTTTTCCAGCGTCGACCTCCATCTTTCCTGCAGATCCTTGGTGATTCGCTTGACATTCGCCTTCATGAGACTGTAACCACTCTGCATGCTCTGTTGTTCCTTCTTTTTTTTCCAATACTCGCAAGACTTGCAATAGGCAGATTTTACAACGATATCTACAACTTTTCCAGTCAACCAGCCAATGAATGTAACTACGCCATACGGCGACGAAAACCCTCGTTTTCTCCACGTTCCATCGCCAGAAACTGTTAGTCCATTAGTTTGTCCTTTTTCAGCAGATAATTCGGTTTCCTCCTTTGCTACTTTCTTCATACTTGCATTACGCACACTCTCTGTTGCAGCAGAAATCGTTTTTACAATGGAGTCGTAGCATGACTGAAACATTGGCCAAGGAATTTCCATAATTCCACAAAATTTTGATAATCCATTTAGTCCCACTCCTATCAAACGCATTGCCAATACTATTCGGCGGTTAATGTCGTATGCGTTTCGAATAAATGGACTATTAGGAATGCTGGCAATCACTTTATCTCTGCTGTTTTTGGCACACGTGTCGCAGACAATATCAATTTTGAATACGAAGCCACGTTTTGAAGATTGGAAAAACTTCACTGGTGAATGACAAATGCCACATACAAGATGATTTGACATTTCTGTGAACACTGACACAAAAGCAATAAAACAGTAAGAGAAAGTAGGGTCGACAGTGATGTTCGTATCACTTATAAATAAAATAATTCGAACTCTCGTAAACTAGCTAATGAGTAAGAATTTGTTTCCGATGATTTTACTCTAATTGTCAAGAGAATAGATAAATAAATCAAATATAATAAATAAGTAAATCAAATATACATAAGTAATTGCAATATATCGAGGAAAGTCAGACAATGCCCTAGTTTCTTATGGTGCGAAGTGTCCCATAAGCAGAGCTAAAGTCTTTCTTTGATAGGATATAATTCGGCCCAAGTTTCTTATAGCGCGAGATGTTCTATAAGTCGAGCTCAAATTATAAGGAAAGGATCGTCTTGCTTAGTTAAACACAATGAGAGAAAGAACTTAGGTATTAATCCAAGTTTATTCAGACTCATGCGCTCACCTTGCAAGGCTAGAAGTGAATGAATGCTAGCCTGTGCAAAGGTGGGCCTATTTATACATAGATTTTCCCGCTTATTATTGCAGGAGAGATTTCATCGAAAATTCGAGAGACATTCGCGAATTTTGAGAAATGATTTTTCTTAATTTACAAGTAAATAACCATTAATATTAAGTTTTTAACACATGTAAATTTTACAGAATTAGTTATTTGTTGATTTTATACAATATACAATTATCGCCAATAGTGTCGTCAAAAGTTATTAACTAATAAAGTTAATTAACGTGATATTACATTATTTACAATGGAAAATTATTAAAATTTCATATAACTTTATAGTTGATTAATTTTGGAACTATTTTCCAAAATTAATTATTTAAATTAATTAATAACATTTGAATTATGACTAATTTCTCATATTTGTAACGGTTTTCTTCTAATCTTAATATGCGATTATTAGATTAATTATCTAAGATTTCTAAATCATAAAGTTATCATTATCAAGTATTAACTTAATATTTTCGTTCTATATATAGCTTATTGTTTAAATAAATTATTAATTGTTTATTTATTAATAACAGTTGTCATTCAGCTGTTATTAATGAAACCAATTCTTACTCATGTTCTATGCTTATTCATTTTGCATATAAATTATTTATATTTTTCTAATATTTCATATGTTAATAAATAAATCAATTTTGCATTGTGATATTCATTATTAATTTATAATTGAATGAGATATTATGAATCTACATGTTAAAATCTATATAATCGATACTTTGTTATATTCAAATTATCTATAATTAACATATTTTTCTCAATATCATGAATCATTATATCTATGTCTATTATTTTGTGACGTCACGCTGTTTATTTTGATTCGACTCTTATTTGTATACAGTCGCGTAAACAGTGAGGTAGCGCCGCTTAATGTATTGTTTTGACTAAACAGATAAATACGTTAGACTAGTTGCAGTCATTTAATAAACAGCTCATAAATAGGACCGTTACACGACCATCGGATCACGCGTACTGTCTCTTCTCAATTTTTTTTGCCGACGCACTAACTTCTTCAATTCAGCTTCTGACTGGTAACGATTCAAAGGACGCCTTTTTCCTCTGCCTGCCTTCCGAATTGTTGATTTCGTACCTTTTTTCCACTGAAACTACTGCCGTACTAGATGAAGACAAGCACCCAGCAATCAGCTGTCACCAACTGCTCGTGGATGGCGACGGTGCCCTGAGCGCTACGCTGCACATTAGGTCAAAACGGCAGCACCTAGATAAAAGAACAATCAATGAAATAAAGTTTCAACGCGAACACTTAGAGTTTTACATTTCTCACACACCACAGATGCCCCAAAAATTTAAACATAACTTTAAAAACTGCTGCCAACTACCCTGGCAGTATGCTTTCTCAATGTAAGGTAATTCTGCTTTGGTATATCTGCATATTTATTTTTTAATGAATGTTTAATGGATGTCGAAGGTTCTAAATACTTGTATAAGATCTGAAACTACTAGTCTTAGTGTTAGCTATCAAATATATTTTATAATGCTTTGTTTTACATTTAAACTGCTGAAAACTTCAGAAAAAGTGGCTTTTGGCCTAATTTCGTAATAAAAAATCGACTTAAAAATTTTATTGTTTGTTGAATCTTTACTATACTCTAGAAAATTATAATCCTTTACCTATACGTATCTATAAAAAAATCAATAAAATTCTTTAACGGTATATTGATTTTTCATAGGCTTAACATGAAATGGATTACATAATTGCAAAATACAAACATTCTGTTGATCAGTTAAGGAAAGGTGATGTGTGACACCTAGGCAGTAAATGCAAGGTTATGAGTGTTACCCAATTAGTTAAAGCAGTGTTACTCAGCTAGTTAAGGCAAGGTAGTACGTGGCATCCAGCCAGTTAAGGCGAAGATATGAGTAATACCCAGCCTGTTAAGGCAAAGTATAATACCTAACTATTCAAGTTAAGGTGGCATGTGGCACCCAATCAATTAAGACAAGGCGGTATGTGGGTCCCGGTCAGTTTTCTATCCACTATTATTGCTATTTCAAATTTCAAATTTTTATCTCAAGAATGTATATAATATCATATAAACCTCTTATTCTATGTCCTTTAAAGCTTGTCTTTTCTTAAATCAATTAACTAATTCTTTAGCTTCTTCAGAGAGATTCTTCATCGGGTCAAGGTGTTTTATTCTCAAATTACTGATGAGAGGATCTGATAAAACTAAGAGACCATGAAAAATGTCTTAATTCGTTGTTTTGTGAGCAGTCATTCGAGTATGGTTCAAGCGAACTCTTCTGAACACTTTGTTATTGCCTTCTTGAGGCTCTTCAAATAGCCATCCAATAGGATCACTAAAATATTCGATGATGTAACTGCCACGTATAAGTAGTTTATGAATGGATCGACGCATTTTATTCAAATCATAAAGCGCAATGCAGATTTTTGCTGTTTCCGTACAATAGGCTTTGAATTTTCTACAATTAGATGTAACTACTTAAAGAATATTGTTAAATCTAGTTATTAATTTTTTATATATGTTTGGTAGCTTTAGACAATTCTGTAGGATTTGCAAAAAAAACCCAAGCAACATTGCCAGTATTCGTAGTACCTGAAACTTGCTTGATCAAATCTACGGAAAAGTTTAGCTTAGCTTTTAATGATTTCTAGACAAGAGCTTTTTTCAATTTTAATAATGATTTTTCTAACTCAGAACGTGCACAATATTTCTTGAAATCTAGTCTATATGGAATCTGAATAATATATTCATGCAGCGAAATCAACAATGTAAGGTGGATAAACCAAAATTATAATAATCTCTATTATGCTCATAGTTTTTCACATGATGTAGATTATTTATTAATTTTGCAAGAGTTATATTACAAATATACCACAATATACCACAAATATTGCAAGAGTTAGTAGATTTTTGATTCCTTAAATAGTTATATCATTTTCCATCTATCATTCTGCAATATAATTCAAGATATAAATTAAAAATCATACTATAAAACTCGAATTCAAAATCTTTTACTTTATTCGACAGTTTTGAATATCTATCATAATTTTTTTCTGGAACAGTCTTTACTTTCTTTAACGAATTGAAATTTAAAGTTCTACAGAATTTTATAGTGTTACGAGTGTCGTTCAAACAAATAATAGAATGTCTGATTTTAATTTGTAGTGGCAAAAATTAAATAATAAAAACGTTTATATAAATAAAAAAAAATTAAATAATAGATATGTTATTTTGAGACCATTGTTGTCGCGTAGTTTGTTAGCCAGAAGCACCATCCATACTCCATTTTCCTATTATAGATACCTTATATATTCAGTATTAAATCCTGATAGTAATTCTGATTCACTTTCGGAAAAATCAAAAGGAGATCGATTTAATTCAGCTAAAAATCTTACAAATATAATACAAAAAATTAGAAAATTTATAATAATAAATCATTGATAATGTAATCTTTGACTTGCAATCGATATAAAGCATCCACTTGGCTTTATGCTTAATCATTTGCAAGGGGATACGATTTCGCAACGTATAAATGGCGATCTCATTGAACCACGCCAACGTAAATACAGAATGAAATCTTAATTCTACAAAAAAACCGGGCGAGCGAATTTGCTCAACCCAATTAGGCGACAGAATAGCGCGATTCCACAAAGGAGCGATCTCGTTCACTTTCTGACGCGGGTGATATATTTCGACAGCGTTGTACCGGGCGAGAGCAGGTGCGGGAGAGAAAGAGCACTTATAGATATTTTGCGACCCACCGAATGCTTCGGCCTGCGGCTCGCTGGTGAAGAGCCACCGTTGCCGGAACCGCAGTCTCGCTGGTACTGGGTCCCTTGGGATGATTGGGGGAGGCCTGGTGATCGCTGGCCCACGTCCCCGCCATTCTAATGGACGAATTGTTAGTCTGTTGGTTGACTGCAGGAGACGACCGGACACCCGTTGATTGCTTTTCTCTCTCTCTCTCTCTCTCTCTCTCTCTCTCTCTCTCTCTCTCTCTCTCTCTCTCTCTGGTAAGCATCACAGCATCTTTTCAACGGCTCTTCAACAAATACAGTTTATCTAATCATCTGGCATCACACTTTCGAGCAAACTGTTCCAGGTAGTGCATCTTCCACGGGGCTAACAAGTGTACGCTGTTTCATGCATAATTATTTGCATTTTGCCCTGGAATTTGCATTACTTGTGCAACCAGCATCACCTAACCTCTTTCACCTGAATCAACACTGCATACGTCATTCTACTAACTAAATCAATTGCTGTATCACAACTACCTGGCCGTTCTAGCTCTACCAATGACGAATATCATCGCTAGAACAACTATTTTCTCGTCGGTTAAGTGAGGAATATTTTGGCCTGCCTACATTTTGCCACTACACTGTATTGTCCGTTTTTCTTTTATTATTTATTATTACTGCGAATCTGTAATCGATCGTTTTTAATTTTTAAGACTACATCTCACCTCGACTCATCTAGCGTAATTCACATCTTCATCTTTATCGTCATTTTCATAATCATTCATATTAATCTTAAGTTGTAACGTATATTTAAGTCGGGTTACGTCATCTTGTGAATTTTCCGAGCCAAATTTTCCCCTTAATCTCTATTTCGCGTTCCTCATTACTGCGAGCATCATCTTCGCGCGCATTTTGATTTTCCCGGCACACCCTCTGTGATAATTCGCTTTTCCTCGGTAGAGGTCACTTTACTGAGTTTATCATAGCTGGTTGGTTGCGTGCGCATCCGCGCTACTTGAAATTGCGCGCGAACATTCAAATTATTATAGGCACTTCTATTCTTTCTAATCTTATCTCGCCTATTTATGTCAAGGCGCGTGTGTGCCAAGTGCGGATTGATCGTGCGACGACCTGATCAACTCCTCCTCTGCAACTCCTGTAATTCCCTGTACCATAACCTTTGCATTTCACCCAACTCAAGACCAGCCAATCACAACTCTGCAGAATTTAACTGCTGCCTCAATCGCTCGCCGAACGTCGATATAACTTTAGCCACTACCGCCTTGGATATCTTCGCTACGCATACAGGACACTCCCCCTCCATTTTTGCACACGCCAAGAAACGTCTTGCCTCATCAACTCAGCCATCACTGCTGCCGATCACCAAAGCTTATAGATCTGAGCTACCTCAGACTACAGGTCGGAACATCGATTATTCGGCAATGTCTGAGGTACCTGAGTGGTTTCGCAGGGAGTCGTAGCTTAACGCGGAGCGGCATGTGAAGGAAGCCCAACTCAATTCTGAGCGCCTTGAGAAACTGTGCGGACTCTGGACTAAAACGCAGGATGAGTTTCGCGAGCGTGACGTCCACTTTGCAATAGTCGACGAGCCTGAAATCTTGGTCCATGGGTTACCAGCTGAATTTCAAGGTTCCCTCTTCCAGGCCGCTACCTCTGTCCTCATTGCGCTGGGCTTTGGTGGAGAGCACAACCTCCCTGCGATTATTGCGATAAGGGAATGGAATCTCACTGCTGCCTCTCGCTTTACTGCGCCCACAAATCAGTCGCAATCCTTCTCTCACTCGAGCCAAGGTGCACGAAGGAAATCCTTCACCTTCCTGCTGGACTCACCATCCTCTCGGGACAGAATCATCAAGTTTTCGTCCAGACTGAAGGGGCATACTGCGCAGACGATCTTTGGCTGTGGAGGTGGTTTACGAGTCCTACTGCGCCCAATCTACCCCAAGCCTGTCTTTGAGCTGCTATCCAAGGCCAGAAGTGTGAGTGATGACCTCGGATATGCGTGGCCTGTGGTGCGAAACTTGCGGGTCTTCTGCCGCGCCACGCCGCAATCGGAGCTCATTCCCATTATTTCGGAGGCTGACCTGCGTGGTCTGCCGAGGCTGGCATCTCGCCAACCTGTCGCATGCTTGGCGGGAGCCCCAGATCACCCTCACCCTTCGGCCGCGCCTTTCGCTCCTCTTGGCGGTGCCCATCACGATCTCCGATTTCCTCGCTCTGATCTTCATATCCGACCGCTTGCAAATACACCAAGCTACACTTTATCTGCCTCCTCTTCACAGTCGCCAACCCTTAACTCAGCTCAAACCTCATGACATTCAACGGTCCCAGTGAATAATTCTGCTACCGCCTCCATCCCATCTCGATCTTCCCTCACCGTTGCGCACATCAACATAAACGACCTGAACGTACCGTGGCACTTCTCTCTCTTTGAAGCACAGGCACATACAAGTTCATATGACATTATTGCCATCTCCGAAACCAAACTTTGTAATGTCATTTCTGATGACCACCTCGTTCTAGCCGATTATAATTTTTTCCGACTGGATCGCGAGGGCAAGGAGGGTGGTGGAGTTGGCTTCTGTTGTCGCAATAGTTTGACAGTAAAATTACTCGCTGCCTCTGATCCCATGTTTAACAACTCACCTGAATTCATGATAGCCGAAATCCAAAATAAAAGCCACCTAAAACTTTTATTTGCAGTTGTCTACCGCCGTCCATCCGCCAAAATCCCATCATTTTTCTTTAACACCATCTCTTCCTTTCTTCCTCTCTTCAATAATGTCATTATCCCTGGCGATTTCAACTCCGACCTTACATGACATCTTCCTCACGTCCTGGCATTACGTGATCTGATCGATTCACACACACTTAGGGTTGTTTCCACCGAGCCTACACACCATCCTATTACTGAGAGTGGAGTGGCCACACATACAGCGCTGGATCTTTTCATAACAAATCCCTCAACTCACATTCTTAGTTTCACCAAATCTCTCTCCCCTTTTGTACCTTATCATGACCTAATTGAGCTTTCCATACTTTTTTCCTCGCCCCAAGAACAACCTAAAACCTTTGCCTCCCGCTCTCTCCATCGTGTTAATAAATCTGTCCTGAACTCTCTCATCACCACCAAGTTCTCGGTCTCCCGGGATTACCGGGGTGATTCTCTTCGTCGAGACACTCCCTTAGTCGATCAACTTGAGCAAACTTTCACCCTGGCGGTTTGTGGAGCTTTTGACGAGCTTGCTCCTTCTCGTCTGGTTACCATCTCCGCCAAAAAGAAGCCGTGGGTGACTGATAAGCTGCGTGTCCAAATGCTGATCCGTGACACAGCCCACAAACGCTTTCGAGCCTCCAACTCATCCTTAGCCCTTCAACAATATCGCTCCCTAAGAACTGCCATTTCAAACGAGCTCGATACTGAGAATAATACCCACATCCGTAATAACATTGAATACGCCAATAGCTCCAAATCCAAGTGGAGGACTCTCCATGACATTGGCCTAACCAATCGACTTCTGCCGTCACAACTGCTCTTTTTCTCAGCTGACGAACTCAATAAACACTTTGCCACAGTTGTCAACAGATCTCCAGCCCTAACCCTCAATACATTTGACAATATCTGCAGTTCCCCCTTGCATATCACCTTTACTTTTCCTCCTTTTGTCTTTTCAAAAATTAAGCAATCTGATGTTGAGAGCGAGATCAGGGCGTTGCGTTCTAGGGGCAGGGGTTGTGATGGACTTACGGGAGGGATGCTTCTCCTTGGACTTGACACCGTAGCCTGCAACCTTACTGATATATATAACAAGTCCATTGAAACATCTACTTTCCCAGCCACGTGGAAGCGCACCCTTATTCGTCCTCTTTCTAAGGTCAGATCACCCCAGTCTCCTTCTGATACTAGGCCCATAGCGCAGTTATCCGAACCCTCAAAAATCCTTGAACGAATATTGCACCGACAATTCTCTGACCACTTGGAAGCTAATGACCTTCTGGATCCCAGACAGGCTGGTTTCCGTAGGGGACACTCTACTGAGACTGCTTTAGTGGGCGTCCTTGACGACATGAGGTTTGCCATTGATAGGAGGCAAATTACCATCCTTGTCCTTTTTGATTTTTCAAAGGCCTTCGACGGAATTCCACATGACTTGCTTATTAATAAGATCAGAGCTTGTCACGTTGGTGACTCCGTCTTACGATAATTCTTCAGCTATCTTGTCGACAGGGTGCAAGCTCTCATTGACCATGGGGACACTGTTTCGCGGTGGGAGCGTGCCCGGATGGGTGTCCCGCAGGGAAGCGTCCTTGGTCCGCTACTGTTTGCCATCTTCATTAATGACCTCTCAAGAGTGCTTTTTTTTCTGCAAGCACCTAATTTATGCTGATGATACTCAGATTTACCATCACTGCGTCCCTTCCCAGATTGTTGAGGGGCTTGAGAAGGTCCAATTGGATGCACAGGCTGTGGCGGATTGGGCGCGAGCGAACGGTCTCCAACTCAACGTCGCCAAAACAAAGGTCATGATCGTTGGTAGCGAACTTCACGTCCTCGCTATTGACCTAAACTCATTGTCCAGGTTCAAGGTTGATGATGAGATACCATTCTCATCATCGGTCAAAAGCCTTGGACTTACTATCACCTCGACTCTTCAATGGAAACCCTACATCTCTGACATTGTTAAGAGAGTTCACCTTGGTCTAAATTCCCTTAAATTTTATAGAAAGTCACTCACCATTGAGACAAGGAAATACCTGGTACAAACATTGATCTTTCCCCACTTTTCTTATGCCTCCATAGCCTTCATGCAACTTGATAAGTCCAGAACCCTGGCCCTTCAAACAGCTTTCAATGCTTGTGTCCGATTCATCACAGGCTTTATACCTTTCATCCCCAGACCAAGCATTGACTCCCATGTCTCCTTCCATAGATTGCGTCTGGGCTGGCTATCTCTTGAGAGTCAGCGCAACATCTCTCTCATCCTTCGTACATACAAAACCGTATGCTGTCAACACCCGTGCTACCTTACGACATATGTCAAAACCCCAAATCCTCCTAATTTTAAGCATTCCTCCCGCAATCCCCCGATGGCCTTCTCCTATCCCGCTCCAAGAACTAAGGCTTGGAGGTTCTCGGCGGCGGCCTATGGCATGTATCTCCTCAACCAGCTGGCCATCACTGAGTTTGACATTTCTCGCTATGTAGAGCTCAGGCGCTGGCTCTATGACTATTTTATGGTGATCGAACAGCTTCTTTTTCGCCATAAGGTGGACGCCGAACACCTCACAAATCTTCCCTTGCTCCTGAAACTTCCTTCTATCCCTTTTCCCTTCAACGTCTCCGCCTTCACTTCCTGATCAGAGTACCTCCTATCACCTGGTCGCTACCTGGTCGCTACCTGGTCTGCAATTTTTCCCCATTCAATTCCTAGTTGTAACACCCACCCACACTTCCACCCTGATCCACAATCTACCTTCACTGTCACTTCGTCATCTCTCCAGGCTTTACGAGTTAGTTCTTAGTTTTGAATCTGCTTGACCACCATGCTTGTTAACTTGTTTGCTGGCTCCAATTACCCTCTTTGGCCGGTGATTTTATTTAGTGCTTATTCTGGCCTCTTCAGCATAACGTACTGTGTTATGCTTGCCGGTTCACAACTAGTCACTTAAGTTTATCACATCCCATTTAGTACGCCTCGCTCCGTGATCTCATCTATCTTGTCACCTAACCTATTGTCAATCAATATATCTCTATTCTTTCCATCTCATGCGAATATTGTATCATTTATTGCTATGTATGCGTCATAATCTCACACTCATACTCCTTAATTATAATGTTTAACCTATGTTCATCTTAAATTAATATTTATTTGTATAACTTTATCGCTTATTAATGCGCTCTAACTTAATGTATCTGCATTGTATTCTGCTCATAGCCTACGGGGTTATACCCCACGGCTTAATAAAGCTTATCTATCTATCTATCTATCTCTCGCCCTTCTCGCTCTTGCTCTTCTTCGCCGGCCACAGCCTGCCTCCCCTCTCCAGGCCCTGCAACAACACGAGCGCGTGAATACTGTTTCTATAGCCACGCTCGGCCGTCGCATCCGTGCGAGGAGAGTGCCGCGTACAGGGCCAGCGAATATCGCTATGAGCCCTGTCACAGCCCCCCCGCTAACCGCGGAAGCCGGAGGCACCCGAGGGTTACCCCACGTAACTCCCCTCTCCAGGATACAAGGCCGAGTGCCAAACAACAAAATATATAAAACATAATTAAAAAGAAAAATATACCAACGGTCGGCCAATGTCACCTCTGTAAGAAAGGGAAAAGGAAAAGAAACTAAATATAGAAATCAATCGCGAATACTAAAATAAAATTAAATGAAAACCATTAAACAGTAAATATAATTGCAAATGTCAGCCATATTGGTACCTTAGCTATCCTGCGCATCCTCTTGAGCTGCGTTACGGCTTACCGCCCAGGCGGCAAGTTCGCGCGCCTGGCGCTCCGCCCTCGCAACTTCTTCGCGCGGACGGCGTGAGCTTCGCCAACTCGGCCAGGATCGCCGGGATATGATCGCGCCCCTGAATGTCGCCCTCCACCTGATGCCGCTGATGCGCCGGCTCGATCGCGCAGCAATTGGCGTTTTGAGGCCGCAGCTGCGATTTCGCCGCTGTTGCCTCCACTTCCCTCGCCTCGCGATTTTTGCGGAGACGACGCAACCTTGCCGCTGTTCTCGGGGCAGGCACGTGTGTTCCATCGCGGAACACGCGGTACCTGTCCTTACCTTTACCTATGTTATACGGCCGGTCGCTCGACCACCACATCCGGAGGTACCGGGGCCCGTGCTTGCTCCAACGACTACGGGTCAACCTTCCGCGGCCGCCCCGATATCCCCCTCCCTTGAATTGGGGATCAGACCCGACGTGTACTGCTCGCCCGACACCTTCCGTACCGGAGACAAAGCACGGACCTCCTGCTGCTGCACCGGCAACTCCCATGTCGCATCCTGCTCCATGGGAGCGCCGTGTGTTACCGACACAACGGCCAAAAACACTCGAAATCCGGCATCTTCCTATTATAGCGCCGCTTCTTGGAGGTACCGTAGAGGGCCTCGGCCTCCTCTTGTCGAATCTCGCAAGTATTCCGGCGGGGGCGCCCAACTCGAACCTGCTCGAGCTGCTGTACTTGGCGGCATCCGGGCCCCCGAATCCGGGCACCCCAATGTGGACGGGTCCTCTGGCACCTCACACTACAGCAGACGCTGTGGTAGCAGGTCCTCCGGCGTAATGAGCCCGTCCACCACCAGCCCAAATCGTCTGCGCAGCTCATCTCGCCGTTCTTGAGTCGGAACTCCGCGCCGAATCTCCGCTACTAACAGCGGCGAAATCGCCTCGCAACCCTCCCACACGCTCAGCGAACTCGCCTCCGTGGTAAGTGGTCGCGCATTCACCGGGAGAATCCGTCCCTGCGGCTCCGCCATTGCCATCTCATTAGTAAAGCCACGTCTGATTGACGGTCTCACCATATTTACATGGGGGTCAAGCGCACGCTCCGCGTCTCTCGTCCTCGCATTAGCGGCCACAGTGGCAGCAGCAACAGTGGCACTCCGACCTGACGGACTGCCAACACTGTCTGGTTTCCCCGGCCCCACCGCGACCCGAGCCGCCACGACGACCTCTACCTCGGCCCCTACGTCGGGCAGGAGCTCGGCGACCTCGCCCTAACCCTGCTACGGCATGTCTTCATTCGTAGCCCCCCCATCATCGACCGAAGCGATCTCTGGCCGAGCTGTCTCCATTGATGCCTCCGTCGTAGCTCTCTCCGCGTACACGCTGGACACCTTCGCAATAACCTCTAGCGTCTGCATCGCTGTCTCGTCTGTAATAAAAATTCCATATATAATTAGCAAATCTTTCGCGATTCATTAATCTTGTAACCGCTATCTCGTGTCACCATGATGATCGCATCATCAGTGGTCCTGCCTTCCGCTACTAAAATACACATATATGCAATAATTATACCATGCAATACCATTCACTTCCAGCCGTTTCCATTCACGTTCCGCGGAGGTACGTACCTTTTAAGTTTCGAGACGTGAGCCATTGGTACCTGCTTTTTATTATCTATAGTCAAAATGTAAACTCCCGGCGAAATCACCCGCAAGACTTTATACAGACCGAAGAATTTTGGATCAAACTTGGTATTTCTGCCCATGCTCGCGCTATGCGCGGTATGCGCGCGTCTCAAAACCAAGTCACCGACCGAAAATTCCGCCTCACGTCGTTTCTTATCATAGTGCTACTTTTGCCGGGTCTACGCTTCCTCAATATACTTGATAACTAGATCGCGTCCAGCCTCGCCATTTGT
The DNA here is from genome assembly GCF_024137745.1 of Phymastichus coffea. Lineage (NCBI taxonomy): Eukaryota > Metazoa > Arthropoda > Insecta > Hymenoptera > Eulophidae > Phymastichus > Phymastichus coffea. The sequence continues at coordinate 4,984,484 of NW_026706828.1, read as the reverse complement.
TCGCTCCAATCTTTAATTCTACGTCATGTCGCAGACACTTCACTTGCTGCGGCTAACGCCCAAAGTTTAAAAACGCCGGTGAGACTTTCGTACTCGCCAAGATTGTCGTGTTCATTGCTTGCCTAAATTCATACAAATATTTGTCCCAATTTCTGTGATCCTGATCTACGAAAATCGCCACCATCAACTTCAGCGTCTTGATCGCTCGCTCGGCGAAATTCGCCAGCTGATGGTATGGTGGATAGAGTACCTGTTCGATTTTGTACTCATCTAACGTCGCTCGAAATTCGTTTCCGGTCTGCGTCAGGCCGCAGCCCCTGGCTATCCAGACGGTATCCAAAAAATGTCACATCCGAACATCCGAAATCGCACTTTCCTATATTTACTTCGAGTTCCGCATTAACCAATTTTTGCAACGCTCGCTCAACCCACACCAAATAGTCGCTAAAAGTCTCCATCATGACTATAACGTCATCGAGATACTTAAACACGAACGGCTCGAATTCCGGACCAAAAAGTGCATCCATCAGACGCATAAATGTTGCCGATGTGTTGAATCAGCCTGAAGATCATATAATTTCATTCGAACAGGCCCATCCCTGGAACCGCAAACGCCGTATACTTCTTACTTTCCTCGCTCAACGGTACCTGTAAATATGCGTTTTTCAAGTTGATCTTCGAGATAAACCGCGCTCCTCGCAGTCGATCAAGAATTACGTCAATACTCGAAGAATGCAAATGATGTTGTATGCATGTTGCAAAAGTCGCTTTACGGCTTGAAACAAGCACCGCGTTGTTGGAATCGTAAATTCAAAGAGTTTTTGTATAAATTTGATTTGAAAGAGATTGACGCTGACAATTGTATTTTTGTAGGTAACTACAATGGTCATACTGTGTATCTTGCGCTTTTTGTGGACGATGGATTATTTGGGTGTGATTCAATGTGTGTATTGAATGAAATTCTTGAGAGTTTGAATGAGGAGTTTGAAATCACTGTAAGTGACGCCAGTATGTTTGTTGGTTTGCAAATTGAGCGAAATCGAGATAAAAAGAAAATGTTTGTACATCAAAAGTCTTATACAAAACGTATTCTAGATCGTTTCAACATGAGTGATGTGAAACCAGTATGCGTGCCAATAGATCCAAATGTTATTCTTAAACCGTGCGATTCTGAGAGTGCTAAGAGTGATAAGCCATACCGAGAGGCTGTAGGATCACTAATGTATTTAGCGGTTCTTACGCGACCTGATATTGCTTATGCAGTTAGTACATTGAGTAAATTTTTAAGCAATCATGATTTGATTCATTGGAATGCAGTAAAGCGTGTGTTCGCTTATTTGTCCGGTACTATTGATGTTGGTATAATGTATCAAATCGGCGAAAGTGATTGTGATTTAATTGGATTCTCGGATGCTGATTATACGAATGATTTGGAAACTAGAAGCTCAACATCAGGTTATGTATTTTGTATGGCAAATGGTGCAGTTACATGGTCTACACAGCGACAAAAGATTGTTACACTTAGCATTACTGAGTCAGAATATAATGCAGCAGCAACAGCTGCGAGAGAACTTGTGTGGTTAAGAAGTTTGATTGATGGTATCGGACAGCCATGTAAAAAACCAACCAGGTTATTTATAGACAATCAGAGTACAATCAAACTGAGTAAAAATGCTGAGTTTCATAAAAGAACTAAACACATTGATGTCCGTTATCATTATATACGTGAAAACTATGAAAGTGGTGAAATTTGCATTAATTATGTTCCAACTGAATTACAAAAAGCTGACATGTTTACAAAAGCTCTACCACGTGATCGATTTAAAAGTTTATGTGAGAGTATTGGAGTTATGTCATGTTCGAAATAAACAGCGGAAGCGTTAAATTAGTTTAATTCGAACGATAGTTTTTCGTTTGTTCGTATGCTTCCGAAGCTTTTATTTTGTTTTACTGCAACTTAACAACGTTCTGTCAGACGTACAGATTTTTCTCGACCACTTAATCAAAAAGACGTGCGTGCGTTATATAAAATATTTTTACGTCTCTCATTAAGTATTGTACTCCTTGAGTTATAATAAAACTAGTAAAAAACACTTATCTTCGTTTTCGTAACTAGTTTTAACACTTTCAAAATCTTTAGCTTTTTTTGGATTCGAACCGGCAGCAGAGTAGTTTTTATATTTATTTATTATGTTACTAATTTTTCTCTGCGTACCTTTCAAATGTAATTTATTTTGTTCAGCTGTACACCATGTACAAGGAAATTTACTGGCATGCGTTCCAATGCCATAAAGCAAATTAGCTAGTTTTAAATCAGTGGAAACAGTTGCATCATTTTCCAATAATTTACTCAAGCTCAGTTTATTCCAAATTTTATTTAAATTACAATAATTTTCTTGTACAGGTGCAACAGCTAGTAGACACATTTTTTTTACGCCTGAGTCTTTAAATATTTCTTTTTTACATTTTTCTGTATTGTTCATTAATTGAATTGACAAACACACTTTAAGAAAGCCGCCACCGCCGTCTGTACCTATCTTAAGATAAACTTTTCCGTTAGTAATTCGTCGCTGTTTTTTAATATGATCAATGAAGCCCATCACGTCATTACAATACACCAAAGGTTCCATTACTGAAGTTTCAACTGTCGCTTTCGAATGAATAAATTCAATTTTTTCCATTTGAAAAAATTTATCCACATCGTGATTTTTAGATACGAGTTTATTTATGACATCTGTTTCAAAAATTTTTTTATCACTTGTGGCATTTTTGAAAAACGAAACAACGCCTTTTGTAGTTCTCAAACTGAAGTTATAGGTATTTTGTAAATTTGAAACATCTTCGACAGAGATTGTTTTATTTTTGGCTTTCACCGGTTTTATCAACACTTTTAACGGTTTACCGTGAGTTTGCGAGAGAGAAATACTTCTGCTATCTGCATTGTTATTTTCTTCGACAAGATTCATTTTTTTTGTCAGTAACAAAGAAACGACATGATCTGATTCCTTGTTTTCAAGTTTTTGGGCTACTTTCAAAATATTTTTCACTTTACCAACACATTTATGTATAACACCTCTATGAATGACTGAAAAGCACCTTGTTCACCTTTTTTCCACAGATTGTTGCTTTTTTTTTTGCTTTTTCAACTTTGGTATGTTTTCGATTTCTAATTGTTTCACAAAGAAAACAGTTGCACGCACTATGACTCGATCTCGTAGAACGAAAAATAAATTTTGAAAAGTCAGGCAGAATAATCTTCTCTTTTTTATAAACTTTAGTGTAGCATGTGGTGCAAACTACTACAGTTGGCGCAGATGCATCAATTCTGAAGCCCACTATGCCTTCAATTTTCACTTGAAGCTTGCCTTGAATTGTTTTCAATGTCTTACTTGAAGATAGACATAATAAACAGAGTCTTTTCCTGTTACCTTCATGAGATGGTGAAACGTAACACTTTTTCGAAACCAGAAGTGGCATTTTGTTGTAATTATTGGAAATACATTGATTTCCATACACAGTGAATAAAAAGCATCTTATGCCTGACAATTCTTAATCAATACTAATAGGGAAAAGTCTACGAAAAGTCTCTGTAATGTGTTATGATATTGACCAAATATTACACCAGCTCTTTCGCCTCATCCGTGTATACATATATCTCAATGTACACAAAAGAATCAAAACAAAGTCGCCGGTAGCCAACCAAGCATTTTCAAGCATGATCATATTATAAGCTCTAATGCTATAGCGTATATCATTAAATGTAAAAATATTATCACTATCCAAGATCCCACAATATGTGCGTGTCTATGTGTGTACGATGTACATATCTATATGAATATGCGCCTACATTTGTCATTGTAAACATGTTTTTTTTAATTATTTTGAATCCGTAACATGATACTTTACATTTTTTTTTGATAAAAAACGCTTTTATTTGTTTTTCTCAAAAAGTGTCATGACGCAAGAATCGGCGGGGTGGGAGACCGATTCATTTAAATTGTCTACAGAACACCGTGAATATAATCCTACGCCTGAGCGAGCTACCTCAACTAACCAACCTGCCTCTAACCCACCAAACCCCCATAAACCACCCTTACCCAACCAAATGTAGGCTAATAGACCTAACTTTGGAAGAATTGAGTTTATCAGTTGCTTTTTCTTAAAATAATTGATTTCTACACCGTACGTTGGGTATCCCATTTTTTTTTATAAAATATATCTGTAGCTCAAACATAATTTATGACAAATAAAAATATGTTTAATACATTTTATTTTAATAGTACCAAAATGGCGAGAAATATCTCTTAAAAATAAACGCGAGAATAACACGAGCTCTAATTATCATTTATAGATCTATACACGTATATTTATATTCGTATGTAGATAATGCAATAGTAGTCGATTGAATTACTCGAACCGTTCGCGATTCTGCTTCTCGCGCGTTAGTTCGAACTATTGAGAGAGAGAGAGGGGGCGCGCGATCTTTTAAAATAAGCAGTTACGTCTAAGCTGTGAACGCGAGTTACCGCCGATTATTTTTCGCACTTTGTTTTCGCCGAATAAAGTTTCCTTGGAACAATTACGTGCGTGTGTGCAACAATAGTATTGCAGCAGCAAGCAGCGGTGCAGAAGCAGCAGATTGCAGCAGATAAAAGCGAATTGAGACAGCGCAGCTGATAATAGAGGGGCAGTGGCAGTTGAAATTTTTGCAACAACAATTACGTCTGATCACCGTAATTGCACCGCATGATAGGTGTACCTCCCGTCATATTAAGCGATACAAAATACATTCGATATTTTGTATATTCGTGATAGCGTTATTTTTTGTATTCGCGTCGTAGTTCGCGGTATAATTCGAATCTTCTCTCTCTCTCTTTCTCACTGAAAATAGTTAATTGTAAAATCCTATTCGCGAGCGTTAGTCTTTCGGCCCTACAAAGACTGTAGTAATTTTTATTAATTAAAGTCTGTGAAATTAATTCGCCGTTTTCGTCATTTAATTTTCCTAGTAGCTTAAGTAATTGAAAAAAGCTTAGGTTTTAATCCAATTACATCTAGGGGATTAAGAAGATTAGGAGTAAAGTCGTTCACACTTAAAACTCAACGAGTGTCACAATACACGTGACTTAAGGTGAGTTCAACTCCGTTTAATAGAAGAGAACTAGGATAAACCATCTGACGTTAAGGCGAATACACGTACTATCATACGTGTTTAACGGAGCGGCGGTTTGCTCTGCATCGTGGGAATTTGTTCTTAAATAAATTTCCCATTTTCAGATTTATCTCCCCCGTTACAATACATAAATATATTTACGTCTTATATTTAGGTCTTTTTTTCTTGTTCTTTGATGTTTTTCAATTTTAACTTAACGAGTTATAGTATGAATAAAAAAAATTGTAAAAATACGTAAAGTATCGAAACCTATGTCAGAATTTCCTTTTAGTTTTTTTAATTATAATAAGAAAAAGACCATTTTTTTCAATTTTTATAATTAGAAAATAAATGGAAGAGTGATAAGATAATAATTCTGACAATATAGAATTCTATCTATAGTCCAAACTTTACAAAAATTTGACATTTTTTCGCCATTTTTGAATCACCGTGTGACACACAATGGAATTATACGTGCATGCATAGATAAATACCACAAAAAATGCACTTCCGTTTCACTTGTGATAATAAACAATCCATAAAAATGTTCACTAGAATAAAACTTTTTCTTCAAGGAAACAATATATTGGAAATCTTTAAAACTATTGTGACGTCGAAGTCACTCTCAGGTACGCTTGGAGTAAGCGTAGACTCAGGGTTGCTCTGATTTGGCTTGTGCGTAACACTTTAGCCGGGACGAGCAATATTGTCGCTCCAAAAATTCCTAATTATGAGGATAATAATAACCAAATGTTATTATGAGCACACCAGACTTCTAGCTTAATGTGCTCTTAAGGGGGCTTGAATGGAAATCCACCAGACTCAGGCTTACTGGATCTCCGAAAAGTGATAACTATTACAGAAGGACTTTTATATATAAAATTTTTTTTATCTTTTTAGCCAAATAAATGTTGTAACTAACTCGTTTTTATTTATTTCGAAGTAAGGAAGATTTCTTTCTTATAAAAGTCACTCTTCCTCTCTCTATTTTGCTCTTGCTCTCTCTAAATCCGGCTAGTTTCCTTCGGACTGACGATGTTTCTTAAAGTAGTTTTGGCTACTTGAACTTGAATCTGAATTTACTAATTTCCATTGAACTGCTTAAAATAATCTGACTTTATTAATTTTCACTAGACTGCTTATCGCGTCCTTGTGCAGGGCTTTTTATATCCTGGGGGCTATTGGGTGGAAATCCCCTTCTTCAGGCCCATGGAGTGACAAATTTAAAGTTTTCCGTATTGGCCGAAGGATTTTCTTGGTCGAACCGGAATACATAATTGATTGGAGGGCGTGAGTTTTCAGAGAGAGAGGGCGGTTCTTTTCTAAACTTGGGCCCTTTTCTCCAGAGATGGCTCTTAGAGTTTCATTTTTGAGAGCAAGAGTGACGCTATTATTTTTAATTAATTAACGCAAACGAATGTTACTGAGAGTACATAATTGTAATTTTACATTATCACTTAATACTAGGGAATTCATTACCAGTTGAAATAATACTAAAAATATAAAAATTCTATGATTAATTATTATAAACGAATTTATAATATTTGTGAATTTGTCTGAACTTCGTGTTAAGTTATTAGTTACTATAGACTATTGTTGCTTATGATCCTATTATTTAACTTAAATTGTATGTTTTGATGTTTGAAAATGGTGAGTCGATAAAAGAATGAGGAGAGCCATAAATAATTATTTATAATAGAAGGTGAAAGGTTAATTTTTATAATTTCAATATTTCTATTTCATTCTCTTCGAATGGTAAAAAATTTTTTGTCTTCTTAAAAGAGAAGAATTCGGTGGGAAAAATTAGAACGGGAAACAGATTGCAGTTTTATGGCCCTCTTCTCTCATCGGCATCTCAGCGCTCACGTGTTCGGAGGCTGCATGTACTTCATATGTAAGTGTGAATGTACGAAGAGCAGAATAGCGTATTGAAAAAATGAATGCACGCTTTTATAAATTTGGACTATAGATTCTATGGCTTGGAGACTATCAAGAAGAATTTCCCTGCGACACTCGGCTCGGTTCCCACAGGTCATGGGAAGCGGTTTCAACTCTGCCGTTGGTTTTAGAAAAATTATTCTTGTGAAATTAAAAAGTTTTAATTATATATGGCCCGCCATCACATTATCAATATCTTACCTTGATAATAGAAAAGATGAAGTTAGTTTTTTTATAATATACGAGTAAAATAAATCACAAAAGAAAGAAAACGAAAAAATTTTTTATATTTGATCCTATTGAATCAATGATTATTCATTCAGCAAGTCTAAATATAAACAGGCGATGAGTAACGAAATATTTGGGAATACGAACAATATCAAGTTCATGATGTCCTTTGCATGCATGATGTCATAAAATTTGCGTTGTGTTTTTCTCTCTTCATTCTATTTATCAGTCAGCCTTCTTCCTTAGTCGCGATATTTGTTACATTTAAAATTTCAGCATGATTTTTAATGTACATATTTGTATTTATTCGAATGACAAATTGTATAACAATAAAAAATCTTACTACTCCATCCATGATTCTACAATTCCATCAATATAAGCCTATTTTTTAAATTTTTTAGTATGTTTTTTAACATAAAGTTTGAGAATAACTTATCAATTCTATTTAAACTAGTTTCATGACACATACACATTCTTTTAATTATATTTATTATTTTAAATATAATAACCCTTGAATGGTCTTTATTAAAATGAAAGTTCTTATTGATAATCACGTTTTTTGCGGCAATTTTGCGTAAAATAATAATAGTTAGTACTCCCTACCAACACGCATGTAAAATTGACAAATTATGCGCAACATTTTCGGTATTGTTCTGTGGCTCAATAGCGGTATAACACTGCATGGTGACTCGGGTGGGAAGACATCGATAGTGTTAGTCTTCCGTTTATATATACATATATAAATATATACAGGGTGTCAATTAAGTCTCGGGACGCCTGAATATTTTCTGAAGTACTTCAGTTCTGAAAAAGGTCAAGGTCATTCCTTTAGTAACTTTCAACGCGGAATCCGATGGTGACCTTGGATTTGACCTTGAGATTGACCTTCAAGGTTATTTCAAGGTCAACTTTGTTTTCTTAAATGGGAACCCCTATTTTTGACAAAGGCAATCGAAAGAGCGGAAAATTTTACGTCCAAAACGGTATTTTTAAATTTTTTTCATGGCCTTGAGAAGGTCGATTTAAGGTCAAATGCTTGAAAAACTGCCTAAAAGCGTTTTTTTAATTTTTAAGATATCGAAAAATGACCTCTACAAAATTTATTCAGAATAGAGTGGGCCACCCAATGCACCAAAAACCTTTGACCTTTAACCTCATTTTGAAGGTCATTTCAAGGTCGAAGTGTTTTTTGTAATGGAAATCCCTCTTTTTGACCCCGGATTCGCATATAGCGCGAAATCAGAAAGAAACATTCAAAACGCAGTGAGTGGAAAAAACTTATCCGGCAAAAAAACTGTACCTATGTCTCTGCTTGCTCCTCATTTAAAACAACTTGACTTTCGGTTTGGATAACCCGTTACTTTATTATTCAAACAATCAAAGGTCAAAGATAAGGTCACTGTAACATGCTCTCAGTAGAATTTAATAAATTTAGCCCGAAACATTTTGTAAATGTTTCGCGAATAATATTGGATCTAAATTTCACATGACCTTAGCGATGAACGTCGTGGATCAATCGAAACTCAACATAATACCTTATCCAAACGTCGGATTTCGCGCTATGTGCTAATCCGGGGTCAAAAAGAGGGGTTTCCATTACAAAAAACACTTCGACCTTGAAATGACCTTCAAAATGAGGTTAAAGGTGAAAGGTTTTTGGTGCATTGGGTGGCCCACTCTGTTCTGAACAAATTTTGTAGAGGTCATTTTTCGATATCTTAAAAATTAAAAAAACGCTTTTAGGCAGTTTTTGAAGCATTTGACCTTAAATCGACCTTCTCAAGGCCATGAAAAAAAATTTTAAAATACCGGTTTGGACGTAAAATTTTCCGCTCTTTCGATTGCCGTTGTCAAAAATAGGGGTTCCCATTTAAAAAAACAAAGTTGACCTTGAAATAACCTTGAAGGTCAATCTCAAGGTCAAATCCAAGGTCACCATCGGATTCCGCGTTGAAAGTTACTAAAGGAATGACCTTGACCTTTTTCAGAACTGAAGTACTTCAGAAAATATTCAGGCGTCCCGGGACTTAATTGACACCCTGTATATAAGCGTTGTATTTCCTGTGCATGACGACATTTTGAACGAGTTTTGAACTGTAGTCGATGTTCTTCTTCAAATTTACAAATTTAGTAAGATATTGATAGCTTGTAAGGAAAGTTCTTTCTATTTTTCAAATTATAAATGGATTGTCATGATTATGTACTTGATTATATTGTATTGTATGATTTTGTATCGATTATGTAAAAAATGAATTCTTCAATTATGAAATCACAATCCAACTCTAGTTATTATTCGAATGTAAAAATAAGCCGATATATATGATATATTTAAAAAATGGCACATTAATGTTTACTAATTAATGTAAGAATTCGTTTATTTTTAATAATAATAAAATTACATATAGCTGATTCCATCTCAAATCATGCCGAGCCAATTGGGCACCCATGGGCGAACCACTCCATACATTTTTTTATGATTCTACGTATATCAAAAATAAAGAGACACGTATTCTTTTTTCTTTATCAGATGCATAGTTGCAGTAATTATGCATTTTGAAAATGCACTTGTAAAATAGGAAATGAAAACTGAATTTTGAAAAACTCATTTTGAATCTCTGCTATTTGTTTATTATTAGTCGCAATCAGATAAAACTTATTTCATGTTATAATACAATGTAAACCCTTCAAATTCATGTGATTAAAAAAATGCATAAGTGCATTTCTTGAAAGATTATGCACTTTTTAGAAAAAGTGCATCTTGTAAAAAAGTTAATATATCTCGAAAAGGTCATCTATTTTTTGGTTCGTATTTTTTTTACACTATAACGAGTGTGAATGATACTCGTTATGTCTCCCTCTCCCATATTCTAATTTATTTATATAAGCCAAATTTATATTACACGTCATTTTAATTTCAGTGGGCTGAAGCATGGTAGGTACGAGAGAGAGAGAGAGAAGGAGAGAGAGAGAGAGTCGGACGGAGAGAAAGAGACGGTTCGACTATCGAACGCGCGAACCGCGCAGAGGGCGCTTGATTTTCTTGGCGCGGTAGATTCAACGACCGTTCTTCAACGTGAGCGCACGTGTTTCGCTATCTACACGTTACGTGTGCTTAGAATCAGAAAATCCGTGACAGTATGATTTAGAAACGTGCGAGTGTGGAGTGCGTGTGGAGTGACGGCCTCCTGCCACCGGCGCCAGTCTATTCGGGCTTTTAGTTTATTAATTGAAGCTTGTCAATTGAGCGTCTATTGCGAACCGACCTTCACGGGGCAGCAACTTGTAAGTACTGCTGCGTACCTTACTCTCTCTCCCAATTCAGCTTCTTGCTTTCTCTCTCTCTCCTTTTGCTTCGCCGCTCCTATATTATTTTTTTGTTATTATTTATCCGTTAACCTCATAAATAACACGCTTGTTTTCTTGACGCGCGTCTGCTTTATTCCGTCCTTCCGCCTATCTCCTCGACCTTTTAATTTCGCGTTTAGGCGTGCGGGTCTAGCGCCGCGACCTGGTATTGAAGCCATGACGTCCCGACAACACCTGACGAGCCGAGCTGTTCCTGCCTAACCGAGCCCGGATTTCTTAATTGCATTATTCGCTTATCATCATCTATTAATTTTTATGTAAACGGGACAGTTCCCCGTTACATAATTTGGCGCTCAACGTTTAAGAGGACGTAACCCATAGTCGAGGCATATACTCGCAGGTTAGGCTACAAGAGTCGAATAACATAAACAACCTTCGCTTAAGCGCCGGCTGAAAATTTGAGTTCATGCGGATTCCAGGAAACGAGCGCGCGTCGATGCCAGTGTTCACTTCGTGAACTCGAATGCGCACGCGAAGTAAACAAAGGACACAAATTTCGAAAGGAGTATTATGGGGGATATATAGGAGATTGAACTTGGTTGGGAGTTGACACTCTGTGGTCAAACCCAAGTTCCTGTTCTAGGATTCTGTCTGATTCCTGTCCTGGATATGCTAAAATAGGAGGGGATGATGATTTGATAACTTATCAAAAGCTTTCTGACATTCAGAAGTCCAAACAAATGGAATGTTTTTCTCAGTTAACTTATAAAGAGGTTTGACTATGTCAGAAAACTTTGGGACGAATCTTCTTGAATATGAAGCGAACCCAATAAAACTCCTAATCTGTTTCTTTGTCTTAGGAATTGGCCATTCCAAGATAGCAGAAACTTTCTTAGGGTCCATACTCATACCCTCCTGAGATATCATATGACCTAGGTATTCTGTCTGCCTCTTAAAAAGTTTGCACTTTTTCGGGTTAAGTTTCATATTCGCTACATCTAAACAAGAGAAAACCTCATCCAAATTATCTAACATTTCTTCGAAGTTCTTAGCCTTAACCATAATATCGTTTAGGTAAACCAGACAAATTTTGTGGATCAAATCTTGAAGAATATCCTCCATTAACCTTTCAAAGGTAGCCGGAGCATTGCACAAACCGAAAGCCATAACCTCAAATTCCTAAAGAATGCTGTTTTTTCTTTATCCTGAGATCTGAGTTTAATTTGCCCATATCCTAACTTTAAATCTAATGTTGAAAACCAAGAATACCATATTAGATCATCGAGAATTTCTGAAATATTTGGTAAAGGAAAAGAATCTTTAATTGTAACAGCATTTAACTTTCTGAAGTCTACACGAAACCGTAATGTACCATCTTTTTTTATTTTTATAACTACAGGGGAACACCAAGAACTTTTAGATTTTCTAATAGCTCCCCATGTTTTTGCATTTCCAAAATCATTTTTTGGATTTCTGCATTCTAGTGAAAAGGGGGTCTACGAAGAGGTTGTTTAATGGGATGGGGGTCAGAAAACTTTATCTTATGTTCGATCTTATTTCATGCACCAATATTTAGTGATCCATCCGTAAAAGACGACTTATGTTGAATAAGGAATTTTTTGAATTTCTCTTTCTGAGAAATGTTCAATTCAATGCAACTTCTCTCGTACAAGTCTTGTAAATATTCAGGAATTTTAGAGGAAGAAGAAAAGGAAGAAATACAACTACAAGTTCGTTGATCGGAAACTGGGAAATTATCAAAGAGGCCTGTTTCTATATAGGAAGTAATGCCTGCAGCATCAAGAAAATCTAACCCTAAAATGCAATCATCTCCTATGTCTATCGATTCTAAATCGATTCTAAATGTACATGAAGTTCCATTAGCTTTACCAGAAAAATGAAAAATTTTTGGATTCCTCGAGATTCTTCCGAAATGAAGAGAATTAGAATTACGTGGTTGCAATGGGGCTTTATTGCGATTTGTCAAACTCGCCCCAGAAAGTTTGACACATTCTAATTTTCCTTCCTATTAAACTTAGAGTAATTAACGCGGATATGATTAGTGGAACCACACTCCCAATAACACCCGGGGTCAGTGAACTTCTTAGCGGGGGCATGTTGGTTACTGGAAAAAGGTTTTTGTGGTTGATAAAAATTTTGGACAGTCGCAGTCGGGATAGCAGGAGCAAAACCAAGCAATGGTGGTGGAACATGTGGGGTCAATCTACGATTTTGTTCTCTAATAGCTTTTTATCTCAAAAGCACGAGCGACAGCATTTTTTAAAGAGACTATATGTTCTAGTTGTAACTGTTCGCGAATAGAATTATCAAGCAGAGCAATAAATTGTGAACAAGCAATTTTATCTTGTTCTTCCGGTGGAGAACAAGCAAATACTGATCTGGCTAATCTTTCGAAATCCATAGCCAGTACAGCGAAATCCTTATTCGTTTGCTGACGTCTATTTTGGAATAATGAAAAACTATTGAATGCCTGAAAACTATTGCCAAAACGAAGGTCTAATTTTGAACGTAAATCTGCAAAATTTACACAACCATGTTCGAAACTATCTAATACGGTTCGAGCTTGTCCACGTAAACAAGAAACTAATGCAATACAACTTTTTTTGTAATAATCCCATCTATTAAACTAAGCAATAATGTCGAACTGATGAATGAAATCGCGGAAGGATGAAGTACCATCAAAAGTGTCGGGTTGTAGGTTATATCTTAAATTGATATGGGTATTCGCAATTGGAAGTGGTTGAGTGTTAGAAAGGTTGGATATGTTTACATTTATAGGTGATATAGCGAATGTTGAGGGATTCAAACAGATGTATGTGTAAGAGTATGTGGGGAGGGTTGAAAATAGAGATATATGGAATCGGTACAACATTACAAGAAACCGATGGTGAAATGACAGATGTACTGCAGTTGCTTAGCTGTGTTAATTATAATTGCATCTCTGCTAGTTCTCTGCGAAACTGTGATTCAATGTCGGTTCGTAAGCGATGTTCGTCTGGGTTAGCTTTCTCTAATGTAGCTTGTCGTTGAGTTAATCGGTCATGTTCTTCTCGTTTAGCTTGTGCATCTTCCTCTCGAAGACGACGTAAAGCTGCAACTTCTAGACGTAATTTTTCTGATTCTGCCTTTGCTGCATTAAATTGGCAAAGAAAAGACTGTAATTCGTCAACCGACAGCACACCACATTGTACTGGTTCTTGACGTATAAGTTGTATCTCATCCACCGGCAGAGAAGTTAACGAACGTGGACCTTGAACCAGCGACAGCGGGTCGTTCGGCAAGCTTGAAGGCAAAATTGTTTGTTGAGCAGATGTAGAATTAGAAATATTAACGGATGATCTATTTACATTTTCGACGGTGGCTTGAAAATGTCCAATGTAGATGGTGTACGTGTTGTTTTTTTAGATTTTTGAAAACTCATGTTGTACAAACAGTTCACTGTCACAAATTCAAAAAAAGTCCGGACAAATTCAAAAACGGACGAGCCCCCAAAAAATATTGACTATAGAAAACGTAACAATATTAACCTGTTAACCGGGGGAATCCCTTTCTAATTACGCAACATATAACGGGCGCGTCCTTTTCCCCTAAGACGTGTATGAATGACGTATTACCATAGTAGTAGTAAAATATACGTCCCGCCCGTTCCAGAACGCAATATAAATATCGAGGACGTATTCATATGTCCTACCGGTACCCGATATTGTTTACTTTTGATGTCTTTATACGTCCCGCTCGGTTAACAGGTTAAAGATCCTTGGAACGTCCGCAAGGTTCGACAAGTCCTAGACGATCCACGAGCTCACCCCTACTGGAAAGTAGTGGGAGGTCGCCTATACATTTATCGACCTAATCTCGTAATTGATTTGCTGGTATGCGACGACGATGCATGGAAGCTCGTCGTGCCACGCGAACAGCGTGCGCAGATTCTATCTGAATGCCATGAAGAGCCGACAGCAGGCTATCTAGGCCGCTGTAAGACGCATGAGCATGCTGCTCTGTCCTACTACTAGTTCAAAATTTATAAAGATGTCGCCCACTATGTACGCCATTATCAAATCTGCGAGAAGGTCAAAGTTGAGCAGAAAGCCCCTGCAGGATTAATGGACAAGCGAATAGTATCGCACCCATGGGAAATTGTGTCCAGAGACACTATAGGTCCGTTTTCGAAGTCGACCCAGGGATATGAACACCTACTCATATTCCTGGACTTGTTCACTAGATGGATCGAGTGTATACCTGAACAGGTAAGGCAAACGCCAAAACCATTAAGCGCGCGCTAAACGAGCGGATATTTCTACGTTTCGGGGTACCAAATGTGTTTTTGTCCGACAATGGCACGCCTTTTAAAAATCGGTTAGTGGACGACTTCCTCGAAGCACAGGGAGTTTTGCATGTGACTTGCGCCCCTTATTCGCCCAAAAGTAATTCTACGGAGCGAGTAAATCGGGCAATCAAAACAATGATCGCCACATTTATCGAGGAACGGCATACTATTTGGGATGTGCATGTAGACGAATTTACCTTCGTCTGTAACACAGCCATACACGAAGCTACGAAAAGTAGCCCAGCCTTCCTCAACTATGAACGCAATTCCGAACCCCCTCATTCAGCGCGTCGAGTTTAAAAACGTGCTGTTACTGATCAACTCGAGTCGGACGCGCTTGACGAGTGGCGTTGTCGTATGCAAAAGCTCAAGGAATTTAGAGCTAAAGCCCACCAAAACTTTCAAGCCGCACAAGCAAGGCAAGAGAATTATTATAATGCAAAGCACCGTGATGTTCATTATAACGTCGGAGATAAGGTCTGGGTTCGGAATCGTGTACTATCCTCTGCAGCACAAGCTGTCGCGACTAAGTTAAACCCGAAGTATGCTGGATCCTTTCTCGTGACTTCGCGCCTCGGTGCCAGCACGTACCAACTCCAAAGTGAAGACGGAGTTGATGTGAGTAAAGCTGCCATATGCGATCTCAAACCTTGCTACGCCGAGGAACAGTTTCCCGATGAAGCAGGAGATGATGATTCTCCTACTAAGGATGACACTCATGATGCAACGGTTCTTGAGCACGACACTGAACTTGCGATTTCTCATGACCGTGCTTCGAGCCCTGCCGACGCTAATAAAATACATGCGACAACAGCGCCGAGAAGACGAGGTCGACCGCGCGGCCCGAAGAAAGTTGTGCCAGGGATAGTTGTCACGTCGCCGCGACGTTTACGCTCCAAAAAGTAACCCTGCGAGCGCGACTAACATCTACAACCGCCTGTCTTTTCCTTTATTTTGTTTTGCTTCGTTTATTTTGCTTTTTATTCTCGCATGCTTGCGTGACGCTGTTTATACACATATTTATCTTTGTTTGGATCCTCTAACGTCTTTTATTTTATTCAGCAGCATTATGGCCATGACCCTCAAGAAATCAGTCCTCCTGTGGGAGGGGGACCTTGAGAAGGTCCAGTCTTTCATGGCTAGGTTATTAAACGCTCTCGGGCCCCAGTAACCATTGAATACCGGGGTGACGCTCGAAGATATCTTCGAGCTGACCGGTCGGCTTAATGCCACGGTGGGGACCGTGATGTCGGTTGGCCAATGGGCCATCACCGCTGCTGAGGAACCGACACCAAGCTCGAGCACCCAGAAGCCGGACGTTATCGATCCGCAAGATGCTGCCGACCCAGCTGGAAGATCCAGAAGAAGAGCCCATGGCTAATCCAACTCCCGAAGAGTGCTATTGAGCCGCTCTCCAAGAAGAGTTGGCTCCGCTGGAGGCGAAAGCCCGAGCCACCCGGCGTGCCCGCATAGTGGTTACCGCCGAAGAGGACGCGGCTTATGCCAGAATCCTTGATTTCGGTGAGCGCCACAGAGGACGCGTATGGACCCTAGCCGGTGAATTTATAGACCGGGTCCAGGGCACAGTTGACCTCAGAAAGGTACTCGAGGCAACCATGACCCAATGGCGGAAGGAAAGGAAACAGAACCACGAGGCGGAAAGGAAGAAGCAGGAGCTGGAGAAAGAAAGAGCTACTAAGAAGAAGGAGCTTGAAGCTATCCAAGCACAGCTGGCTGAACTCCGCATGAAGCGGGAGCTTCTTCAGTGCGAGACCCGAGCCCGGGGATCTCGAGCATCAAGCCGAGACCGGGCCGGTACACGCCTAGCTGCAGCCATGGCTCACCCTGCAGAACCACCCCATTCCGCAGCCTCGACATTCCAGCGCCCCTGTGACCGATAGGTCGGTCCGCGAAAGGACTTAATTAACAAGCGGTATTGCAATGTCTGTTACTTAACAGGTGTTGCAAGAGCCTCCAACTGACCAAACGCCGCCATCCATTGGATGTGGGTCGACGGGTATCTAGCCAGATAGCCAGATACTTTTACGACTAAGTATCCCGGTTTTATCGCTCTCCCTCCGAAGATAGGATGTTTCATCGGTCGCATAAGCGCGAAATGTCCTACGTTAAGCGAGGACATTTCCTATGTCTCAATTTTCATCAGCATAAAAGCCATAATTCCTTTGTACAAGAGAGAAAGCAGGCATTAAGCTTATGGTTCATTTTCTATTTTTCTATTTCATGCAGTTTATTCTATTATTTATTCATACTTCATTTTATATTTTTTAGTCAAATTTCATATTAACAAATGTATTTGTCTATACACATGATATATTTTATTTATCAACCCTATAGAGAGAGACCAAGGTTTCGCACCGGTACGCCCTGGCTACCTGTGACTGGGGAAGGGACATATAACGAGTGTGAATGATACTCGTTATATCTCTCTCTCTCTCATATTCTAATTTATTTATATAAGCCAAATTTATATTACACGTCATTTTAATTTCAGTGGGCTGAAGCATGGTAGGTAAGAGAGAGAGAGAGAGAGAGGGAGAGAGAGAGAGAGAGTCGGACGGAGAGAAAGAGACGGTTCGACTATCGAACGCGCGAACCGCGCAGAGGGCGCTTAATTTTCTTGGCGCGGTAGATTCGGCGACCGTTCTTCAACGTGAGCGCACGTGTTTCGCTATCTACAAGTTACGTGTGCTTAGAATCAGAAAATCCGTGACAGTATGATTTAGAAACGTGCGAGTGTGGAGTGCGTGTGGAGTGACGGCCTCCTGCCACCGGCGCCAGTCTATTCGGGCTTTTAGTTTATTAATTGAAGCTTGTCAATTGAGCGTCTATTGCGAACCGACCTTCACGGGGCAGCAACTTGTAAGTACTGCTGCGTACCTTACTCTCTCTCCCAATTCAGCTTCTTGCTTTCTCTCTCTCTCCTTTTGCTTCGCCGCTCCTATATTATTTTTTTGTTATTATTTATCCGTTAACCTCATAAATAACACGCTTGTTTTCTTGACGCGCGTCTGCTTTATTCCGTCCTTCCGCCTATCTCCTCGACCTTTTAATTTCGCGTTTAGGCGTGCGGGTCTAGCGCCGCGACCTGGTATTGAAGCCATGACGTCCCGACAACACCTGACGAGCCGAGCTGTTTCTGCATAACCGAGCCCGGATTTTTTAATTGCATTATTCGCTTATCATCATCCCGTCCAAACTATAAAAGCTGAAATTTGTACTAGTACTGCACGGTTCCGTCTAAATCACGGATGGAATACACAAGGTTCCAATTTAGGTAGTATCATTTTAATGTAGTGATGCAGATAATTTAAATTTTAATGTAATGGTCAAAGCAACTGAATTATCGTGGCTACTTTGGGGGTGACACCAAAGCGCCTTGTTTGAATTTTTGATTTCGCTGGTTTATCTTGAGAACTCTTCTTATCGGAATGCTTGGTTTTTGACCATCTTGAAAATCAACTTTTCGAGCTGTTCTGCCGTAGGTTTTCTTTGTTTTTTGAGAAGAAATTCTAATGTTGAGTCTTGTAAAATGGTGGATTTTGTTGAGTGTGGTCTTGAGTTTGTGTATTTAGGTTTCGGGGGTGAATAGATCATCAGTGGGTGGAGATCCACGCATCAGGTCCAATGGAAGTCGTAAGTCAAATCCAGTAACCATCTCGGCTGGAGTAACTCCTGTTGTTGCATGTTTCGAAGATCTGTAAGCTAAAAGGTATAATGAAACCCAACGATTCCAATCTTTCTGATTATTTGTGATGAATTTAGACAAGTATTCAAGTATTTTTTTGTTTTGTCTTTCAAATTGACCATTCGATTGTGGATGTAACGATGTTGTTCTTGTTTTTCGGATACCAAGTAAGTGAGATAATTCTTTGATTAATTTAGAGTCGAAATTACGACCTTGATCTATATGAATTTCAAGAGAAACTCCATATCTACTTACGAATTCTCGAACAAATACATCCGCAATAGTTTTCGTTCTCGTATTGGAAAGAGGAAAAACTTCTACCTATTTAGTAAAACAATCTATCAAAACTAAAAGATATTTATTTCCTGAAGAAGAAATTGGGAAACGTCCTAAAATATCCATTTGAATTCTTTTAAAAGGTAAACCTACATCGTAAATTTTCATTTGACTGTGGCCTTTGTTAGAAGGGCCTTTTCTTGCGATGCAGATGGAACAAGATCTACACCACTTTTCAATCATTTTTATAAGAAGCCCAATAGAATCTTTTACGGATTTTTCTCTAGTGTTTTATTAACTCCAAAATGACCACCAGAAGGAGAATCGTGAGCTTCTTTCAAAATCACGTCGATGTAGTTTCTGGGTACAATTAATTGAAGAATTTTGTTTTTTAAATCAGAAGAAATCCATTCTCTATATAAATCATTATCTTTAATTACTAGAGAATCCCATTGAGATATATAAATTTTTTTATATTCATCTTTAGAAGAAACATCTTGCCATGATAATTTTACCCCATTCTTTTTACTTTCTAAAATAGCCCGAATAACATCGTCCTGATATTAACGATCTCTCTAAATACTTTGAGGTATTTCCTCAAAAATAATACGTCTTACAGAATTATCTTTCTCGTATTTTAACTCTACATTGAAGCAATATTTGCAAGATGTATTAGGACAAGGTCGTCTAGAGAGTCCATCTGCATTGCCATGAGAAACGCCTTTGCGATGTATAATTTTGAAATCATACTGGTCTAATCTTCCTATCCAGCGTGCTAATTGGCCATCTAAATTTTTGAAAGACAAAAGCCATGTCAATGCAGAGCGATCTGTTCTGACAAAAAAAGGTCTATCACATAAATAATAGTGAAAGTTTTGGATTGAGTCTACTACAGCTAGTAGTTCGCGACGAGTAACACAATAATTTCTTTCAGCTTTAGACAAAACACGACTGAAAACCGATCACCCTTTCTACCCCATCCTGAATTTGTGATAAAACCGCGCCTATACCATGATCAGAAGCATCTGTATCCAAAATGAAAGGTAAATCGGTACAAGGAAATGCTAGAATGGGTGGAGTTGATAAAACTTTTTTTTAAATTTGAGAATGATTTCTTACAATCATCTGTCCATTCAAATTTAGTCTTCTTTTCGGTTGACTGATAAAGGGGTTTCGCAATCGACGAAAATCCCTTAATGAAACGTCTATAATAAGAACATAAACCTGTAAAAGCTTTTACCTGTTTTTTATAGACGGGTTCTGGCCAAGAAACCATAGCCTCTATCTTTTTAGGATCGGTCCTCTTTCCTTTTTCTGAAACAATATGCCCTAAATACTCGATTTCACGCTGAAAGAAAAAACATTTCTTTCTATTCAGCTTCAAATTAGCATCTCGAATCCTTGTAAAGATTGTACGTAAGTTAACAAGCATATCATCAAACGATTTTGCCATTACCATGACATCATCTAAGTAGATCAAGCAAAGGCCATAGACGACTTTGTATGGGGCTCTGGGCCCAGAAACCGATTTCAAAACTGAATAGCGGATCATATTTGGGATACTAAAAGATGACTTTTCACCGGGTTATAGCTCCCGAAATGCACTTGGGGCAAAATGGGACACAAAAAACCGCTAAAAATCGTGATTTTTGACTTTTTTCACGTTTTGGCCTCGTAACTCAGACGCAAATCAATATTTTTCAACGTACTTGTTTTAGTTTTACTGGTGAGAAAATTTACTAACAAATACATTTGTTTTTATTTTTTTTCTGAGGCTTTGGAGCTCGCTAGAGCGCTTTTTCGGACAAAAAAAAGCACTTTTTTTCATTTTTTTTATCTTTTTCTCCATTTTTGACCGAGAAGTCGGCCCGTCGCTAACTTTAGACCTATTCCATTCGATTCCTCGGAAAAAAATACAAAAGAATCATGCTTAAGAAGTTAAAAAGACGTGGTGCAATTTTGCCAGTGAACCAAAGCTCAACGCACAATCATTGTAACCGTGGTTTCCCCATGCAATAGTTCTCCGCATTGATTGCTATACCGCCACGGGCGCACACAGAAGGGATATCTGTATTTCCGAACATATATCTTTATGTATTTTGATTCGCTGAATCTGAATTTCAAGTCAAAATGATGCGAAAACCCCTGGAAATCTCAGAAAAATAAAAAAATAGCCAAAATCGCAAAAAATTGGAAAAAATGATGTTGACGAGTGTGAGAACATTCCATAACATTTTTGTATTTTGGATTCATATTGGGTATGTTTCTTACGTATTTTGATGCGCTGAATCCAAATCTGCAATTATATATAATATTATATGATTAAAAAAATAGTATGGTACATTTATTTTACAGCCACTTTGGAAACTTGAATTTGACAATGGGTCTTGAAATTGGATCAATATATACAGTTTTTCATTCATTTTCAATACAAAACCATTTCTTCTAATCATAAAATATATTTTATAATTATGCAATTTCTGCGGCTCTACCTAGATTTAAGAATATTATAACTTGGTGTTGGAAAAGGTACAAAATGAAAAGATAAATATGTTAACTCTCAGAGTTTCCAAAGTGGCTGTAAAATAAATGTACCATACTATTTTTTTAATCATATAATATTATATATAATTGCAGATTTGGATTCAGCGCATCAAAATACGTAAGAAACATACCCAATATGAATCCAAAATACAAAAATGTTATGGAATGTTCTCACACTCGTCAACATCATTTTTTCCAATTTTTTGCGATTTTGGCTATTTTTTTATTTTTCTGAGATTTCCAGGGGTTTTCGCATCATTTTGACTTGAAATTCAGATTCAGCGAATCAAAATACATAAAGATATATGTTCGGAAATACAGATATCCCTTCTGTGTGCGCCCGTGGCGGTATAGCAATCAATGCGGAGAACTATTGCATGGGGAAACCACGGTTACAATGATTGTGCGTTGAGCTTTGGTTCACTGGCAAAATTGCACCACGTCTTTTTAACTTCTTAAGCATGATTCTTTTGTATTTTTTTCCGAGGAATCGAATGGAATAGGTCTAAAGTTAGCGACGGGCCGACTTCTCGGTCAAAAATGGAGAAAAAGATAAAAAAAATGAAAAAAAGTGCTTTTTTTTGTCCGAAAAAGCGCTCTAGCGAGCTCCAAAGCCTCAGAAAAAAAATAAAAACAAATGTATTTGTTAGTAAATTTTCTCACCAGTAAAACTAAAACAAGTACGTTGAAAAATATTGATTTGCGTCTGAGTTACGAGGCCAAAACGTGAAAAAAGTCAAAAATCACGATTTTTAGCGGTTTTTTGTGTCCCATTTTGCCCCAAGTGCATTTCGGGAGCTATAACCCGGTGAAAAGTCATCTTTTAGTATCCCAAATATGATCCGCTATTCAGTTTTGAAATCGGTTTCTGGGCCCAGAGCCCCATACAAAGTCGTCTATGGCCTTTGCTTGATCTACTTAGATGATGTCATGGTAATGGCAAAATCGTTTGATGATATGCTTGTTAACTTACGTACAATCTTTACAAGGATTCGAGATGCTAATTTGAAGCTGAATAGAAAGAAATGTTTTTTCTTTCAGCGTGAAATCGAGTATTTAGGGCATATTGTTTCAGAAAAAGGAAAGAGGACCGATCCTAAAAAGATAGAGGCTATGGTTTCTTGGCCAGAACCCGTCTATAAAAAACAGGTAAAAGCTTTTACAGGTTTATGTTCTTATTATAGACGTTTCATTAAGGGATTTTCGTCGATTGCGAAACCCCTTTATCAGTCAACCGAAAAGAAGACTAAATTTGAATGGACAGATGATTGTAAGAAATCATTCTCAAATTTAAAAAAAAGTTTTATCAACTCCACCCATTCTAGCATTTCCTTGTACCGATTTACCTTTCATTTTGGATACAGATGCTTCTGATCATGGTATAGGCGCGGTTTTATCACAAATTCAGGATGGGGTAGAAAGGGTGATCGGTTTTCAGTCGTGTTTTGTCTAAAGCTGAAAGAAATTATTGTGTTACTCGTCGCGAACTACTAGCTGTAGTAGACTCAATCCACGATTTTTAGCGGTTTTTTGTGTCCCATTTTGCCCCAAGTGCATTTCGGGAGCTATAACCCGGTGAAAAGTCATCTTTTAGTATCCCAAATATGATCCGCTATTCAGTTTTGAAATCGGTTTCTGGGCCCAGAGCCCCATACAAAGTCGTCTATGGCCTTTCATTTAAATGATCACGGAGTAATTTTTCCATTAAACGTTCGAATGTAGCTGGAGCATTGCATAGTCCAAAAGCCATAACGATAAACTGCCATAAACCATTACCTATTGAAAAAGCTGTCTTTTCTCTGTCGTCTGGACGGATCTTAACCTGCCAATATCCGCTCTTAAGATCCAAAGTCGAAAACCAAGAGTTACCAGCTAACTTATCTAAAGTTTGATCGATTCTAGGTAAAGGATATGAATCTTTGATTGTCTTATCGTTCAACTTTCTGAAATCAACACAAAATCTCCAAGTGTCATCTTTCTTTCATTTTAATACTACTGGAGAACACCAAGAACTTGATGATTCCTCGATAACCCCTTGTTTGTGCATATCATTAATCATTTTATCAATTTCTACTCGTACATGAAAAGGAAGAGGACGAACCGGCTGTTTCACAGGATTGGAATCATTTAATTCAATTTTATGCTCAACCAAATTACATTTTCCGGAAACATCATCATCTTGAAAAATATCTTGAAAATCTATTAAAAGCTGAGAGAATTTTTCTTTCTGTGAAGAATCCAAATTTCGGGAATTATCTTCAAAAACATCTTTCAAAAGATCTGGTAATTCCCCAGCCCACTCCATAATTCTACGTACTCACTTTTGCGTTTCCTCGACCTTGTTAAGATCGCGACGACAGCTACTGCCGCTATTGTCGCCGTAGCTATTGCTACCGCCACCGCCGTTGCTCCCGCTGTTGTTGCTGCTACTTGTTGCTGCTGTTGCTTGCTGCTCACTGTGGCTGCTGCTCGTTGCTCGCTGCGGCGGTTGCTCGTTGCTGCTGCTCGTTGCTCTGCTTGTTGCTCTGCTTGCTGCTCTGCTTGCTGTTCTTTGTTCACTCAGTGAATTACTCGCGTATTTAGGTCTCTGGTCGGCTCCAGAGTTCAGCGGCTACTAACGTGGCGTTTTTTGGCGGTGCTTCGCTTCTCTTCGTTTACCTCCCTCTTAAAAATCGCCTGATTAATCGGTGTTGTTGCTAAGTCGGATGTCAGCGCCGTCTATTTTACTAATTTATGCCCGCGTAATTTTGCTATTGGCTAAGTCTTGGCGCCTAATTTCCCTATTTGTTACACGGATAGCATCGGTTTTGTCTTATTTGTTAAGCTACCCCTAAGCTGTTACCGATTGGCTAATCAGTTAGCGTCATCCATGCTCATTCGGCGGTTTACCCCTATCCGGTTACCGATTGGCTAATTAATTGTGTGCGTCGATCAGTCTTGCGTCGTTATCGGCTATCTTTGTCTAACAGCCGTTCGTTATTCCTATCGATTTCACTCGCTTGCGTGTGATCGGTCTCGTATCGGTTGTCTCACTCACTCTCACGCGCTCGGTTGCCCCTCCTTTGCTCTAGCTAGGTCTACTCTAGTTAGATGGTAGTTTGACATCAGCTGATCCCAGCTGAAATCTTTATTGATGTCCAGCTTCCTGGGGGAGTGTTGGTCCGGATCGTGACTGAGCGAGGCGTTGTACGCGGGCGTAAGGGCTGTGCGCATCAATTTGGTAGGCCTTGAAGGATGGTAAATGGCGAGATCTCGGAAGTGTGCGGGTGGGCTATGCGGCATCAGCTGTTCGATCGCATGCTTTTATCGGAAGCGGGGCTGGTATAAGATAAGATGATTTTTAAGTGATGACGCATCATCATACGTCAAAACAAACTTTTGTTTTAATTTTTCCGTTTCGTTTTCGTAGAGTATTGAAATCACTACATTGTTTGGTCTTTAACTTTCAGCTTTTGCGTATTACCTACTCCGTCTCCGCAGTTCTTTGTTTTCGCAATTTTGTATTCTGTGCATTCCATTCGTGCGTTCTGATTTAGGCTGCACAGGCTAGTCTTTTAATAACTAGTTGCTCAACTTCATCGGCTAATACAATGATGTTCGAACTCATATTTTGAATACTTGTTTCGAATAATGACATGATTTTTCTCTAATTATCACCTAATCTTATGAAAGCGTTGGACAATTCAGTATGTATGTCCCGTAATTCGCTGATTTGCCTTTCGAGGTATGCATTCTTTCTCTTTCGTGCGCGTATTTTGCCTCGTTTCGGCATTATTTGCGTTAGTATTATTCTATTTTTTCTCGGCAAATCAATACACAAATCTTATACTAATATACTCTACTGTGCTATTTTCCATAGCCTCTACCAAGCTACGCCCATACGGTAATTCCTTTACAATTCTAAGTTATCTACCAATTTCAAAAAATTGGATTCCTGTTCTGGCGCCAATTATATCACTTTGAAGTATCGAGTTCGAGGATCCCGATATAAATTGGTGTGGAGATAAGTAAAGGAAACAACATGTCGTTTCATATGGTACCCACGCGTTCTGTGTGTGTACCTCAGAGTAGAACGTGTTGTTTAACCCATTAACGTCCAAAATGTCAAAATTTCTTGCACGTTTTCAAAGTGATTTTTTCCTATGTAATTGGCATTGAAAAAATTCTTGAACCACATATTCTGATGTAAAATTGCATGCTCTTTCAGAATCCGTTGCCAGAATCATGATAAAACTCACAGGAAAAGAGATATGCTCGATTGAAACATAAAAAACACCTAAATTTTTAGGATTTTTTTTCGAAGTGTTACGGTGAAGATATCACCTTGCGACCGTGATCAAAGGTGATCATGGGATTTGAAGTTTAACAGGGAATTTTTTTGTTTACCTTGAACCATCGCTTCTTTACAAAATGGCAGAAAAAACGAATTTTTTTTTTTTCAATCTTCATCAACTTTTTTCTCAAAATCTATGGTCTTTAGAAAAAAATTCATAAAAACAAAAATGCCTTAGAATCGATCGAGGAACATTCTCAAATTTTTTCAGAATTTTTTGAGACAATTTTTGATTTTCCGGGGAACTTGGGAAATGGAATTTTCAAAAATGTCTCCAAAAATTCTGAAAAAATTTTAGGATATTTCTCGAGTGATTCTAAGACATTTTTGTTCTTATGAATTTTTTTCTAAAGTCCATAGATTTTGAGAAAAAAGTTGATGAAGATTGAAAAAAAAAAAATTCGTTTTTTCCGCCATTTTGTAAAGAAGCGATGGTTCAAGGTAAACAAAAAAATTCCCTGTTAAACTTCAAATCCCATGATCACCTTTGATCACGGTCGCAAGGTGATATTTTCACCGTAACACTTCGAAAAAAAATCCTAAAAATTTTTTTTTTTCGAAAATTTAGGTGTTTTTTATGTTTCAATCGAGCATATCTCTTTTCCTGTGAGTTTTATCTTGATTCTGGCAACGGATTCTGAAAGAGCATGCAATTTTACATCAGAATATGTGGTTCAAGAATTTTTTCAACGCCAATTACATAGGAAAAAATCACTTTGAAAACGTGCAAGAAATTTTGACATTTTGGACGTTAATGGGTTAAGGGATAGATAGTTTGTGGGTATTTGGTGAACAGCTCGTTGATACCACGCACGTATTGGCACGTACCGCGGAGCGTCGTTCATCAAAATGACTCCGTCTAGCCAGGGATAGGAAAAGGGAGTTTATTCGAAATCATGAGCTCGTTGGTGACTTGCACACAACAGTGAAGGCCGCGGAATCTACCGATCCGAACAGTCAGGAGGTCTAGATCAGAGTAGCCTATCAAGCCCGTAACTCACATTTTATATATTCGCTGGATGTGCTAATTGTCATCCTACTCGATGAGATAATCCGTCAAGTGTCGCACTTAATCATCTTACTGCTTGGCGAATAATCTATTTGGGACCGTTATAAGCTTTGTACGTACGCGTGTGGCGCTCATTACTAAAAAAGGTTTATTGAAAATTGTCATGCCATCAACTTTATTCATTGTACCTACAAAATATAATACTTTTTAGATATATTAAGAAAAGCAAAGATATTTTCAATGATGCATGATTTGCCTCAAATGCAAGAAGTAATTATGTATCATAAGATTATTGCCAGCATAAAAAAAATATTAAAAGCTATGTAGTAAGTACAGTGCATTAGCTGAATATAATACGTATTTGAATCAATACTGACTGTTCACAAACGCGCCTTTCCCTTAGAAAAATTCGAAAGGGATTAACTCACGGTGAAAATTAAAATAATTGATGGTAGAGTAGTAGTGAAGTTGGTAGAAGTCAGATGAGTATGCCAGGAACAATCTCTTTGTTTTTCTTCTTCCCCGAAGAAAACCCTAGATGATGTGTCGCTTAGTCCTCTCGATGAATGCCTAATGATGGATTCCCGGTGGAGCCTAGTCTGGATGATGTTTTGACTGGATGGTCTGGAGAGATCCGTCTACTCTAAACCACTGTTAGAGTGAGAATTAGAATAATGACGACGATGCACCTACATTTATACAGAGGCCTGTAGCATAAGAGCGCTTTCTGATTCTTCCTTCAGTCTCATTGTAAGGAGGCGAAATTGGCCCGAAAAGTGTCGTCCCCATTCGACTATTTCTAGCATCTTAGAGGGATTGTGTGACGTCAATAGCTGGTAGAGACTTGATCCAATAAACAGATAACAAGTATCACAAGCAATCGTGTTGTGAGTTAACCAACTACAGGATTCGACTTGTTATTGAAGCACAATGTCAGAAAGGGGATGACGAAAAAAACATTTATATTTAATGTTTTCAAAACAGTGACGTCACTCTCTCTTCACCTTTGGCAACAAGGATTGACAAAAGAAAAATGCTGACTCGAACCACAGAAAACCAAAAGAACGAGAAAAACATCCCTGCAATTAAAAACAAGAAGAACGGCCTGAACAATGACATATTGATATACGATAAATATATGAGGTCTGTCCGGAAAGAATCGGGCCTACGTTTATATCTTCGCGCCATAGTGTTAGAGCGACCTCTACCGGACAGAAACGTCAATAGTAAAGCTCACGAATCTATTGGTTACTTACTGACATCTGCCGGACGTATAGTTCATGCGCAGCGTGTCTTTGTTTACAGTGCCTTTTTCGCGTTCGTCGGATTTTGATATTGTCAAAAATGACTGAAAAACAAGATCAACGAATTTGCATCAAATTTTGCTTTCAACTCGGAAAAACGAGTTTGGAAACTATTGAAATGATGCAAAAGGCCTTCGGAAGCGAGTGTATGAGTAAAACACGAATAAAAGAGTGGTATAAACGGTTCAAGGATGGTCGCACTTCTATCGATAGTGATTTCCGGCTGACCTTCGACGACAAAAACCGCAAATAATATTGAGCGGGTGCGACTTGCAATCGAACAAGATCGTCGTATGACTGTGCGGGAACTAGAAAAAGACCTTGGGATACCAAAAACTACCATTTCAGAAATTTTAACCGAAAATTTAGGAATGAAACGCGTGTGTGCGAAATTCATCCCAAAATTGCTCACAGCAGAGCAGAAGAACATTCGCTTAGAAATCGCTCTGCACAATCTGGAAATGGTCAATAATGATGATAATGTGCTTAGAAAAGTTGTTACAAGTGATGAATCATGGGTTTATGGTTATGATCCTGAAACAAAACAACAATCTTCACAGTGGAAGCATTCTAAATCGCCAAGACCAAAAAAAGCACGTCAAAGTCGGAGCAATGTTAAGTCAATGTTGATTGTTTTTTTCGATTATGAAGATGTTGTACATCACGAATATGTACCAACAGGTCAGACAATCAATAAAGAATACTACGTTCAAATTTTGAAACGTTTGCGTGATGCAGTAAGAAGAAAACGACCGCACTTTTGGGAATGTGGTGACTGGCTTCTCCATCATGATAATGCGCCAGCGCATTCATCCAATCTTGTGCAGCAGTTCTTGAGCAAATACAATATCGCATTGCTTCGACAACGTCCATACAGTTCCGACATAGCCCCTTGTGACTTTTGGCTGTTTCCAAAACTAAAAAACCCACTCAAAGGACACCGATTCGATGACAAAAC
Source organism: Phymastichus coffea (assembly GCF_024137745.1). Taxonomy (NCBI): domain Eukaryota; kingdom Metazoa; phylum Arthropoda; class Insecta; order Hymenoptera; family Eulophidae; genus Phymastichus; species Phymastichus coffea. The sequence continues at coordinate 4,955,382 of NW_026706828.1, read as the reverse complement.
AGCGGTTGAAAACAATGCCACGAGTGTACTTAAGGCTATCCCTAAAAGCGAGTTCCAGGACTGTTTTGAAAAGTGGGAACATCGATGGAACCGTGTTATTCAATTAAGTGGGGATTACTTTGAAGGATGCCACCCACCAGATGATAAAGAATAACGCTAGCACGAAAATATAAAGGTAGGCCCGATACTTTCCGGACAGACCTCGTACTAATCAACTGCAGCTGTAGTATTGAAATTCAAAGTCAATTTGTCCGATCTTTCAATGCAGTGTTCGTTATCTGTGAGTACAGTATTGGAATGTTTACATTAACGACAAATGTCTGTGATGATGCGTCATCACGTAAAAAGCCCGACCTACAATGCTGACGCAAAATCCTTTTCCAACAAGAGGACACGGACACCCGATCAGCTGATGCCATTAGCTCACATACGAGGTGTGTTCAAAAAGTAACGAGAATTTTTAAATTTCGCGGGTTTGGAGAGTCCGCTTGTATAAATTTTTTTTTATTATGTTGGTACACATGCCCCTGAAGTACGATAAAATTTTCAGCAATATTCATTGCTTACTTTTTAAGTGGCAGCCGCTAACGTTAGACGTGTTTTTCGAGCTCGGCGATTTTCGTTTGTGAAAAAAAATGGATCAAAGAATTTGTATTAAATTTTGCGTAAAAAATGAAATAAAGTGTAGTAAAGTTTGTCAAATGTTAACAAAGGCATATAGTGAGTCTGCTATGAGTAAAGCAAGGATTTATGAGTGGTATAAGCGTTTCCAAGATGGCCACGAAAAAGTTGAAGAAGACGAACGACCCGGACGCCCAAGCACATCAACAACCGATGAAAACGTGAAAAAAGTGAAAGAAATGGTTATGAACGATCGCCGAATCATAATCAGAGAAGTCGCTGATGATGTTGGCATATCAGTTGGCTCATGCCATCAAATTTTTTCGAATGTTTTGGGTATGAAACGTGTGGCAGCAAAATTCGTTCCAAAATTGTTGAATTTCGAACAAAAACAGCGGCGAATGGAAGTTGCTCAGGAGTCGCTAAATGAAGTCAATAACGATGCAGAAATACTAAAACGTGTTATAACAGGTGACGAAACATGGGTTTACGGATATGATGTCGAAACTAAGGCTCAATCGTCCCAGTGGAGGCATTCTGGATCGCCAAGACCGAAAAAGGCTCGACAAAAGCGGTCGAATGTGAAGGTTATGCTCACTGTGTTCTTCGATTTTAATGGCATAGTGCATTATGAATTCTTGCCACAAGGTCAAACAATCAATAAGCAGTACTACCTACAAGTTCAACGTCGTTCGCGTGAAGCAATCCGAAAAAAACGCCCGGATTTGTGGCAAAACAATTCATGGCTTTTGCACCACAATAATGCGCCTGCTCACACTTCATTGCTTGTTCGTGAATTTTTGGCCAAAAACGAAACTGTAACGATGCCTCAGTCTCCATATTCGCCAGATATGGCTCCATGTGACTTTTTTCTATTTCCAAAAATAAAGAGAACATTAAAAGGCCGTCGTTTTACAAGCATAGATGACATTAAAAGCGAATCGCTGAAAGAGCTAAAAGCTATTACAAAGATCGAGTTTCAAAAGTGTTTCGAGGATTGGAAAAAGCGTTGGCATAAATGTATTGTATCCGAAGGGGACTACTTTGAAGGCGACAACATTAATGTAGATGAATAAATAAATATTTTTTTCATAAAACGAAAATTCTCGTTATTTTTTGAACACACCTCGTAAGAGCATACGATTAGCCCCGAGGCCTCACGAAAAAAACACCTCTCAGGATCCGCCCAAATCGATGCGCACGATCCTTACACTCCCGGACACACACTACCATACACAGCAACCCGCACCGATATTCCCTCAGAAAGCCAGACGACGAAAAAGGTCGCAGCCGAGATCAGCTGATCCTACTGGGTAACACAAGTAGAGCACCGTACATACACATTAACACCACTGGCCGTCCAATTAGCACACTCGAAAGACTGTCGGAAACAAATACACACACGCACGATTCGCCTCACGCGTCCAGCGAAGTAACAGGAACAGAGGCAATGGGACGCGATGCTAATACGTGAGCCGAGCGGCGGCGATGCTGCAACGCGCTTGAGCTAGACCAAGAGAGAGGCAAACGAGCGTAAGAGTGCCAGTGAAACAACTGATAGGAGAGTGACCGAGCGCGAGAGAGGGGCAACCGAGCATGAGTGCGAGTAAAATGATCGATAGGAGAGCGATCGGGCGCGAATGCGGGGATAGCGTAGAGCGTGCGTGTAAGCGAGATAGACGATACCGATACTCATGTAGGGGTGACCGGTAGGGCTGACGAGCGTGTGCGCGTAAAAGATAAATGATAACGACGCAAAACTGACCAACGCGCGCGGCTAGACCGACCAATGATAAGTAGGATAAGGGTAGATTAACGAATAAGGTAAAACCGACGCTATCTAGCCGACAAATAAGGTAATTAGGCGTCAAGACCCGACCAGTAATAAAATTGCGCGGGCTAAAATACTAATATAGACGGCGCTGATAATCGGCTTGGCAACAATTTAGACCAGTGAGATAAAGACCCGCGGCCGTAAGGGGAGGTAATCAAGGAGAAGCGACGCGATGCCGCGAAACGCCGCGGCAGTAGCAATGGAGCAGTGTAGAGTAGCAGCGGAACGGCTTTACGGTGAACAGTGTAGTGCAGCAGATAAGTGACAAAGGAAAGTGTAGTAAGTAGCAAATCCACAGCAATCAGTAGCAGTAAATAGCAAATCTGCAGCAATCAGCAGTAGCAGTAGCCAATCCGCAGTAACCAGACAAATGATTAGCAGTAGGCGGGCAACAAAGAGTGAGTACCCCTTTTCTTTGTCTTATTTATTTCGCGCTCGTCCGCAAACCCGACCGCCATCAATCGACCAGTGCCGCATGACCTTCTCGCGACCACCGAATTTACTCGCGCATTAACGGGTGTGCCGTCTGACCTTCGTGCGAACACCGATTTACCCGCACACAAACGGGACCATTCCGTGGCCATCTGTTGTTATAATCTTCCTGCAATTATCTTCGCTTCCCCATCGATTTTCGACACAAGGCGTGCTCACCGCGAAGGCAGATCACGATCGCGTCGCGGTGCGCCACTCGCGAAATTTGGTAGAATTCGGACATTAGATAGACCGCTGTGGGTAGACACCGTCGTCAACCGGAGAATTGACCTAGGGCTGACCGCGGGAACTGACCATAATTGCTTAATAAATGATAATTTCCGGTAATAAGTTGTTATCTCTGATTTAACCTTGTCAAGACTCCGCATTCCCCCGTAGCTAACGTGGTCGGATTTTGCGAAACCGGTTAATGCATTCGACGCCGAGATGCTATTTCGTGTGCATGAGAGATTGAGCCCCCCCCCTTACCACTCTTCACCGTTCCCGGATTGCGGATATGGCGCCTTGAGACGCCGCTCCGAAGACCCGCTTCTGAAGAGAGTCCCTGCTCCGACATTTTTGACTAGCCGCTGCCCGCACTTCTTCTCCCACGTATATTAGGTCTTCGCGCCCCTTTTGTTACACTTATAGGTGGTCCACAAGGCCAGTGCGTAAAGAAGAGAATCAGCGACTCAACATTCAGCGATCACAACCAGCCGATGTGCAGCTCTACCCACCCTCCTAACGCGAGGACTGTAGCTGATGCCCAATTACAAAAATTAAAGCTGCAACGATTGGCTGACTGCGCCGCTGGTGGCAGTTGAGGCCGGAAGAACAAATTAAATAATTTTTCCATCTCTCTCTTCCCATCAGATAACATAAAAAGTCATGTCTAGTCCATAAGGTTGTATCCAGTAGAGATAGAATACTTCTGCACGGCTTGCAAAACAATTGATGGGCAATAGTGCAACATGCTCTGAATCTTTGCATTCTTTTTCTTAATCTTGCAGATTAGTTTTCAAATTTTTGGTTCCATAAATATTTCAGAGATTTCTACCAGTTTCTTAATGTTTCAATCGAAGATTCTATTTATTTTCTGTGATTAGAGTGCCTTTCCACTAAAACTATTTCGCTTTCCCTTTCGGCATGTTAATAGACATATATGTAAACGCAGCTGTTTTCTGTTTTTTCGCGAGCAACCACATGGGTGACTAGCACTATACACACATACGTGCACACAAGCCAACGAGACGCAACGTTGCCAGATCAATTACCAATGTAGTTAACCTAAGTGTTTAACTTTCTATTGACTAGACGGGTAGGTGCTTTACTCCCTTAACGTTCGATAATTCGAATTAATTACTGTAATTAAAAGTTTGCTTACTTTATAGATATTTTGGCTCTCGAAATCAGGCACTATTTCAACAATGAACAATGGCATAAGGAGTTTCGAAAAATGATATTGCATATTACAGATTCTTAATACTTTATGCCTATATATTTCTATGGAAGTGTTTAATTCTTTGAGAATAATTGAAGACTGTAAATTACTTAATATTATTTTGAAACTTTCACCTTGTTTACACTGGTATATTTGGAATTACACGTTTCTTTCTCTTAATGAGCTAACGATTGGTAGGTATTGATTATGTGTAGGTAACGATTGGTATTTTTCTGTGGTTGATGGTTGAATTTTAATTTTGTTTTGTTCCAATACTTTTATTATGACTTTTGCTACTTCATTTAATAAAGCTTTCAATGAACGAATATCCTTTACGTTGTGAAAATTTTCGTTTTTTTCAAATGTTCATAGCACTTTAATCTAACATACGAGTAAGTTCAAATCATAGAAAAAAATGCACATGAAAGAAAATATTCCTTTTTCTATGTAAAATACTGTGGAATTTTCTCAGATTTTTGTTTCGAAAAAAAAGTTTTTCACCTTTTTTTCTATAGTTAGAAAAAAAATTGTATTTATATGGCTGTATATATACAGGGTGTCCCATTTTAAAGGAACCACCCTGAAATTTTCGACGGTTGGCGTTGTACAAAAAAATTGTTCAGACAATAGTTGTTTGGGACAATGGGGGCAACATTTCTGTGAAATCCGATTTGACCTTGAGATTTATTTTCAAGGTCATTTGAAGGTTAAAGTCATTTTTTGAATAGGAACCCATATTTTTGATCCCGGATTTGGAAAGAGCGGAAAATTCTACGTTTAGATAACGTATTATGTGTGGGGTTCGGTTAACCCCCCCCCCCGGCCTAAGGTCACGTAAGGGTCAAATTTATGATTTTCTTCATCTATGCACAGGTATGATCGGGCAAGGGTAGAGCGCAGTGAGAGAGAGGGACGGAAGATAGGGGAGAGCCAGCGAGTCGTCGGTAGACCTGCGCACGCATCTCGCTGGCGAGAAGAGAAAAAATCGGCAGTAGCTGTTGGATAGCCCGACGGACCGCCGCGCCCACACCTCTTTCCATCGGTTTCTTCTGGTATTTGTGTTTTCCCAGTTCCCGCGCCCTCGCCGAGGACTTTTTCGTGGATACGTGCCCGGTGTGCGGATTGACGGTTTTCTCGTGTGTTTTCCGCGAGTGCAGCGAGGCCGGCACCGGTGCACGTGGGCAACCGGTGAGATGACGCGGGTGTGTGCGCGCGTGCGGCCATTGTGTAAACCACGGTGAGTGTGGCCTTCTCTCTAGCCCACCACGGAGGACGAGGCACACACACACTCACTCATCGTTCGCTAGTCCACACACATACATATATCCCGAGGCTTCAATCACAACACAACAGTACAACAACGACGACAACGAAACAACAACAACAGCAAAGTAACAATAGAACAACATCAGAACAAGACACACACGCAAACAACACGAACATCGCTTACCACGATTAATCGAAACCTGGTAGCGAGAGAACGTTCACAAAGGAGTTTCTTTGTTTCCGCAGTTTGCCCTCTTCGACGAGACCAAGGACGAGCGGAGTGATTTGGAGTCAGCGGTAGGCAAGGTCGGTGCGGTGTTTTCTCTCTATCTCTCTCTCTCTCTCTCTCACTATGCGAGGCGTCAATTAAACATCGCGCAGCTCGGCAGCTCTGCCGGCTGCGAGTCTACGACTTTAATTTGTCCGATCGGTTTGCTAATCTGTATGCGAGCGTGTTTCTCTTAGACTATTTTTCCTTGATCGGGTAATCAGCGGTTCGGTGATTAGCCTTGCAGCTGATCCGCTGTACGCTCGAGCCTACTTTGAATTACAGTGGTGATATTATTATTTTGAAATTTCTTGAGTTTGTATTAATGTTCTTTTGTATTTTCTTGATTTTGTATTATTATTATTATTTTGTATTTTCTTTATTTTGCATTCTTTTATGACTTTGTATTTTCTTTCATTTGTATTCTTTTTCTTTTATGATTTTGTATTTTTCCTTTATTTAGATTTTCTGATTATTTGTTCGCGGGTAAAATTTAGCAGCTTTTGTTTCTTTCATTGTTACCATTAAAGTTGTTGTTATCTCGAACCTGACAAAATCAATCTACCCGCAATCGCTCCTGATCCCGTGTTCGATGATCCACGTGCGATTAACGCGCGTGCTCGACGCGTTATCCAGTCGTGAGAACGTTTCTGCTTCCCGAATCCTCTCGTTAAATAATTTGCTCCATCCATAGAAGGACCACCGAAATTCTCCGTTACAGTATTAAAATGAAAGACAAATTATAGTTAGTTAGTAAGTTTATTTATTTACAACTTATATTTTACATTTGGTTTACATTTCTTAAATTTCTATTTGTGTCTCGTATCCAGTTTGTGTAGTTGATTATGTATGTATTTTATGTGTGTGAGTGCGTGCGTGCGTGTGCGTGTGTATGTGTTGTGTAAATATGCGCCTTTGTAGGTGTGTCTGCAACTCTTGTGTCCCTGTCTTCTGCGCCTGCCTGTTCCTCTTTTCTTCTCATTTTTCTTCTGATTAATCATCTCTTCCTCTCTCTCTCTCCAAGATCTGCCTTTTCCGCTCTTCTGTTCTCTTTTCAGCTTTTCCTTTATTACTTTCTTTTGCCTTTTCACCTTTGCCTTTCCTTTGCTTTTGCTCTCCTTCTTGCTAATCATTTCATCTATCTTTCTTCTTGTTAAGGCTTTGACACCTTTTTCTTGTTTCCTATTGCTCCCTCTGCCTTTCCTTTCCTCAACCTCACTTATTTTTCCTTAGTATCTTATGATTTGCCTTCTAGTTTACCTTTTTCTTTCGCTTCTTCGATTCTTCTTTTTTCCATTTTGCTCCATCCTCCAATACCTGCTTCCTCTCGCTTGTGTAGTTGCTAGTACTTGTGTTTTGTGTGTGTGTGCATGTGTATGTTTATGTTTGCGTATGTGTGCGTGTTTTGTGTGTATGTATGTGTGCGTGTTTTGTGTGTATGTGTGTGTGGGTGTATGTGTGTGTATGTAGATGTGTCTGCGAGTCTTGCTTCTCTGTCTTCTGTTTCCGTCTCTCCTTAGGGTCTTGCAGTTTCGTCCTCTTGTTTTTCTTTTTCTTTCTTTGCTTCGTTTCTTCTTCTTTTCCATTTTATCTCCATCATCCACGCTATCTTTTCTTTGCTTCCTATTATTATTTTTTCCCATTCTTCCCCTTCTTTTCTACTTTTTTCACATTTTTCTACCATGTGCTTCCAATTTTCTTCCTCTTTCATACACATTCTGCATCTCTTATTTTCTTCTTTTTCCCAATACCTGCTTCCTCTCGTTTCATTACCTAACCTAAACCTTTCCCTTATTTGCAGGCCTTTTATTCTTCGCTCTCCTTGAATTTCCTTTAACCTATACCTTTTCATTTCTTCTTTCAGCTCTTTCCACTCGTTTATGTATCTTGATTTTTCTAGCTTTTCTTCTAATTCTTTTTCATCTTTTTTCTTCAGCTCATCTCTTATTTCTTCCCAAAACTCTTCCCTCATTTCATCTCCCTCTTTTCTCTCTCTGTATATTTTACTTTTTTCCAGCCTTTCCTCTCTCTCCTCCCTCTTACCCTTTTTATCTTTTTCATTTCTTTCCCTTTTCTTTAATTCTCTCCATGCTTCTTTTCTTATTGAGCCATCTATTTCTTCTCTTATTTTGTTTTCATACTTCATTGCTCTTTCTAATGCTGTTTCTTTCATTTCTTGTCTTCCTGTTTCCCATCGTATTAGGTAACTTGGCGTGTTTCTATCTAATCCTAATACCCACTTTATGTATTTTAGTTGTAGTCTCTCGATTTCCTCATATCTCTTTCATCCCCAGATTTCTGCTCCATACATAATCACGCTTTTCGCCAGAGCATCGAACAGGTTCATCTTTAGCTCCCAGTTTTCTCTAAATAACTTTTCTCCTAGCCCCCATAACTTTCCGAGTCCCATATTTATTTTCCCTTCTACTTTCCATATCTGCTTTTTATTTCCGTTATTTCTGCTTATCACATACCCTAAGTAGTTGTACTCTTTTATCATCCCTATCTTCTCATCTTCCCATTCGAATTCTTCTTCCTTCCCCCTTCCTCCTCCTCTCCTGCATTTCATAATCTTTGATTTTCCTACATTTAACTCTAGCCCCCTTTCTTCCAGGTATCTTTTTAATTTTTTCAGCATTGCTTTCATTCCACTTTCACTCTTTGCCATCATCACTATATCATTTGCGTATCCTAATCTCCATATTTTCTTCCTTCCATCACTACCCCTCCTTCTTGCACCTGCTTGATCTTCACTTCCAGGTCGGCGAAGGCAAGATTAAATAGCGTGGCGCTCAAAGGGCACCCTTGCCTTACGCCTTTGTAAGTCTCAAACTTCCCAATTATTTCTCCTCCAACTTTTACATTACTCCCTGTTTAATTGTATATTTCTTCTATTCTTTTCCTAATTTTTCTATTTATCCCTTTCTCTTTCATTGTTTCCGTTATTTTCTTCCTCTTTATTTTATCAAAAGCGGCCTTCATGTCTGCAAAGAATAAGGACAGTTTTCCTCCTTTTTCCCTTATTTCCTTTCCTATTATTGTTTTTAATATAAATATAGCGCCCATTGTTCCTCTTTTCTTCCTAAATCGCATCTGCGTATCACTTAGCGTTTCTTTAGCTTCTAGTTCTCTTTCCAGCTTTTTTCTCAGTATTTCCGCCTATATTTTATATCCCGTATCCATCAGCGTTATTCCTCTATAGTTTCCTACTTCTTCTTTCCTCCCTTTCTTATATATTGGTACTATTATTCCCTTCCTCCACTATTCCGGGTATCCTTCTCCGTTCCATATTCCATTTAAGCATTTTGTCATATCTTTTATCAAGCTTTCCGTGCCTTCCACCCACGCTTCATTTGCTATACCATCTTCTCCTGTCGCCTTTTTCTTTTTCATTTTTCTTATTACCTCTTTTACTTCTCTTTCTTTGATTTCTTCACCTTCCTCTCCTTCGCTGTCTTCGGTTTCTTCCCCTTTAATTTCTTCCTGTTCATTCTCTCCCAATTGTTCCTTGAAATGCTTCATCCATTCTTCTTTTCCTATATTTTCGTCTAATCCAATTCTTTTCTTCCTATTGCCATTCACTTTATCCCAGAATTTTCTTCTCGTCTTATCTGTTCTTATTTCTTCTGCCACTCTTTTCCCTTCATCTTCTTTTGCTTTTCTTATTTCCTCTCTGTATTCTATCTTTACTTCTAGGTATTTGCCTCTGTCTCCTTCCCCTTTTTTTACCTTATTTAACTCTGTCATCACCCTAACTCTTTTTATCCTATATTCTTCTCTCCATCAGCTTTTTTTCAATCCTTTCTTTTCCTTATCTTCTTTTTTACAACTGCGTTCTTCACTCTATTTTTTATATCTTTCCATTTATCTGTTCCCTCTATTGCGTCTATCCATCTCTGATACTCCCTTATACCTTCTTCACTCCAGTCGTCTATCATTCTTTCCTCCTCTTCTTTTCTTTCTTCCGCTATTTTGTCTCCCAGTTCCACCTCTATTGGTAAGTGGTCCGACTTTACCCTCTCCTTTATTTGAACCTTTTTTATCGCCTCATCACCTTCCTCGTTACCTACTACATAGTCTATCGTTGACATTCCTCTCGCTCCTATATATGTTATTTCTCCCTCTTCATCTCCTTCTTCTCTCCCATTCGTTATCACTAAGCCCATTTCTCCTAGCCATTTTATCATTTCTTCTCCCTCTGCGTTTAACACTTTATCCTTGGCCTTAATTTCTTCTAGTTTTTCTTCTGTCTCCCATTCCCTTCCTTCGGTTCCTGTTCTTGCATTGAAGTCTCCTCCTATAATTATTGTTTTTCCTCTGTTCTCTTCTATCTCTTCACTTAGGTATTCATAGTTTTCCTTCTTCTCATGTTGCATATACAGCGATGCTATCATGTATTCCCTCCCTCCGATCTTTATTTCTCCTACTATTACCTCACTTGTCCTTTCTTTCTTCCATTCTACCTTAATTATCCCTTTCCTCTCTCTTACCGCCATTATTCCTCCCCCTATTTCTATCCCCCTCCTTCCTTCTCTTCTTGAGTCCCTCCACTCTATGCTGTACCCTTTCAGTTGTTTCTCCACACCAGATCTTGCACCTTGCCTCTTCACCCAGGTTTCCGTTAGCCCTATTATGTCGAATTCCCTAACATATTCCCAGTCGTCTTCCTCCATGCTCCTCACACCTGCCATGTTCCAGAATAGTATTTTTATTGCCTTTCTCCCCTCTCTCTCCCTTCTCTTCTCTCTCTCTCTCTCTTTTATCCCTATTGTTTTCTAAACCCTTCCACTCATTTTCCTACCATTTTTCCCTCTCTCTCGCTCCACCACCATTCTTCTTCCTCTGATTTCACCCCGTTATGCCACATCTTTACCTCTTTACCTTTACTTCTTATTTCTTTCGCTTTCCTTCTTACTTCCTCTCTTATCCTTCTCTGCTTCCACGTCCAGTCCTGATCTATGTATATCTTTTTCTGTGCCAAATTCTTTTTCTTCTTCATAATTCCTTCTTTTTGTTCCCATGACGCGCATCTAATTTGCCACATGTTTTTTCTTCTTTCTCTCCGCTCATCTCTCTCCGTTGTTCCTCCTATTCTTCTCAGATTCACTATCTCTCCTTTCATTTCTAGTACCTCCCTTAACCAGACCTCAGCCTCTCCCTTCTTTTCCCATCTTAACTCACCCTCTAAGTCTGTTACTATTATATTGTTTATCCTACTTTCCCTATCCATTTTTTCTCTCGTGTGCTCTAATTCTTCCTTATTGCCTACTTCTATTCCTCTTTGCTTCTTGTTTCCTCCTTCTATGCTTTCTTTTAGTTTCACGCACTCATCTTCCAACTAGTCCATCCTCTCTTCCCATTTTTCCTGCAGTTTCTTTTCTCTACGTTCCGCTTTTTCCCTTTCTTCTTTCGTCTCTTTCTTTCTTTCTTCTCTCTCTCTCTCTCTTGTTCTTTCCTCACTTTTCCTATTTCCTTCTCCCACCTTTCTTCTTTTCTTTTCCCCTCTCCCTCCATTCTTTCCATTTTTCTCATTATTTCTTTAAACATTTCTGTCCATTCTTTCCTTTCCTCCTCCCATACCTCTCTTAATTCCCTTATGTCTGTCCGTATCTTTTCCATTATTTCTTCTGCACCACTACTTTTTCCCGCTTCTCTTAACGTGTTGTCCAATCCTTCTCCCACCTCCCCATCCATCTCGCTTCCCTCGCTCTCACTCTTGCATCTCTTTGCCTCTTTCATTTCTCCTCTATTATTCTCCCTCAGCCCCTCCCCGCTTTCTCTCCCCCTCACCACCTTTACTCTTTTCTTCTTTTCCTCCTCTGGGCCTTTCTTATCCAACCTTCCACCTTTATCTCTTAATTTTTCTGTTGTCACAAATCTTTCCATCCTATCCCGTACGCCTTAGTTCTACTCTCTATAATTACCCGTGATCCCACCTTTATTCCCTGTCTTACCTTTTCTGTCTCTGCCTTTACTTCTTACCGCCCCTCCTCTCTGCCTGCCTTTCCCGCTTTCTGATTTTCTCTCTTAACCTCAATTTTTATTTTTTTCTTTATTCCTTTCTCTCTGCTTTTTCCTGCTCTTCTCCAGGCCTCTCTCTCTCTCTTCTCCACTCCTCCTCCACCGCCACGCTCTTTTCACCTCTAATTCTCTCCTCAAACACTTTTCCTCTTTGACTTTATCACCAAAACTCGCGCTCACATCCAAGATACGTCCACACTCCCCTCGAGTGAAATCTAACCTCTCGAAAGACAAATTATAAATAAAATTGGTGCAATAAAAAAAAACTTGATTCTAAATGCTATGTCAGTGTTCGAAAGAGAATTATACGTTAATTATTTTTAACAAGGGATTTATAGTGAAATGAAATGTACAAATTATTTGATTTTTAGTAAATATTTCTAAAAAATTAATAATGATAATTGAAATATTATATAAATATGAAGTTCATATGTTAGTACCTTAATAATTGTTAATTATGTTATATTATGAGCCTAAAAGACAAATATGATTCAATGATTTAACTGAAATAAAAAGTATTAGCAAAATATATTCTTACCTGTAAAGGAACATTCTGATAAAACAAGATAGGAGTTGCAATGGCAGTTATACTATTTGCTTCTTGTACTTGAGGGATCATTATTTGATTAGGTAAGAGACAACAATCATCTAAAATACATAACGCAATCAATCCGTTATAAAAGAAAAATCACTTTATTTTAGATCCTAAAATTTAGACATTCAAATTCAACAAAAATATTGGATTTCTGTAATTATATAAACGCTGTTGCTAAATGAAGGAAATGAAAATTGTCAGTTCATGTATGTTATATATTTAATTTTATAATAAAATTAAAGACAATTTTAGAATTTTGTCCTAGAAACCGTCTGCAGCATTATATCACAATATATAAATAATCATTACATGTACAGTTTCGTGCATAAGTTAGTTCCCACCCTATACTAAAATTATCCAGAATTCAAAATTTTCTAGCTCTGTATATAATGGGCATAGAAAAACTTGCGGGGCTGATTTTAAAGAATTAAACAATACGAGGGGGGTCAATAAGTCTTTACAAAAAGGAAAAAAAGTTTTGCGTATGTAATTTTTTTTTATTTTTCAACATAATCTTCTTGAAGGTCGATAAATTTTATTAAACGGCCTTCCAGTTTTTTTAAGCCATCAGAAAAATATGATTTCTGAAAACCCTCAAAATAGGCATTTGTTTCGGCGATAACTTTTTCATTCGACATGAATCGTTGTCCGGCAAGCCATTTTTTGAGGTTAGGAAATAAGAAAAAGTTATTGGGAGCAAAATCAGGCGAATATGGAGGATGGTCAATTGATTCGAACTTTAAATCGTTAATTTTTGCCATCGAAACTGTACAAATATGAACTCGAGCATTGTCTTGAAGAAACAGGCATTTTTTTTTGTTCAAGTGAGGAAGTGTTTCTCTGATTTTTCTTTCAGCTAACCTAATAATGACGCATAATAAAGGCAACGATAGTAAAGTCAGCTGGCAAGATTATGGTCAAGGTTTTCTGGGATGCGTATGGAAACAGTTCTGTAAAATTTTACACGAAAAAAATACTAGGAAAATACAGTTTTACCCCTATTAAATCTAAGAGTTGAAACCCTTATTATCGAAACCTATATGCTGTTGTTGCGTTTTTCATGGCAATTCCTTTCCATTTTGTTTTATTAAAAAATGTTGAATAGAACCGAAGATATTGAAAAAAATGTGATTTTAAAGGTGACTTTCGAGGGTGGTTTTCACCTCCTTAAAGTGCATATCCGCCGATAAAAAAAAAATACGTGTCTTTTATGTTTTGATGCACTATAACATATCTCAGTATTATTGAAATCGGAGAGGGACACTTGGCGTACTTTCCTTGTTAGACAAAGAACCTACATTTACGCAAATGGCAAATGTAACCTTTACCACAATAATTACAAAAAAACGCAAACAAAAATCACTCAAGATTGTAATATAATTACCATAATAACAAATGATATAATAAAAGTACAAACAAATAAAATATGCAATATCCAGCCAAAAAAACATTACAAAACATGTAGATGATTGCAAAAATCTAAATCAAATAGGTTTTAAACATATTAATTTTATAAAAGTAATGCAATATGAAACAGAATCGATAATATACACTGCCGGCCAAAAGTTTGGAAACACTGCGTTCGGATTTCGAAATATGTATTTTTCCAGGAGTTTTGCCTCGAAAAAAGTATTTTTTGCTCATAATGACACAGAATCAAGCCTTTCCAGGTAACTTGAGGGTTAAGGTTTTAGATAAAAGTAGTATGAACTTAGAATTTTTGCCAGTCCGTTTGTTTTCATAATATTGACGATATGAGAGTTTATTATCGATGAGAAATTTATTGTGATGTTCTACTTTTGTTTCCTTTTTTGGCTTTAAACTTTTATCCATATTACTTTGGTTTGTCAGTATTGTTTTTTTATAAGTCTTGTATTTGATTTCCCTCATTTGAGTCAAAACTGTAAGCGTCTTTAAGTTGTCTCGAATATTTTTTTTTATTTAGGAATTTGTAAAAGTTTTGGCTTACATATTTATATTATACGGCTCAGTCATGGGAAAACGTAAAGAAATTCCACTTGAAAAAAGGGGAGCTGTATTGGCATTACATAATGAAGGTATCTCATATCGTGAAATTGCCAAAAAATTGAAAATTTCATTGAAAGGTGTGCATTCAACGATCAAAAGATTTGAAGACACGGGTAATCATCACGATCGTCCTCAAACCGGACGTCCAAAAGTAACTACTTCTCGCGAAGGTAAGCATATAGTGGTTACCAGTAAACGGAATAGACGGTTAACAGCTCCCGAAATATGCGCAGACATCAACAGAAGTCGTGAAAAACCGGTTTCACTAACAACTGTAAAAAGAAGATTAAACGCTGCCGGACTCAAAGGATGTGTTGCAGTGAAAAAACCATTACTACGTAAAGAGAATAAAAAGAAAAGACTACAATGGGCTAAAAGGCATCGAAACTGGACGATGGATCAATGGAAAAATGTGCTCTGGAGTGACGAATCCAAGTATGAAATATTTGGCTCTCGACGTAGAATTTATGTGAGAAGAAGTGCGTCCGAAAAAATGACACCTCAGTGTATAGTGCCTACTGTGAAGCATGGAGGTGGCTCAGTGATGGTGTGGGGATGTTTTTCTGGCCATGGAACCGGAGATTTAGTGAAAATTGATGGAATAATGAGAAAAGAGCAATATAAAAATATTCTCGTTCGTCATGCGATTCCCTCTGGATTAAGAGGACCCGGCCGTGGTTTTGTCTTCCAGCAAGACAACGACCCAAAACATACGTCGATCCTCTGCCGCAGTTATTTAGAGCAAAAAAAAGCTGATGGTGTCTTGGAAAATATGACATGGCCGCCGCAATCACCAGACCTCAACCCGATCGAACTTCTGTGGGAAGATCTCGATCGAAAAATAAGAACATGTTGTCCAACATCCGCTGGAGACTTATGGGAGAAGCTAAGAGAGGCGTGGGCTTCTCTGGAACAGGAAACTTTGGACAAACTTATCGAAAGAATGCCACGGTTGGTGAGAGCAGTCATCAAAAGCAAGGGTGGATTTTTTGATGAAAAAAAAATCTGATATATTAATACCTTTTCTTTATAGACTTTTGTATTTTTCTTTTTATGTCTAGATACACTTTTTCTTGTTGTCTAGATATATTTTTTCTTGTTGTAAAATATACATTTTTTGTTGTTATACTATGTTTCAAACAAGTGAATCAATAAATTTCCTAATTAATTCATGAATACATATTTTTTCAACACTGTTTCCAAACTTTTGGCCGGCAGTGTACAATAGTGTATTATTGTATAAACCTGTCAAAACATTTTTTGATATAATGGATAATATGGCTGGAGTTAATAATATGCAAACTAATGTAACAAAAGTTGCTCTTGGAAAACCGATACTGTTACCAAACTGTCATAGAATAACATGCCGGGACATTAACTACCTTAGTAACAACCTAGCAATCCTTTAATTTTATAGAGATTTACAAGGTAAACAAACTTTTACTAAATCAATTTATTCACTTAAACTCCAACTGAAACACAAAAATATAGTTATTATAGATATCGTTTTCACATCTCCTTGCAAGTGTACAACAGATATACAACATAAAAAATGTTTCCACGCTATAAAGTAACATGTGAAAGAAATATATTTATAAGTGATAGGAAAACAATTATAGATTATCGTACAACAGCCAGAAACATGCTGATAAAATTCTGATGAAGAATATAAACCAAGTGTATTTACCATATTTAGTCGCTTGTTTACCATGGTAGTGAAAATTACCATCGTATAGGCACGCAATAAAATAACTTTATTAGTATTAGTTTAGTAGTTATATTATTAGATTAAGTGTTTAGTTTATTTCAGACCAGCAAACAGGAAATCAATTTCGTCTGCTGGGTTGCAATATTATTTTGTAACGTACTTGTATATATATTACTATTTTGTAATATATGTAAGATGCTCTGATTAATAATAGTAAATAAATAAATAACAATATTAATAATAATAATGATAAATTTTTATCTCGTTTAATGTCAATCATATAAATAAATCGAATGAGCTAGCATTTCTCTACAGTCATCTTCAGCCCAACTTCGAGGAAGGCATGTTGCCGATAAATTACGTCGCGCACTGTAAAGTTTCTGACGTTAATCCGCCGATACTTTTAATAATTAGTTCGCAGATTATTTGGAAAAATGGAAAAATTAAAAGAATTGTGTGACAGAGCATCCTTTGTGGGGAATGTTTCGGAAATCGTGTGCATACCGGAAATTCGGGGAAGCAATTTATTTGAAATTAAGCTGTAGGCAGTTGCGCTTGAATTCGGGTTCCAAGATCGTGAAAGAGAAAAGGACGCGGCTCACCAGAAAATTAGATTATGCGAAGGGCAGACCGTTTTCTTATTGTTATCGAGACACGGATTCACACGGCGTATGAATCCGAGCGAATGCTGTGTATATTTTGGTAAGCGTTCGCGTAGTAAAGCGTATTAAAGGCGAGCACGCTAGCTTTAGCATGATTTTTTTCTTTTTAATGATTGATGGAGTAGAGTGTGTGTTTGATTGTAAAGTGTGTGCTGGTTTTGTTTTGTGTGTGAATTTTATTTAGTAAATTTTACTTATTGTGTTGAGTCAGGGCTCAGTCACAGGTTGTAATATCTTATCGGAATTCCAACCGCCAGAGAGTAAGGTCAGATGTAACAGTATCACGTGGGCAGGTACTAGTTAAGATGCCCTTCGCGTATCATAGCGGCGTCAAGAAATTTTATATGCTAAAGAATAGTAGGATGAGAGCACTCAAGAAAAAGATCAACGAAACCGAGCCGTCGCAGCTCATTAAATTGATGAGCCGTCGACGTTTGAGCATCGAAAAATCGGGGTCTAAGATATTGCAATGTTTGCAAAAAAGAAAAAAAAAAGTACTTCTGAAATTCAAAGCTACTAGCGGTTTATACAGAAATTTTACGATGTGTGCACTTTAATTAGTATATAAGGAGCGTGGTTGCTCGACTTTGTACAGTTCAATTTTGACTTGTAATTTATAATGTTTGGATTTTTAAGGAAGTGTCATTTGATGGTCTGCGTAAGTATTTTACAAATTGATTGTGGTTCTTGTTACTTAGTTTCTATTTTTTTTTCTTATTCGTTGTTATTATTATCATTATATATTTTCCTTTGTCTAGTTTGCGGATTGGCAGCATTCCCGTGCGGTAAAGAAAGCCAGACGGGAGGGCTTGCCTTTACCAGTCGCGCCTAAGCCCGGGACCCGAAAATATGTGAGAATAGATGTAAGTGTTTTACAGTGTATATTTGTATATTGGTGTATTGATATATCTGATTAATTTGTTTCTTGTTTGCTTGTAGTTTCAGATATGGAAATTAGTGCTACTCT